>NC_140776.1:143508349-144161149 GCF_044657685.1 Stegodyphus dumicola
AGTGAGAAGGCTTCATATCACCCAACCGTAAATCATGCAACAGCTGCTCGATTTTAACTGTCTCGGATTCTTCATAAACAGAAATTAATTTTTTTTTAAAGATTTGTATTTGTCCGTCGTCAATGGATTCAAAATTATTTCATGAGCTGATTGCAGTACCTCTTATTCTAACGCAGCGATCACTGTATAAAATTGAGTTTCGTCGGCAGTAATGTGACTCAACTGCGCATCCAATTGAATGAACCATAACGATGGGTCTCGGCGAGAAAAAGGCGGTAGCTTAACTGCCACTCTCGCCAATTGCGAAGCAGCATCGTTGTCAACCACTTTAGCTCAATCAAATATGCACAATAATAATATGTATAGAAAAATAATAAATATGTATATAGTGACACAGTTTCTTGGTACTCGAAATCAGAGAAATTGGAGGCTCAAATGCAGCAGACGATACATATATCCGCTGAAATTATGACAGAAATATGTTGACTCACCGGAATGCGGCAAAAAGCTTGAAATGACAAGTGAATGTCTTACGTGCATCTCATCACACTGGATAACTTACTGCTGCTCAGAATTTAGACATATAAACTCCATACTTGTGCAACATTGAAGGTTGCCATTCGTAATAAATACGTGTCACCAATTATGGTAGTACAATTTTTTGAGACAGATCGTTAAACAATTATAACAATTGAATGGAACAAATATTATTTTTGTTTTTGGTTGCTATGGGTTATCAGACTGGCAGAGTTGAGTTGTAGTAGGTAAGTTGCCACATATCTGTGTATCTATAATGTATATTAAACTTTTAATTGTTTAAAAACTGTACTTTTTAAAAACACTTATATAAATATGTAAAATAAATAACACCTTTTTAACTAATTCTAGATCATCGTAGGTCAGATTTTTCCGCCGACACAGATGCATTTCCGAATCCAAGGCTAGTGCAGTTAGGAAGTGACTAATCTTTATATATTTTTGAGTATTTTATGGCAGATTCAGCATTTTATTATTATTTGCATTATTTTCTTATTACAAATATATTCTATACATTATATTACTGAAAGTTTTTTTTTGTGGGGGGGGGGCCGCCAAAAAGTTATTTTGCCCCGGGCGCCAGTTACGCTTGCTACGCCACTGGCTTCGGCTAATATCTTTTAGTTAAGTTTTATTTCTTATTACTTCAAGGCCCAAGTAGAGGCTTTGCTGTACGTTCTGAGAAAGGAGCCGACTGTACATTCTTATTTTGAATAACAAAGGGTAATTAACCCTTCTTCAGTATTTCGTCTCTGTTTCCGAACTCAAGCGATTATTCGCTTATCTGTTCACGAGGTTTCTGCACATTTAGTTGTTAGATAAAAGAATGGAACCTCCCCAAAGGTTATTCATATTTTTATAGATTATTCATATTTTTCCAGACCGATTTCTCAAGGGGTAATAATCTTGAAACATCAGAACTTGAATCATCTAAGTGAACTGTATCACGTTTCGTCACATTTCTGATAAATTGTCCACAAAATGTTCTCTTACCTCGAGAGGTGCTCTTTTCTTTATTTGATCTGCAATGATCAAGTTTTGTAGCTGCTCGAAACTGGAGATATTCAGTTCTTTAATCCATCCTTCAAAATAAGATTTCAGTTCAAAAGCAAAGTCCTTCCATGTAATTTTTGCAGATTTTCTATGCTGAGAAAACATTTGTCGAAACCTATCAACTGTAAGTCTATACAAAAGCACAGCTTTTACTTCTGCATACTCTTTAGAATCCTCTTCGTTTTCTCTAACAACTAATTGATTTATTTCAGATGGTAATGATCCAATCAGTTTCAGGTTTATTTACGAACTTCAACTGACGCTCAAACATGGTCAGATAAAGTCCTATCTCATCTTCCTTTGGGTTAAACTTTGGAAGAATGCGACTCAAATTTAGGCTAATCTACTTGAGAAACAGATTCCGTTGACATATTCTTATTAACTTTTAAGTTGCAGTTTAAATTTTTCTAATTCAAACTTGCGTTCCTTGGCTAATCTTGTTTCTACTGCTTCTTTTTCAGCCCTATCCTTCAGCTTCTTTTTCGGCTTTTACGTGTTCATCGATTATGTTTGTTACTTAGCATATTTTTGGTAAATTCTTCATCATAGGATTTAGAACTCGTTATCAGATCTCGCAATTGCACAACTTTTAAGTTATCTGCAACTTGCAATCCAAGCTCTAAAGCTAGTAAGTAATTTAAGGTCCTCTTTGCGGCCTTTGCCTAAATACGCCATCTCCAAGGGGATATATGAAATTTTTTTTTCTTTAAATAGTTGGAAACGTCTCTAACTTAATATTGTTCATTGGCAGAACTTATTAAGAATAAAATTCAATCCTTAGCATTAATTGCATGTAAGCTTAAGCAGTGAGGGTTTTATTTAATAGCAATGGAATATAGTTTCAAAAATTCCACATAAGCAATATCAAAATTCTCAGAATTCTAATCATATTTACACATTCTCTTTACACATTCGTATAAAAGTATATATTTTTTTTTTATTTATCAAAGCTAGCTTTATTGAGCTCCTAACATCATTAATCTTTCACTCCTAAAATAATGAACATGAAAACATATTAAGACACAAATTTTAAATAAGAGTTATTATAAATAAAAAGGAAAATAGCAATATATTTTGCAATAACAGACACCGATTATCTCAATAAATTATTCATTACGATAAACATACTTTCTCTCATTCAGGTATGAATCATGTTGAAGAATCGTGATTTATGAGTGATCCTTTTTTGTTCAAGGACAAGAAACACAACAGTCTCTCAGATGAAATAAAATACGTATCACTTTTTCAAAAGCAAGTTTTGTTTTCAGTTATACATATAAAACCATTTAACAAACAAGAATCAAGCTTTAAACACTTCGATCAAAATACAATCTCAGTTAAGCATTCTTTCACTCTATGTTAAACCAACACAATGAATGAAATTTTACACAAAATATATCTCCTATCTACTGTGTAACGGCTTCACACTAAAACCAAGGACATTGGATTAATTATTTCGAAATGGACATTCGAAATTGTTCATATCACCAGAAAAGGTAGAAGAAAAAAATTGAGCTCGGCTTTCGGTAATAGACTTCTGACCCACTGTTGGGCTGCCAGTTTATAACCAGACGACCATGCTATTTTACATTTAACAAAGCAAATTTAATTAAAATAAAAACACTACATAGAAGAACTACACTTCAAAAGTAATAAAAGTAACATAAAGCAACTATTCTTGGATAAGAGGAAAAGTTATGTCCATGCAAAAATCTGTGGAATCTCTAACGGTTGAGATGTTAGATGTTTTAAATTTTTTTTTGACTGCTGCCATTTACCGTTAGGTCATAGCTGTTAATTAAAAATAATTTACTTCGTTTAAGATTGTTAAAATTTATAAAGAATGATAGATTATTATCTACATGTTAGAATGTTGGAAATTCAGTCGAACACCGCTATAACGAGCCCGCTTATATCGAATCTCCAGATATAACGAATTAAACTTTTGGTTCCGTCCAGTTTCCTGTAAATTTAATGTTGCTATAGCGAGGTCTAAGAGTATGAAAATCATATGCAACGAAATGTAATATATCTTTGATTGAAACTTTTTCTATTTTTTATATTTTGCCTAGAATTTTCGGAAGTTCTAAAGGAGAAAAAAACTACTAAAAGAATTACGTCCAAAGGGGCCTTTTTTAAATATTTTGTGTGTTATTTATTTATTAAATATCACGTTCTTCGCACTTAAACCATAAAATTCAGTTCAACAGGAATATCGCAAAAATAGTTTTAAAATGAGCATATCTTTAGAATTTCCTGATACAGAGACTCGCGCGCTAGACATAAAAATGCTTTTTCTGTACAACGTTGCCATTGCTCGCTTTGAAGTCCTTGAGTTTGTTAATCAAAAATTCGTTAAAGTTTTACAAAATATGAAATCGATAATAAAACAAATTCTGAATTTCAAATTTGGGCTTCCACATGCCCATATTCACAGTCATGGACCTTATAGGAGATAGACTAACCCAGTGGGCGGGGCGTCCGTCACCGACATGTCGGCAAGAAAGAGTAGGGACGATCTGGTTTACTTTAACACTGAAACTTATGGCGTTTGTATCATATAACTCTTTTTAATTATTAAATGTGATACGTTGTATAGTGAGGAGATTATGAAAGCCACAGTTTTTTCCAAATAGGATTTAATATATCTCATTAAAGCACTTTTTACTGTATTTCGCGCATATTGTTCACGCGTAATTCTTGTACGAACATCTTTACATTGGTAAAACGGTAAAAACTATGATTAAGCACAAAAATTATGAACTTAATTTTGCGTAAAAATAAAATAAAATTAAATAAGATTACGCGATGCTTTGAAATAAATAAGGTAAAATTAAACAAGATCTGATAATTTTTTTAAAATTTAATGACCATTTTCAGGCAGCCATTTTCTAAACTATAATAACATTACAAAACGATCATATTTATTTGATTATATGATCATTAAATTATTAACATTAAAGTGGATTAGTTATTTTAATAATTCATAAAATTCGGAGCATAAAATTTTCTGAGTGTAATGAAGGAAAAAAAAAAGATAAAATAAAATCTAGAAGCAACTTTTTTAAAGTTTTGTGTGTTACCTATATTTATTGAATATCATGTTCTTCGCCCGTAAACCACATATATTTGAAAACAGCATATCTTTAGAATTTCCGCACTGGAGATAAAACTGTTATTTTCCGTACAGTGCTTTGCTCTGAACTCGTTGAGTTTGTTAATCAAAAATTCGTTAAAGTTTTACAAAATATGAAATAGATTGAAACAAATTCGAAATTCGGCCGTCCAGGTGCCTATGTTCGGGTGGAGGATTACATTATTCAAAATTTGATGGCTCTAGATTCTGTCGTTTTTGTCACAGTGTGAGAAACATACATGTATTCATGCAGATTCTTCATTATTTAATTTCCTTACATATAATACAGGGCGATAATATTTGGTAACAACAGTTTGCAAGGAGACACGGACATTCAGAGTAAAACAGCGCAAAATACTGCTTCGAAACTAACAGCCTTTAGGCTACCGCCCCTTTGGGCTAATAAATTAAATTAACAGTAAATGAAAAAAAATTTATGCAGAACTAAAAATAAATTAAAAAAAATAATCACTATAAAATACAAGAAAAATTAATTAATAGGGTTAAATACAATTTTAATATTAGAATTAAATGTATAAAAATTTTTAATGAGTCAAAAGTCTTTATCACCATGATGTATTATGAAATATAATTGAAATAAATTTCCTTTATAGAAATTGGGCTATAATACTCATCTATAATTTTAAAAATGCAGCACAATTTAGAATTTTAAACAAAACTTTCAAAAATTCGTTTTTAAATATTTTATTTACTTATTTACACCAATAAAAAGCATAAAAATTGCAAGAGAAAATTGCTTGTTTGAAATTTTCTATTAGTTCAGATTTAAAATAGTATTTTCTAAATGAAGTAGTTACAAATTTCCTTACAGCATAGGAAAAGCTAAAAAAATATCCAGTCCTGAAAGCATGCAATAGCTTTATAATTATTTAGAACATTAATTATGCTTGATTAATATGCTAAATTTTTAAAAATCAATCTCAATTTCAAAAATAAAACTATGTAGAAATTCTAATTTGTGAAATGAGGCGCTATAACCAGCTTTTTCTTGACAATTATACACACTGCAATAGGAAACCAATGTTAAATTTCTGCAAGTCGTCCCTACTCCTCCGAATGTGATCAAGGTGACAGCCGGCAACGCCTCAGACGAGGGAGAAAACCCGTTTGGGTTAGTCTATTTCTTATAAGGTCCATGTTCACAGTAGGATTACGTCATTCAAAATTCAATGGCTCTATGTACCGTTGTTTTATCAGAATACGAGAAATATACATACACTTATGCATATTTTTCATTATTTAATTTCTTCAAATATAATGCAGGACTTTTCGTGGCAACAGTTTGAAAAGTGAAACGCAAATCACATTTATAGTGAACCAACGCAAAACCTCAAAACGAGAACAATAGTCCTTCACGGACAAAGCTCCTTTGGACTAAAAATATTAAATCATCCACATTTAGGATATTAATATCCACGTTCTATCCATATTCCATTCGTAAAGGGCAGTTTTTTTTTTTTTTTTTTTTTTTTTTTTTTAAATCTTCACCTCCACTTTTCTCTGTGTACTGTAACAAAGGTTATGGGAGTTAGGTGTGACACCCAACTTTAGGAAATCGAGAATGCAATAAGCATATGAATATTGAACCGAAAAACGCGAATACCTTCTTTGATTTTATTCATATTATTTGACTGCACTGCTAGACAGAATTCAGGGCTAGCGTTATGATGGAAATTTTGATATTCTTGCCTTTTGAAGAAAGCGCCAGTGGTGAATTTTGTTTAGTTTGCGGCTTTACAATAGGCTTTTCTTTTAAGGAATGAAGATTTTTTTACCTTTATTAGTTTGTTTTGTTTTTGTAAAATCTATCTTCCGAACAGGGGTTTTGAATTCTTCAGTTCTCTTGCAAGACATAAGACAGTCTTTATAAAGTTACTGAATATTTGTATTGCAACCATACATATCTTAAGGACATGATTGTGTTGTCACATTATTTGATAAGACATGCTGGTAACGAAACTATCTTCCTATCTCATCTTTTTCAGAACAGCAAAATTCTCGCATATTCTTTCTTTGACCAAATTTTCTGACTCGGTGTCTGTGTCTGATTTCATCCGTGTGGCAAGTTGTAGTCTGCCAGAAATATAGTTTATACAAGCTTACAGTTGGTACCATACGAAAACATGGAAACTCTGTGATTAATGTTCACTTAGACAAAGGTCAAAGAATTCGTCAGACTCTTTAGACAGAGACACTGAAAAAGAACGAACAACAAATTTATGACTCCGCTTAATAATAACTGCAATTAATGTTATTTTAAAATTAGATTTATTATTCACATTTGAGGTAAATGTGGCAATATTATTAATAATTTTTTCCCTTTGTTCATCGTTCAGTTTTAACACATTGTTGTGAAATAATTCATCTTCTTATCGAACCCTATATAGCGAATCAAGCTTCCTGTGCTTTATAACAGGTGAAACGCAGTTTTGCTATTTAAAGTACTAGAATTTATAAAAAAAATTCTTTAAATATGTTGTTCTTTTATAATATTTTCATAAT
The DNA here is from genome assembly GCF_044657685.1 of Stegodyphus dumicola. Classification (NCBI taxonomy): domain Eukaryota; kingdom Metazoa; phylum Arthropoda; class Arachnida; order Araneae; family Eresidae; genus Stegodyphus; species Stegodyphus dumicola. The sequence continues at coordinate 143,515,599 of NC_140776.1, forward strand.
ATCTTAATTTAACACGTAGTTTTTTTGGAAAATCAAGTACTTTGTATAAATATGTTGATTTAAAATTCAAAACATAAAGAATTTGAAAATACAGAACTTAGGGATACGGTAGAATATTTACGTTATAAAGAACATTGTAAAAATTATTGGACGTCAGTAATATTGATCTTATGGATACGGAGATTTGGAGTTTAAATGTTCTGATTCATGTATAACGTCAAGAGAAAACCAGATGTTTTGATTTAAATACTTAATCAACTGTAATCTCATCTTTTAAGGTTTCAGATAGTAATCTAAAATTTTTCAGACTGCAAGTTTCTTAAACATTTTAGTGAATTTCTTCTTAAATCGCAATATGCCCAGAAGGCCTATTAATTTCGTTTTGGCATTTTGCGTTGATTCACTTTCTGCGTTGTTTCACATTTTAAATTGTAGCTACCAAATATTATCGCCCTTTATTGTATTTAAAGAAATTAAATAACGAAGAATCTGCATAAATGTATGTATGTTTCTCGCATTGTGTGTGATATAACAACGGTACCCTAGAGAATAGCGTCTCCATTCTGCGGGGCTTACACTTCACGCACGGGCAATACATATTTTTTCAACCCAGCAACCTTCGTCAATTGGGAACGAATGTAGACTTCAGGCCACGCATTGTCAATTGCTGCGGATTGTGTGTGTATTCTTTTTTCCATATACAAAAAATAAATGTTTAGAAGTATTCATAGCCCGAAAGTATCCATAAATATTCAGGCAAGCCAATTCAAGCGACCTATTTTCACTTTAAAAAAAATCCCAGAATTATACAAAAATGGCACTGCGCACACCTTTGACTTATCTATGTACGCATCGACCTATTTTCACTTAAAAAGTAAAAGAAAAATTGACAAAAATCCAATTGTTTTTACCCTTGTAAAAAGCGGCAAACAAATAAGTGGGCGATTTTGCACTTAGCGGAGAATGTTTTCAAAGAAAAGGCATCATTCATTATAGAAAATTATGTTTGAACAACCAACGAGATGATATTATGCTTAAGCGATAACTCGGTAGCGAAATAGAGACGCAGGCATCCATTCAGTTATGTTTAGCAATTTTTATAATAATGATCTAATAGTTATTTACTCTTATGCTTCCATTCAGTCACGTTTAGCCTTTTATATATAAATTATAATAATAAAAAAGTATTATATGAAATTAACCTTTCATCTAAATTAAAACATCAAAGCCTTTCATATATAAATTATAATAATAAAAAAGTATTATATGAAATTAACCTTTCATCTAAATTAAAACATCAAAGCCTTTCATATATAAATTATAATAATAAAAAAGTATTATATGAAATTAACCTTTCATCTAAATTAAAACATCAATCTTAGCCTATTTATTTACTATTATACTTCCTTTCTTGCGTTAGGGTTGCCGCAATTATTTTTGCCAGCACTGGCATCAACAATAGTTTGGCGATTTTTTATGACCCTCAAAACCGAATAGTGCCATTCAATTAAAAATACTGAATTTTTCTATTCTTTTACGTAATTTATTATTTAATGACTTAGGTGAATGACTCTCTATCACTTTTCGAAATTACTGCCACATTCCTTCTTGGCAGAGAAAGCGTTTATTCTGTCTTTCTGACTATGAAATATTCAAGTACACGCAATATTTTATTGAAAATAAAAGTTATAAACTATAAAAACAACGAAGGAAAAATTTTACAAATAAATTAGTCTTTATCCTAGAACATTACTATCAAAAGGATAATATTGAATGCATAGAGAAGCTTCAGAACAGGAGTTATACATGGGCTTCCGAATTACAATGGGCTTCTTCCTCAGAATAAATAGAATAAATAAAAAACAATATTACCAGTTTTCCAGAAAGAAAGACGATACGTACGACAAGAACACACGGCAAAACAAGAAGACAATTCCCTACAGCTCCATCTAAAGTCCAATTTTTGGCAGTTTCTGTTTCACAGAACAGATGTAACAACACGTGACATCTAAGAGCCAATGGAAGACATAGGGAGTAAATACTTTTTTTCTTTAAGTCACATGTTGGCTGTTGGCGAATCAGGACAGAGAAATCTTATGTGTTGAAATGTCAAGTTCCATCTGCTGCAGGAAAATCCAGCAGAAAACATAAAACAAAATTGAAAATATTATTTTATCCCCAAGTCTTTTCATTAATTCCACCATCTGAAGGTCAGTTTGATTTGCAGGGAATTTCAGTTTGCTATAATTATTCGCTAGTTAATAAATATTTGAGAAACATTTATTCAAGTATCAGCTACAAGGTGGTTATAATTAAAGTGATCCAAATCAAACTTATGCAGAACCCGTCTTCTTTGACACTGACACATTTTGTTGAAGCTTGGAACATATGTTACATGAAACACAAGTAAAAGATAACTACGAAAACAATTCATAGGTAACAGAACACAGGTAAAAAAACGAATAGTTCTAATTTCGACCATTGGATGGAACTTTTCATGCAATATAAGAAGGACGTTATGCAAATCAGGAACTCTTTAAAATACCAATAGTCAATATGTAAATCACTCTTTACAATGTCTTTATAGAAGAAAGGTCGAGCTTTATTGAACAAGTTACTTTATCAGAAATTGAAGCCAATAGTTTAACTGTGCTGTGAGAATATCGACATCTGAAAGTCTAGCGAAAAGATCTATGTAGAAGAATGGCTTGAAAAAGATGGTTACTACATATGAAGAGATTACTCACTTGCATGTTCTTCTAGGAAGAGGATGAAAACAAATTTAAAATGAAATTGTGGAAAGTTGCTGTTACTGTGAATACTGTTACTTAATGAAATTGTGAAAGTTGCTTTTTAAAGTTGCTGTTACTGTGGTTGACAGAATGTCCTGTTCGACAAGTGTTCAAGCGCTCTCACGTGATTTACCTATACCTTGGTCTATGGTACGAAAGGTTCTGCGAAGTGGTATTTATACTAAACCCACATGGTGCAAAAGCTGCACCCTCATATTCCGCATCAACATACTGATTCTGCTTGCCTGACAATGCATGGCCATGGAACATTTTGTGGTCAGTCGAGTCACAGTTTTTCTTAGAAGGAGATGTGGATATTCGAAACTATCGCATATGGGGTACTATAAGGTTCCAATGTTGTGCATGAACAGCCTCTACATTCTGATTGTGTGCATGTATAGTATGGTTTTGCTGTTGACTTCATTTTCGATTCTTCTTTCTTTAACGAAATCATTAAGGCCTTAAAAGGTGTGGCATCACGAGTTCCGGTTACTGTGAACTTCTGCAAATCATTCCTGCTTTACAAGAATGAGAATGTTAGAGATTTTTAAGCAAGTGTATGTTGCATAAATTTGCAGAACTAGATTTGAAGGTTTAAAGAGAATCTCCTTCTTCAGCTGCAGGAGTGAAAATGATGAAGGAGAATAATGCGCCTACGCAATAACATTAGACCAGAAAATTCTAGTGCTTACGCAATAACACTAGACCAGAAAATTCAAGTAATTGCAATTAAGGAACGAAACAATGAGAAAAAATGAAAGCAATAATAAAATAATTTCCTTAAAAGCTGAAGGTAAAGACGGATTAGAATTGCGATCATCACCCAGAGCTGAAAACTTTTATGAGGGTGTAATTCCTCTAGAAAATCTAATTCACCAATAAAAGATGTTTTTTAACAATTTTGGCTCCAATAATATGGAAAACATGAATTTTTGACCAGCAAAATGGGCAATAGTGAATTTATGTGTTCCTTTTTCCTAACATATGTGTTATGCTCCTTAGTAAGAAATTTCAAAGCTATCTGGAATTTGACTAACATCTATTAAACCGCACTAAGAAGGAGCACTGCATATACTCCAGAAGTTCATATTGGGAATGGGGTCTTTAAGTATGGAGCTGCAAATTTTATAGGACAAAAAAAGACACTTAGGTTAAACGTTTGTAAAATACGGGAAGTTTTATAACTAATCGAAGGAAAGAAATAAATGTCTACAGATCCATATTTAATATCACAAACGAGATAAGTTTTTTTGTTATGTTGAGATGAAATATTTTTAAACGTTTTGCCAATAATACGAGGTGAAAAGCTTCTGCCAATGGCAACAGCTATTAAGTATTTGAGTTCTTGATCAAAGTCGTCCTAGAAGGGCAAACTTCAAGAGCACGTAAACGAAAAAGTGAAAAGAAGGTAATTTCTGTTTAGTCGAATGTGGATGGAATTTGGAGTGTGATGGAGATTAGTCAGGTGATGGTTTACGATATATGACAGTACTGAAGTTTGTAGAGGCCAATGAATATTTTATTACAATACCAGATGTGAAAAGTGTGCAGTGCTCTCGCCGGGACTGGAACATAGTACCTTCCTACTACTCTTAACCGTGCTTTTCAATTACACCACGAAGGCACGCAGTAAGGAAGTAGAAAAGCCTTAAAAATTAGATATATTTTGTGGGACCAAGATGTCGAAGAACAAAAACGAACTGAATAATTTAAAAGAAAAAAGAGAAATGAATAGCATTCATTATTGAGAGAACGTTCTTTAAATTTTCTTTATTACTGCCAAACAATGTATCTTAAATATAGCAAAAGCAAACTGGAATGTTTAAACCCTTCGAGGGTTACGATTTTGGCCTTGAGAAATCCTGAATTTCCCCCAATTGTCATGAATGCATAATATTTTTCATATTATAACTTCAAACGAACCCTCTTACATTGTACCTTCATTTCTTTTCTTTCAATATACGTCCAACTCAAAATCACATCTATCGGGATACAAATATAATAGCAAGAGTGGCATTGAGAGAGTTTTCCATAGCTAATTGCTCAATGTGAAGGTAATAATTATTTCGAAAATAAAATGTGTTTGTTTGAAAGTTGAGTAAGGGAAATTATTTATTTCGATAGATGAAAAATGAAATTTTCAAAGTCTAGTTTCCAATTAAGCCTATTTCTAGTTCTATTCATGCGCATTTTCCGCTGATATTAGTGAAAAAAGATTTTGCATCAAATAAAAAAAAAACCAAAAAAATTCTGAAAGGTTTCAGATTTAAAATTACGTTCAAAGGGGCGTTTTTTTTAACGTTTTGTGTGGTACCTCTATTTATTAAATATCCTCTTCTACGTAAACAAACTATAAAATTCAGATCAACAGCAATATCGCAAATTAATTTTTAAATGAACATATATTTAGAATTTCCGATACAAAGTCTAACGCGCTAGAGATAAAAAGTTTTTCCACATTCTATGGAAGATTACGTTATTCAAATTTTGATGCCTCTAGGTACCGTTGTTTGATCACAATGCGAAAAACAATAAATACATACATTTATGCAGATTCTTCATTACTTTATGTCTTTAATTATAAGACAGGGCGATAATATATGGTGGCAACGATTTGAAAAGTGATACAGCCTTTTAAAGTTTTCGATGCAAAATGCCAAAGCGAAATTAATAGTCCTTCAGGGCAAATTACTTCTTCATGAACTAAAAAGTCATGATGAAATTTCTATGAGAAATATTATAAACTTCGTTAAAGAACTCTATTCAATGTTTGTTGTGTAAGTGCTGTTAACTAGTAAATCCAAAAGTATAGATATAGAACATTTAGTTAATGGGTCTGAGGCAGTGCCTAAATTCGACACAAGGCGGAGGAACAGAAAACCACTTTTATAAATTTTGTGCAGAGCATATAATCTGGCAAAATTCCTAACAAATGAGAAAAGCGATTTTTGTGAGTCAGAACGATTTGTAAAAATTTATGAATTAATCACAGTTTTTCCTTTTAAGAGGTCCGTAGGTGAAACGTTCCTTTCATTTTCAGAGTTTAGAGGACACGATTGGTATGAGTGTTTTTGCCCATGACGTCCACCTTTGTCCGCCTTTGAAATGATATGTGGACTAGAATGCATTTCGCGCAAAGCAACTTTTATCCCGCATATAGATTACCGTTAAGTTTCACGTTAGGTAATAGATGCCTAATATTTCTTTCTGTATTTTTGAAATATTACTGATTTGAAAAGCTTTTTCAAAGGGAGCTTATATTTAGGAGCTTGTGAAGATTAAAAATTATAATTGAAAACGCTGTTTTGTTCGTCTGATGAACTAACATCAGAAATATTTAAATCGGAAGACTGTGAGAGAAGCTCTGGAATTTTTACGCATGGGTCTTTTTATTACCTTTAATGACAATTTCAGTTTAGATCAGGATAAATGTTCAATAGCAGAGAATTTAGGACATGAATTTTCAAGTTCCAGTTTATACTTGCACAGCTGAATCCGATTTTGGACAATTGTCGACGTTATGTCTTATGATGAAAGGAAGCAGCAAGGATAAATCTTAATTAAGGAGAACACGTGTCGTTGTGATGTATATCAAATCTAATACATATCCTAAGTCGCGCTTTCGAGACATGAAAAATGAAAGTGTAATATCGTCAGTCGGCCTTGTAGAACGGGTGATATAGAACTGTCTTCTCTCTTTTTTTTTTTTTTTTTTTTTCTCAGTGTACGTTTCATACATCACTAAAGCCAGCTTCTAGATCATAAATGAAGGGCAGTGCAATAAATTCAGTTAAATTTCTAAAATAAAATGGAATTGAAGCACAAATACAGCCTATAAATGTATCTGGTGGCCGGTCAGTAAGATTTGCTTTCAGGTGATCTGAAGATTAACAGTCGCTGTTAGCTAGTTAGCGGGTCACCTTTATTGAGCAGTGCATTTGATTTAGGGAGATTCTTAACTAAAATTAAATCAGAGAACTTCGATTCCCGTTAAAGCTATCATTCACCTATGATTTACAGGCGAGAGGTCAATCAATGAGTCAATGTTATAGTGCAGTAAATTTAGATATATTTCAAATAAAAATTAAATTTTAAGTTATGGGTGAAGAGTGAAGCTGTGCAATAAAGTTGAGAGGCAACTTTCAGGAAGTGCAAAATACCATATGTTCCTATGAATTCCCGAATATAAAGAGACGTTCTAATTGCTATAGCAATCTTTTAATATGTTTTCCGTAATAAAAGAGCATCAAGGGAGCCACTCGGCTACAATTGAATGATGAAGCTTAGGCAGATAGTACTCACGTGCTTTGCTTAAATTAAACAAAATTTATCTATAAACATTCTTTAAGTTTTAGCGTATAGGCTAGCTGCAAGGGTAAAATGAAAATTTTCGGCAACTTCTGTTGATTACGACCCAGTTTTAAATTTGATTTAGAATAACATCAGTGTTGCGGCATTCATTAAATAGTTTATTTAATCATAGTGAAATCAAACTCAAGCTCTTTCAATCATAAACAACAAGCAGATTTTGACAAAGTTCTATTTCTGAAAATTGGTTTTGTATTTTTCATATAGACATCAGTGCGTACAATCTCTTTGATTTGTAATCATAAGCAAATTTCAATAATAGCCATTTTCATAATTTGCTTCAATATACAGGCATACGTTTTCACAGCATTGGCTTACAGTGAAAAAAACCGGATATATTTAAGTTCTGTAAGTTTCTACAAAATTCAAGAGTGCATCTGGGTCATATACTTTTGGCCTCAAGCACAGATCTTGAATTTGGAAGATATTCTCTTATATTGCTTTATGTAATATGATTGGGTAAAGAGAGCTCCAGTTATTCTGAGTGGAACTCGAATAACAGTCATTTTGACCCATTTTGGACGATAGGCAAAAGTAATGCGGCCTATTCATATTGTTGCATTTTTTATTCTTCTCACACCAGTTGTTACGTTATTTTCTTCCTTCACGTTCGTACGGGGTTTGTAGATTTGGAGTGAATAAGACGACACTTGATGAAGTATCGAAACACACTTTATTTACCAGTATTGTCAGGACAGCTCGAAAACACTTTTTACAGTCGTCGAAGATCTACTATAAACACGCTGAAACAATCAGCGACACAGCCTTCAGGTTATCAGGCTATCACGGTGGAGACAGCTTCCTGCAAAGCACCCGACTCTACTTACGGAGTACGGCTCCCGACTCTGCTTGGTCCTTCTCGGAACTCCACGTACTCTCGAGACTCTCCACGCTACAACTCGCGATGCACTCGGCGACACACGAGCACAGCTCCCGACTCTTCGGCTCAGTCGTTCCCGGAGCTCAACACGCTCTCTCGACGATTCACTAACCGCGATACACTAACAGACTCCTTCGGTGCTCTCGACGACCCACTCGGCACTCGCTGCCCGGCTGTCAACTCGATCGACTCCGCAAGGACTGACTCACTAGACGAGACACCAACTCGATACTAACTAACTCGCACTCTAGATGAGAAACACACACTAACTGACTGCGGACCAGTAGGGTTTATATAGCTTTCGGCTTGTGTTCGAGAACATTCTGGGCTAAACCGGTAAGAATTCGTTCCAGAAGGTTCTCCATCCGTCCATGGTATATCTCCAATTGTGTCACCAAATGGCGCCAAATGGACGATTTTTCGCGAAATGTGGCAACTTTGCCTTCCTTTGCCATTTTTATGGCAACCCTAAAACTGCTTTGCGGGGAAGCTATCTCACCGCGCCTTGACATTTCGTAACAATATAATAGGAAAATAAATCACCTCAGATGCAGAGCAACTGCATGGATAAATACAATTATAACGGAACTTTAGTTATCCGAGTTATCAAAGATTGGATAATCAAAAAATCCAAATAAATTAATTGTCACTTTTTACAAACCAAACAAATGTTTAAATACAAATGAGATAATTTCACTTTTTGTTTCTCATATTTATTTCAACAAAAGTTATAGAATTAAAAAACAATTAGTTTAATTTTCGTGAGACAAAATATAAAATACACTTCTTTTTGATAAATCGACATTGTTTTTTATTTGCCTACATTCATATCCGATTCTTATTTCAATACAATTTAAATTAAATTTAAAAAAAAGAAAGTAAGTAAGTAATTTTTTATTTAGACAGGCTCCAAATTAAACTCAGAATTGTCTGTTTTTTTATACGCAATTAATAGGGGGAAAGTATTTTTTATTTGAATAAATTAAAATACACTGTCTGGTTTCATTCCGACCTAAGTAAGCCATTAATTTTTATATAAAATAATAATCTATAAGTAAATAATGTAAAATGATACAAAATAATTCTGAAACTTTTTTTTTGTTAAATTTAAATTTAAAAAAATAAAACGCATAAATAAATTAGTAAACTGAATTTCATTCAGTTAGGAAGAATAACAAATGGTCCGGTTAGCTGGAGTTTCGATAATTAGAATCTGGATAATTGGAGTTTGAAACTAAGACATTTATGACAAAAGAAATAGCACACTCGACAGAGTACATAAAGTTATACCAAAGAATATAGAAAAACGTTTTGTATTTTTTTTTTTTTTTTTTTTTTTTTTTTGTTTTTGCTAAAATTACCCAATTTGAAATTTTATTTCAATTATACTGAAAACTGAGAATAGCTAAAAAGATTTTCAAGAAACGGATAAAAATTAAGTGATGCATAAAAGAAAATCAGGTGAAATATTTAACATGAAAATTTAATTGTTATTCAAAGGAAAAAAAATTAACTAATGTTTGAGTGCGATAACCCTTATTTTTGTTCATTTTTTTAATAACTACAGAGTCACACTTTAGCACCAGACAACTTCTCTGTTTACCTTCGCTCTGCTCCTTGAATGATCTGTCATCGCAGAGACGTCATTCTTTCTACCTAATCATTGTCAAGTGCCGGGAATAGTGCCCATTCGTTTGACAATGACAATGACTTTGCCAACGCCAGTTATACGTGAGCTTTGGGGGAGATGATAGTTTAATATACTCAACATAAAACGTAAACATATAGCTGAAGCCATCTATAGTTGTTTCGTTAAGGTTATTATCAGTATTTCTGGCTTATAAATTTAACCAGACCTCGTAAACGCTGGTATTGCGTTTCTCCAGTAGTTTCATAAATTGAACTATAAAAAAAATCAAACTCATTATACAATGTAAATGGAAGGGACTTCTAAATATTCATAACCATGAAAATTGAGCGTATCCTTAAGCATTCGTTCATATTTAAGCAGATCATATTATTTGAAGTTCTTTACACATAATAAAATTCATCTGTTTCTAGACTGCGATTTTTTTCTGATGATTACTTGGTTAGTGGATTTTAGTTGCTTGGAGATGAGATGTTAACGGTGCTATTAAGTTTGCTGTTACAGACCTACATTTGTCGCGAAAATCTCTGATATTATACATAGCCAGTTAAAAATTAATAAAAACTAGTAATTAGCTGATTAGAGGAAAACTGATATTTAACAGGAGTTTTTTTAATGATAATTGGCTGATTGCTCAGTATGGTGATGCATGCATGGCCTAGCTGCTGAAGCAGAGGGATGGCTTCCTGGTGAACTTTCTAAAAAAAAGTGTCTAGTATTTTTCTTACACAGTACTTTAGTTTAATTTCATATTGTTTAACTTATTTCTAATGAACTTCTTCATCCTGGGGGTGTGTGGAGGATTTAGCAGGAATTATGCAATTATTCGTTGCTGGCTTGGTACAGTGCGAGCTAATACAGACTTTAAAATTGGGTACTGATTTTGGACTGTGAGTTCTACTGCTGAGGGAGCTACCGCGATGTCTAAGTGCTGAAGTATTCTTTATCCTGTTCCTTTTATTTCCATCTTCAAGTTGGCGATGCTTGTAAAGAAACAGAAAGCATTTCATTCCGATCATAGAATTACTTGCTTACTCACGAGTCGTTTATTTGGAATCAGAAAACAGGAAACGAATTTCTACAGAGAAGTAAACAGATCAGAATTTATTATCCCCTAAATTGATATCAACACCAAGATCCAATAAAATCTGAGCTTCTCCAGCACGCCCACCAGCGGTCAAGCGGTAAAGTCACTGAATAATGGTAATTCTGTCCTAGTTCAAATCCTGCGAACGGGTTGTTTACACGAGCCTTTTATGTGGTTTTCCCAATGTGTAACGTGTGTACCAGCCAGTTTCTCTTAGTCCTCCACGAAGCATCCCAGATAGCCTTCGAGGCTTCGCCGTAATTCCGTATACCAGACCAATCCATGTTTTGGGAAATGACGTTTTCTTTCTGGACTTAACAAAAGTCCTGCATCGAGTAGATGCGAATGAATTAATGAAATCCTTGAGTTTGTTAATCAAAATTTTGTTAAAGTTTTACAAAATATGAAATCGATAATAAAACAAATTCCAAATTTCAAATTTGGGCTTTCAGATGCCCATATTCGCAGCAGTATTACGTCATTCGAAATTGGATGGCTCTAGGTATCGCTGTTTTATCACAGTGCGAGAAACATACATACATTTATGCAGATTCTTAATTATTTAATTTCTTCAAATATAACACAGGGAGATAACATTTGGTGGCAACAGTTTGAAAAGTGAAACGGACATTCAGACCGATTCGCCGCAAAATCGCAAAATGAAAACAATGGTCCCTTAGGGAAAAAGCCCTTTGGTCTTGGAAAAAAAAAAGGCTTAGCCGGAATTCAACAAATTTTAAATTGTTGAGAATTCTACAAATATTGCATGCAGATTCCCTAAAGGCATCATAACCTTGACAAGAATATAAAAACAACATAATTCAGTCATTTTTAAAGCAAAAAAATGCACAATTAACCAACAGATACGAATCAAAAACACTATGCTTATTGAGGCGAGTAACAGAGTAGGCATATGTATGTAAGCTAAAAAATATAAAAGCAAACTTCTAATTTTAATTAGCTATAACTTAATTTATTTTTCATTTAATTTGGATATTTCATCTCTTTATCTTAAAAATTGCGCTATAAGTCTAAACTGCGTTATTCAAATTAATCATGCGATCCTACGTAAAGCTTAATGCAGATACTTTTTGCGCAACCGCCGAATTGTAAACCAAAACTTTTTAACTCGAACTGAAACTTTTGATTCCCTCCCTTCTTCCTCTGAATTGTTGCGACACTTTTCACTTAAGCTTTCCTCCTGGCAAGACGCTTTGCAGCTACCTTCTGTGTTCACTGAATATGTGCAGAGCTAACAAAAATGTAGGGCGCATAAGACGCCCGTTCGTATGTTCATATTGTGAATGCAGGATTCCTTTCCTCAATAATAAAATTATCTTAAATCCGTTCATGTCTGCCTTGCCAAGTTTCTTCGCTACGCATCTATTCCGCCACCGACAAGTTCCAAATCATACGTATCATGTCATATATATATATATATATATTTAGTGCGGCCGATTACAACCAAAGAGGGAGGTGCACAACTGTTAGCATGTTATAGTAGTACTATATACAAAATTTCAACGTTCTGAGGCTACTCGTTTTTGAGTTGTGCGAGATACATACGGGAAAAAGAGTCCTTTATTCTGTCCTTACGTACAGATGTCACGCAAAAACATCGTTAAATTGCATTCGATAAGTCAAAATTGTTATTTTCGTTGAAATATGGTACCCAGAATTTTTCATGACTGCAATACTTCCTTTACTTCGTACAATGAAGTAAAAAACAGTCATTTTTCAATTTGTTCAACCAAAAAAGTGTAGTCAGCTTGCCCATAACAGTAAAAAAAAAAATGATATTTTTTCCTAGAAAAATAGAATCTGCATTATGAAATGAGGAATCATGTACGTGTACTGGAAAATTATAACGTATCCAAGCAGAAATTGGAAAACTCTAGTTCTTATATAAAATATTTGAATTGAGAGCTTTTGAAATACAGGATTTTTTTTCTTTCAAATTTAATTTTCTTGAAATTTCGTTTTATAAAATTTAGAGAAAATTGGGCTTTGAACAACTTTTAAACAAATTTAGCACTAATCCGTACAACGAAATGTTTGAATTAATTATTTTCTTCTTCAGGTAGGAAATGAAGCTGTGTATGAACACTAGCAATATTCAAAACGTCATGAGTGAAACGTTTACTTTACATATTCTGCCAGTATCACCATCAACTACACCAGAGGAATGACTTCTATCATCATTAAGATAGTTTAATATTTACATAATATAATTGACCAATTGATTATATCTGGAAACTTATTATAGAGCAATCTTCATAAGCAAAGCAAAATTGAATTATGACTGCAACATAAATTGTTTAATAGTTTTAAATAACTTAAATATTTTGTGAAGATTCAATTGTCAGAAACTGGTGAATTTTAAACTTTCATAATTTCTCCCCTGATGGGGACTCTAGCCTTTATAGGCGTCTGCTACTACTAAGGCCGGAAGCGGTGGTCATCTTATTATGAAGGCATATAATAGGTGGGCCACTGTTGCTTCCTATGAAGAAACAGACAATTTGCATAAATGCCTTTCCTGGGATTCGAGCTCGCTCCCTTCGGTACGGCAGTCAGAGTTACTAACCACTTTCCCGTCTGGGTGGCTAAACGTTTATCATGGGTTGTGAAATATTCAGCAAAATTAATGCTCAAATAGGAAATATCTCCGAACTTCGAAATACACGGTGTTTATAAAGTCCCGGACCCATTTTGATGTTTAATAACTCATAAAATAATGAAGATATAAACAAACTTATGGCATTTATTGATGGAATAACTTATATATTTTCCTTTTCAGGTTTGAATATCTTTACTTTTGTAAATATCGTCTGCGCGTGTGGTTAATTTCAGATAATTTCATTTTCCAGTTTAAATATCTGTACTTTTCTAAATATGCTTATCAATTGCATTTTTCTCTCTTTTGTTTTTGGCAGCTATTGCAATGTTATGTTTACTTTTCCACAAATAGAAGAGCTTCAGCCGCATGTCTTTTTGCAACAAGATGGTGCACCACCTCATTGTTGTACCATCGTTCGTAGTTCTTTGAATGACCATTTTACAGGAAGATGGATTGGGCGAGGAAGTCCAACTCCTTGGCCACCCAGATCACCTGATATAACGCCTCTGGACTTTTTCCTTTGGGATTTGTAAAGGACAACGCTTACAGGAGGAGAGTGTCGAACATTAATGACCTAAAAGCCAGAATTACAACCGCAATAGCCTCTGTGGATGCCGACATGCTTGCCGGTACCTGGCGTGAAATTGAATATCGACTTGATATTCTCCGTGCGACGAAGGGAGCACACGTGGAAGTTCACTGAACTTTTGAGTCTATCTAACCATTTATCTTATTAATTTTAATCTATATTTATTATTTTATGAATTATTAAACATCAAAATGGGTCCGAGACTTTATAAACACCCTGTATATTGTTATATTGTTACATTTCTCTACGGATAGGTTTATGGAATTGGAGTGATTAACGACAACACTTGATGAAGAAGGAAACACAATTTATTTGCCAATATTACTCAGGATAGCTATCAGGCTCTCAGGCTATAACGGTGGAGACAGCTTCACGGCAAAGCACTAGAGTACAGCTCCCGAATCGGTTCAGTCGTTCTTGGAACTCTACGTACTCGCGATGCACTCGACGATACATCAATAGACTCGACAATGCACTCGCTAAACTCGCGATACTCTCTACGACCAACTCGACACTAGACTGAAGATCAATTCTATGGACTATGCACTGACTGACTGACTCACTAGACTAAGCACTCACTCACTGACTATTAACTGACTGACTCACTACGTACCAGTAGGGTTTATATAGCTTTTGGCTTGCATCCGACATCTTTCTGGGCCAAACCAGTAAGAATTCGTACCAGAAGGCTCTCAATCCGTCTATGGCATATCGCAAATTTTGTTGCCAAATGTCTCCAAAAATTTTATTTCGCGCCAAATCTGGCAGCCGTGCCTGTCTTTGCCATTTTATGGCAACCCCAAACTTACTTTGCGGGGAAGCTATTTTACCGCGGCTGGATATTTCGTGACAGTATGTTATACCAACTTCGAAAATGTATACAATGCTAATTCCCACAAATTAATAGAGTCATATAAACATTTGGTGTTAGACATTCATGTCCTTCGCGGAAATTCTAGCTACGAGCTTAGAGATAGTGCAGCTGATTAAGTGCTTAGTTTCAAATTCAGAATAAAACGAATTTGAATAATGCGAATCTCATCGACCAAGGTAAGTAACCTCATCTTATAATACAGTTAAACTTCAGTTCACGAATTTAATTTTTTCCTCAAGTCCATTCATTATCCGAAATTGTCGTAAATGGAAATTATTTTAAGAATTAATATGAATTGGATAAGCTGTTCCCGGACCACAGATGATTGCTCATTAAAAATTTTTATGACAGTATTTCATGACCTTCTTACGTGTAGTAGCAGTTAGGTACTTTATGACAAGTTCATAACTAAAAATACATGGTAATCCTTTAATGTCAGACAAAAAGAAAGAGATAAATGCCATGGTAAAACAAAGAAAATCGATAAAACTTTAATTTTACGCTACCTGTGTGAAGGAGAATAGGCAAAATAAGTGGAAAGTAATGAGGAAGAGAATAAAGAAAAAATGTTATTGTTTAGATGAGGATGACTTTTCCCTAAAACTTCAGGTAGTTTTCTTCTTGAGGCATCTTTTATGTTTCTTTGTCTCTTAGCTCCACTCTGCTTCAGACTCACTGAGCCTCTGTTTTACTCAAAATTTGCTCAAAGTGATTTGTTTTTTATACTTTAAAATATTACTTAAGAGAGACGTGGCACTGCCGTTGAAAGCTTGCTACTATAATAATAATTAATGTAATACCATCACAGAACACTTTGCACCTTGCTCCATAAATTTCGCTGATTAAAGAACTAGGTTTATCTAATCTTGGTTCTTATTTCCGAGAAGACACTTTCTCCAAAGTCGACTTTTATTGCTGCTTCTGAGGTTAACTTTAACACTCTCCTGTTGATCCCACTTTTATTGTCATTGAGTCCAAGTTCTTCTTTAGCATCCAAACATAATTTTGCCTAGAGACAATATAATAAATAAATTAATTCAAAAAACCCATCGGTGTCAAAGCGCTCAATCTGTGCAACACAATCTGGCTATAATTTCATCCAGGCCTAATTCAAGTTACTTGCTGCCACATTTTGTTTATAAAAGAATTAAACTGTGAAAAAGTATTAAAATGATATTTCTAGAAATACCTAAACATTAATTCTGTATAAGAGGTAACCTGAAAACACGCTTGAAAATCATTTGTTACCGAATTAAAGATTTGTAATTAAAGGCACCTTTTATCAACTATTTAACAACGTTTTTAATTCAAATAAATTGTTCGTGACAAGATGAGTTCGTGATACGAGGTTCCCATATAATGCGTATAAGATTAGTCAATCGTTTTAATTTTTGTTATTATTTTACTTGTAACTCGGCAGAAGCGGGTAAATAAATATTTGATTTTAAATTTGTTTGTGTTTTGTGATATGTGCTTATAACTCGCCAATAAGTTGATTCTTGTGTGTAGTGGCTGTTAGGTTTAACATTAAGTTACTCACATTGCAGAAGTCATAACTGTAACTGTTTAAACGCGTAACTCATTTTATTATAAACAAATATAGCTTAGGGCAATTTGTGACTCACTTTATTGAAACATATTTTCCAGTTTTTACTACATATGATTAATTTTTATCTGTGAATTTAACTTCACGTATATTAGCTATTTGCAATTACATTTTGGAACAAAGCATAAATTTTATAAAATAGCTCTCAAATAATGAAGTTAAATAGAAATAGTAGTATTAATGTGTGAGAGAAATGTGTCAGTACAGATGTTAACCTAAATTTTGAATCTCCAGAGTCTAGAAAAGCAGTAATAAAAGTCAATTAATTAACAGCGTGAGTAGTTCATTTATTTTAACAGAGTGAGTAATCTAGAACGAATTTAATCATTCGTATTTCGTCAACTCATTATTGCTCAAAGGAATTTAGTTTATTTAGAAGTATACTCTTATATATTCCTTTTCGCTTTATCAAGATTGCATACGTTTCGAGCTATATAAACTATCACTAATTAGAAATGCATTTCTGTTTGATCATTTTTCTGAGATGATTCGTCAACAGCTTATATGAGTAATTGCTCTAGCAATCCATCACTTTTCTGCAATCGCAAGGTTCACGTATTCACTATGACCTCAGGCGAACTTCGACAAAAATATCACCTGCTAACAATGTGACGCAGTCACGTTCGATCGTAAGATTCTGTTTTAATTGTTTGAGCGTGACTTCAGGAGTTCATCATCGAGATTTTGAGATCTTCCCAAGCTTGTTATTGTTTTCTAGTTGTTTCTTTCTGTGTGTCTCTACTGGGAAATACTGAGATGAATTTATCTTTTTTTTTTTTTTTTTGCTAAGAAAGCTAATCGATAAGAATAAAAACATTTATTCGTACGAATGGATAAGAGATTAGTATTTGTTTTATTGACTTTGCTGCAGTTTATTTTTTTTAATTCTCTAAAAGCAAAATTTGTAAGTAATTCTATGTTAATTATTCCAAAACAAGATTTTTCGAAACGATTGCGAAAGTTCCACTAGAAATCATGTAAATACAGAGGGTATTTACACATCTAGAACGATTTTGGAGATCGTTTAATTAATTTTTAAAATGGGAAGCGTATTTTTTTAAATGTTCGATATGACAGCCTTTTTTAATGTACTATAAGTGTGCATCGTGTTTTCCATTACAGAAGTGCTTTTCGTAGAACTTCCAGAAGTATTAATTTCGGTTCTTCTTCCACTACCTCTCAGAGTCCATCAATTGTGATGGGTTTCAACTTAGAAAGATCTGTTTTCAAGAGGCCAATGACAAGAGGCCAGGAATACATTGAAAAGGCATGTATGCAGTACTTATATCAGTCTTCATTTTTTCAAGAAATGCAGTGATACTTCTCGAAGTATGACTTGTTGCTTTGTCTTGATGAAGTTTCACTCTTTGAAAGTCATTGGGATAACAATTTCGCCTGTAAATACCAGGCGTAAAACTTTCTCTGAGTAGTATGTTTAGTTAGTTTTAACATTTTTTCCCACTCTTCTTATTTTTAATTTCCCCCTGTAAGAGAATCCTGCGACAGTCACAAACCTTTTACTGATACTTTCTTTGCTTTGATGGAACCGGATTTGTACATTTTTTTCTCTTCGCTTTCGATAACTAAATAGACCTTTTTCATTGTTGTTGTTGTTGCACTCGTTTAGGTAAACCCATGCTTTATGGAGGGTCACAATGTATTTCCATTTATCTCCTGCCAAAACTTTTTCATACAGAGTCCTACAAGTTTTTCAGAAAGATTTGGATAACAAATTGATAGCACTAGATCAACTTCATTTAACTAATTCCAGAAATATGTTATTGACCTATGGAGATAAAAAAAAAAGTTATTTACTGTTACAATACTGGAAATAAGGATGAAAGTCTAGTAACGTTTGGCGTGATAGGAAATGAAATATTTGATATGAAAGAAACTCAAACGGCACATATAAAAGCAACAACTCATGAAAAATCTCACTTCAATTCTTTCCTAGTTATCGGACGGTATAAAATTAAAACTCATGGTTATTTTTAAAAGAAAGACGATGACGAAATATAATTTCTCAAAAAGTCTTTTCATTCATGTTCTCAAAAAAAGATGGATGGACGAAAATGGTGTAAAATTCTGAATAAGAATTGCTTAGCAAAAGCCTCCTGTAGCCACAAATAATCCAGAAAAACTTTTAGTTTGGAATGTGTTTAGATCCCATCTAACGGATAATGCAATGAAACTGGTAAAAGTGTTAGTTATTGCTATTCCTTAGTTCGGCCTTTCAATGTGTGTCTCAATAAACTAAACCACTCAAAGGAAATTTTTAATAATATAATTTATAATAATCTATATAATTGTTTATTTTTCAATAAAGCGTTCCAAGAAAATTTAAAAGACACTGGAATGTGTGGATTATAAGGAAGAGAAAAGGGATTTACAAAAGGACGCCAAATGAGTCATGTCAGTCTAGAAATAGTGTGAGCGGATAGTAAAAGCATGGAATAAAATTGAACCCAACATAATTCAAAAGTCATTTGAAAAGTGTTGAATATCTAACAATCTGGATGGTAAGGAAAATGATTATTTATTTATGGATGAGAGTAATAGTAGTGGTGTAGAAGAAATAATTCGATGATGGGGGCCTGAAGATACAACGGAAGACAAATATGAGGAAATTCTCATGCTATTTGACAATGAAAATTTTTAAGTTCCTAAGATATGTAATTTTTTTAAATAAAGAGAATTTAGGTATACATGCAGAAATCTAATTGTTGTATGCTCATCTTTTTCTTATTTTTAAATCTATCATTTTTATATCTGGCGTGTAAAGCGCGCCTATAAATTTCGATCTTATTTTTGTGTTAAAAGTTCGTATTAAATATTATATTTTTGTGTTAAAAATCCGCGTTACCGGAATATACAATATACTAAAATCTCTCGGACTGTCTCTTGAAGGGGGAAAATTATCTGTCTGCTATCAAAGTTAAGCATGAAGAATTTGGATAAAAGTTTCATTAAATTTTATTTTAAATGAAACTGGAATGTTGGATTATTGCAAAATTTCGTACCTGATTTCAAAATAAAGCACTAACACTCATATTTGACAGACAATATAGTATTTCTTCATATACAAATTATATTATAAATAATTTTCTACATTTGTTGTACCTCTCATCATACAGCGAGGATAAGTCTGGCAACAGCTGCAGGAAGAAAAACTTGGCAGTGCTGGAATGGCAACAGCGTATGATATTCTATAGATATTTTTGATTTTGACTTGAGGTTTTTTGCGTCTTTTGCGATACTATTGCGTTATAACATTTGAGTTTTGGGTGAATGAAATGGAATCCGCTGTCCCGCTGCGGATATTAATAAAATATATTTAGAAAATTAGCTGCGTTGGAAAGGATGAAACCTTGTGTTTGAATTTGTGGTATTTTTCCTCTTAAAGTTGCGTCGAGTTCAGAATATTATGCCAGGCTTATTCACGCTGGTGCAGATAAGTTAAATTTTTGTTATTGTGTTTATAGTGTATAACTTGCAAATATATGAATAGAATTCTATTAAATAAACATTTAAAATTCTGGAATGATATTTAAAATGTTAGATGTAGAATATTTACATTGCTGTGTCGGAGCCAGTGGCAGTCAGGTGTAAAGTAAAATTGTTTTGCTCCACGACATAACAAAATGGCGAGCCAGCCAGGATTGCGATCCTGATTCGAATGTGTTGGGATTATTATATTAATATAGTTGAGAAAGTATTGTGTTTGCTATATTATATTATTGTAGAAGTAAATATTAATTTAAGTATTATTTGGAAACGTAATGCGTTTTATTCTCTGCTATGTTGAATTTCGTATTTGTATTCGAATTAGTTTCAATTTTCAATCGAAATGCTATGCGTTAAATCGTCTGCAGTGTAAACGTAGAAAAGGTTATGCGTTAAATCTTCTGCTGTGATATTCAAAATAATTTTGTTTTGCTGTATTATGAATGTTATGACATATTGTTATTCATTTTTATTATATTGAGTTATATTTTTGGAATTACTGAGTAAAGACGTTTTTGAGGATTTGTCGGACTGATGATGATAACATTACAGATTTTGAGTTTTAAGTGGGTCTGAATTTAGAGATAAAATGGATGTTGATATGTTGAAGAAAAGGCGTGCAACAGCACGCAGTGCCTTTACTAGGATGGCTAAGATTCTAAAAACCGAAGTTTGTAAAGATGTTCAAGCGGATAGAGATGTATTGAAAGACAAAATTTTGAAGTTGCAGATGATAATTGCTGAGTTGAGATCTTGCGATTCAGAAATACTAGATTCAATGATTAAGGTAAAAGCCGCTGAAGATGATCTGGAAACAGAGGTCATAGGCTGCGTAGGTTATTCAGATGAGTTTATCACTTTTAATCGTCGGGTTAAAGAGAATATAGATAATGCGGTTGACCGTAGTGTCAATACGAGTTCTAATACGGATAGTAGCATAAGTGCTTCTAATGAAAAACGGTACAAGTTGCCGAAAATTCAAATTAAAAAATTCGATTGACAATTATTAAGTTACCTTACATTTTGGGGTCAATTTAAAAAGATCCACGAGGATAAGGAGCTTAATGACGCTGACAAATTCCATTATTTAGCTCAATCAATGTTACCCAGAACTCGGACTAGTAAGTTGATAGATAGTTATCCTTTAACGGCTGAAAATTACCCGAAAGCCATTTCTACGTTTGAGGAGCGTTTTGGAAACAAGGAAATTTTAACTGAGATATATGTGAGGGAATTAAATAAAATTAATTATTCAAAATGTACGCTTAGAAGGGAAGGATCAGTTGCCGCTAGTGTCACTGTTTGACAAAATCGAATCCCATCTCAGATCTCTAGAGTCTTTAGGCTTAGCCCTGGATACTAATGTTTCCTGGTTATATACCATGGTCGAGTCTTGCCTGTCTGCTGAGATGCTTCGAGTATGGCAGAGAAGCGTTTTGTTCAGTAAAAAAGGATCACGTCTCACAAATCTCCTGGAATTTTTGCGTAAACAGGTCGAAGGAGAGCAGAGAGTTAAACTAGCCATGTCTGGATTTGAAATTTCTTCTACTTCGCGCAATGAACATTCTAAAGATGTAAAAGTTAAGACAAAAAACCAATCGCTAGCGCAGCAAGTCTAGTTGCTGTCAAAGAACAAAAATGTGTTTTTTCCGGAAAATCTCACGAAAGCAAAGAATGTTTTACAGCTCGATCGATGAGCTTAAAGGAAAGATTAGACAAATTAAGAGAATTAAAATGCTGCCTTCGCTGTCTTAAACCAGGGCACTTTGCGAAGAAGTGTCCACAGTTTATTCAATGCTATTTATGTAGGCGATCTCACCCTATACTTTTATGCCCGGAGGTATCAGAAAACAGTGCTGACAATAAGGAAAAACGAAACGAGTCAGTAATGGTACAAAGTACAATGTCCTCTCCCTTATATATGAATGAAGTCACTCTTATGACGCTAATGGTTGAAATATTTGTAGGCACTGTAAAGAAGGTGGTCAGGTGCCTCTTGGATTGTGGATCCCAACGATCTTATGTTTTACAATCCACAGTTAAAGCTTTAAATCTGAAAAGCACTTCCTCTGAGACTTTAAGTCATGCGTTATTTGGCGGAACAAGGACTGAGTCAAAAATTCACAAGAGATATTCTATAGGTCTAAGCCCGGTTGGGAAAAACAAAGTGTACCAATTTAGTTTTCTGGATCAAAATATCATTTGTGCAGACATACCACGCATACCTAAAGGACCGTTATTGAAGGAATTAAAAAGACACAGAATTTGGATTTCAGATGTCGGTGAGGGTCACCCGGAAATAGAAATCCTCATAGATATTTATGGGCAAATACTTACTGGTGAAGTAATTCAGCTTGAGGGTGGTTTGACAGCCATAAATACTAAACTGGGATGGACGCTGTGCGGGGAATCGAAAAGAACGATTATCCAAAGTTTTGAGGGTACCCCATCTATGTTAGTAACTAATCTTCTTATTCAAGACATGCAACCTTCCTTTATGTGGAAGTTAGAAACTATCGGCATTGCAGATGATGCGCAAAGCATTTCCAGGGTCGCAGAAGATCAAGCAGCGAGAGAGCAATTTCTTAGGGGCCTTCGCAGAACCGGAGATGGTAGATATTGCGTGAGTTTACCTTGGGCTCTAAAATTCCCTCCTGATATTCCCTCTAACTGGCATATTGCAGAAGAGAGGCTCTTTGCTACTACGAGAAAATTGAGAAAATTAAATAAATTTGATGAGTATAGTACAGTATTTAACGAATGGCTAGCGGAAGATGTCATAGAAATTGTCCCAAAATCAGTAAAGAATGACGGAGGATATTATTTACCACACCATCCAGTAATAAAATTAGGAAGCCTCACTACCAAGATTAGGCCTGCATTCGATGCGTCGAGCAAAGTCGTTGGTTCGCTTTCGCTAAATGATTGCTTGATAAAAGGTCCAAACCTTGTAGAAGAAATCTCAGCCATTCTAATGCGGTATAGGGAAAAGGCAATTGGTGTAACATCAGATATTAGGCGGGCTTTTTTACAGATTGAGGTAGAGCGGGAGGATCAAAATTACTTTTTTGGTGGGTAAATAATAATAAGTTTTTGTGGTGGGTAAATAATAGAATTGAAGTGTTTCGTCACAAGAGGGTTGTTTTTGGGTTAACTAGTAGCCCCTATTTATTGGCAGTTGTGATTTCATTTCATTTGTTCCACGTTTCACCCGAATTCAAAGCTGTTGCGAATAAACTTGCCAAATCATTTTATGTTGACAATTGTGTCACGTCAGTCGATGATAACGAAGAGCTAAAGGTTTTTATGAGCCAGTCGATTATTATTATGGCAGAAGCCAAAACGGATCTTTGAATGTGGACTTTTAATCAATATGGTGATCAAGAGCTAACAGCTGAAGATAGTGATCCAGTCTCCGCAGTTTTAGGATTGCAGTGGGACCGACGAGATGACAGCCTTACAATATCCGCCCAAAGAAGAAATCGTTAAAAGAGACTTATCAAAAAGAAGACTATTGTCTCTAATCCATGCAGTTTTTGACCCGCTAAGTTTCTTTGTGCCCGTCATATTACCTGCGAAATTAATTCTTCAAGAGGCTTGGGCAACAAAATCGACCTGGGATAAGCCATTACCAGATGAACTTCAAACAAGATGGTACGAAAGGTTGCCTAGTCTTTCCAGCCTTAAATTACCTCGTCGCATGGGTCATAGAATTAAGGATTCATGGACTCTACACGTCTTTTGCGATGCCAGTCAAGCCGCTTATTCGACTGTCAAAGACAAAGTTTTCGTGAAATTCGTCATAGCAAAGTCACGCGTATCGTCCTTAAAGAAAATAACTATTCCGCGTTTGGAGTTGTTAGCCTGTGTTCTAGGTGCAAGCTTAGCAAGGTATACTGTTGAAACCCTGTGCTTAGTCGATGCCCTGATATATTACTGGACAGACGCTACTGTGGCTCTTAGCTGGATACAACGAGAGGAAAACTGGGGAGTATTTGTGAATAATAGAGTAAAGGAGATTCGGAAACTCTCGAAGCAGGAATGTTGGAGACATATCCCTGGGAAATTGAATCTCGTGGCTGTACGCCTGAACATTTTCGGCAATGCAATCGGTGGGAGGGCCCCGAATTTCTGAAAAGCTCTCCGAAAGAATTACCAGACTTTGAGTTTACTCCAGACGAAAAATCTGTTGCAGCTGAAATTAAGAAGGGAATGATTGTCAATTTGAGTATAAAATTAGAAGTTTCTGAGTGGTACAAACGTTTTTCGAGTTTTTCTAAAATAGTTCGACTATTCTGCTGGGTTCTACGCTTTAATAAACTCCTAAAGAAGCCCTCGTATTCTTCGGATACCTTAACAGTAGAAGAAAAAACTAACGCCGAAACATTTTTGTGGAGTTTAGAGCAAAGGAAGCACTTTCAAGAGAAAGGAGATTCCGTCCATGGATTATTGGTAGTGAGAGACAACGACGGAGTCCTCAGAGTTAAAACTAAAATCATTGAACGTGATGATGAATTCTGCTTCCTTTATCCCCTGGTGCTTCTGTCCAAGCATTATTTAACTGAATGCCTCATAAGAGAGTATCATGAAAAGAACTGTCATGCGGGAGTGCAGATATTAGCTGTTAAGTTAAGAGAGCGATACTGGATCATTTCGTCGAAACGTAATATAAGATCTTGCGTAAGTCGATGTGTAGTATATAGGAGATTTACCGCTAAGGCTTTATCTACGCCTCCGATCCAGTTACCCCTTGACAGAATAAGAGATTCGGCAGTCTTTGAAACAACTGGAGTCGATCTTTGTGGACCTTTACTTCTGAGACCAAAGAGTAAAGCTTGGATCGTCTTGTTCACCTGCGTCGTATACCGGGCAATTCACCTGGATCCTATCACCTCTCTGAGTACCGAAACGTTTCTACAGGCTCTGAGATGGTTCATTGCCAGACGAGGTCGTCCTGCGACAGTGTATTCAGATAACGGAACCAATTTTACCGGAGCAGACAATGCTCTGAGATGCCTGGATTGGAGAAAAATCACAGAAAACGAGTGTTTTCCAATAAAATGGAAATTCACCCCCCTTCGGCTGCGTGGTGGGGAGGATGGTGGGAGCGCTTAGTTCGTTCCACCAAGACTCTTCTCGTGCGAATTCTAGGGAGATCGTCGGTGAATTTCGAGGAGCTACTGACCGTCCTGTGTGATGTTGAATCCACATTAAACAACCGTCCTTTAACGTACATCTATGATGATTCGGAAGAGCTCGTACCTCTGACACTTTCCCTGTTTTGGCAAGACATAAAACAAGTGGGGGTACCAGATCTGGATTACATCGATTCCCAGAAACTGAATGTGCGTGTAAATTACTGCAATACGTTGAGACAAGAACTGAGAAGTCGCTTCCGCAAGGAATATCTGGTTCAACTGGTGCAGAAGGCAAGCGCTTCATATCAAAACGTAAAGGTGGGGGACGTAGTCCTCATAGAACTAGACAATAAAAAACGTGTAATGTGGCCAATGGGCAAAATTGTAAAAAATATTCAGTAAAAGAGATGGGGCTACCAGAGTGGTACAGGTAAAAACAAGCAGTGGATATTTTGGTAAGACCAATCAAAAAACTGTATCCACTAGAAGTTTCAACTACAAGTGATCCTGTGCTAACTCTGGCAACTGAAAACAGATATAGATACGGTAGACTCTTAAAACCAAGGACATGCTCTTAGACATAATGTACAATATAGACTTTTTGGACTTATATCCTCTCTTCTTTAGCAATGACTTTAATTAGAAGTTTATTCTTTATTGATCTCATTTTAGTATGATCTGTCATAGATATTGTATGTTAACCGAGTTTCTTTTATGTGTTTTCTAAACTAATGCGTAGTACTGTTTTGTTTTATTCGTAATGTTAGAAAATTTTGTGCAATGTCTGATTTTGAGAAAATCAGGGTGGGAGGATGTTGTACCTCTCATCATACAGCGAGGATAAGTCTGGCAACAGCTGCAGGAAGAAAAACTTGGCAGTGCTGGAATGGCAACAGCGGATGATATTCTATAGATATTTTTGATTTTGAGTTGAGGTTTTTTGCGTCTTTTGTGATACTATTGCGTTATAACATTTGAGTTTTGGGTGAATGAAATGGAAACCGCTGTCCCGCTGCGGATATTAGTAAAATATATTTAGAAAATTAGCTGCGTTGGAAAGGATGAAACCTTGTGTTTGAATTTGCGGTATTTTTCCTCCTAAAGTTGCGTCGAGTTCAGAATATTATGCTAGGCGTATTCACGCTGGTGCAGATAAGTTCAAATTTTGTTATTGTGTTTATAGTGTATAACTTGCAAATATATGAACAGAATTCTATTAACTAAACATTTAAAATTCTGGAATGATGTTTAAAATTTTAGATGTAGAGTATTCACATTGCTATGTCGGAGCCAGTGGCAGTCAGTTGTAAAGTAAAATTGTTTTGCTCCACGACATAACAACATTGTTCTTCTGATATTTTACAAGCTTGAGGATTCCGCCTTCATAGAAAGTGAGTGGTTTCCCTGCAAAGAAAATTGTTAAATGTTTTTTGACGGTTTCTTCATCATGAAACTTTTTGCTATCCAAGTAACCTTTTCAGAAGACAGAAAAATCTAATGAAGGAAGGTCAGAAAAATACGGTGCTTACTGAAGGATTTTTAACTCCAACTTACATAACACCATTTAAGCAACATACAGTCTGGCGTTTTCATGATTGATGATGACGCCTTTGCGAGTAGTCAGAACCGGATGTTTTGATGAATTTCCGCTAAGTGTTTGATTAGTTAGTTGCTTGCAAAGTATGTTCACTGCACTTGTTTCGCCAGTGAGAGAAGCTAAAATAAGTTTACTCTGCAATTCTAATATACAGAAAAATATACTTTCATTACCTGAAAAGTAACTCATGTCATAGGTTCTGCAGTCTCAACCGCTTGTTTTCTACAACCTTTTTCACTGTATATTGTTGCACAGGATCCATTTTCACTTGCTAGTTAGGATTTGATCTAAAACTAGCTCTTTTTCATGGCGTCGAGCTAAGAAATGTCCACAAAATATAGTCCAGATTTAATTATTTTACCTCAAACAATGCAGTATGTTTGTGTTTGAAAGTGAATCAAGTTTCTATAAACAGCGAAATTAATTTCTATAAATTCATCTCTGTATAACAGCAAAATACTGATGAATTAACAATTTTAAATCTTCCAACAATGCTTTCTGTCATAATCTCATTTATTATTTTTCGTAAAGCACGCATGACGTAGTCATTTTTTCTGAAGTTTATCATCAAAGTCATGCCGACGATTTCATAACAATACCAGCACTTTAATGCAAGTCGGCGACTATTCACTTATATTTTCATACGGGCATCCTCCGACATCTTGCCGAAAGTTTCAATACTTTATGCTATAAACTGAATTTCATAAATTTTCCGGACACCTTTATGTCTTAACGAACAATAGCCAACTTGCAAAATGGCATCTAAACCTATTAAAGATTGCCTCGCCCTTCAGATGGAGCAATAGACTTTTGCATAGATCTGTATTTTTGTGGCCCTTGCATTTTTAATGGCTTAATGCTTATGATGAGTTCTCCTAATGATTACTTTTCTGAAATTCGAGTTATAGAAGAAAGATGTAACATGAAATCTAAAGGCTTAATATAATTAATACTTCTGAGAAATGTAAAGCGAAAGCAGCGGAAAATTCTCTTGAGCCTGCTGGAATTTGTTGCCGGTAGGAGTATTCTCGTTAAGAGTGACATAAAACTTGATTGGCGCTAACAGCAGGTGACAGGTGACGGGGAACGCGGGCACCACTCCGTTACCGAAAGGTTAATTAGTTTTACACCGCGTCCACCTCTAGGCGCTAACAGCAGAATCACATCTCAAATTAAATGTTTCAATACTTTTAAAATTGTTCCAATGTCCACTCCTTTTCAAAACTCAAATAATATAAACTGGCACAAGTGTAACTTTTCATTCAGTATTTTGTTAAAGTCCTTTCATGAGCAAATCGACTTCACTCAGCGACGTCTGCCTTTAAAAATGGCTCATCATTTTCCTACTTCTGCATAAACGCTTGCTTTTCTGTGGGTATACACTCTAAACATAAAAGCGACACACCAAGAAGGGGCTATCCGAATGGTACGAAATTTTTTATGATCATAGCTTAAAACACAATATGCAAATGATTAACGTTTAGCTGCTAATGACTATCTAGCTGAAGCTGCAATCAATTCCAACGAATATCCGGATGGTGTATAAAGCAGATGATATTAAAATGCTCAGGAATAATTTCCATTTGAATGTTGTTCCCCTGACCCACATGGATTGTAACAAAGCCTCGCAAACGGGTTCGTGAGCAGTATGAGCAGATGTCTAAGAGAGGACATGCAGTTGGATTAAAAGGGTTGTCAAATCGCACCCTCACTAGACATTTGGATCAGAATGCTACCACTCTACGATGTAATAGGAATGGGTGAGCCATGTACAGAGAGTCAAGAAAGTAACAGTCGAATGAGAGCGACGACAGAACCCGAGGACAGAGTGATCGACCGATAGGCGATCATAGTCCCTGATGCTTCTTTATCAACTGTTCGATCTGTAACCGGAACATAAGCGACTTTCTTTCTTTTTGCCATCGACGGAACCAGCTGACCCACTGGGTTGGATGCTTTTCAGCCTGTTGGATTTTGTCGATGGAATAAAAAAAATAAATGCATAAATAAATATAAATAAAGAGCTTAGTACTGTATCCTCCTGCAATTGACCACGCTAAACGAGGAACAGCATTGAAATAAGAACCAGAACATGGAAAGAAGGTGCATGGTGGGGACTGCTGAGACTAAGGGGAACACTTATTATGGTACATGTTATGCATACAGTTTTATTAAGGATATGCTATATAATCAGGTACAGATTTAAAGATGAACAAATACATTACAAATTGTGGATACATTAAAAGAGTTCTGGATTAATCATAAAATTAAATATAATTAAAAACAAAACAAAACATTAAGTAAATTAATATATGTACAGAGCGGGCTGCTGATGGCTCGGTGTCCAAGGAAAGAAGTCACTCCAGGCTTTCAGCAATGCTTCTAACAATGGTAGTGTAGTCTCTAATGCGGCTGAGCGCATATTTATTCTTAATTGTGTTCTTGAACCATGCCGGCATATTGATTGCAGCTGGTCTTTTTAAATGTGAATTCGCTGCGTGCGGGCAATCAGACAGATAGTGATCTGGATCACCAATACTGCCACAAATACATTGGTCACTGTCTCTTAGACGAAATCTGTGAAGATAGGAATATGGGCCATGCCCTGTCAGATACTGTGTGAGATGCGAAGGGCTGCTATTTAAACTCTGGTTAACTTTTGGTTGGAGATTATACAGTCTTCTTCTTGTGGTGCTTGTCTCCCAGTAGTTTTGCCATTGCAATTGATCGCAATTTATCCGAAGTTCATTTGATTACAATTTTGGTTTCGAAGCTCTGAATGTATTTTAATTTTTTCCTAAATTTCATGTATTTTTATGGTTCGAAAGAAGTTAAAATTAACAATTCAAATTATTGGGTTGAATTATCGTTTATGCGGCTTTAGAAAAGCTCATCCCGATAAAACGTGATGTCATGAAAAGCATGAGAGGTTTTCTCATGAAATTTTATAGATCCGTGCTGTATTACATCACGAAATACATCCTTTTAGATAATCGAAGATTATTGCTTTGTTATCTGCTTATCGCCTGTTTTTATTTTCACTCGCAATGGCTTTTTTTCAAACTCTCTTATTATTTATTACATGAATGATGCAGAGAGACTTTTGGAAATGCTGTGATGTCAAAAAGTAACCACGCTGTCACGTCTTTGTACCGCAAAATCACTTACAGTCTCTAGGCTCTATTTTGTTTTTAAAAGATTAACGCGGAGAGATGTCACTAAATTTTTCAGTCAGAATTAGGGATTCAAGAAGGTAAAATTAAATGAAGTTAATTACAATGC
Source organism: Stegodyphus dumicola (assembly GCF_044657685.1). Classification (NCBI taxonomy): domain Eukaryota; kingdom Metazoa; phylum Arthropoda; class Arachnida; order Araneae; family Eresidae; genus Stegodyphus; species Stegodyphus dumicola. Next base: position 143,545,584 of record NC_140776.1, read on the forward strand.
TTCTTATCAAATAGAAATATCGACTAATTCGATTATTCTGACTATAATTTACTCAAATAATCTGAACACACTAATCTCCCAAAATTACATAAATAATATGTTCTGCCAACCTTTTACCGAACTTAATTTTTATGTCGTCAGTCATAATTTTATTTTACAATTTAAGTCAAGTACGTAAATTGCTTAAACGTAAGCTTGGAAGAAACTGCAATGTATACTATTATCTCTTGCACGATATATATATATATTACAATATCACAAAATGTTTTATTAAAAACATAATTAGTCAAATTATTTTCGCGCGATATGCAGTTGAAAAGTGATCAGTATAGAGAAAAAGTAAGAAATTCAGAACCTTTTTTACAAAAAGACTCAAAATAGTGAAAATCAATACCAATAAATTTCAAAATATGCTATAAATATACATAATAAGAATTAAAGAAATGTGAAATTAAAACCTCAAAATTATAAAAAAACTTAAGAATATATACCAAAACCAGAAAAATAAATAAAGAAGAGGAACTCAATCAAATCCAATGTAACGTTATCAAGATGAGGATACATCAGACTCAATTACAATCCCCCTTCCTTCTCTTGCATTTCTGTATTCAAAATAAGTTTATGAACTACAGTTTTTTAATTAATAATTTCAAAATTTTTAGATGAACTGTTGTTTTGATACATAGAAATATGAAGTTCTTCCTGATTATGTTTTGGAACTAAATGTTGCATATGAAAACAACAATGAACAGTCCATGTTGAGGATCTTACTTTGAGATATAATAATAAACCTCAATATTTCCTAACATTTGCTAGTGCATTATCACAAGAAGCTGTAGTAATGTTAGATAGGATAATATCATAATGCTGGAAAATGTTTTCAAATCAAAGAAATATGTTTCTCGTCTTTTGCACATTTCAAGAGGTTTTGCAAGGGAGGGGATTTTCTTCTCTAATATCACTATAATAACATACATACACATCATTAAAACATTGTTTCATCCTTCCTTTCTTCATCCAGTCGCATAGCAAATTTATTAACCCTTAATTCAGGGATCAATTGTTATTAAGCTCTTTCTGCCATTTCATCCATACGACGTTGAACTGTATTGTTACTGAGCGGCAGACTATAAAACTGGACACGATTCGTTTCACTTTGCAAACTGTTGCCACCCAATGTTAGAGTCCTGTATTATATTTGAAGAAATTAAATAATGAAAAATCTGCATAAATGTAGGTATACGAATGTGGCTATGTGGAAGCCTAAATTTGAAATTTGGAATTTGTTTTATTATTGATTTCATATTTTGTAAAACTTCAACGAATTTTTGATTAACAAACTCAACAATTTCAAAGCGAGCAATGGCAACGTTGTACAGAAAAAACACTTTTATCTCCAGCTCGCGAGATTCTGTATTGGAAGTTCTAAAGATATGCTCAATTTAAAACTATTGCGGTAACAGTGCAAAAGCTTCTCTTTTTGTGGAGAGGGGGAAAAAAGAATAATAATTAGTTTGTAGAGTTCTTTTCAAATGTGAAGTTGCACGCTTACCTATCAATGACGTGGCTCATTAGTTTTGCTTTCTTCGTAATTTTTTTTTTTGGGGGGGGGGGGTAAATTTCCTTTTATTTTGTCATTTAACTTTTTTTATTTTACGCATATTACTTAAAAAAATTATTCATTATTAAATAGTTTTAGGGTAAGTTCTTATATTAATTTTATGTGATTTCTTCCTTACGGTACGATATAGCTTTATATAAATAAACTATTAATTATAAATTTAATTTTTTTGTAATCAATGGGATCTTGATTATGCCGATTAATTTGCCAGTCACATTCAGCTGTCAGCCTCCAGCCGATTCCTTGATTATCATTGACTCCTTTACAATTTTATCGACAACCCAGGGGTCAATACTGACCACGTTGGGGGTCTCTAAGATCATACTTCATAGGATCATTTCTATAGTATGCTTAGCGAGTTCACACATGGAACTTCGCAAAAGACCCGATTTATGCTATCAAGAAATGATACGTTAGTCATCAACGTGTTCTACCCAGGATGAGGCTTTCATAGCCTTGCCTGCAAGAGTGTAAATTAATACATTAGTGAAGGGAAGGAAGCCTCTAGTCTGCCTATACATTGCTTGAAAAATGCAAGATTTGGTGCTAAACTGCAATTAGATAATTTTGCTTCTTGCAATAGTTTCATTGCCTGCTGCAGAAAATTATCCAGCATTAGATCGAATTAAATTCTCATGAATCACAGACACCAAAAAACGCAAAATTCTGAAACGACTGGCATTTGAACGATTTGTACATGTTTGGATGTTATGTAATTATCCCGCGTTTAATGCGCGCATCTGATTCCAGACGTGACTTAAATTTGATTCCCTTCAGAACTCACTCAGCCTTTTAATGCTCTTTTTGGAAAGCTCTCTCACGTCGCAACCAATGACGTCATTCGGCTGCGTGATGTTCCATACAAATAATGTCCCTTAGAAGGTGATTTTATCTATGCTGTGAATGCTCAAAGCAATAAATAACGAAAATGAGGATCGGAATGCTTGCAAAAATTCTTTTAAATATAGACATTTTATGGGATAACTGGAATTTGTGATGTACTTTATAGAATTGTTTTCTTTCGCATTAAAAAGAGAAACCTTGTTTGTCAAGTACGGGCAAAAGAAAAAGAATTCTCAAAATATTTTAATTGTTAAAAAAATTGTTGGCTTCCTACAACTGGATTATTAATTATTATTTTAACACAGGACCTTCTTTGGACATAATTTGGATTAAAATGAGCATAATTAGGAAAAATATCATTACGTTCGTTATAATGTAGTCAATAGTATCGTTATAATATAGTCATTTATAGGAAATTCAAAAGTTTTAAAGAACTGTCGTAGTAAATTCTTAATCCTTAGCAAATTCAGTCGATGCTAATTTCAAGTTTTTTATAGGAAACAAAGTAATTTTTATTCCAAAGAGACAAATATAGTATTATTGTCTGCATAATGTGCTTATTATTTTAATTAACAGCAAGTGAAGGTAATATTTGTCACCTAATATAAAATTAAACCGATATTCGTTCTTTGTATATACTGCAATGTTTTGTGAGGAATGTAATATGAGAATGGAAGTAACTTCCGTTTTTAAAATTTTCTAATCGAAAGATGTGAATATGCGCACTTTTCACACCGCATAAATTTTATCCATATATAAATTCTCTCTCTCAACGCACCCTTAATCACTTACTAAATAGTTTACGTTTTCATTTTGCCCTAGAGTTCAATGGTTGTTAAAACATTCTTCATTTCAATTAAATAAAACAAAAAAATATCAGGCTCAATTCCTACAAAATACTGTACGGCAATCTGAAATAAAAAATAAGGTTAAGTTGCAAAACGATCTCATTATGCGAAAGATATGCTTTGGTCGAGATAATCGCAGAAATTTTTGAATGATCATCTGCATAATTTATTGCGGACAAGTTTCATTTGCCGAGATATTTTCGTTGTGAATGTCAGTATTTTCTTTTATTCTAAAATATGAAATGCAATGTATATTCAGGAGGAGACTCACCTTGTTCTCATATCCTTCCGAATCTTGATCTCTTAATCGAAAAATTATTATTAATCTAAAACCTTTACTTGTTTATTTGTCTTCAGTGGATGTCTTTTGTTGCATAATAATATAAAATATTCTTTTGAATGGCAAAGCATAATTGCCTACTCTTATTTACATATTACTTCCATTATCTCAACAAATGTGTTTCGATAAAATCTTTTCCTGTAACAAGGTAGCAGGCAAAATCCATTCCATCTGGCTTAGTTCGCTATGCATGAGAAAGGGAATAATTCCGTCTGGCAGTGACAGCATATGAAACTATAATATTTGCTTTTTGAACCGGGACGGTCTCGATACGTCAAAATGAGAGAGAAAGAATCCTATCGTCACAGCAACTCAATTCGTCTTGTCTGCCAAGCTGACTTCCTGCCAGGATCGACAAGGACCTCGAGGCTGGGAGACAGAGAGGAGAAGGGAGAAAAAAGAAAAAGAAAACCTGTCCTCAAACGAAAGAATAATGCGACAAAATCCTTTCCCTTTTCTCTAGCGGACAATGCAGTCACTTGCCAAGTCTGGCATGATGCGCAGCTTCCATGGTGTTTGCATGAGAAGATTAAGCACTGGACTGCTGTTATCGTGCATTAATATCTCTATGGAATATGAGTGACAGTTGAAAAGTAGCAGCGTAATTAGTGTAAACGAAATGCATTTTTAGAATGACGTCAAAGTGAAAAAAACCGGCGGTAAGTTTGTTTACTCTGGCTTATGCGCCACTGTGTCAGCATTAGCATTCTTCTTTTCTCATCTGATGATTCATTGTGTACCAAGATATCTACATATGAATTGCATATTCTAAAAGTCGACAAATCTGTTTTTCTTTTCTAGATGATTTACTATTTAATATTATTTTAAATAATCAATTAAAAATAAATTTATATTAATCTTGTAATATTGACACATACAGTAACAGAAACTATGGTCAAGTAACAGATTCCTGAATTCTGGAAATACCTTAATTTTCAATATTCATATTTACATATGCGAAGGAAAAGCATCATCGTCTATATATATAAGCTAAAACATTTTTCATAGTTCTAGTTAGTTGCTAAGTTCACTGAAACTGTTACTGATCATTAACTGGGAATTACGAAAATCTTCAAAAACTGGTAAATTGTTCCCTATTATTATATTTCAAAGTGAACATCATAAAATTGGAACAACATCTCTTTTGCATTTTATCATCGCATTGCCAAATATATGAATTTAAGATCATACAACATCATATATATATATATAAAACTTGTTTTAAGCAACAATACTTAAGATGAAATTACTCAAGGAAAAAATAAATTAGCAATTAATATGCTAATCTATTTAGCATTTAATATGCTAAATGCTTATCTTAGATAATCAAAAAATTGTGCTATCTGCGATCTATGGATTTTTCACAATGACTTTCACACACGTAGGTAAGAGCAGGTTTATATCTGATTTTTCCTGCAGTAAATATCGAATTTAGTGGTAAATATCAAGATATTATATTATATTTAATTTTAGAAAGCCTAGTTTATGAGAGGTGAGTGAAATATGGACTTCATCTTTTACGAGAAATATACATTTTAATCATTTCACAGTATATAATTAAATAAGTGATTGACGAAAAGACTATCTGCTAGGGAAAGGGATCTGTTCTCGGAAGAAACGTATTTATATTACACATGAATAAAACAAAAACTACTTACAGACAATCTGTTCATTGGGATTTGAAGCCGATTCGAATTACCAGAGTTTAGCAGTCTTATCCGCCAGTCATTGGTCACGTCAATTCTGAATTCGTATTCATTACTCCGATATTTCTCAATATATGTGAACATGTATGCAGGTCCGCCTCTAGACATAGGTGACATAGGTTCTGTAATCGTTACTTCTAGGGAGGCCGATTACGGATGGCGTCAGCCATTTCTTACGAATGACAGTTTCTTAATGGAGCTACAAAGTGCTTGAAATACTAAAATACTTTCTGTGTCAATGAGCGTCGGTTACTGTGTGCTTACAAAACCTGCAGTCTGGTGAGTCATGGGGTGCGATATATAAATGTTTGATAAGTGAATGCTGAAACCATTCCATTAAAGACGAGGTTGTTTCTCATATGTTTATAATTTTACCAGTTCAAGTTAAACTTTCAGCTAGGCTTCTTGGCTTCTTTGCTTTATGAAGCACAGTTTTTCAAACTGATTCTTTATATCCTCTTCTTGAAATCGTATCTGTACATTTAATTTTACTTTGCTTCGAAGCTTCTACTTATCTTTCTATAGTGTTATTTTGCTTTTTTATTGCAATTTATATTCAAAATTATTAGAAATTGGAAAGAAATTAATGTTCTTTTCCAGCGAGGCTCCACTAGATCTAGGAAAGCAGTTTTAAAGATATTTCTTCGGGCCAACTAGAGCTCGCATACTTTCTTCATTGAAACAACGATTGCAAAAATTTGCAACATGATTTAAGCTAACAATTGAGAGTACAATAAGTAGCCATATACGATTGAAAAAATGTTGGAAATGTAATTGCAGAATAGTGCAGCATACAGGATATCATTTCTGGAGCGGCAAAAAAATTAAAAAAAAAAAAAAAGTTGCTTCGTACATTTGTATTTTTTGCAAGATATTTATCCTAAAGCATGATTTTTTTTTTTAATTTAAGGAAACAAATGTACAATTCCTCGTGTTTCACGAGGCTTACAGACGTAAGAAAATAACTCTATAAAGGAGATATAATAATAATACAAAACAGCAATACGTAATGCCTGAGAGAATAAAGAATATATATTATAATATAAATAATAATACAATAAAATGCTAAAATATAATACTATAAGGAATATATGATAATAATAATAATAATACGATATTAATAATAAAATAATACATAAAAAATAATTAAAAAATCTGAACTCTTTCAGATTTTATATTACGCCCTAAGGGGTGCTTTTTAACGTTTTGTGTGTGACCTTTATTAATTAAATATCAAGTTCTTCACACTTAAACCATAAAATTCAGTTAAACAGCAATATCAAAAAATAATTTAAAAAGAGCATATCTTTAGAATTTCCGATACACACACTCAAGCGCTGGAGATAAAAATGTTTTCCCCGTACAGTGTTGCCATTGCTCGCTTTGAAATCGTTGAGTTTATTAATCAAAAATTCGTTAACGTTTTACGAAATATGATATACATGATAAAACAAATTCCAAATTCCAAATTTGGGCTTCCAGATGCCCATATTCGAATGGTAGTCAAACTTTGATGTCTAGGTACCGTTGTTTTTCACCAGTGCGAGAAACATATACACATTCTTGCAAATTCTTCGTTATTTAATTTCTTTAAATATAGTGCAGGGCTCTAATAGTATTTGGTAGCAACAATCTGAAAAGTGAAACCGTTTATAGTGAAACGCCACAAAATACCAAAACGAAATTAATAGCTGTTCTGGGCTAACGCCGTTTGGGCTAATAATACATAAAAATAAGTAATAATAATCAAAGGAGATATGATACTAGAATAATAAAATGCATTAATATATAGATGAATATGATAGTAATATGACACTACATAAAATAGCAATAAAATACTAAAAGTTTAAACAACAAAAGCTATTAGTATTCTTATTGCATGCACGATTAGCCTTACGAATTTGCTTTCCAGTTAGGGTAATAGCAGAGGAAAGGAAGTTATCTAAGATGAAATGCTTAAACATTTATCTTAGGCCAGGTTTAAGACTTAAATTCTTAAGAATATTTTATTTTGATTTAATAAAATTATGTTTAGGTTTGAAGTATTAATAATTTAATTTAAACGGTGCCGGAACAATACTGTTTGCCGAAGAAGCTGGAACAAATTGGTTTCTTTTGTAAATGCTAAATCCCTTTATTAGAAAGCTGTAATGTAAATAAATATTGCTACATTTATAAAAATAAGGTAAATATTTGCTATAAAGTATGGAAATATGTGTTATTACATTATATAAGCATAAATTTCATGAAAATTTCAAGTACAGAGCAGCTTGTTTAAATAAAGTGACTGTATATTTCAAATATACGGATCATAATCGTAGTAGGAAACATGCGGATTAACTGCAACAGATGTTCTTTTTACCTAAACGATTCGGTTTTCGATGATCTTTTTTTTTTAAACCCTTTTAATTTACATGTTTTTCTTTCTTTTAATTTACATGTTTTACATGTTTAAGAAAACAGAGAGGCCTCTGAAACCTTTCATAAGCCGAAATCGTAAAAAAGTGCAGAAACATTATTAATTTGTGTGATTAATTTTTTTCAGCATTCCTTGATCTCCAAAAAAACCTCTATCATATTATACCCAGCAACACAGTAAACCTAAAATGACACTAAAAGCAAGAATGATACGATGAATTCAATTCCAGACAGTAGCATGTGATATAGTTTTATCTTTGCAAACTGCAAAACAGCGACAAAATGAAAGTTTTGATGCATGTGAAGACAATGGTGTATTAAAGTGACTGAGTCAGAGAGTCGTATGGTCACAGAGCTTTCCTCTCCATTTGGAAGGTCTTTCATGTCACAGTATCATGTCTGTAATGTCTCTCTGCAATTCTAACAAAGACAGTTGAGGTTTTTTTGCCTGTTATATTAACTTATGTGAAAAATATGCCTGTATATTTAGAGAGACACATATTTTTCTGTCAGACAGTTCTTCTCTTGCACTCAAAACATTCTGCAGAGTTATTATGTTGTTTCGCAATTAAAGTTATACTTTTATTTGATTGCGGCATGGCTAAATTACGTCAATCATGACTTATGTTAAGCTTCCTTCTTATATTTAAACCTCCATTTGTAGAGTCATTAGGTTTATTTCGAGGCCGGAGAGTTGAAAAATAAGCAAACGCCTTCGCCGGGAATCGAACCACGGACCTCTGGATACCGGCCCAGTGTGCAAACCACTACACCACGAAGGCACGCTAGCACGCTAGGAAAGCGGGAGAAATGCCTTATACATTCTAAGCATAAAAATCGATGTGATAAATTTTTTTTGAATGCTATCGCTATATCTTCATAATCTTTTCTTAAGAAATTTAGGTACGATTTCAAATGTGTCTATGTTTTCCAATTCCCTGTTTTCCTGTTCAACTTTCATAATCTTTTTTTTTTTTTTTTTTTTTTTTTTTTTTTTTTTTTTAAAGGAGAAAGAAATTCTCGTGCACCACAAAGTATCACACGAGACTTACAAATCGTAAGTAAAAAAGGCAAAATTGTAAGTAATAAGATCAATTTTCAATAAAACAATGAAATCATACACAAAGAAAAAAAAACACACACAAAAAAAATAAATAAATAAATAAATAAATAAATACAAAAATCTCAAAATTTATAAAGAAATCATTTAAAATGTTTATTTGACTTTTGTTGAAAGCTCGGTAGGCCGAAGCTGAAGGTACAAAATCATAACATTTCGGCCGCCAATGAATTCCAATTAACTTTAATCTGCATTTCAATACATTTCCTGCTTTATCAAGCAATGGGTAGTCAAAAAGCAGGTGGAAAACACTTTGCTGAACGCTAAGATTGCAATAACATTAATTGGAAGACGTCAGCTTAAACTGTTCAAGATAAACTTTAAACTTACCATGTCCAGACAAAAATTGCGTAACTTTAAAATTGAGCAACAAGTCTTTACTTCTCAGTCTTTCAAAAATAGTTGGGAAGAATGTTTTTGTAACAGTGTAGAGTCATTAGGTTAATTGGAAAAGCTGGAGAGATGAAAAATATGCAACCGCCTTCGCCGGAAATCGAACCACGGACCTCTGGAATACCCGTCCAGCGTGCTACCGTTACACCTCGAAGGCAGGCTAGGGAAGTGGAAGAAATACCTTATAACAGATCCCTTATCGGAAGAGATATAATCACAGTTCCGTTGCTCAATCATTTTAGCTTTGAATGTTTTTTTTTTTAAATAAGATTTTGGAATTTTTATTTACATCAATATTAATATCCTTTTTAGTTGCATTCTTAGCAAGCCAATCAGCTCTCTCGTTTCCATAATTACCCGAGTGACCACGCACAAATTGTATATTAAAGTACCCTGAAATACCCTGTATATTAACAATAATATCATTATATGAAGAGGTATTTTTAAGGGAAGAGAGTGAATCCGTACAGATTAAATAGCTGGAACCACGTTAATCCTGGCTAATTATCCACTTAATTGCGAAATTAATACACAGAAGCTCAGAAATACATACAGTACATTCATTTCTAATGCGAAATTGGTGATACTCAATTTCAACATCATCTTCAAAAATAACATAAGCAAAACCAACTTTATCATCAATCCTACTACCATCCGCATACAACACAAGTGAGAATGAATTTACATCAGTGTCCATACTATTCAGAATCTGTACTAGTTGTCTTACAGAAGGATGTGGAAGAACAGACAAGGGGAATAAACGATCAAAATGAGAACTGGAGGGGTTTGCAAGACTATTCTTGTAATCTATAAAGGTCGGCATAAACAAATCCAGCGGTGGAAATCTGGCAAGAGTGAGAACAGCATTGTAACTAATAGTTTGGTAACCCCTTATAACTCGCAGTAAAATTCGTCTTTGAACTCGAAGCAGGCGATTAGAGTTAATTTTCTCTTTAGAGACAATCCCCAAGCTCTGCATCCAAATGAAATAAAGGGTACGATGCATTGTAATTCTGTTACTAATTAGTTTTGCAAAACATTTGCCTAAAGAAGAAAGAAGACAGGTACACCTAAGATTATTCACATGTGGAACACTGAAAGTTTGTTTCTTGGGTATCACAATTAGGAGGGCGTTCCTCCAAGTTCGTGAAAAAGCACCAAGATTCAAACATATATTAAATAATCTATGAAAAACTGCAGGAAAAAGCCGATGAAAGTATCTTATAATTTCATTGTGAATAGAATCCGGGCCAGGAGCCTTGCCAAGCCTTAAATTACGAATTACATCATCAACCTCGGCCTGCGAAAAAGGAGGATCAATTTGAGACGCATATTCACTGCGAGCAGATGAGCGCCACTGAGTATGAAAGTCATTATCAAACCTCACAGAATCAGGAGGAAATGCTTTATCAAGAATAGCGTTACGTAAAGTTACTGCTTAGAAGCCGAAGGCTCGAGATATCAATCTTACTCATAAAATTTCTTTAATACTAAGTTTATATTTTTTTCCACATATTATTATAACTGATGTCCGAAAGAAACTTCCTCCAAGACTCTAATTTGACGTCAAGAAGCATTTCATTGTATTTTTTCCTTAAATCAAGGTATTTCCGCTTATACAAGTCCTATATATCATTGCTAAAAGTCCTCTGGAAACTCCGTCTAGCAGCGTTAACCTTTGTCCTCATAATAGAAATCTCCAATGACCACCAAGGTACTTTTCTCATACCAGTCCTTCTAGTAGGCGTAGATTTAAAACATGACCGAAAAATAACTGAAGTTATAAAATCAACAATCACATCAAGTGAGTCAGTACTTGAGCAAGAATTCAGACTATTAATGATCAAGTTTCGTCGGGTCTGTACGTATGTATCTCGCATAACTCAAAAGCGAGTAGCCTCAGAAAGTTGAAATTTTGTGTATAGGATTGTTATAATATGTACATGTGCACCTTCCATTTTGGTTGGAATCGGACGCACTTTTCTAAATTGTGCAGTTTTTGCTTTAAAAATGATTGAATTATGTTGTTCTTCTTATCTTCCGGTTAAGGTTTTTACGCCTTTAGTTAACCTTCGTGCAATAATTGTGAAATTATCAACAATTTAAAAGAATTTTGTGCGGCTAAGCCTAATTTTGTTTAGCATGGCAGCCATATTTGTTTATATTTGAAATTTAGTGGATTTGTTGCCAATCTAGAGAAACTAAGCTTTGCTACAACAAAGTAATGTCTTTTTTTTATTATTGTGAATTAAATTATGTTTAATTCATTCTGGAATTATCGTTTAAGTTATTAGGTTTTTGCGTAGAAATTGTAATTTTAATTGCAAAAATTGTTTTTTTAATTGTTTTAACTGCACTTGGTGTTTTATGTTTTTCTATATCTTTCAATATTTAATAAAAAATATTTTGAATTTTTATGTATTTTTGGCCTTGCCACGAAGTGAGAACTGAATTAATTAGTAGCGCATGAGCATTAGGCGCTAAATTGTCTATGAAAAACTGTTTCTTTATTATTTGTTTAATTTCTTTTAACCATCGTTTTAGATTTATTATAGTATTTTAATAGAACTTGTGGTAATTCTTCAGATGATATAATTTTTGTGCACTCTGAGTTATAAAATGAATGAGATGTAACGCTGTTAAGTCAACCTAGCGCCGACGTATCGCTATGGTAAATAAATATAGTGAACTTTAAAGAGTGCATTTATTCTATTGTGGTTTATGCGCTATCGACGAAGTAAACTTAATTCAAAATTCTTTAACTGTTAATTCAATATGTTTAAATGAAATGCAGGAAAATTTCGTATAATTTAATATTCCGTACAAGGAAGTCATGTGGTGTACACATCAGATTTTTTTATTTGATAATAATGCAGCTCTTGATTATGTTTCGATACTCGAGAAATGTAACGAAACTTCTAGACTGTTGCTATTATAAGAAATTGATGTAATAGAGCATTCCAGCTAGTATAGTAATACACATTTTTTTTTATTTGGTTACTTATTTTAACTTAGAATTGAAAAGACTCAAACTATAATAAATAATTTTAAGAAAATAAGTACTCGTGATGGACATTTTCAGTATATTAGCTAATAGCGATAATACTTATACAAATAGATTAAATTAGTGGAAATAGAGCTTGCTGGCATTTTACTCACTGAAAACGCGTTATAATTAAAACTTTGAATCATACGATTCTGCTGAAATCTTATTCCTTATATTTCGGAAGGTTCAGCAATTCGAGGTATAAATCGGTGGCCTTCAATTGATGGATGACTGCCGGTTGCGGCGACTGAGAATTGGATTTTCGACTATGATTGAATACGAATGGTATTTAATGTTAAAATTTACCTTGTAGTGTTCATATTTTCTGGATGGCGTAATGTATGGATCGAATAACATTCCCTCGACGGCGTTTCCAACTGCAGCAATCGGAGATTCTTTACCATTTTGTCAAAACAGCAATTGCTTAAATCAATCCGTGCATATAGTTTGTTGTATTTATTTAATTCATTTAGTACCTATCTATGACATTATCTTTATTAGTGTAATTCTCTGAGTTACAAAACTTATATTCCTCTCCCCATGGTGCCGCAGTATTAGGGGGGGAATTCAACTTATTTCATTTCTTAGCTTATTAGCTTCAGCATATATTTATTGTGCTTGTAATTACTATTAGTGCATAATATGGATATATGAGTTTGCATATCTCCCAGTATAACTTGCGATTAGTGGTTGAATAATGAATCGCATTGTGTGTCCACGTAAATTTTTATTAACCTAATTTGTAAGCTATTTTGATTCATGGTTTGTAACGTATAAATATTTGAACTGATTTCATCTGTTACATCTGTACATGTATCTACATCCTTCCCTTATTATAACTGTATGCCCAACATATACCATAACAGTGAAAAAGTGTCTAATATATGTATAGAATTAACAGAACTACGTAACGAATTGCAGATTTGCAAAGCTCTTGGTAATGTAACATCAACAGCTTGTTTTTAATCTAATGGCATAGCTATTGGTATGCATTGCAACTGTGAGCACATGTCATACAACTTCTTTGGAATGTCATAGTATCTCCTTGCAAATTACAGAAACTTTTCAGGAGTCAAGATAAGCGGTCATCAGCATTTTCCACTTACTATTCTCAAAAACAGCGTTCACACTATGCACTTTTTCTCCATGCTCCGGTTCTTTTTTTCAGTATTCCTCACTTTGCATATCCTTCAATCCCGGAAGGCATACAACTAAGCTCGAGTTTTTTTTTTTTTTTTTTTTTAATTCCATCGACGGGATCCAACAAGCTGATAAGCATCTAACCCAATGGGCCAGTTGTTCTGTCGATCGCGAAAAGAAAACGAAAGTTACTTACTCACGGTTTAAGCAGTAATGAAATGGTTAACACATTAAAAACATGATAAATTTGTCTATTTCCAATCCTATTACTGAGAAATGAGAAATCCTTGACAATGAATACTGCTTTTCAGTAACCTTTACCTGAAGCAGGTTGGGAAGGTTTTATGATGACAACCTGTCCACCTAATCAACTCATAAATTGGCCACCGAATTCGAATAGTAGGGTAATATCTTTTCTCAAGCAAGATCACAGCACTGCAGTGCCGTATGACTATAAATAATCACAAAGGAAAGTGATTAATTTACAATTGGGAGAGAATAGCGGAATGTGTAGCAAGCTATTTTATTTCAATAATACTAGATCTGCTGAGATTTTACTCAACAGATATTATTTTTTAATAAAATAGTCGTCTTTGGATTAAGCTGTGGTTTCGAATGCACTTCAAGAAACATGTAGACCAAATCCGGAAATAAATTTAAAAACCATGTTTTCTAGATTGAAGTGGTGTGCTAGACTGAAGTATTGTTTCCTTTCTTGCTACTCTATCGTTACCACCTTTCTCTGATGACATTTCGTACGGTTTGGGCATAAATCTGTCTACCATTTCTTTTAGAGGTTTCTACAGAAAATGGCACTTATTTTGGAATCCAGCTTGATGTTCTTTTCTGCAGTTTTCTTCTTGCAACTGTGCTTAGAATTTCTATTCTTCACCTTCCATTTTTATTTTTGACTAATCTTTCTTGTACTCTCCAGTTGTTTTCTAGACATATGTAAGTAGCATGATAATGGGCATTCTGCATCAGGTGGATCAGTGGATCAGGGGGCGTGGTCAATGACATCACAGAGAGCGGGGCCAAAGGCAACGTCATCACACTAGGAGGCGTGGTTTCGAGTGGAGTTGAGTTGTTCGTAGACTACTGATTGAGTTGTAGACCTCCTGCTTTTCATTAAAAGTTAGTTTTTTTAATTTGGCAACGGAGTCATGGCGTCCTCTAGGGCCGAAAAAAGAAAATAATGTATTTAGGAATTGCTCATGGCATCCTCTAGGGACGAAAAAAGAAAATAATTTATTTTAGAAATTTCTTTTTTTTAAAAAAATATTCTATTATTCAAAATATAGAATTGAACTCTCAAACAAAATATCTCACCAGCTCAGTAGTTTGAAGATTTTAACCACTAAGCTGATGTGATACATTCAGATTCAGGTAAAAAAGCCTATTTAAGAAAATGGAATTTGAATCGACTCATCAATTTATTCTAATACTTTTATCCTTTCTAGTTTTTCATGAAACTTTAACTTATTTCTCAGGTTTTCTGTTCATAATAACATATTCCTTTACTGTCATATTTTTTTTTAATACTTAACGTTTCTAATTTGTAATATTTTATTTAATTTTCACATACTATTTTTTTTAATACCTTTCATACCATTTCAGCATACCCTGATTTTTAACTTATATATTATATTTTACAAACGTTACCGCACATGCTGTTTATTTGTTACACTACTTAATTTTAGATGCAATTTCACACTTTTTTTAACGTTATAATGTTCAATATATTCTGAATTTTAACTTCATTTACTTTTTTTTAAACCATTCTAGTATTCTACACACACTTTAACTTAGTGGTTTGAAATTCTATTTAAAAAGAAACGTTTATTTTTCGTGATCTTAGTTCTTTTACTAAATTTTCTACGGAATTTCCAATTTCTTTCACATGTTCAACAATATCTTCCTTACATTACCGAATATTTTTTTTAAAAACTTAAGTCTATAACTGTTAATTGCTTTTCTTACGTTCATGATTTCCCTTCTGTGTTTATATTTCTTAATTCTAGTTTAACTTATTTATTATAATGTCTTTATTTCTGTCTCATCACTCGTAATTCCAACATTTTATCCCTTTTTATTCATTTTAACGATATGAATTGTTTTCATTTACTCCATATTCAAACATTTCCTTACAATTTTTTAAATACTTGTTTTATTCTGCGATCATAATAGATCATCTACAGGTTTTACTCAGAAATTTCCATTCACAACTTTACAGTTTAATACCATTTATATCTAAATGTATTTCTTTCTCATATAGTTTTATGGTCTTCAAAGTTTCTAACATCATGTTTAGTTTTAAATCCCGATTACCTTTAAGTGTGTTGATAATTTTCATTTCTAATTTTACAACCATGTTCAGTGTTTCATCCACACATACCAAAATATTTCTTACATTATCTGATATTTAGTCTATGTCATATTTCAGTACTTCAAATGAATTTACACTGCTCACACTATTATTTTTTCATGTTTTAGAGACACTAACTATACTAATTTTACTATTTTTCCTGCACTAATTGCATCTATGTCAGCACTCATGATAAACTAGCAATTGTTTTGCATCACAGGCATAAAGAAATTCTTAAAACCAACTTTTTCAATATCGTACTCAAATTACTGTTTTCCAGATGGGAATTACCAGTATTCTTTGGTTTTACTCTGTTACATCTTTTTAAATTTTAACATCTTACTTTTAATTCTAACATACATCTTTTAAACAGTTTTTTCTTTTAATGATAGCCTTACCTTATTTGTTCAAATTAATTCTTTCATTCACCTTCTTTACTACCTTTCAGTACCTTCATAATTCACTATGCAAACGCAATGTCTTTCACTGACATTCTATTTAATAATACCACAAGTTTCCTTAATTGTCAAAAAGCGAATTATTTCTCATTTCAAAATAGAACTACTATATTTTTGCACAAACATTACCTTTATCCATTCAAACCACCCCTTAACCTGTAACTGACGTAGCGATAGGAAAGGAGATTCTTATCATATGCTCTTTCGACATTTGAGGTTTCTAGAACTTCTTTGACAAGTATATCAATACCATCAGAAAATATACTTAACACTTTTACCCAGTTTAAAGGCAACATACTGTTATAAGAATGGTTTTAGTTAAATTTATAACACAAATAAAAGCATTTTGTGCTAAATAGGCATAAACATTTAGATTCAGAATATTTCTTTTTAATCCGATGTAAGACTTGAATTTCATTCATGATACAGATTGTCTCTTGATTTTCTTTTTGTTTACCTTACACTAATAGAAAATTTTTATTTTACAAGTTCAGCTTTTAATGAAATAGAAATAAAAACTACGATACACCTGCTGTTTTTAAGAAAAGGAACTTTGATATATTTCTGGAAATGTAAATGCTTTTAGAGTTTTCTTTCAATAACGTTGATTTTCATTACTTTACTAACTTCAATAATTCTCTTATTAGCTAATATGAATGAAAGAAGATTGTCAAAAATGTGACACAGTATAATTCTTACGAACATATGTACCTTTACCAGCATACAGATATTACCGATTGAAATGAAGAAAGATACAGATATTTTACTCCAATCTACACTAAATTAAAAAAAATATTTAAACTTTCATACATTCCAAAGAATAAACGAAAACTCAATAGATATTGTCATGTTTGTATATATGAGATAAAAGTTTTATGAATGGTATTTAAAGTAATGCTTAGAACTTCATAAAAGCGAACATTCACTATGTTAATACACATATCATCAGTTATTTACATTAATCAATGTAATATTAATCATTACATGTACTATATGCATATATATTTAAAGTTTAATTGTCTTACAATTGAATAATTAACTATTGAGAGAAAGAGGTTCATATCTTACACTATTTAATTCACATGGAACAAATTTTTCCATCAACCACATTGAACCAAGTTTATTAAATTCGCCAAAGCTCTTTTATTTCTGCATTTTCACACTCACGACACATTTTAAATGTAACTGTTGATTACCATTTCAAACACCGATATCATAACTCAGTGTTAACTCAGTGTAACTACATCATAACTCATTTTTTCCCTACTAACTACAATTTTATATATTCAAGAAGTACATCTAAGACATGATCATTTTCTATGTTCTAGCAAATCGATTCAATTGCGAACATACTATTAAGACTTGCGATTTTAGAAGACTTGCATGTATTAACGATGTCAACGTTTCTTCGTTTTTATAAGATTCACATCAAATCATGTCGCATTCGAATGTGGTGTAAGAGATCACTTTTTCTTTTAAACACTTGTAAACAATGGATGCAATTTATAAGAAGAGAAGTATCATGCTGTTTCAAAACATCATCATCAGCATATTTCTGTTTCTTTTGACACCGGCAAAATTTAAAAAAAAAAAAAAAAGTTTCGTGAGATTTTCTTCAAATTCTGTTTTACTTGAAAAAATGTCCGAACATTCAATACGATGTAAAGATTCATATTGTTTTAAATTCTTATGCTCACTAAATATTTTTTATCACGATTTACCCTTAAAAGTAACTTTATAAGTTTTCATATCCTTTTTACATGAAAAGAACTTGTGATTATTCACTGCAAAATTCTAAGACGAGAAGCTTCACGACTTTTCAAACTACAAACTTAAATTTCTTAGGACATACACTACATCTGATGTTTCTTTCATGAGATTTCAAATATCTCTTCAGATTACTCGTATTCAAGAAACCTTACAAATATATCAAATAAGTTCAGCGAATAATCGCTTCATAAACTCTTAAATTTTCAACACGAGTGAATCACTTGAAGCATATACTGCACTGTAAACATACAATACTTAAAAAAATTGTTATAAAAAATAAAAATACATTCATTTCACCAAGAAGCTTTTCTATTTAAATACATTTATTTATTTCCAAAGAACAAGTTTCTGTATTATACATAAAATATACTTAGGATTTTCTTTCATTAGTTAATATCAAATTAACAACAATATCCATTTACTGATATTTGATATACATGTTTGCTTTAAAATTAAAACTAAAATTTCAATATATTTCTATTAAAAAAAACATAAGAAAAAAAAATACTCATAACATCAACCAAAGACAGAAATTTAAATAGAATAGCTGTACTTATATTAGTGCATTTTTATAATCTTCATAACATTTCGATTCAAAAAACCTATTACAAAATAAATGAAAAATTTTTTTCTGCCTTAAAGAATCTCTTATATTTTTAAAATTAATACATAAAAATATATCTTCCCCAATATATTTAATTCTATCCTCAACACTTATTATAATGCAATCATGTCTTGTTTGTGAAGGATGATTTACAATACAACCTTCGCATTTAAATAGTTTTTTAATCACTGAATTTAATTCAGTTTTGATAGAGTTTATGAGTTCTTTAAAAAGTTCATCATCATCACTTACCATATCCGAACAATTGTTTTTACATTTGATTTGCAACGGTAAAATAATTTCAAAAATACTTTTATATAAAGTATTAGATACATCAGGAATAATTTCTTTCAATTTTTTTAAAATATCACAGTTTACTTTTAGGTATGTAGGTTTTAGTTTAAAAGAATTTTCATCTTGTTTAAAAACTTGTTGAAAAATACACTCACCTTCTTTGTTGAAAACTACCAACTCATTATTGCAAATGATGCTGGCAGTCGTATAGACAAGATTAAATTCATATATTTTTGAGGAAAATTCTTGCCATGTTGCAGGAGTTATAACAACACCGCGTGTAGTAGGGTATAATATTTTATTTTGTTCCACACATTCACGTAGATGAATGTTCATTCTGTTTTCAAACTGATTTATGGACACAAAATATCCCCAACCAAGAGTCCACTGTGCAATCAACTTCGAACTTTCTTTTTTCTGTTCTCGATTATTCGGCATGAAGATATTTTCAGGAACAGACTTCATATAGTGGGCAAACCAGTCATCCTCTGGAAGTTCATCCTCATTATCTTCCAAGCGTCGTTTTTTAATTTTCGAAATTTTTATGTTTCGGAATGTGATACTAATTCTAGGATCTTTAACGTCAGGTTGAGAGGGTATTCCGTGCATCCAAAATTGATTCGTTGGGGGTTTCATTACAAGAAGAGTTCCATGAGTTAAGTCCACGCTTCGAGATGTGAAATTTCGCCTGGTAAATACCATTTGACGTTTTGCACCTAAACTGATGATAGGTATATCACTTTCAGGTTCGAGACAAGTTTCATTGTCTTTATGCATTGAAATTTTCGCCACTCCGTCAGGATAATAGTTCAATAAAGCAAAATTATATTTTTTGCCAGTTATCGTTTCAACATAATCTTTTACATTTAGAAGAGTTTGAGTCCATGGTTCTGCACAAATGCTTGTTCCAGAGAATTCGTAACTAAGTCCTTCATCACCAAAACCGAGTACTTTTCTTCGTGGAACATACTGAGTCCCATTAATTTCAAAACTAATATTTTTAAAATCATAATTTGATAGTTCATCTAGCAAAATATCAGCTTCATTTCGTGAATAAAATTCTTCGTATAATTCCACATTTAACTCTGTATCACATATATTCCTCATATTCGCTTCTGAATCTAACAATTCTGAATGATATAGAAATACGTAGCATTCTTAAATAGCAAAAATTATTTAAAACATACATTAACGAAATGATTTCATCAACACTTATCGTAAAACATTCTTGTCATGTCTTGTTTGTGAAGCCAGTCTTTCCGGCGTCATATGTGTAAAAATAATCATGATAGGATAGTGTGAAAGAGTTATAGTGTCCTAATGTTGTTATTCTGAACCTCGATATTACATATATGCATAAGGAGAATCTTAAAAGCATCATCCACTTATCATGATAGAGTAATGGAAAATTTCTAAAACTCTGATAATCATACGCGAAAGAATGTATTATCTTAAGGTTATTGTTGCTATTCCAAATTTGACAGTACATACAGAAGTGAAGGAAGATCCTTGATAAGCGCTTAATACTGAAATATGACATAGACTAAATATCAGAAAATGTAAGAAATATTTTGGTATGTGTGGATGAAACACTGAACGTGGTTGTAAAATTAGAAATGAAAATTATCAACACACTTAAAGGTAATCGGGATTTAAAACTAAACATGATGTTAGAAACTTTGAAGACCATAAAACTATATGAGAAAGAAATACATTTAGATATAAATGGTATTAAACTGTAAAGTTGTGAATGGAAATTTCTGAGTAAAACCTGTAGATGATCTATTATGATCGCAGAATAAAACAAGTATTTAAAAAATTGTAAGGAAATGTTTGAATATGGAGTAAATGAAAACAATTCATATCGTTAAAATGAATAAAAAGGGATAAAATGTTGGAATTACGAGTGATGAGACAGAAATAAAAACATTATAATAAATAAGTTAAACTAGAATTAAGAAATATAAACACAGAAGGGAAATCATGAACGTAAGAAAAGCAATTAACAGTTATAGACTTAAGTTTTTAAAAAAAATATTCGGTAATGTAAGGAAGATATTGTTGAACATGTGAAAGAAATTGGAAATTCCGTAGAAAATTTAGTAAAAGAACTAAGATCACGAAAAATAAACGTTTCTTTTTAAATAGAATTTCAAACCACTAAGTTAAAGTGTGTGTAGAATACTAGAATGGTTTAAAAAAAAGTAAATGAAGTTAAAATTCAGAATATACTGAACATTATAACGTTAAAAAAAGTGTGAAATTGCATCTAAAATTAAGTAGTGTAACAAATAAACAGCATGTGCGGTAACGTTTGTAAAATATAATATATAAGTTAAAAATCAGGGTATGCTGAAATGGTATGAAAGATATTAAAAAAAATAGTATGTGAAAATTAAATAAAATATTACAAATTAGAAACGTTAAGTATTAAAAAAATATGACAGTAAAGGAATATGTTATTATGAACAGAAAACCTGAGAAATAAGTTAAAGTTTCATGAAAAACTAGAAAGGATAAAAGTATTAGAATAAATTGATGAGTCGATTCAAATTCCATTTTCTTAAATAGGCTTTTTTACCTGAATCTGAATGTATCACATCAGCTTAGAGGTTAAAATCTTCAAACTACTGAGCTGGTGAGATATTTTGTTTGAGAGTTCAATTCTATATTTTGAATAATAGAATATTTTTTTAAAAAAAAGAAATTTCTAAAATAAATTATTTTCTTTTTTCGTCCCTAGAGGACGCCATGAGCAATTCCTAAATACATTATTTTCTTTTTTCATCCCTAGAGGACGCCATGACTCCGTTGCCAAATTAAAAAAACTAACTTTTAATGAAAAGCAGGAGGTCTACAACTCAATCAGTAGTCTACGAACAACTCAACTCCACTCGAAACCACGCCTCCTAGTGTGATGACGTTGCCTTTGGCCCCGCCCTCTGTGATGTCATTGACCACGCCCCCTGATCCACTGATCCACCTGATGCAGAACGCCCATTATCATGCTACTTATGTGTGACTTTGTTCAAACAGACTTTCTCGCCCCTCTTTGAAGTTTCATATTGTCTTCTAAAATCACAAATTATAGTATACAAAACAGGCTATAGGTATAGGCAAAAACTATAGTTATCCGCAATGATTTAAAATTTTCAGACTTTTGAAAATCTGCATCAAATCAATTTGATTTTTAAATCTAATACGCAAAGATGTTATTTGCCTAACGGAGTCACTTAAAGGAGAACATTTTAATGGAAACTGGCTTATTTTTACTCAAGGAAATACACACACGCAACCAGCACTTTGAGAAGTAGAGGATTCTTATTCGCTCGCCCACTGATGGGCCTCTAAATCAATTAGCTTTTAGAAATATGAAGAAATGCTTTCAGAAATAAGTGAATTAACTCATCATTTCACTGAAGATATTTTCTGAAAAAAAAAAGTGTTAATTTTTTAACTTATCTAACTACAGATTCTTCTTTTAAATGTTTATTTATTATTTCATTACATTTTTGTGTTGCTACATTCTTATGGATTTATGCTTTTCTGTTAGCTGTATCAGCCAGCAGTGTTTTGAGAAAATTATTACCACTAATTGATAAAATTCTGAATTTCGACGGAAGGCGGATGTACTAAAATTTGCATAGTAAAAAATAGTTTCATATTAATAAGAATTTCGACTGAACAAAAAATTTAAAGAGATTTGTTTACTATTTGACATTTAGGTTTTACTCATTTAAAAAAATTCCCATCCGTTTTTATTCTCCTCCCCTTTCGTGTGTGTGGGAGAGGGCTTGGTTTGGTTTGGTTTGGTTTAGTTGATTATGGCAAAGCACAATAGGATTATCTGTTTAAGGGGAGGGATGCCTTCGTGGAGGACCTTTCTAAGCGAAACTGGCTCGTATACACATTGCATATGGGGAAAACCAGGAAAATGCCAAAGCAGCCAGCCTGTTCGCCTAGAACAGAACGCAGGTTGGAACTAGCAATATTCAGAAATTTTACCGCTTGGCCGCTGGTGGACTTGTGTGTGTGGGGGGGGGAATGGTCTGTAGAACATGTGTATCTTCATCATCCTTAGCGAAATACTGAAAAAATTAATTTGAAAATAAAATATATGCAAAATGCCATTCAGATTAAAGTAAAAGTAACAGGGCCAAATGACAATTATTAGAAGTTCAAACAACAGTAATCAGCGTTAATTTTTATAAATTTACAGCGCTACTTTTAAAGATTTTACTACAGAACCTTCTCCTTCAGCTGCCGGAGTTTGCGTTTACTAAAAGCATAAATCTATAAAAATACACTAGTATCGCGTGAGCACAGGCTTATCTTTCATCATTTTCATTTCTGAAGGAGAAAGCTCTATAGTTAAACCTGTACAGACATTAGGTATTTTTTTGGAAGCAAGAGAGATTGAAAAATGAGCAATGCCTTCGCCGGGAATCGAACCATGGACCTCTGGAATACGCGCCCACCACATCACGAATGTCTGCTAAGAGGGCGGGAGAAATATCTTATAAACTCACCCTTTTAAAGGGCGACTGGGTATTTTAGGGGCCCCAATCGCCAAATCCTGGGTGTGGAGAATCATTATCCACCACCCATTTAGTTCGGATGCCACTGTAGAAGACATTAGATATTTTTTAGAAGCCAGAGCGATTGACAAATGAGCAACGCCTTCGCCAGGAATCGAATCACGGACCTCTGGAATACGCGCCCAGTATGCAGACCACCACACCACGAAGGCCTGCTAGGAAGGCGGGAGAAATACCTTGTAAACCTTCCGAACTGTATCAGTCGCTTCTCCTTTCACGGCATCTTCATGCAGATAAATCACCTTTTCAAAACCTGTGATTACTATTCTGCAACTCTTCATGGAAATACTCTCACTTATGCCTATAATTGCTATTCACGACTCTTCATGGAAGTATTCTCATGTTATGCCTATAACTGCTATTCATGATTGCATAGTAAAAAAGTTCTGCCATATGTGAATTATGCTATATTTATCAAAAGTTAGGCTCAGAATTTTTGAGTTACACACAGGTTAAACTGCATCGTGACTTCGTCACTTAATCAGCTTCTCCTGGGTACAGCTCTGACCTGAAGACATGAAATTTACTTAAAATGGCCGGTATATATTAGAATGAGATTTCACTCTGAAGGTTAAGTGTAGATCTCATTACGAAATCCAAATCTTATGAGATTTTACCATATACCGATTTGGCTCGTATTATCGTTTTGCAACCTTCGATTTCATTCCGTACGAAAGTAATTTAAATCGCACTATTTTTAATTGATCTCGAGTCATTAAGTACACCCACTTCAAAGGCGGCATTCGAACTCATCCTCAGCACAAGATGACAGAACACAAGCTAATCTCGTTGGCCTCGATTTGACCTTGATTTTCAGTATGTTTGTAAGGTCGGATTTACTGTAGGTGTATTCCATTTTCGGTTTAATTTTAATGCTCAGTATGGAATGGTACACAAATTTACTTCCTAGAATTTTCGGAATGATTACAAGAAGGATACTTCAGAATAAACACAAAAACGAATAACATCTTAATGAAATTCAAATCAGTGCGAAATGCGTGGATTTACAGGGAAATGTTTCGGAGAAACAGTGCCACATAAATCTGGTTTCCTGAGCTGGACTCAACATTCTCAGAATTTAACTACCATGAAAAAGATTTTCATCAGTTTTCTTCCGCTTACAGATTTATTTTTCTTAGTTCATACTAGAACAAATCCATGTAAATAAGGAATACATCGCATAGGTTTCGAGAATGCGATGCAGAATTCAAATAGATTAATTTCTTAACTGGGAACACAATTGTGTTGATACATCTATGCAATAAAAAAATCATATTAAAATATTAATGGTGCAGTGTACCTGCAACCTTGTTAGAGTTTTAGACTTGCGGATGAGAAGAAAAACATGGAGGCAAGAAAGTTGACATTTTATCTCCATGGTTTTAAACTGTAATTCTAATTGAAAGAAGTTAGGAAAATATTGAAAGACTAAAGTAAGAGTAACCTTGTTCCGTCCGTATTTGTTGAAATGCACTTTTAATTTGGTACAGTTTCTTTAAAAAATTCACATATCTATAAACATGTTTAATTTTAGAATTTTCAAAGCTAGATATCTCTAGAACTACCAGATGACCCGCTTTGTGCATATTCCATATGAATGAAATAGAAATAGCTCTTTTTAAATATCGCAGATTTGTAAGATCGCAGATTTCATAGAAGTTTAACAAGCTTGTTATTGCACGTCTATATTCGTATTTCTTGGAAGCTAGCTGACTGGCCCATCCGTTCTAAATTATTGCGTGATGCAGGAAAAAGTGTTATTGATTTTTATAATCGGGAATTGTATAGTTAGTCTTATGAGTTGTTATCGTCGAGGTTGTTTACACATTGCAACACTTTTTTTTTCTCATTTACAAAGAACACAAGTAGTGTCATGAAATTTTAACACACGCGCAAAAATGATGCGAGAGCTAGGGAACGATGACTGCGTAAGATACTGATTTTTCTGTAAAATAAATTTAGTATCATATGAAAACTCCAGTTTTGAAGTTTATTTTAGTTATTTTTTTTAGTTAGCAACTAAGTTCGAAAAATAAAAGGACCTATTAATAAGATAAAATCTGACAGATTTTGCAGAAATTTGCAATTTAAAAATCCTATGATAATAAATTTATGCTTGACTTAGAGACTTGGTTGATTAAATTTTTAATGCAGACGTTTTCGACAAAGTTATAAGATTCCATAAAAAAATCATTCACAGTTATGTAAGGGGATCGATCATCTTTCTCTTTAATTTTGCAAAGCAAATAATACCTGTGATCGACGGTGATTGTGCAGAGCTCTATTTAAACTCTGTAGATTTCTTACCCCTGTAGAGATGAATATAGTATTATCTGGAAACACTTAGTAGTTTTGAGATTAACGCACTTCAGTTTTAAGTCCGGAATACTGAATCCATTTTCGACTTTTAGCTTAAAAAAAAATGAATTCTGTGCAATAAATTTGTTTTGATAAATTACATGTACTATTAAATTCGTTTACTAATATGATGTTAAATTCGTATTGCATGCATTAACAAATATTTTTATTAATATTTATATTTTATAAAAAGTTAACTTTCATTTTAAAGGACAAATTAATAAAAAAAGTGTGTCATGAGAACAAATATATTCCCTCACAGAATAAAAAATCATTTAAAAATGAGAATATTCCAATAAATTCAGTATGTCGAAAGTGGTACATTACAACAACTGATCAAAACTTTCACTGTCAAAGAAACAAGCTATAGCTGAATTATTATTATTGTTATTATGCATCTTATCGATATAAGGCAATTCAATTCCCTTTCCCAGCGTCTCTTACGGCATATAATCTCTAGGAGAAAAATTCATCACAATGATCTGAAAACCAGAACGTAATATCATCATCTCACGCAAAACGCATCTCATGAAGACCAAAGTATTACCATTAACTGTCTTTGATAATCCACTGCGATTATTTTTCGCGTTAATGATAATCACTTGCTATAGCCCTTTGGCATCCCTGATAAAACTTAAGCAAAACATCGGCCGTTGATGCTGAGATTCAAAAGTTTAGCTCGCAGAAAAGGCATTTCTAAATCCTGCTGTGTGTTTATTCACATGATTGAAATGTGTAACTACGTTCATCTATAATCTCACATCTACATGGAAACTCTTATTGTTAAAAGTAACTCAAAAATTGTAACACGACCTGTTTTCTGTGTCTCCGTTAACCTTTTTTGAGACCTAAAGAGTTGAGACATCGGATATTTCCTTAAATACAATTCTTCGCTGCCAAATGAAATATCAACAGTCTCAGATACATATCTAATAGTTACTTGTTATCTGATATCCCCATTTTCCTCATTTTGGCCATCATGTCCTCTGTAATTGATATGACTGGAGAATTGATTATTTTCACAGCAAATTCTCCCACTGCAAATTAAATTCTGCTTCCCTTTTTTTTAGCACTACAGAAAAGGTTAGCGCACTGTATTCCTAATCTTTCGCACAAGTCCTTATGGATGTCATGTTTAGGCTTTGGCTGTTAAAAAATAAGTTTTAGATATCAAATTTATCATTAAGTCCTATATAAAATTCTACAAGTATTCCATCTAAATTTTTCCAATTTTTAATAATTTTTCTATGAACTTTTTGATCGCCGACCGTGTTTAAATAATAAATATCTAAACATAAGTCTTCCGATTACGAAAAAGATACATTTCTAAGAACGGCTGTCATGCAGACTACACATGTTTGAATTTATATGTGTAACGCTCGAAAAGATAAGAGGCAGCTTTTGATATAGACTGTTATGCTATAGTCTAGCTTTGCTCCAAAATTTACATTGCTTTTTCAAAATAAGAATTTAATGCAGTACAATCTCCATTTAAACGTTCTTAACGATCGTTGTCCATTTTTGGTCCCCAAAATGTTTTATATAAACAATGACACTTACTCCCACATTCATTATTCCGATTTTTAGATTATAGTTTAACCAAATTAATTATTTATTAATCATGTTCCTGACGGATTATTCTCCGCAGGGATTGTTTAAAAAAAATCTGGAACGAAGAAAAGGGTTTCCACATAGTTTCCTGAAATTTAACAACTTGTTGTTTGGGAATGGAACAACTTTGTAAGGATTATGTTAATTTTATTAACAGTTAAATTTTAAGTTAAAGTTCCTTTCCTGTCAAATTCTTAACTTCAACTTACTACTTCCGGCCAGAACGTAGTTTTGGAATTTGCTGAATATTTAATGAGAAGGAGCGGTATTTAAACCACGAAGTTACTTACCGAGACAGAGGAAACAGAGTTTCTGAACTACGCGCGTCTGCCTTTTTGGCCGCTCTCTCTCTCAAAGCTGTTATACGCTCGGCCGTACTCGGACCCTTGCTAAGCATCGTAGTAAAATAGGTTAAGGGGCCAACTCTCTTTGTATCTTGATAGCTTTGGCTATACTTGGTTAGTTAATCTTAGTTTTAGTTTAATTCTTAGTCTTTTAAGTTCAAGTCCAAAGTGCGGACTTTATTTGTTCACTCCCTGGCGGAGTTTTGTGAAATCTTATAGAAATAATAAAGGTTTATTTACCCTTCTCTCTTGTTGTTTCCTGTCTTCGAACTCTAGTGATTATTCGCTTATCAGTTCCTAGGTTCTTCACTTCCAACATTAACTTAGATTTCAAGTGAGGGGCCTTACAACTTATATATTTTGTATTGGTCACACGTTCGCAAGCAAGGTTCAAAGTTTTCGTGACAAGTGACGCAACCTCGATATGTGTACTATTGCTAGTGCGCAAAATGTCAAACCGATATTCCAGCTCTGTCCATATTATAGTGCAAGATGGTGTGATCTATGTTTGCAATGGCACTGGTCTTCAGGTCAGCAATGTTTGACACTCTCGAACAATATATGTAGGGTTATTATTTGAAACTTACTAGTTATTCTGAGGATCTGCACTTTTCCTTTCCGATTTCCTCGTCAGAACGTAAATTAGATAACTAGTATAACTGAGGTTTTTGCATTTTACAAGAGAGCGTGTTTCTAGCCCGCACATGCAAGCTGTCTTTAATTCCTGCCAGCTGTGATAGTTGTAATTATTAACTTTCAGTTATTCGCCATCGAATAACTTGATTTTGACGCTCCGGTTAGAATTACCGAACCAGCTTAGAGAAAGATCTAAATTGTCCAGTCTTTGACTACTGTTCCACGATTTAACTTTAATTTGACTGATCTGTTTCGGTACATCACCACGAGCTGTGGCTGATATTATTAACTTAAGAAAGAGCGTTTATGTTCTAAATTTTATTTAGATAAAAAGGTTTTTTAAACCCTTCCACGACTTTCCAGTTATTCCAAACATATCAGTAATACACTTTACGTCTGCTGAGGTTACTGGGCTAATTAACATTTCCAGCTTTAGTAAAACCTCATAAGTAAACAATGTACTTAACAATTTAACATAATCCCATAGAAAGACGTCCAAAGCGGTTATCTCAGGCGAACGTGTTGGCCATGGAATGGGTCCATCCCAATGTTGGGGAATAATTTGTCGAGCAAATTGCGAACGCACAATGCCCAGTGTGATAGTGTGCCATCCTCCTGAAAAATTACCTTTGACTGATGGTCCTCCAGCTGTTGATAAATGTAATTAGTGAATGTATCGAGGTAAATTTACACTGTTTCTGTTTATTCATGGAAGAAAAATAGACCTAAAAATTCTGTCATACAGCATTTCACATTAAGCACTAATTTTGGGGCTGTCCTGCTTTAAATCTCTTGTGACATGAGAACATTCGAATCCCCAAATTGTCACATTATGTGTGTATTAAACAGAAGCAAATTATTAAGAAAGCACTTTACGCATAATAACGCCACTAAAATTTATAGAGTGCTCACAATAACAAATATATACGTATTTATTGTTTGTAGAATCTTCTTTTTTGGCTTAGAAATGTCATAATACAATAAGGCAACAACGCTAAGTACTTGAACCTCGGTCCTCGAGGTCGAAAAAAGCAATGTAAATTTTTCGGTAAGTCCTCGTTATTAGAGGTATACAGTATGCAATTAAGTAATATTAATATTAATTCATAATATGTAAGTAAATAGTTAGTCAAATTAATGTATATGGCAAGAGAGGTGGGGGACTCTCGGACCCGTCCCCCGGGTTGCTGTCCTTCAAAATTGGGAGCGGAACTGAACAAAGTCGTACTGTTACCTATGGTGCCCAAGGCTCTAGCCAGCGCGACAGGTCTTGCCTGCTTGCCAACGATGAATGCCAAATGATGCCACGATGAATTCCGTGGGCTTGCTCCGATAGCAGACAAGCGAGATTAGTCACGACAACGACAATAATTTGTAGATATTCAATTTCAGTTATGACACCCAAGTTTGATAAGTATTTCAGGGGTTTCTTCGGCAAAGATGGATGACAAAAAATAGTCTAGAACTATGAATTATATTATGAAATCAATTTATAGTTTAATATAAAATGATGCATAATTTTACTGATGTATTGTGAAAACCATTGCTATTTTTATAATCGGAATGAAAGAATTAAATGAGAAAATTAAATTAACGAAAAGGAAAATTGTTTAAATGTTAAATAATTAATAAAAACATGTACAATGAACTTCGTGGAATTTAACATATACAATGTACGAGTGTACTAACATGATAAAAATTGAAATGTCTTAAAACAAATCTTAAGTTTGTGAACAGTGACAGTGCGTTTTCACAAGGAGAAAAATAACTGAATACCTGTATTGCGTGCTTGGAATCGAAATAAGAAATAAAACTTCCGAGTTGTCGCATTCTTGAATAACGGCCTGTCAACTTTTCACTGTGATTAGGCATATGTGTCGCAAAGACTTTATTATTAAGTCACTAAAAATAATTTAATTCAGTTTCTTTGAAGATTTTTTGTTGGATAATTTCGTTATCATGAATACATGTGTCAAATTTGCTACATTCATTTGCACTCAAAGGTTGCCAAGCTGCTTCTGCTGACAGTTGTTACTGACATCTAAATTTCATTCAGTCGCATTACTGACTGTTTTTAAGTTATAAGGCATTTTAACAACGTTCTTTTCTAACAATAGTAACTCTATCAATCGCTAAAAGATACTCTTCGATTGTCAAGAATTCTTGTTTTCAAACAGTAGTACTTTTTTAAAATTATTATCCCAAAGGAACAATTTGCCCAGAAGAGCTATTAGTTTCGTTTTGGCAACTTTAAAACTGTGGCCACCAAATATTAGAACCCTGCATTATATTTAAAGAAATGAAATAATGAAGAATATGCATGACTGCATGTATGTTTCCCGCACTGTGTAAAAACAACGGTACCTAGACGCATCAAATTTTGAATAACGTTGTCCTCCTATCGAATATGGATATCTGGAAGCCCACATTTGGAATTTAGAATTTGTTTTATTATCTATTTCATATTTTGTAAAACTTTAACGAATTGTTGATTAACAAACTCAACGATTTCAAAGCGACCAATGGCAACATTGTACTAAAAAAAAAAAAAAAAAAAAAAAAAAAAATCTCCAGCGCGCGAGACTGAATATCGGAAATTCTAAACATATGCTCTTTTTAAATTATTTTGTTATGCTGTTGAATTGAATTTTATGCGGTTTAAGTGCGAAGAACATCTCTACATATAATAAAAGAATATTTAATAAATAAAAGTAACACACAAAACGCTCAAAAACGTAAACTTTAGGGGTAATATAAAATCTGAAAGTTGATTTTTTTATTTATTCTTTTTTAAATTACATTTTTTTTTCTGTTTCATTAGTTTCTAGTTGTTCTTTATTTACTTGGGAGTTATTATTGGTAATGCAGTGCAGTTGGAAATGCTTTTCAACTGTTATGAACAAATCGAACTCAGCAGCTTTAGGTTGAGGGTTGAAGTAATGATTATCATAATCCAGTTGCAAAACAGAACAAATTAATACCCAGGTGCAACAAATTCAATGTAAAGCAAAAATTAAAGTATCTCAGGAAATACATGAGCGATCAAATTAGGGCTTTAGTCACCCTCATTTTTTACATTAACATCCCTGCCTAAATTTGTTCATATTGCTTAAGTTTATGAGATATAGCGGTTCTCAACCTTTTGACTAACGCGGACCATCTAAACAAAAATTGAAAACCTTTAGTACCGCCACCATAAAGTTCTACTACCACCACCAATCTTAAACAAAGCTCAGATCGCATAAATTTACAAGTGTTAGAGAAAAACTCAGTCAGGATGGTGGAGTTTTAATTTTTAATTTCATAGCTAAGAATACTTTGCTTCTTAGCGTACCATCTATTTTTTCTCTTGCATTGCGTACCATTAGTAGTACGCGTATCACCGGTTGAGAACCCCTGAGATAGAAAATTTGGACTTCCGATACTTTATTTTCATTTTTAAACTTTTTTTTTTTTTTTTTAAATTTTATTTTGGGAACTAAAACTAAGAAAACATAATAAATACAAATGAATATTCGAAGACATTCAAAGCAAAATGAAATGAGATAGAATAACTAAGATATAATTTTTGCTTATACTTTAAACCGTATATTCAAAAACTGTGTAAGCTTTTACGTCTGATATCAAAAATTGATATACCAGGGGGTGTAGACAGACATTAGTGACTTTATCACTTCTGCTTGATTCCATCTTAATTTGTTTCACTGTTGAATAAACGTTGTATGGGAATTGAATGAATCGACATAATTAATAAATAAATTGTTTTGGAGACAAATTGTCAATCGAAACTTAAATAACTTGAAATCGTACTGTAATACTTAAGTACTAAATAATAATAATTAAGATATAAAGTCTTAAATAATAGGAAGTTTGTATGCTTTTTAAGACCCACACGTGTCCTGTTCAAATAAAAATCGACTTTTTATCGAAAATTTAAACAAATAAAAATTGGCAGTATAATACGAGTAATACAATTATAAAAATTAATTTTTACGAAAATTCAGAAATCATTCGATCTCTTAAAAATTTTTATCATCGTAGTGTAAGAATTCCCTTAACATGTTAAATATGGGGAACTACACTCAATGTTAACATAAGCTTTTATATTAAATTGTTTAACCGTAAAAGTGTACGGAACCGTTAATTGTATTTTGTATCGTTGATGTTGTTATGCTTCAAACTAAAAGGATACGTTACGAAGTGGATTATACAGGTAATCATTGCTAAAGAGTATCTTAAAAAGCTTGAAACATTTTGTTACTAATTTGAAAACGTATTCAAAATAACAGTCTACGAGTAATTAATTATAAGAATAGTGTAAATCAATGATGACCATTAATACGACTCGTTATTTTTATTTTATTTAATGATTTTTTACCATTTGATTTGCTGCAGTAGCAATTTTAATGAGCTGTTTTAAAATTTAATTATCGATTTCAAAATTTTGAAGTATTTCGTCAACAAATCGATATTTTTAGTAGCCAGTTAAAATTAAAAATGGAGTTTTAGCAAGATGAATTTCAGTTAGAACTGTTTGAACTTCATTAGGATCCATCACTTTGTACATTACAGAAAAGTAAGTCTATTTCGTAAAAATTGCTCCCAAACAAACGGCATCTGCTATCGAGAAAATGGCTATTAAACAATGCTCATTCAGCAGTACTTAGTTTTTGAGATAAACATTTCTACCACGAAGATAATCAAATCGAAAAAACAAAATTGACTGTGGGATATTACAGAATATCTCTCACGGTGACCACCTTCCTATGTAACCATTCTGAAAATGATCAGTATTTTTCAAAACAAATTTAAATAACAGCAACCGATAATCATATTCTAAGAGACGGCCACTTCTATGAAAGTCTAAAATCTTCGAAGACTTCGGGTGATCGTCTTAGGGAAGTTTCACTGCATCCTCAGGATTACAAGTTCACTACATCCTCAGCATTCAGATTTCTTTGCTAGTACAATTAAAAAAAGTATTAAATAAATTTCTTTCCACTGATTTATTAATTTAATAATAAAGCTTTTAAAATAACATATCGCTGTAATGAAATTTTGGCAAATTATACTGTTCGCACTAAATAATTTTCAAATTATATAAAAAACATAAATTATTTAGCATAACATTTATAAACATTTTATGAATTATTAATAATATAAGATTTGACATCTTAATAAGGTTATAACCATTTGATAACATCAGTACTTTATTATCGAGTTATTTTTAAAAAAGGAAAAGAAAAGGGAGGGATTATCTTTTTAAGTTTCGGTCTCTGATAGTAAAATTCATGGCCTTGTATTAGTTTTAATTGCTATTAAATAAATAGAAACTTTGGCGCAAATTTAAATACACAATTGAATCAGTTTTATAACATGTTTTAAATCTGTAATATTTCTAAATTTAGTAAATTTTGTCTTTTATTCTTAAGGTTAAAAAAAAAAAAATTATAAAATTTTTCATTGGCGGAAAAATTAATACTTTATAACCTTCTAGGCTCAGATAAGCATCACAGTGTAGGCTTTTTCAACAGCGCCCAAATCAGAAAATTTTATGCTGTTATCCATTTGATAGTTTAAAAATCCCTGCAGCTACAGCAGCAAGCAACGATACAGCGCTTCTTTCGCTTCTACCGGCGTCGCTGCTCTAATGAATTCCATTCATGCGAAGCAGTCTGTGGTTCCTTTCCCCCGCGCTGTTGCTCAGTGTAACACCGCGCTTTCACAATGGACTCGCCCGACCTTCAACAGGTGAAAGTGGGGCTTGCAGTCGCAGAGTTCTCGGCGAGCGACACACTGTAATTATATATCGGCATTAGCAAGTGATAACGTTAAGAGTGTGCACGACGGTTTTCAGAAGCGACGAATTTCTTTAGCGAAACAGGTAAATAAATTTCTTCCTATCACTTTTGCTCATGAACCTGCTATTTTAAAAAAACTCTTCCGTACTTCAGAAAGGAAACAGAAACCGGTAATCGGCCTAAGGCACTTTGGACTGGTTTATGTGAAAGTTATAATAGAATCTTGCTTAACTGTAATGTTTCTTGTAAATTGTTTTGCGTTTCGTGCGCTATTTAGTTTTGTTTTGAGTGTTTTCTCTGGTAGCTGAATTTTTCAACTTTTCAGAAGCTTTTAAACGGGTATTCGAATGTTAACATTCGTTTCTTAAGAAAGCAGTACTTCGCTCTAAACAGCTGTGATTCTTGTTCGGCAGAAACACGCGTTGAAGAAAAAACAAACAACTGCTTCTTTTAACTGGTATTCATACCTCAAGCAAATTGTTTATGTTTAATGTGCTCGACGCTTTCTGTTGCTCCCATCATCAGCAAAACGGACTTAAAGCACCTACAGGTGTTTCATTGCGGCGATTTTTAAGTTTTTTACCATTCTGTAGCTTGTTTTCATAATGATTCTTTTGGCATATCTATGCTATGTTAGTCATACTGAGGATTATTATTATTATTACTATTATTATTATTATTATTATTATTATTATTTTCAGTTCCGTAGACTATTTTATTTATTCTGAATGGCGTGAAAACTTTCGTTTCTGAAACTCGAATTTACGAAATATAATTCTTTCCTCACACAGTATACATTTCGGTATATTTACTTATCAAGTATTTGTACAGTTTATATGGATGTATTTGTACAGGCCAATTCAAGTTGGAAAGGTCGATAATGTACTTGTTAGTATCACGAATATAAAAGAAACCGAATGCAAAAGAATTTTTACATACGCTTCTAGAAACAGTAAAACTTCAAGCGAGTTCTAATTTTACTCGTTTTTTATTTCGTCAATGTATGTCTTATTTTGTGTATTTAACAATTAAAAAGTTTATTTTTTTTATCAAACTACTTCATATATTTAAATCTGATCGTAGTAGAGTATTTCTGAATGTTGATATTATATGTTATTGAATATGAAATAGTAATATTAATTTAGTGGTCTCCGAAAATAATTATCTGATCCATTTACATTAGTGATGTAATTAAATTAGTCTTATAAGAAGCTAAATGCAGAGCGAGTACAAGAAGCTAAATATGCACATTTAGAACTTAGATAAAAGATTAAAAATGTATAAATACTGTGGAATAAAAATTCTGGCAGTAGCTTATAATTTAAAAAGAGAAATAACATTTATTGCTTTGAAATTAATTTTTCCATGGAAATATCGCATGTAAACATGAAGCTGCGGATCAGACCATTTGTTTTTCACTTTTCCAAAGAGAAATGTTTAATACCTCAATTCAAAAATGTTGTAAGATGTAGGACATTATTTCAATTCAGAATAATGAACATTATTCATCGAAAAAGTGAAAATTGCTACTTTCACATGGAAAGAAGACTCTGCACGAATATCCAGAAGAGGTATTTACTGTTTCTAAAGTGAACACAACAGAATCCACCATATCAGTTGCAAGGTTTGTACAAACAAAAATAACATTTGTAGCAACAACAAATAAATGATAATAAAGATTTACGGCTTGAAAAGTTAAAAAATAGAATGTCCACCAGCTTTTGTCGAGCATGTAACTAAATGCAGTAGAATTGCAGAAAATACAATTCACGTCCTAAACGCTCTCTATGAACACAATTTATTTGATTAAACGGAAGTATAAGACTGGATAATCATAGGTTTAATTAAAGGACAGGAGAGGGGAAAGAAGAAGAGAAGTTTGTTAACGAAAGAAAGAAGTGAGAAGTAAAAGGTGTACAAACTTGGCTCCCATAATACAGATATAAGTATGCTCATTTTAAGTTTCTCGTAGAGTGACAAATTGCAAATAAGAAAAGTGGAAAAAATATTAAAATTAATTCATTAGGAATGGGCTATATGTCTAATATTTGCAGAAGAAATTCCATCTCTTAATCCTAATGACTTTCAAAGAGTAAAATTCTGCCAAGACAAAAGCCGTTAGTATTTCGAAAACTATTGTTGCTTTTCTTGCGGGGGGGGATGTAGACTACAGGTATTGGATATATGTATCTTTTCAAATATAGGCCAGTGGTGTATTTCTGCAAAGTCCGTTGTTACTTTTACGTATATACTATTGTGCCGAGTTCTTTCTCGAAGCATAAATCTATCCAGATTGATTTACTTGGGAAAGTAGTTAAATGAGGGTCGGAAAGCAGTTCCTCCGAAAGATTATACGAAAAGCCTATTTGTCATGGAAAATACAATGTAGACTTTTACAGTCCCCCCCCCCAAAAAAGTCATCAGATCTTAATATTGTGTGCATTAATTAAGTGGCCCCGAAATCTTTTGAAAAATGTATTAGCACCCTTTTTACGTGCATTATTTATCATCTTTCTTTTTAATCTTCTATTTCTTGGAAAAATTTCATCAAAATATTCTTTCTCCTTATGTAGCACAGCATTTAAAAATACGCAGGGCCCGCACTAGACACCAGAATTTAGGGTCGGTAAAATTTTTAGAATTTAGGAAGACATAGGGCATCAGAATTTAGAACCAGCATAGATGGCACCCTGTGGCAAAATGCCTAGCGCTTTCCCTGAAAATACATTGTCTTAGTTCCGTTGAAGCTTATTCAAAAAAAAAAAAAAAAAAGTAGTTTTAATTTTCAATCACAAATTTTTTGGTTTAGAATTTATGTATATTTCAGTTTGCAAATGCATTTAAAGTTGTGTTCTGTTAGAAACAGTGATTTTTAATAACTGTACAATCTTTATTCTTTTTATAAACTTAATTATTACAACAAGCAAGTTTAAAATATCAGTAATTGTAATAAGAAAGTAATTGGCTACCTCAAAATTAACAATCTAGATTTGGTGATCTCCCCCTAAATTCATCTGTTCTCCCAAATTCGAGATCTTTCGACGTTACGTAACGCTGCTTGAAAAGGGTAACCAAAAGTAATATTAACCAATTATAGAATCGCATCTAATCTGGTATAAATACTCTGGCAAGCATGGACCTTATAAGAAATAGACTAACCCAAATGGGTTTTCGCCCTCGTCTGAGGCGTTCCCGGCTGTCACCTTGATCACATCCGAAGGAGTAGGGACGACTTGCAGAAATTTAACAGTGGTTGCCTATTGCAGCGTGTACAATTGTCAAGAAAAAGCTGGTTGTAGCGCCTCATTTCACAAATTAGAATTTCTTCATATTTTAATTTTTGAAATTGAGATTGATTTTTAAAAATTTAGCGTATTTATCAAGCATAATTAACGTTCCAAATAATTATAAAGCTACGGCATGCTATTGATTTTTAAAAATTTAGCGTATTTATCGAGCATAATTAACGTTCCAAATAATTATAAAGCTACTGCATGCTTTCAGGGCTGGATATTTTTTTAGCTTTTCCTATGCTGTAAGGAAATTTGTAACTACTTCTTTTAGAAAATGATATTTTTAATCTGAACTAATAGAAATTTCAAACAGGCAATTTTCTCTTGCAATTTTTATGCTTTTTATTGCTGTAAATAAGTAAAAAATACTAAAATATTTAAAAACGAATTTTTGAAAGTTTTGTTTAAAATTCTAAATTGTGCTGCTTTTTTAAAATTATAGATGAATATTATAGCACAATTTCTAAGGAATTTTATTCAATTATATTTCATAATACATCATAGTGATAAACACTTTTGACTCCTTAATAATTTTTATACGTTTAATTCTAATATTAATATTGTATTTAACAGTAATAATAAATTTTGCTTGTATTTTATAGTGATTATTTTTTAAATTTATTTTTAGTTCTGCATAAGTTTTTTTTTTAAATTATTTTTATTTTTTTAATTTACTGTTAATTTATTAGCCCTAAGGGGCGGTAGCCTAGAAAGGCTGTTAGTTTCGAAGCGGCATCTTGCGCTGTTTTACTATAAATGTCCGTATCTCCTTGCAGATTGTTGTTACCAAATATTATCGCCCTTTATTATATTTAAAGAAATTAAATAATGAAGATTCTGCATAAATACATGTATGTTTCAATCTATTTCATATTTTGTAAAACTTTAACGAATTTTTGATAAACAAACTCAACGAGTTCAGAGAGAGAGAGTACTGTACGGAAAATAACAGTTTTATCTCCAGTGCGGAAATTCTAAAGATATGCTGTTTACAAATGTATGTGGTTTGCGGGCGAAGAACATGATATTCAGTAAATATAGGTAACATACAAAACTTTTAAAAAAAAAAAGGTTCCTTTTGGGCGTAATATAAAATCTGAGTGCTTCTAGATTTTATTTTACCTTTCCCCCTCTTCATTACACTCTGAAAATTTTTATGCTCTGAATTTTATAAATTACTAAAATAAATATTCCACTTTAATGTTAATAAGTAAATGATGATATAATCAAATAAATGATTGTTTTGTAATGTCATTATAGTTTTGAAAATCACTGCCTGAAAATAGTCATTAAATTTTTTTAAAAAAAGTTATCAAATCTTGTTTAATTTTACCTTATTTATTTCAAAGCATCACGTACTATCAATCTTATTTAATTTTACGTTATTTGTACGCAAAATTAAGTTCATAAATTTTGTGCGTAGAGTTTTTACCGTTTCACCAAAGTAAAAGATGTTTCTACAAGAATTAACGCGTGAAAAAAATGCGCGAAATGCAGTAAAAAGTGCTTTAATGAGATATATTAAATCCTATTTGGAAACAATGTGGCTTTCATAATCTCATCAGTATACGACGTATCACATTTAATAATTAAAAAGAGTTATGTGATACAAACGCCTTAGGTTTTAGTGTTAAAGTAAACCAGATCGTCCCTACTCTTTCCTGCCGACATGTTGGTGACACGCGCACCGCCCACTGGGTTAGTCTATCTCTTATAAGGTCCATGTTTCACGCTTCTATGCATCTACAACGGCGAATGAATACATTCGTAAGCACCAATCACAATTTCGCTAACAATAAACTTTCTGTTTCAGCCAATCAACGTGTTTGTTTCTTGAAGTGGGCATGTATTTATTTTGGCTTTGTTTATACTTTTTGCAAACATAAATTTTACCTTTTATTTTCGCAAATTAAGGTTTATTTCTACAAAAGTAAATTTATTTTTTTACATTTCTTTTCGCTTTTCTTATTTTACAAAATTATTTTTCCGATTATTTTTTACTTCCTTGTACAAAGTAAAGGAAGTATTGCAATCGCGAAAATTTTCGGATGTCATATTTCAATGAAAATATCCATTTTGACCGCTATCGAATGCAATTTAACGATGTTTTTGTGTACATCTGTATATAAGTACCGAATGAAGGACTTTTTCCCCCAAAATGAGTTGCGAAAAGGATTTAAAATGAACTCTGAAGAGACTTTTTCGTGAAGTCTGTGTACGTATGTATGTATATATCTCGCCTTAACTCAAAAGCGAGTATCCTCAGAACATTGAAATTTTAAATATAGGACTGCTAAAGCATGTAGTTGTGCACCTTCCTTTTTGGTTGCAATCGGCCGCACCAAAAGTATATAAATATGTATATATGTATATCCACTCTGTTAGTCGGTTCAGTGAGCTTTTCATTTAATTCTTATATGTTGGTAAATTATGCACTTTTTAATTTAAAAATGATTGAATGATGGTGTTCTTCCGGTTAAGGATTTTATGCCTTTAGTTAATCTACATGCAGTAGTTGTAGAATTATCGACAATTTAAAAGTTGTTCAAGTGTGGCTAAGCCTATTTTATTACCATAGCAGCCATATTTGTTTACATTTGAAACTTGGCAGAATAGTGAATTTAATCAGTTTCTGCACCTTCAGTATCTTTTGCCGAGTGGGAGCAAAAGAAAACTTTCACTTTTGTGCACCGAAAATCTTCTTGCCCGCTGGCCGAATTGCTTGTTTTTGCGTATAAAGTCTTAATTTGAATTGCAAAAATTGTTTTTTTAATTGTTTTAACTGTATGTGGTGTTTTATATTTTTCAATTTTTAATATAGATAGTTTGATAGTTTATGTATTTTTGCCTAATCACGAAGTGAAAACTGCATTAATTGAATGAAAAATACATTTCTAATGAAATTCGAGGAAATAAGTTTAAATGAAATGCAAGAAATATGCCTATAATTTAATATTCCGTAGAAGGAAGTTATGTGATGTACACATCAGATTTTTTATTTTAAACATGCTCTTGCGTTTAATTCTTTTTTATTTTAAAAAGTAATATTTATTTTCACAATTTATTTTATTTATTTATTCTTCTTATTATTTTGTGTTCACTTTTTATTTAAAATAATATTTTTATATTTTCACTTTATTTGTTTTACAAAAGTAATACTTAATTTTCATAAATTAAATTGTTTTTCACTTTCATGTTTTTACAAACGAAATTTCTATTTAGAATTTTTTTTTTCTGTGTTTTACATCGAAAATAAATTTCAGTTTTTAATTTTCGTCTTATGAAAACATCATGCATGTTCTTAACATCCACTTCAGAGACTCATAACCACTACTATAGTAAAACTTAACGCAGCCTTGACTTTCTAAACAAGGTGCATGGAAGTCGAAATATTTTTAATTACAGAGAAGAATATCTTTAACATATTATTTAAAATTGAAGTATAGCCAGATCTGTGAAGAAGAACTCAAAACAAAGTCTGAAACACACATAGAAATGATGTTCAAGCATGAAAAGGAAAGCTTGTCTTCTTTTCCCGATTTGGAGTAGTTTTTTCGCTTTTTGTCTTTTATATTCATCTCAAAACTTTTTATCATAGTAGTCATTTTACATCATTCATGTCACAGTCATTTACTTTTAAGTAGTTAACTTAAAGTTTTAACACTTTTATTCTAACTTAAATAGCTACTTCAAATTGGCATTATTTTATACTGAACTCACAGTTATTTGAAAAAGTCTGACATTTCAAGGATATCATACTTCTCAAATAAAATTATGCATAAACATCATGCATACAGGTAATATTGACATAAACTCCATATAATGAATGATCCAACATAGTCGGCAACTTAAAAAAAATTTAACATATTTAAGTATGACTGATAATCTGAAAAGGACCAGACTTTCAAAAGAGAGTTATTTTAATTAAATGCTGAAGCTGTACGATTCTTCGAACATATATAACATTTAATATTTCATGACCATCGTACATAATAAATAAATGACCTACATTTCACAAAGTAGATTTTTCTTTTAACCGGCTGTATTGTTAAGAAAAAAAGGATGAAATAGTGCTTGGAACCATTCGGTATTAGTGATCCTGATTTACCACACATTGATCAAAATATGCATTCATCAAAGTCAGCTAAATAAATTGAAATACAGATATTCAAACAATAAGACCAAGGAGGTAAGAAAGGAAGGAGTGGCCAAATCGGTATTAGAAGTGAAGCACGGCTCCGAAGCTTCGGTCACCAGATGGGGTGTTTTTTGTTTACATTCAGAAGCTCGCTGGACAGCGCTCTGATAGTATTTCGACACACGACAGTTCCATACAAATCGAAAAACTGGACACTTCCGCATAAAAGAAACATTCCTAGTATGATGGATAATAGCAATTTGTATAGTTTAGCGACATTTACGCAAAAATCACATCTTGGTTATTTTTCAATAACTAACAACAGCGATTTTGATTATGAATTTATTTCATAAAATTTTAAGCTGTTGAACTATAAAAATATAGATTTTAGCAAACAAGTTATGCTTAAAGAATGAAAAATACCTCACCGTACCTTTAAAATTGTATAAATTTTTCGATACCCTTAATACAGTATTCGCTACTTTTATTTTATGTTTCCGACGCCAAAATGTTTTAAATAAAATAAATTTTTTTCACGTCCACATATTATTGTAACATGTACTTTTTAAAATTACTGTAAATTACTTTACTCGAAAAATATAGTGAATGCACAGAAATTAAAGATTTCCACATGTCGGAAATAATGAAAAATATGAAACATGTATGGGTATTTATGTACGTGCTTCCAAAAAGCATGTATCTCTACCTTTAACAAAATACGTAAATTATATTAAATTATTTATAAATGTATTTGAAATGAAGGATTTATTCATTCATAAATAACTGGGAAAGTTACTGTGAAGAAATCTAATTATTAAAGGTATCTAAATTTATAATGATTATAAATATTATCTAAATATATAATAATCTTAAAATTGAATTGTAAACATAAACTGACATCCTGTTGACAAATACATTATAAAACTATTTTCACACTGTTTTTAAAAAAAATTAACGTTTACAATGAGCGAAAAAAATGGTACTGGAGATTTGTATTTAGACGATTTGTCAGATTGTGCTGACAGTTATTCAGAACAGGAAGAATCTGCGGCTGAGCGGCCGGTCGGACGTGCGTACGATGTTGAACCGCTGGCGGTCGGTAAAGTGTTAAGACATGGTTAAAGTTCTCAGCGATACACATTTGTTTC
The DNA here is from genome assembly GCF_044657685.1 of Stegodyphus dumicola. Classification (NCBI taxonomy): domain Eukaryota; kingdom Metazoa; phylum Arthropoda; class Arachnida; order Araneae; family Eresidae; genus Stegodyphus; species Stegodyphus dumicola. The sequence continues at coordinate 143,588,477 of NC_140776.1, forward strand.
TTTTGGTTCGACAAAAATATCTTTCTAATTTAGATCTTGAAATCTTTACTCAACAGTCTTATACTATATAGGCCAGTCTGATATTAAGAGCTCCCTTTGAGTTCGAAAAGTTGATTTCAACATCTTTTTCTCCATTAATTCTAGTTTAGAATGTAATGGAGTCACCTTTTTTTGGGGGGGGGGGCTGGTTTTCGATGTTATTTCCACATCGTTAAAAATGACGTCGGTGTGTGAGTGAAAGAATTATTGAACTTTTAGGGACTCCAAGTGAGGAAGTGTTCGTATTACCTCTTTCTGTTTTTTATAGCTGGAGTTCAATATTCAAGATAATAACTGTGTTGCAGAAAATACCATTCATGATTTTTAGTAGCTTTTTTGGAAGCTCTAGCAGTTTTAAATTCGTTAACAAAATGTAAATGGATTTTTTTAATTAAGTAACTCAATCCCGATTTATTTTTAAAATGAAGAATTTTAAATTAAAACTTCTGATTTGCTAGTGTAAATTGGAATTTTTGATTCTTGTTTATTTTTTCTTCTAAAATAACCGATTAGGAATGTGTTTATAGTACTCGTTAATCTTACGCTTCGTCAGTCTTCCGTTTTGCAACCCTTGGCACAAATAGTGCTTTTCCGTTTACTTTTGTATTTTTATAATCAGAGTAATTCGAAGAAGTTCTAAAGGAAGAAATAAGGATGCGAAATATCGTTTTGATAAAAATAAGAAACTCAGTTAACTGGAAAATTGTGAATTGCTAAGTAGAGGTGAAAGACCGTAACTGTTTAACAGTGCGAGATCAAAATTTTAGAAGCATTCAATGGGGTATAAAATGTGTGTGATGTATATGGCTGTAGGATATTATTTTAAACTTGGTTTTATCTGCACTTTTTATATTAAAATTTTCTTCACCTAATTCATATATCTGGAGCACCTTGTTAGAAAATTCCTGTTGGCGAAACAAAATTTGTTTTTCTCACCCTTTTAATGCGACGAGCAAGTTGGATTATAACTTTATTTTTTGAAGTGACTGTATGTAAGAAAGCAGAAACCTAACCTCTCGGAAATGGAAAATAAAGAGGTTTTAAATAATAATTATTTCGCTTAAATTACTCTCTTACCGGCAGACAGCTGAAGTCTGCATGGAGCCACAAACAAGAAATCCTCATTTTGAGTTCAGCTGCCGCTAGCTTTCTCCTCGGGCCTTTTATTTTTTAAATATGTTATTAATGCGTTTAATGCTGTTTTATCATTTTCTTGATTTTTTAAGGTTCTTGAGAATGATACGCAGTAATGTAAAACGTGCTTCCCAACGAAAAATAGTCTGACTGGTACAACCAAATGAGTCTATTTGACAGTTTATTTAGTCTGGCAGGTACTTGGCGGTGTAGTATATTATCCAGGATTAAATATGCTAGATTCCTATTACGATCTAGTCTTCCACAGCTGTATTCCACTGCAGGTTTCCATGCGCTGAAATCGCCACACCACGCTGGAATGATTCAGCGTGCCCTCGTCGATAATGCACATCGACGAGGATAAGGCATCGTCGATAGGGCACGTCGATTAAGGCACGTCCTGACCACCATTTCTTGGATTCTTCCGCGGGTTTATATACCTCACCTTTTTCGGCTCGGCGCAACCTCAAAGGAGGAATGCAAATTTTCCAAGTCTCTCCCTTGCTGAGCTGAAAAGAGAATTAAAAAAAAAATCATTAATTAAAGTTCAATCCCTTTGCCGCATTTTCTATTGTTACGTTATTTTCTTCCTACACGTTCGTATGGGGTTTGTAGATTTGGAGTGAATAACGATGACACTTTATGAAGTATCGAAACACACTTTATTTAGCCAATATTAATCAGGACAGCTCCAAAATCACGTTTACAGTCGTTGAAGGACTACTGTACACACGCTGCAACAATCAGCGACACAGCCTTCAGGCAGTCAGGATATAACGGTGAAGACGGCTTCACGGCAAAGCACCGGAGTACAGCTCCCGAATCTCATTGGTCGTTCTCGGAACTCCACGTACACTCGCAACTCTCCACGCTACAACTCGTGATGGACTCGACGATACACAAGAGTACAGCTCTCGACTCAGCACACTCTAAGACAAAACTCGGAGATGCACTAACTCGCGATACACTAAAAGACTCTCGATACACTCGACGACCAACTCCGCGCTGGACTTCGAGACACTCGCTCAATGACTGACTATCAACTCGTTAGACGAGGCACTGACTGACTGTGGACCAGCAGGGTTTATATAGTGTTCGAGAACATTCTGGGCTAAACCGGTAAGAATTCGTTCCAGAAGGTGCTCCATCCATCCATGGCATATCGCCGATTTTGTCGCCAAATGGGGGATTTCTCGCCAAATGGGGCAACCTTGCCATTTTATGCCAACCCTAAACCTGCTTTGCGGGGAAGCTATCTCACCGTGCCTGTACAAACACTGTGTTTATCTCTGCCAGGATTTTCGTTAAAATATCTGCTCGCATTTCTACTGTTAGACACGTACTTAATGTCGATTTCCTTCGTGTTATACAACTCTTTTATGTAATGAAAACGAATATCAGAGTGTTTTGCTCAAGAGTGATCAACTGGATTTTCCACCAAATGATGTTCACTTTGATTATTATTATGTAACACAGTTGGTTCAGCTATTTTCTCCGAAAAACCTAGCTCTCTTAATAGTAACCGCAAATGCATCGCTTCTTTTGAAGCTTTAGTTAACGTTATGTATTCTGCTTCAGTGCTTGATAGCGCTACAATTCTTTGCATGCATGATTCCCAGGAAATCGGCCTTCCTGCTAATATGAAACCATAACTACTAAATGATTTCCTGTCGAGAGTACTTTCGGTCCAAGTCCACGTCTACATAACATTTAAGATTTTCATACATTTTCTGATAAAGTTATATTCATGTTTAACGTAGATTTAAGGTTAGGTTTAGGATAAGGTAACGTAGATTACTGTTAAATTGGCGAAGTTTATTAACAGAAAATAATATCAGAATTTGTCTCTTTTCTCATCGACTTAATAAGTATTAGCAGAGAGCATTATTAGATTACTTCTCAGAACAGCTGTTGTCAAAACTTAACGGATCTAAACTTTTCTCTTTAACTAATGCAAAAAATGTTTTCTATAATATTCAGTTAAAAGAAGAAAGTGCTAATTTGTGTGCATTTGTTACTTCCTTTGGGAGATAACCGTTTCTTTGTCATACCTTTTGGCCTTAGCTATGTGCCCTGAAGCCTTGAAGCCCAGATGCAATGGAAAGTCTCTTCTGGCCCAGCAATTTAATTCTCCTGATATTTATCCGTATTTTGATGGTATCGTCATGTATAGTGAAACTCTTGATGACCATTCAAAAAGTTAAATATGGTGTTTTACATTGGCAGGCAAAATGGGTTGAAATCCAACAAATAGGGCATTCAAATTGCAATACCAGAATTAAAGTATTTAGCCCACATGGTCTCATCTGATGTCATTTCATTAGATTCAGCTAACATGCAATACATGGCAAATTTTCTCACACTTATTAATATATAAGAATTGATAATATTCCTGGGCAACAAATTATGAGATTTGTGTCTATATTTTTCATGAAACGTCCATTATTGGTTAAAAATACCAGCTGGCTATGACATGCGAAGTGTGATCGAACATTTCTGTGAGTCAAACATCTACTTCAATCAAATCTTGTATTGCAAGTCTTTGATAAAGACAAACCAGAAGTAATTTCTATTTGATAAAGACAAACCAGAAGTAATTTCTATTGATGCTAGTTCATTTGGTCCAGGTGGAGTTCTTCTGCAGAATAGCCCAGTAGCTTAAACTTCGTCAACATTAAATGATGCCTAATCCAGATATTCCCAACTTCTTGATTTAGAAAAGAACTTCTTGACGTAGCTAATGTTTGTGAACATTTCTGTTATTATTTTTTTGTTCAAAACATAGAATTACAAACAGACCATAAACCCATATTAATTCACAATTCGTTTGATGCTCTGTCTCCAAGATTCCAGAGACTGTTACTTCGATTGCAGAGATATAGTTTTAAGGTAACTTATATTCCTGAGAAATAGTTAACTGTCGCTGATGGTTTGTCTACAGCGTCTATGTCATTAGTTCCTACCATTATCTATGACGTAGATTATGTCTAAATAACGGTCTCTTTGGCTGTTCAAGCTTCAAAATCCAAACTTGATAAGAATAGACAAGCAATAAAAGATGATACAGAACTACAAATTGTGAAAAATCGCATCTTGAATGGCTGACTTAAGAAGAAACAAAGTCTTGATGCTCTTGCCAAATCGTATTGGAATTCTTAGTCTGAATAATATATTGAGACTGACATTATTTGCTGTGGACAATGACCAGCGATCCCAGATTCTTCTCTCAAAGATATATTTCAATGTCTGCATGTAGGCCATACAGGCATAGTTGAAAAGATTTTGCACGACATTCTTTCTACTGGCCAGGATTGATATCAGATATTTAAACCTTCATATTTAATTGCACCTCTACTTAAGAACACTAAACAACCTTTTCTAGACAGAAAACTACCTGATAGACCTTGCCATAGATTTCTCTCACCTTTCATCTATAACATACATTTTGGTCATTGGTTGTTTTTAAAATATATAGAACTACAACATTTGCATCAAACTGCATCTGAGTAATCGAAAAACCTATTTTGCACGTTTCGATGTTCCAGAGGAAATAGTTGCTGGCAATGGTTCACTATTAGTCCACTAATAGTGGCAGGGGTCCACTATTTGATACCAAAGAATTTCATCAGTTTTGTAAAGTTGAGATATTTTCTTTAATTTTTCAATTCCTAACTATCCTTGCTCTAATGGTCAGATCAAACGATGTGCGCAGGTTATGAAATCAAATTTAACTAAAGCTGTACAAGATAAAAGCATGTCCACCTTGTTTTGCTAGAATACAGGAGCGAGCCAATGAATAGCGTGCCTTCACCATTTGAAGTGGTGATAGGTAGACGCACAAGTATGTCCACTTCGTTTTGTAGAACACAAGAACGCGCCAGTGGATATTGTGCCTTCACCTATTAAAGTATTGATAGGTGTACGCACTCCTACATTAATTTCTGTTCTAACTGCTTAGCTTATTCCTCACAAAATTATAGTGTTGTATTGAACCGTTTGAAATACAGACAACGCTGCAAGCACAATTATGACAATCATTCACATCGACTTCAAACACTCTATCTTGGTAAAACAGCTTTCTTTTTGAATCAGCAGAAATGGAAGATAGGACAGATAACAGTCGTAGGACCCCAAACACGATCTTGTATCAGTACAACACAGAATGGTAAACGATACCTTAGCACATATTAAAACCCTTTAAATACTCGATTGTCAGCAAAACGAAGAGTATAAAGCAGAATATTTGTTTCCAGCTTGCTCAGCAAATAATGCACCTGTGATTACTCACAATTCCTGTTCATCTCGGTGTACTTAATGTTGATGTTGATCCTTCTCTAGTAAGTGGTACTCATGTGACAAGAACCGGCAAAAGCTGCAAAACCTCCGCAACGTTTTAACGACTTGTGGGAGGGTGGACATTAATCGTTTTTCTTTATTTCATTTTTTAAGCTCAGTTATGTGATAATTTAAAAACAAAATTTAAGCTGTGTGTCTTCTTTACCTTTCTCCCTCTTTCTTAGCCTTGGAAAGAACATGTTATGTATGTAAGTTTAATCTTAGTCATTATAAGTTGTAACTATAACCGCGGTTCTACAACTTCCGTTTCTTATGTTTTCCTGCGAGCCTGTGTGTTGTTGGTGTTGGCACGTTTTAGACATTGTAAAATATCATCCAATAAATCAATGTTCTTGTCCATATGAATATAAATTATTACTTTCTTTAATTATGCAAGTTTAACAGCTTAGTCTACCAAAACTAACAAAAATCGCGAAACTGAATTATACAAGTAAATTTTTGCGAAGTGAAGCGTGACAAAAGCAGTTAGGTGTAGGAACACGAAAAATGTACAAGCATTTGCAAATACCTGTGAATTTATAAAAATTAAAAATGCTAAAAAATATGTAAAAAAAAACTTGCAGTAACGCAAAATGCAAGGGAAATATACCTAAACTTATAACAATAAAATGGATATATAAAAGTTACAACGATACAAAAACAAATTTGAATAAATCTTTGACTAATTTATAACACATTGTCCTCGTTAAGAATTACCAGCCCAATTTAAATATTGTTCTGATTTGACCATTTTTGATAACGTAGCGTGGTTTGGTTGCCAATAAAGTAATGTTGTAAATATTCATAAAATAAAATAAAATAAATAATAATAATACTAGGTTTATACTAAAATTGATATTTGTGTCCTCAATAACGTTAGAGATTTAACTATGAATGGGAGGATGGACAGTGCTTCATTACTTGTTTCTATTTCAGATGGAAGATGTCTGTATTAATCACAGTTATCTTCAGCTGCGATTGTATTTGCAATTAGTTTATCGTATATTAATAGTGGAAGTTTATGACGGTCTTCTGTAAAACTAAGCTTTACTTATTCAGTCTGTGAAATCATTTTGGAAATAACAATTTCTGTCATCTAATATTTATACATCAAGGAAAAAAGTCGCGTCTTAAATTCATATAAAAACTTTTTGCAAAATATAAAAATAATCCAGAAAATAACTGGGGTTAAGATCTTGAAACGCATCCTTGCTGATGAACAAATAGTTTTTCATTCAATGCTTTTTTTTTTCACCTTTGCGTGAAGATCAAAATTAAAAACCTGAACAGAAAAATCGGTATCTTAGTTTTATTGTTTGGGAAACTTCTTGTTTACAAAAATATTATGAAGTCATTCACGCGTTTTTTAATAACATTGTTGTAATGAAAAATTCAGTCAGTAATTTTAAGACTTATTGTATCTGTTATTTTGCAAGAAAGAGAAGCAATAACAATGTGATTCCTTTAAAACGCTAGGACTGGAAACAACAATTAAATTCTATTTACTGAAATTTCAAGTATATTTGCAGTAAGATATGGATATTTGAAAAAGTGGCATGGCTTCTTTAGTTAATAGGCAAATTGTCTAAATTCCGATTAGCATTTAATGAAATTAAAAAAAAAGCTTTAATTACTGCTTTTTTGACATCAGCATTGTAACACTTTTATACCTCAGATTCAGTGGAGCATTGAGGGTACATATAAATACGCATGTAAATGTTTGTTGCCACATATATTTGTAAAAACGTCAATAGCTGTTATTAACCCCGTTCATTTTTATAGTTTCATTTTACTAAGAAAGGAAATCCAAAATCATTTTTATTACCTTGAATTCATCTTGGTTTTAATAAACACTTTTGATAAGTCACTCTTGATTCCTGTTTATATTTATTTACTTAACTGCTATAAAATGAAGTAACTGTTTAGATAGAATAAATAAGCATTAAGCCCGAAATTGTCTATCACTCCTAAATTTAAGGAATCATTCTGTGATTTATAAACTCTTTGTGTGATGATATACTTTGATAAATTTGTCCTTATCAAGCGATATTATTATACGATGATTTTCAACCTGACTAGGTAATTGATGTTTAATTCAATTAAAAAGCAAGCAGATATGATTTTTTTTATTTGCACTTTAATAATGAAATTGAATTAAAGCCTGTTTCTCATAACTAACCTAATTTTCGTCTTAGGTTTAGTAATGACATTTATATATATATATATATATATATATATATATATATGATGATTCAAATTGGATATCAGTAAATTGAAACTTACATTTTTTTCTGTTTCAGAGATTTATATGCTGCATTTACGTACGAAATGGTAAAATGATGAGAAGCATATTTTCATCCTAAGTGCTGTTCTACATCATCAATCCATTCTTCCATCTAAGGTAAGCTCTAACTTATTAAACTCTTATTAAAACTGGGTTCAATCAACATAAATTTTAGATATCGTCATTTACAGTTTTCATCTTTGTGCTTAACTTTGCTTGTAACAGAAGAATCATCACTCTTTTACAAAAATTTGGAAGCAGTGTAGTGTGTAAAAGATTAGTTTTGCAAAAAAACCGTTGTAACTTCCACAATCGATATATTGTTAAATAAGCAAAAATATACTCACAACTGAAGATAAATGTGACTAATGAAGACATTTTCCGTCTGAAATAGAAACAAGTAATGAAGCATTGTCAATCTTCACATTGAATTAAAAAACGCTATTTGAAAGCACAAATATTAATTTTAGGATAAGTCTATGGTTACTATATTTTATTTATTCATTAGCCCAAAATTATTTTCTCAAAATGTCTATTAATATTGACATGGCATTTTGCGTCGGTTCACTTTAAACGACAAATCACTTTTCAAATTGTTACCAGCAAAATTATCGCTCTGTTTTATTATTTCTAAAGAAATTAAATAACGAAAAATCTGCGTGCATATATATAGTACCTAGAGTCATCAAATTTTGAATGAAATAAGCCTTCACACGAATATGTGCACTTGGAAACGTTAGTCTTGAATTTCGAATTTGTTTTATTATTAATTTCGCATATTTTGTAAAATCTGTGATGAATTTTTAATTAACAAATACAGCAAGTTGAAAGCGTGCAGAGGCAACACTCTTCGAAATAAAATGTTTTTATCTCCAGCGTGAGTCTATCTAACGAAAATTCTAAAGATATGCTGTTTTTAAATATTTTGTGAGTTTGCTGTTGAATTTAATTTTATGTAGCATAAGTGCGAAGAACTTGATATTTAATAAATAGAGTTTAAACCTAAAAAGTTAATAACAACAGGCAAAAAAAATTTTTTTAGCCATCTTGCTAAGAAAAATGAATGCTGATATGATGAACTGTGAAAATAATAAAAAAGTGTTTGCCAACACTTAACATTGCATCGGGAATTCTGAACGTATGCTGCTATGCAGTTTTTTAAAAAGTTGTGTTTTTTGCTGTTGAACTGTATTTGACGTAATTGCGAAGGAAACGATGCTTAATAATAAAGCTAACAAAGACAAAAAAAGGGGGGAGGGGAATGAGTTTAAAAGCTGAATGCTAAACCGCGAATTCAGAGAGCGTTAAATATCTTAATGGGTGACTGTTAAAACCTGAAATCTTTCAGATTTTTAAAATTTTGTTTGCATTTATTTATTGCAGATTAGTATGCATATAAGAAATTAATCAAATGCAAAAGTAAACGTAATGTTACGAAATGAACAAGTTATGCACTCAAATTAGGCAACAAATTACAGGATGGGGACAAAATATTTATTACGGAAAATGCAAAAGTAATCAATCGCATATTTTTTTATAACAAGCTGATCATAATAGCAATTCAGTTTCAACTGAAATAAAAGCTCTTTTAAGTCGTGCTGTTCTACAACACTTGATCAACACGTTGGTAAAATTTCTGAAATCAAAACATGAGGTTGTAGAGATATTAGGTTATTTCGGAAGCAGGATACTTTAAAAATGAGCCATGCCGTCACCGGGAATCGAACCACGGACCTCTCGATACGCGCCGAGTGTGCAGCGCACTACACCACGAGGGCACGCTAAGAAGGCGGGAGAAATACCTTATAAGGTGTGCGTATCTATCCGAGATGACCGTATACCATATTAAAGAAATTTTTTCCATAAGGGGGACTTAATTTTTCCATCATTTTCCGCTCTTTCTTGTTGAAATAAAATTTAATGCCTGCGTAAGCCAATATTCAAAGCTTTACTCTATAGCAGGTTTGGCTAAACTTCATGTCAGTAAGAGCCGCACGTTTGAATTCAAGAATGTTCGAGAGCCGCATCTAGATTTTCTAAAAGCCACAAGTTCATATTTACATCATTATAGAAGTACTGGAAGAGGTTTTAAATAGAAATAAATCCCTGATAACTTTGTAAAAAGAGTCTAAACTAATTAATTACTTCTTTTCGGACAGTGAATAGTTTTAGTTTACCATATTTTATACATATTTTTTATCCGCACGAGCCGCACAAATTGCCTGCGGGAGCCATATCAGGCTCGCTAGCCGCACTTTGGCCACCTCTGCTCTATAGTAATTAATATACTTCTGTAAACTATGACTGTTAGAAAATTTCCTTTCACTGATTTTATTCCACTCATTGAATATTATTCAAATAGTCTGCTTTGCGAACATTTTTGAAGATTTCAAAGCATGCATTTTCCTAGCATCATTCCAATAATGCATATTCGGAATTCATTCTGTTAAAAAAATGTTAGGAACTTATTGGCTTTGCGACGGGGTTAGTTAATATAGGTTAATAATTAGTTAGTACAGGTACAAGTGAGGAGGACACCAGAATTTTACCATTGGTTGTGTGGGTATAATCTCATTTCCTTAACTATACACCACCGAGATAGAGAGCACCTAGGAGGACGGTCCGAGGGTCTCCCACTCCTCTTCGTCTACCACTAAACCACTCAAGAGGACTTCCGGCTCACTCGTATTTTAAGTGCCCCCATGCCGCTCAAGCACTATGCGCTTACAAGTATCCGTGCCTTCTCCAGGATTCAAATCCAGGCACATCGGTACGGCAGCGACGTCGCTAACTGCTGAAACGATCAGGGCGGCTCCCGTTGATATATACTGTTTTGAAAAGATCGATGCAAAATTATCTCGCATCCACTCAATGTTTAATGTTGTAAAGGGCCTTTCTTTAATTTTATTTGATCTTGAAGTTGAAATAAGCATTCTTGATCACCTTCCATGTGTCATCTTTAAATCACACATCCATTGAGTGGAGATAGGTTTTAACCTGGAAGAGAGACCGATGCGTTTCAATTCGATTTCCATTTCGTCTAATGATAACATCATATGCAGATAAGTGGTTGGAACTCAGTTATGATAGACATTCAGATTATAAAATAGATGAGTCAGTAGATGTTTTTCACTCGAGGTTTTATCGCTGAAGTTTCAAAAACTTCTCTCTAAACCGAATTTCTTGTCATTTAAAACGCCTGCGTTAAATCTTCTGAACAATGTTCGCCCTTGCTAGGTTTAATTCCAGACGACTGGCTGCATAAGATTATCGTGTTTTCCCCATGTGTAACTTTAGAAAAACCTTCACAAAGACAGTCTAATAGCAAATAGCCCTCATGTCGTTATCCCTAATAAATTAGCTGCTGTCTTCTTATTGAGCTTTTTAATGGTATCTTCAGATGCCCGTTTGTTATTTAGTTAAAAATATATGTTTTTATCCTGAGATCTTAAGTGGCATTATTTTCTGTTTTATATTGAATACTGATTCGTTGATGAAATCATTATGGAACCTTTTAACTCTGCAAAATTCCATATTTTTGTCTTAAAATTAGCCATCAGGTTTAAAATTCATCCTGATATTACCTATTTATTGTAATATTGCTCATAAGATAATGATCGGCTATTTGGAAATCCTGACTACGTCATATCAAATTCTGTTCGTACATCTTGTAACCATAATTATGAGAGTTAAACCTTTTATAATATTTTCAAATTACTTTGCTTGCTCTTGTTACTATTCGAAACAGACGCGTTGCTTGACGGGAAAAAAAAATAAATAATAAAGAAAAAAGAAAAGGCTCCACATTTTCTTCAAAATTTTGCCTTTAAGTTGCTTAGACATTTTGTTTGTAAAAACCTTGTTCTGAAGAAATTGCGTTAGTTAGATGTTTGTTGGAAGAGCCATGTTAAAATCGAAATGGAAAGTAAAAAAAAAAATCTGCATACGTTATATTACTTTATTCGAGATTAAACATCATTTTAGGAGTTAAATTGGAAGCGGGACTCAGGAGTTGGAAACTTGTCTTATAATAACAGTGAAGAAAACTGCAAGCAAAATATCTTTTTGTACCATCTCGATACTAAACAAATAGAAATGAAAATTTAATATGGTAATTAATAAAAAACTTTTTAATTAACTTGAAGTTTTTAAATTCGTTTCATATATATTTTTCACGCGTTTCATATTAATTTTATAATACATTGATACTACGGTACCGAAGGACTCGGGTTCGAATCCTGGCGAAGAAGACATGGCTGTTTGTAAATGTATAGTGTCGATGGGGCATGGCGGTGCTCTAAATATGCAGCGAGCCGAAAGTTCTCTCGTGTGGATTGGTGGAAAGGAAGAGGGATTGGGAGATCCCCGGGTTGCTCTATCTCAAAACTGTGGGTGGAAAATAGAAGTCCCAGTGCTTAAATTGCGCCGGAGCCCACCTGAGCCCGGCTCCGGTACCTCTCAATTTTTAAGATAAATTACAATTTTAGCCGGAGCGCACCGGAGCCCTAAATAAGATGAGCTCCGGTACTTCTTTTTATAAAACTGAACCACAATTTAAAATGAAAAAATTTAGAATTCCTACCGTTTTAGTTTAACTACAAGAATTTTCATCAGCTATACTAATTTTTGTGATGATAAAAGAACTCCCCCCCCTACGATCAGAGCTTAAATTGGGTCGGAGCCCACCGGATATCGTTTCCGGTGCTTCTTAGTTTTTGTAATAAGTCATAATTCTAACCGGAACGCACCGGAACCCTGAATAAGAAGTTCTGCGGCACTTCTTTTATGTAATAGAATAACAATTTTAGTAGAAATTTAATCTCGAAAATTTTATTTTAACAATAAAATTATATTAAAAATCACTTATTAAATTTCAATTTATCTCTTTACATTTTATTTAATTTTAATCATTTAATTACTTCAATCTTTAATTAATTCAATAAATAATAATTAATTATCTAATAATTATCAATTAAATTATAGTTAATTATATAATAATTATTGATTAAATAACAATTTATAAACATTAATTAAATAGCTATTAATTAATTTGATAATAATTAACTACTTAATTTTAAATTATTAATGAGTTTAATAGTCATTTTATTTATTTAATTACTCTTGTTCCTATTTGCTGACGGTCTTCCATAGGGCTCCGGCACTTATAATCTTAGAAATTAAGCCTTGAGAAGTCCAACATCTGTTTTGCTCTGGCAACCATTGTTCCATGTAATATGGACAGACGACAACAACAACAGTACTTTGATAGTGCAGTTATTACCTAAGCTCGATGAATGCAAACTGCACAGCGTTCTTTGAAAAGACCGCAATACTTACTTTTCGTGCTTTTAGGAAGAGATAATAAATAGTGTTATATAGAATTCTAGAATGATTGTTAAGCCTCGTAATATGCGGTGACTCATGTATGTGGCTTTGTGAACGTGGGCCTTAATCACAGCCTAGGCCAGTAAATTACCTTAACTGGGTTTCTTAGGCAAATTCATTCGAATTCACTCAGAATTTTTTCAAAATAGATGAAAATTGAAGGGGAGAAAAAAGTTTTAAGAACTGTGAAATTATCACTTTTTGCTGATTCCTTGCATTATTTAAAAAAGAACCAACGAAACTGAAGAAAAAGCTGTTATTACCTGTCTATTGCTTTAACCTTGTTTCACCTGTAAGCCCGTTTGTGTACTCACAGATGACGTCACTGTTGATAAGTCGTCCATCTTCTTAACGGTTCACCTCTCGGGTAAAGATAACGTTGCTTGTAGGTGAGAATAATCTTTGCAAATCAACTTCCACATCCTGCGTTCGTGCATGGACTTTGAACACACTTTTTAAGCGCGGCCAGATGTTCGTGGTTATTCAGGTTTCAGCGATGATTTATTTTGTCTCCTGCTGGGTCCATTTCGCGGAAATGATGTTGAAAAACTGAATTAAATAACTGATTCTAAGCTATTGCTCTTTTTATTACTTTCTACGCTGAAAAATACTGTTACCTTTTTATACATCTAGTTAGAGGGAGTGGCCACTGATACAGATGTTGTGAAGCGGTTGGTAAGTCTTTTTGTAAAATTTACTACGATGTAAATCGTGTAATTATAATAATGTAAGTGTTATAGAGTATTTCATATATATATATATATATATCAAAGAAAAAGAATGTTATTAATAGCTACTTTCATTCTGAAAGAAATTAAGCATCATTTTTCAAATATTTTATTCTTGAAAGCCAGCACGAAAGTTTACGCACCTTTGATTCCTCCCACTCCCCATCTAATAAAATAATGTATTGAAACTATTTCAACTATTCATTATCTACGAGTTCCGAAATGACCTGTTGCCGTGTTCATTTTTTTATTTAGCTGTGTTTTAGTATCTGAAATAATCATTTGTTCATTTTATCCTGGGTAATTTTTATCAAAATCGTAGAATCGCGTAAGAACATCAAAAAATGTACGAATTTTTTAAAGCTATGTATTTCAGGATGTCTTTAGTATTAAATGTAAATTTTAGGATTTCGAAATGAAATTAGTTGTCAAATTAAAGCTTAGTACGGAAATTTTCTTATTTACGTGATCTCTGATCGAAATATAATTTCGGAACTTGAAAGAAAACTCTTTAAATATTAAAAAAATCGATGATTGTGATTTAGCTGCCATTAAATTATGCAGCTTATTGTTAACCTTAATAATAATTAAGAAAATAATAGTATGTAAGAAATTGTTTCACGAATTAAAATTTTAGAGACAAGCTTGAAAATATTGCTTGGGAAGAGATAATATAATTTTGCTCTTAAATACAGAAAGCACAACGTTGTGAAAAGGTTTTCTAGTTGTTAAAAATATATATTTCTTGTAAATATGCATAACTTTGGTGAGAAACAGCTGAAAAACAGCTTTATTTGTTAAAACAAGCAGTATTTTATGAAGCTGTTAGCAAGAGTTCTTATATTCAGAACAATAGGTATGAATATGCTTTTCTCATCAAAATCAAAAATACATATAAAATGATATAATCAAATATATATATATATGCTTTTGCTCGCTAAAAAAATAGGAAAACATCGTAATATTAAAAAGAGTGGGAGAACAGATATCCCAAACCCATCCAAAATATTCTTAGGTTATGTTCCAATAGTGTGCGTGATTGTTATAAGAAAAGAAATTGTTAAAGAATGATTTTAAATAAGCCGTTTACCTTTTAAGGGCATGAAAAGTTTCAAAACCATATAAGATTTTTTTGATTAAATACTCGTATCAGTTTTTCGCGGGATTTTTGATAAATATGTGTTTGTTTGCAATTTTAAATGCACTGTAGGTTTTAATCGTTTTATCCGAAGTTTAAATATTCTATAATGAATTTAAATATTTCATAATAAAATTTAATTACCAACAAAGACCGAAGACATTTCGAACACATGATAAAAGTTTCTTATTCGTGGAGTTAATAACTTTTAAAAGACAGTAAAACGGAAGGTTAGTGCACAGCCGTTTAAAACTAAAGGATAATTGTAATGTGATACTGATTAAAATTCCATTTTATATCATTATTTATAGCGATTGTATGCTACTGAACACATAAGCATGCTGCAGCACGGGTATTTGTGCATAGAATGTATAGACAAAGCAAAAATGAGCAAACTGAAACAGGAAAAAATTTGATGTCGCGCACATATCCAAGGTCCTGATTAGCACATAAGTCGCCTTGTAGATCTGTGTGCTAATCCCACCCCCTTCTCCACCAGATTTTAGGGGGCCAAAAAATCAGTTGTTAATTCGAACTAACCCTATTTTTCTCTCTGGAAATGAAGAAAGTAGATATCGGAACCTCTTTAAAGGTATACTATGCATTGGCCGTAGACTGTGTAATCGGGCCCTCCACAAATTGTGGTTAAATGTTAGGATGTATGTTTGAAAGTGGTCATATGTTGTTAGTCATGTCTGAAAAACATAGTTTAAGTGAAGTTTAGAGGTGACGTGTGGTAGATTCAAGGCGGCGTGAACATAGATCAGAAATATTCGCCAAAGTGTGATCTCAAAAATCTGCAGAAACTTTTTAAGCATGGGAGCATTTTATAGTCTGGCTGATCTACATGTAACTGCAGTAGTATCTACGTGTAACTGGAATAACTGACGACCGTTATTTGTCACTGGTGCGATGAACCGTTACGGAAGCGGTAGACAGTTTGAGATCTTTCAGCAGTCACTGTTAAGACTTTTAGCGATTAAGCTAGATGCTAAAGATATTTCCTGTATTTACAGGCATTATCTTTAAGCTAGAAGACCACTACTTTATGTCTTGCTCCCTGCATCTTCCAGAAAAGAGCGTTTAAGGTGTTGGGTGTCGGTGTTGACTTCGTCATCGTCAGTAGGGTCAAGAATAAACTACTTGCAGAAGACTGCTAGTCACTGACACGATTACTATTCACAGATAGTCCAGGTTCCGTTTAATACCGTATACGTTAGACGTATTTTCATCTCGAGCAACTTTCCATCACATATCTCTGTGATGACAGTGATTCAATAATGGCGGATTATTGTCTGGGGACGAATCGTGAGAAACAGCCACATCAAATTCATATTTGTGTCAGAAATTCTGTAACCGTTCAGAGACATACTACATAAGAGTTTTGCATCCCGAGATAAGCCTTTTTATGACCAGAGAGTGCTATGGATCCAGGCTGTTTTGTTTATAAATGATAAAGCAGTATCAGATCGACATGTTGTGATTGCTTAAACACTGAAATTGAGGACATTATTCGAATGGATTGACCGCGCCGGAATTCAATCCAATTTAGCATGTCTGTAACAGTTTAGTCGGCAAGTTACGATGTACTAGCTCTCTGCTAAGAGTCTTTAGGAGCTCAGATCTGCTCTCTGAGCAGAATAGCATTTGATCCTACTGAATTTAAACAGCGTTTTAATTAATAGTATGAAAAGAACAGTGAAGTCTGCATGTCTGCGAAAGAAGATCACACATCCTATTAAATATAACTTCAACAACAGGCATAATTTGATTTTACTAAACATTTTCCATATAGTTCAGCAGTAGCAGCATTATTTTAGATTTATTCAATTTATAAACAAAATATGTCTTTGTGAATATTTGGGAACAATTTCTGCTTGTTATTTTATCCTGTTTGATTTGATTTTAATAATTGTTTTTTATTATTTTTGATTTTGAACTCGGGCACATTACAAAATGTGTGGAAACAATACTGTAACGGTCAACACTCTAATCATATAAAAATGTATCACTTTTCTTATATTATATAATTTCATATTGATGAGAATTTTGCTGTTTTATTTTATTTTTTTTCCGATAGGATTTAACTTATTTGCTTAATCTTTACCAGGAAAGGAATTCTCAAAAAGTTTACGATTTTTGCCGGAGGTAAATAACCAAGGCTAAAAGCGCAGTCTCATCTTTTGTGGGATCAGCAGTTAAGTAAATAGGCTAATAATGCAGGTTTGGCTACGTGATGATAAGCATTTTAATGTCCAGCTTAGGTAAAAAAATTTCTAGATTATTAATTCTTAGCAGGCGTGTTCCATATTAGATAAGGATGCCGCGATTTTAATTCATTTTCTTATGTCTCTTTATCATACTTTATTCTCATTACTTCTCAAGTCAATTGTTACAGTGATAAATGAATACCTAGATTGATAAAGTGTCCGCTCTGCAATTCGTTATTGGATTGGTATTTAAATGTTTCATGTAAAATGTAAAAGATCTCCATGTAAGACAATAAATCCTATCTGCTAAGTGTGTGAGGTACAATACTGTTTTTTCATGAACTTACATCTAAAGTATTTCAAAAAATAAAATAATGAAGTGAAAAATTTTAAGCGATGGAAAAACAATGGAAGTGTTTGTTTCCACTGCAAAGTTTAAAACAATGGGATTTGTTGTGTTTAATAAAAATTGGATTTATCCAACCGTTGAAGTCATTTGTACCGAAGTAAAGAAAAAAATAATTACCATTCTACTTTTTATTTTCTTTTTGGATTATTTTTTTATATTTAACTTTTTTATTTATTTACAAGTTTTAAATATATTATTATCAGTTAATGTTCCATACTAAGGTCACACTTTGAAATAAAATTTGCGCCGAATACTTCTTGGTCGCCATCTGCTAGTAGTAGATGGAGCTTTTAGAAGTATGTAGCGAAATAAAAAAAAATTTTTAAAAATTAATTTTTTCACCTATCTAACAAAAACTTAACATAATTAGTCTGGTTTTTCGAGTTTTACTTTGTTCCCCCATTTTCTCTTGCTTGTCATCAGGGCATTTCTTACGAAGACCCCCCCCCCGCTAGCCAGCATCAATGATTTCATTTTCTTCTTTCCTTTTTCTTAACAGTCATTAATGAATGCGTTTCATTTGTTGAACTTCCGTTTCGTCAGACATGATTTGTGATTCCTGGGGCGGAAAAGGACATACCGAGTGCTTTTAAATAAATCTGGCGTTCATCAGGTTGAAAAGAATGCTGTAGGGCAGCGAGGCAATCCAAAAGATTCATAAATAATTAAATAATAATCGACAATAAAATAATAAACTGAAAATAACCAGTGAAAGAATCAATGATAACTATTTAATGTTACGAAGCCAGGTGATTGTCTATTTTTCCGAGACGAAGCTTTGATTATACGGTTGCAAGGACTGCAAGTATGATATAGATGTAATATCTGATACCGTGAAACTTGGAATTAAAGAATGGTGAAAAATAACCGAGAAAACTCTCATTTATCGAAAACTGAAGAGTAATTTTTTAATTAAGATGTATTAAAGCACAGATACAGGTGATTGATTCCATTCCCATGTATATTTTTTAAAATCGTCTCTAAAGCAGAATTTAAGATTTGTATTTTGTTATTCATTTTCAAGAAAGATGATTATTTTCTTAAGTTCATGAAATATTTTATGGTTTCATGAAGCATACGAATTTTGTATATATACTTATAATTTTAGAGAAATTGTTGTATTTTTCTGATTAATTTTCATGTTAATTCCATTTAACATGAAAATCTAGAGAGAGAATGTTTTGCCGAAAAAATAAGAATATAGCGGCAAGTCTATTTAACATTGAGTAAATGGTTATCTCGCTAAATTGGCGATATATCGCCAAGCTGGCAACGGTTTTGGCCACTTTAACGCCAAATTTGGCGCGAAATCGCCAAAAGTTGTGAAACATGGAGACCATCTGGCGACATTTTAGTCCGAACCCTGTATTACCGTAATAGGTATTGTAACTGAATAAATGTAGTTTGTCACTGTAATTATCTGTAACCGTATCTGGCCCTCATATGCCTTCCAGTAATTTCGAGAAGGAGAAAGTTCTAGAACAGCGGCCGCGGGTAAAAACTATATAAGGCCGGAGAGAGCATCTGCCTGCAATTGTTGTGAGTTGTTAGTTCAGCGTGAGTTCGGAGTACTGAGATATCTTCGGGTTAGCTTCCTCTTTAGATGCGCTAGGCACTGCGTTGTGTTTAACGTTCTTAGTAGTTTGAAGTGTAACTGCTGATTGTACTCTGTGATATTGTGAGCACCTGTAAGAGTATTTTTTCTGTGGGAAGTTTCAGAACTCTGAAATTTTTTTTAATAAAATAAATTTTATAAACCTATCACCTGTGCCCATTCAGTCTCTTACGAACCCGTACGCAGGCAACATTCTGAACTGTCAGCATTCATTAAATAAACTAAATAATAAAACGTAGCATTTTTCTATTGTGGAGGTTTCAAATACCGAACATTATGGCATTGCTTTACTAATTTTCCTATCGAGCATTATTAATAAACATTATTAATAACTGACTTTTATTTTTTACCGAAATTGCTATTATTTTTTATTTTTTACCGAAATTGCTATTATTTTACCAGTATAAACTATTAAAATTAGCGATAGTTATCATAGAATAAAATTCTAGTCCATTTCCTTCGATATTTTTCCTTTGATACAATTCTTTTTAGAATTCAGCTGTAGTTGACTAGAATTTTGTCGTTCTTATTTTTGTCTGTTAACAATATCTTTTTATTCTTCATATATTTTATTGGAAACTTTGTAGAGACATTAGGTATTTTGAAGCGTGAGAGATGAAAAATGAGCAACGCATACGCTGAGACTCGAACCATGGACCTCTCGAATATGCGCCGAGCGTGCTGACCACTACACTACGAAGACATGCTAAGACGGCGGGAGAAATATCTTACATACTCCCCCTCTTTTAAAGGACGACTGTGGATTAGAGGACCCAATCGCCAAATCCTGGGGACGGAGAATCATCTTCCACCACCCTTTTTAGTTCGCGCACCACTGTAGAGACATTAGGTATTTCTGAAGCAGGCGAGATGAAAAATGAGCAACGCCTTCGCCGGGACTTAAACCACGGATTCCCGAATATGCTTATACACAGACCATGTATGCCCACGTAATATTTATATTTATAAATGGAAGAAATAATCGCTTCTGTCAGGATGACTATTAACACTGTAAGAGTTTTGCAACAAAGTCAGGTCAGCGGTTATTCAAGGCGGCGCTTAGCTTTATGCACTTTAAAGAACGCATTAATACTGAAATTGAGGGCCAGAGGTAAAAACATTCCTTATTTCGGTTAATTTTGAAGAACCTACTCTTTAAATGCCTCTTCATTTCTCTCCGTTATCTTTTGCAGAACAGACAGATAACCCTATCGTGCAATCAGCCAATCGAAAACATTCATTAAAAAGAATTTGATGTGAAAAAATGGCGAAGTGTGTTTTCTGTAAATGTTAAAAAACCCCCAAAATTCATTTTTAATCCTTGGCAGTAATGTTCCTCTGTTAGAACGTAATTAATCTTGGATGTTTCTATTTATTTATTTTTATTGTCTCACTAATACCAAAAACAAAAGCATTCTCAACAACAATGTCATATTTTAATATGATTTTTACATGTTTGAAGCATAGCAAGTGATACTGATGAATTGTTATTTCTTTATGAAGCAAGATTGCTGTGAAATGAATTGCTTATTTCCGAAAAATATGGGAAAAGCATCCATTCTTCAGAATTGTGTTCGCATGTTAAGATTTCAATTGATGGGTTTACTTTATTGCATTTGTAAAATTTATCCTTTTCCGAAAGTAAGAGTTTTAAAACTAATTCTTGCTGCTGATAATAAAAACTAGAAATTTTTTTGCAATTTTTAAATTGCAAAATTGCTTTCTATTTTATTTTTCGTATTTATGTACATATGCAAGATACAAAAATTATTATGGGTCTTTCGAAATTAATCCGCGTCCTGTCGTCTTATGTAAGCGTAGCAATGCGAATGTTTTTTTCCAGTCTCATGAACTTAAAGACCCTTTTGACTTTTTCTGTATGTGCACTTTTTCCTTATTTCCTATTTCACCTCGTTACAGCTAAGACGTATAGCTTTTCACTGCTGTCTCCCGTCCATTGTCTGAAAATGTAAGCTATACACAGTTGTGGGGTGCATATTGCACTTCTTTGATGTGTGAATCGATAGGGCGTCTCTAGAATTGCTTTATTCAGCAATAAAATTGTTGTTAATTCGTCCACTTCTGTCTCTGAATGTGATCTTAGTATCTATGGAGCTATCTTATAACTATCAAGTTATTTACAGAATTTTATTAAACTTCCATATATATATATATATATATATATGAAATAAAAATAAAGAATATGTAAAAGATTAAATTCGCAGCGTAAATTAATTTCCCTTCTCTTTTCTAAAAATAGTAACCTGTCTCTCTACTGCGTCATTTTTAGATTAATCCATGTCATCTGACTCTTACATAATTCTGATGATGTAAGTGGAACTAAAACTCTAACAGCCAATAGTAATTCTATAGCAATATTAATTATCCAATCAAAATACATTGAGAACCAAAACTAACTGAGGCTGAATAAAGATTTCATCCTGAATATTACGCACTTGTTTTCAATGGTTTGGCCTGCTGTCTGTCTGCTGCTTCCTTCTTGCTGCAAAGTTATTAGAAATGTAAACCTCTTGGAATAGGCACAATTAATGTGCCAACTTGATTGTGGTCGCAACATGTTTACTGAAATAAAATAAAGATTTAATCTGCTTCGTCTGCCACTTTCCATTCATTATGGATCGACATTTCAGCATTCTACGCTATCAAAATTCTTGCTGCAATGAAAAATGAATATTTAATCTGCTTCGCCACCAGTTTCCTATTCATTATGGACCAACACTTCTACGTCATCAAAATTCTTGCTGGTCTTCATTTCTCTGTTTTTATTACATATATATATATAAACCTTTTCTAATAAATTATTTATTTATTACTTAGCCTTTATAGTTTAAGTTTTACTCATAATTATTTTTACTTACTTATATATCTTTGAAAAATTAAGTCATGAACAAGATCATTGATTGGGAAAGTGTATACGATAAAAGTCTGATGATCCGGCGAGTTTAATGATGCCATATAATCTACCTAAAATTTTACAATGCCGCAAAACGATTTTTTATCGCTTATTGAGTTACGTGAATTGTGAATTCTTATATTTATATTTAAAATTTTAAATAAATTCTTAATCCATAGGTTGGATAAAGGCCTTAACTTTGGTGGAAGATATATTAATATTTCCCTGTATGAATTCAGAGACCTTGAGATTTGCTCTACAGTTGCCCAAAAGCTTAGAATTGTTGAGAATGGCAAACCTTTCAAAATTATTAACAGCTGATACAGAATGGTTAATAATAACCAGTTTTATATGAATTTTTAGAATAACTTTTTCCGTTATATTGCGTTATCAACGTTTTTTCAAGTTTTGAAAATAATTTCAAAAAAAATAAAAAATCTGAAAGGTTTCAGATTTCAAATTATGTCCAAAGAGGCGTTTTGTGTTACCTTTATTTATTAAATATCACGTTCTTCTCACTTAAACCGTAAAATTCAGTTCAACAGCAATATCGCAAAATAATTTTAAAATGAGCATCTTTAGAATTTCCGATACAGAGTCTCGCGCGCTGAAGTTTTTAGTCCAGAGGAGCTTTATCCCTGACCCGAAGGACTATTGTTTTCGTTTTGCGATTTTGCATCAATTCACTACAAACGGTGAATCATTTTTCAAACTGTTGCCGCGAAGTATTATCGCCCTGTGTTATATTTAAAGAAATTAAATAATGAAAAATCTGCATAAATGTATGTATATTTCTCACATTGTGATAAAACAACGATACATGGAGCCGTCGAATTTTGAACGACGTAATCCTTCTACGAATATGGGCATGTGGAAGACCAAATTTGAAATTTGGAATTGGTTTTATTATCGATTTCCTATTTTGTAAAACTTTAACGAATTTTTGATTAACAAACTCAAGGATTTCTACAGGAGAAGAAGATCCATCGGCTTAAGAAAAGCCTTTTTCACAACGACCTATTTAAGGATGTTGAACATCTGAGAGATTCCAATGAAAGTCGTGCTTTCTATCGTGAAATTAATCTTTTCCGCGAAGATTTTAAGCCTAGAACCGCTGCCTGCAGGGATAAAAACATCATCATCCTAAATGATAGAAAAGAGGTACTTCACAGGCGGAATGAGCACATTAGTAACTTGCTGAATAACCATATGCGGGATGGGTCTTCCACCTACCCAATACCTCTGTAGTATCCCGCCACAATATTTGGCAGAAGTTAGAGAAGGAATTAAAAAGCTCAAAAGTAACAAGGCCCCAGGCCCTGACTCGATTACTTCAGAACTTATTAAAAGTGCTGCAGGTCAAAACATTGAGGAAATACATCACCTCATCGAATCAGTTTGTAACCAAGAAGTTTTACCCGAAGACTGGAAACTGAGCATCATCTGGTCCTATACACAAAAAAGGAGACATTTTTGGAATGTACCAACTACAGGGGAATCAGTCTGCTTTGTGTTTTTTACAAACTATTTTCCAATATACGTTTTAGTAGACTAGTAACTTATACAGAAAATACTGCAGGTGATTACCAATGTGGTTTCCGCAAAGGAAGATCTACAGCAGAACAAATCTTTAACATTAGGCAAATTTTGGAAAAAACTAATGAATATGGCATTGCAACACACTACCTTTTTGTTGATTTTAAGACTGCCTACGATTCAATAAACAGAAAATATTTAATAGAGAATTTACAATACCTAAAAAACTTATAAATTTGGTCACCATTACTCTTACTGAGACAAAACTTAGGGTTAAAATCCAAAATAATCTTTCTGAGCCTATTGTTGTTGGGCTCAGACAGGGTGATCCACTGGCCTGCTTGCCCTCCAAAAAGTCATAAAAGACTCCAACATTAATACTCCTGGAAACTATCTTTAACAAGTCTGTTCAGATTTTTGCGTTTGCTGACGATATCGGCATAGTCGCGCGTACTCTCGAGTCACTTGAGAGGCATCTTTAGAGGCTGCAGCCAGCAAAATGTATCTAGCAGTCAACCAAAATAAGACTATATACATGCTATGTGGTAATAACAGCAGCCCCTATTTTGAAATCGGGAGTTACAAATTTGAGACTGTTACCAAATTTAAGTATTTAGGATCAGAAGTTAATACTCTCAATGATTTTATGCCTGAGATCCGTAGTAAAGTCACAGTTGCTAACCGATGTTTTTTCGGTCCAAAAAAATGCTTGAAGTCTAACTTCATTAGCAGAAAAACGAAGATTTTAATTTACAAAAGCTTAATCAGATATATTCTTACATATTATGCTGAGACCTGGACAATGACAGAAAAAGTTAAAAGTATCATTTCTGTCTTTGAAAGAAAAATTTTGAGAAGTATTTTTGGTGGCATAAAATGTAACAATATCTGGAGAAGAAAAACTGACTTTGAACTCTAGAAATCTTTTAAAGAAATAGATATAGTAAAATATATAAGGATTCAGAGAATTAAATGGGCAGGACACCTGTGCAGAATGGATGAAAATCGAGTAACTAAAAAGACCATTCGGCACCCGAAAAAGAGGGAGACTTAAACTTAGGTGGCTCGACTGTTTGGAAACAGACTTAAGAATTTTAAAAATAACCAATTGGATGTCCATGGTCAGGGATAGAAGAGCTTCGAATTCGATTCTGAGGAAGGCAAAGGCCCATCCTGGGCTGTCTGGCCATTGAAGAAGAAGAAGAAACTCAAGAACTTTTTATCTCCAACGCGCGAGTCTCTGTATCGGAAATTCTAAAGATAGGCTCATTTTAAAACTATTTTGCGATATTGCTGTTGAACTGAATTTTATGGTTTAAGTGATGTTTAATAAATAAATGTAACTCACAAAATGTTAAAAAAACGCGCCTTTGGACGTAATTTAAAATCTGAAACATTTCAGATATTTTTTTGGTGTTGCAATGCCCGCTTTGAAATCGTTTAGTTTGTTAATCAAAAATTCGTTGAAGTGTTACAAAATATGAAATCTCTACATATAATCAAAGAAAGAGTCTGTCTGTCTTTCGTTCGTGGTGGGCGTAAGCTAATAGACCCAGGGATACGAAATTTGGTATATAGGTGCATCTAGAAAAGAGCCAGTGCACCTCGGAGCGATTTTTTCAAAATTCGAATCAGATTTTTTTAAATTTTATCGCATCATATAATACAGGGCGATAATATTCTTTTAGAAATGTGGTTTTGGCAACAGTTTTTCATTCAATTGTATACTAGACTGCTGACTGTTGAAAATCAGCACTGTTGCCACTTGGAAAAATGAGGGCGATAATTCTGTGCAGTTTTTAAATTTAATGTTTCTCTTGGATACTGGACGTTTGTTGAGAGAAGGCAACGGGAAGTTGGTTAATTTATTTATTAGGATATAATATTAATCCCTTAATCTTAATTATAATTCCTTAATATTTGTATTAAGGGATATCGCTTATTTCATTGCAATTTTGTTATATGTAATACATTTTTTTTTAATTTGCAGGGTTTTTTTTTAATGAAGTTGTTCTGCAGAGTAAAATTCTGCGCAGTTTTTAAATTTAATGTTTCTTCTTTTCTTCAGGTATTTTTTTTTGGTACATTTAAAAGCCAGACGAAGACTGGGTTCGTAGCTGCTAGTCGATAATAAAACAAATTTCAAATTCAAATTAGGGCTTCCACATGCCCATATTCAAATTTTGATGGCTCTACGTACCGTTGTTTTATCACAGTGCGAGAAACGTACATGCATTCATGCAGATTCTTCATTATTTAATTTCTTAAATATAATACAGGGCGATAATATTTGGTGGCAACAATTGGAAAAGTGAAACAAGGGTTATCGTGAATCGACGCAAAATGCCAAAACGAAATTAATAGTCCTTCTGGGAAAATTGCCCCTTTGGCCTAATAAATAATAAATAAATACAGCAAGCGATATATAAATGCTAAGTGTTAAATAAAGGACTTACTGAAAATGGGAAAAAAAGACGTGAATTAACTGCCGAGACTTCGAATATTACCGAAAGAAATAATAGTAGTGCCATCGTATGTTGAAAGATGTGCCGAAGCACTGAATGCTAGATTTATCGAACTTTCTATACTTAGATTAAGAAAGATAACTTGACTGACCTCTGTCGTAGAACACAATTGCATTGATGGTATGATTTGTTACAAGTGTATAGATTCCGGTAGAGAAGTTCTGATGATTACATAATCAAAATTAATAACCCAAAATATACGATGATCTAAATTGCAGAGTGCATTCAGTGACAAAGAGTGAATGATCTAAAAATATATTCCCATTTGTATTACACCAGATTATAGAGCAACTCAAGCATAACTTTTTAACATATATATTAAATTTTAAAAGAGTTTAATGAAGCCCCATTTAGTGTGAGATGTGCTATATAAGGTTTTGTTAGTGTCAGATGCTATATAAGGTTTCGTTTAGTGTCGTATGTGCTATATAAACTCTCGTTTAGTGTTAGGTATACTATACTAATTGATATGCAATCTCTCACGATGCGTCTTCCAAAGATTTCGGGGGTACTATTTTAATGACATCTGCAATTCGTAGCTTAAATTCAACATAGTTGTATAATTTATTACTTAAACGTGTTCTTTTACAGATTTCTATTTAAAAACAATTTATGGGTATTATGGGAATTGATTTCTCCGTTTTCATCTCGATTTCCTATAAAACACTTCCAGATTTCATCATGTGAGCAGCATTTTCACAACTAAATTACATGATACTGCTGAACTCAAGTAACGAATTATGGAAGTCGGTACAATGCTTGGGAACACATCGCTAAAGTTTGAAAATCGATTGAATTTCTCTAAAGTGTTTACACATTGAATTCAGTTTCAAGATCTGCTTGAATTGTTAAATAATTTGATATAGGAAGGGGGAAAAGCAACTTTAGTTGCTGTTTTATTTGGGAATACAGGTAGATGGATGTGTTCTTTTAACTCAATCGTTTCAGAACTTACTAATCATCTTGGAAAATGCGCTCAGTAATTTTTTGACCAGCCTCTGTATAAGTTAGTCTTTTCTGTATCAAAATCATTGTTGATGAATGTAATTAAAATGCTTTAAAATAATTCTCAATGTATTCGACTTTTTGAAGTAAATAATGTTTGTTGAATTTATATGGTAAAGATGATAATTGTGTTATAAATAAAAGGGCTACGCCTCTGATGACGTTCCTTTTAATGTAACTGATTTAAAATTGTCAGACTTCATCTAATATCGAATAATGTGAAACTGAAACAGATGAATTCAAACTCCTTCACGTTACATATAAATGTTCGTTTTCCTGTTGTAGCGTAAACAGATTGTAAAGCAGATAAATTTTAGGAAATATAGTTGAATATCCGCTAAAGTAGATTTAGATTCGTGATGTGGGTTTAAATTTCTGCCGAAGTGACATAGCGACTCAACGTTAAAGTGCCAACGAAAACGGATGAGGAACCTGCTCCTTCTCAAAATGATTGTCTTTTATATGTAAAAGGGTATTTTAATTTGTATAATCCGCGTCTGTAAGCCCAAAAGATACCGTCTCAAAGTAAGTCTCAACGTTTGTTTTAGAAACTGTGTAGGAAGATTTATTAAAGATATTTATTGCACTAAATTTTGAAATTTTATTAAAAATTAGGTCCCTTCTCCCTTGAAAGAAGTCATTGACTTTTCCAGTCTCCTTGGTTCTGCAAAGTATTGAATTAATAATTTAATAACTAATTAATAATTTAATATTAGACAGGAGAGCAATCTTACTCTTATATAGATTTTGAATAAAACTCTATCGATTTCGAAGGCAATCAGAACATAGGTTCATCTTCTTAGAGAACAAAATAAATTTATTGTTTTTCATTTTTTATAACTTAAGACTCATTATATATTATTCTTTTGTCTCAAATGTTTGTAAATTACTTAAAATATTTAAATCTCCTTATTTTCGATTCGGTAAGTGCAAATCTGGAATATACAATAATGTATTACTTAAAATAGAGAGAGAGATTTTTGTGCGGATTCCGGACACTTATTATCTAAATTATTGTTTGGATTCAAATTCTCATGAAAGATATACTTATTTAAATTACACTGTTAATATATCTTTATAGCGTAATGTATATAATGTTCTTCCAATATAGGGAAAGAATCCGAATTACACATGCCTTACATAATGCTCCTAACGTTGGATGGTTTGGTTTGTTTGGTTATGACAAAAACATGCGAGGGCTATCTTCCTAAAGGGAAGGCTACCTTCGTGGAGGATTTTCTCAGAGAAACTCATATCCACGTTACGAATGGAGAAAACAACGAAAACGCCTATGGAGACATCCCATTCATTGGGATTTAAATTCTCTTTGTATTGGAAGTGAAGTATTTACTATTGAAAAAAAAAATAGAATGTTTATATAGTTTATATAACAAAAGAAAAACTTATAAAATTATTTATGCGCCTTGGACTTTAAAATAATATTAAAGTACGAAATGCAGTGCACAGGTGTGTAAAAGTAAATAATATATTCTGATTTTATTTTCGGTTTATATGTGTGCAAATCCCATAATGCTTATTTTATATGCATTTATTTACTTAATATTCGTGTAAT
Source organism: Stegodyphus dumicola (assembly GCF_044657685.1). Taxonomy (NCBI): domain Eukaryota; kingdom Metazoa; phylum Arthropoda; class Arachnida; order Araneae; family Eresidae; genus Stegodyphus; species Stegodyphus dumicola. The sequence goes on from NC_140776.1 coordinate 143,617,307, forward strand.
TTATTTGTATATATCTCAAGAAATTTCTTTTTTGAAAACATTTCAGAAAATTTTAGCTATTGTTTGGCTTGCTTATTTTCTGTAAAATTAACTTTGGGTTGCGGATAATTGCGAAGTTTAAATGTAAACCTTTTACTTGGATTACGACTTTTTTTACTTTAAAGAACTGTTTGTGCGATATCCAAAATCACGTAATTCACGTGGATTTTAAGCAATCCCCGCATAATAGGCATAAGTGCGATACATTCAGGCATGAAAATAGGAAAATTCTTTAGTCATGGTTGCGAAACTGTTCAAAAACAAATAGCAAATTAAAAACGAAAATGTTCACTCTTCTTACTTATATTTTTTATGTAATAACAGCTGTTATGCAACTTATTTTTGACTGCTTCATGTTCCGTTCTTCAGTTCCGTGCATTTGCTAGGAATTCCATGGGAATCAAAAAGAATATTGTGGCTCATTTTCTTAGTTGACATATCTAAACCTCCTTTTCCAGACTTGTAATAACTTTCAAGGTTATCCTAACTTTATGTTAATTATACGTTGTAAGAATTATTTCACGACAATCAAATTTTTCTCCATGAGGTATTTTACTGACAGTTTATTTCCTTGTTCATTTATTGTATTATCACAGTTGCTGAAATACTCAAAAGTAAATATTTAGACGTATCAATATCATAAAGATCATAGCTATTCCTGATGTTAGTTCCGTTTTCGCTCGTAGATTCATTTGTAGACGTCATCGACAGGGCCGGATTTAGACTTAATAAATCCCTAAGTTATTTGAGATGTGGGGCCCTTCGTATAAGTCCAGATATTATATGTCAGTGCCAAATATGATTTTTTGGGGCACCCAAGAAAGCTTGGGAGGCCTAAGCTATAGCTTGTGTAGCTTATATGTAAATCCTGCACTGGTCATCGAATATTTGAATATTATTATTTTACAAATTACCTCACAAGTCTCATTAAAAAACAAATTATCTTAATTAATTTTCAGTTATTTAGCAGTATTTATATATTTTGTTTTCTGGTAATAAATGTTCGTTTAATTAAATCCATTCACAGTTGTCACAAATATTTGTTTGATGGTTTTCTTGGTGCACTTACGATATTTTTTTCCATTAGTTCATTCAACATAAAGGTAACGAACGCTAAAGTTTAGTAACTTGGAACATATTAGCATTATATTAATAAACTTTTTTTTATCATTTTTTAAAGTGGAACACGCTTATGACTGTTCTAATAGCATTGTCTTCTGTCATTTTTGGCCAAAACGTATTTACGTAAATTAGTGTTTGTTTCATGTATTTCTCAATGAACTGCATATGCAAGCAACAAAACTCTTTTGCCAGATAATTTTAGTGCAGAAGTTTGCTATGAAAGTTTTATAGTGAATAATCATTTATGTCTATTATGCTATGTCGAAATGCAAGATATAAGTCATATGTGTATTACAATTAGAGACATAGTATTATAATGGAATATTTTCTCTGAGCTAAAAATTTGAAAATTTAATATGAAAGCAACGTTTATCGGGAGGACAGCTGAAGAACAAACAAGTCACACTTCATGTCAGTTTAAGACGTTGGCTGCTCGCCAGCATCTTGGTTGACACCAAGCAATGGCCTTCTTAATTAAATTGACCTATGGAATGAGTCCTTTTCTGAAAGATATGACACTTTCAGCGCTTGAATGTAGGGGAGATTCGGTGTTAAAGCGCATGTATTTTGTCTCTGAGAAGGTCGTAATAGGTATGGTATTTAAGTCTTCAGATTCTGCATTATTAATATGTGACTAATGATAAAATTTTAAATATGTGAAGTCAGAATAGTTGAATAGGATTCAATTAATTAAATGCATTCAAGAATAAGTATGAAAAATATTTGCAAATGAGTTTAATTTTTATTTGTGAAGAAAAGAATAATATTTATTCAAAATTGAATTTTAAAAGGAGGTTGCTTTGTTTATAACTTGAATATTAATTTTATGTTAATTTTCATTAATACATTTTGTTGAAAACTAACTGATATATATTACGTAAATAAGCAAATATCATCATTTTTATGTTTGCATAGTATATTTTTAGCCAAAAAAATCTCTGTAGTTGTTTGCAGCGATGGATTTATGAAATAGGGGCTTACCTCACCTGGAATTGTGCAGTCTGTCATCTTAAAACGCATGGTACGTTTTCTAGTTTTCTTAAATGAATGAGCCAAATTTAAGAATTCCTTGCAACTGCAACCTTCGAGGGTCTCTAATGTTTCTCTGATTAAATATAATAAAATACTGAACTTGATTTATATAGTTTCATTAGAATTACACTTGTTTATTTTGCCCAATTTATTTGAATAGGCGTATTCTTTTTTCTGCTGCCTGTTTTACTTGGAGTCGGTTTCCTAAAATGCAGGTCCTCTATATGAATATGGATATGGTGAAGTGTGGGGTGACACCCATTGTTTAACCATTGGCAATGTGGGTGTTGTCCAGGCACTCTAGTTATCCAGCAGGTCCTCTATAAACGAATCAGCATTAACTGCTTGGTTGTGAGATAAAACAGCGATTAAAAACTTCAATTCTTTATACAAGTATATACAAGGCTTTTAGTAACTTTACTGTATAAATAGATCAAAATTATTAACTATGATGTATGGCCATATAGTTTTTCAAATTATATAATTAAGATAAAAACAAATATACAAAAATTCAAATTCAAATTAAAACCAATAACTTATATATTCAACTTAGGTCTTGCAAATTTAGTGAATAGAAGGGAATTTTACATTACCCTACAATAATAATTCTTAAGAAAACATATAGGTAAGTAACGTCATTATTCAAAAATATAATTATGTAGCTTAACATTAAATATTTTTTTTAATTTAAAAACTTTTTACTTATTTTAATCAAATATTAGAAATCAAATTTCTAATACCCTGAAATTATACTTTTTCATATAACAATGCTACATTTTTTATATCCAATTTAGTTAGAAAAATACAATTTTTAATGTAAATGCGATTACGGAAAAGCAGAAAGGAAAATAATGTTCAGTCCTGTACGCTTGAGAAAGAACCTGGCTAATTTATTCCCGTTAGGAGCCGAAGGAAGCGAAGCTAACAGTAAACACACAGTTCAATGATCTTAAAAGAAATTTTGAATCTTATTTCGTAATGACTTTATAAACACAATTTGACGATTCATTTCTTATGCTTTGCCTTGAATTTATCATACAAGCCACAATTTGAAGAGCTGGCTGAATGAATTTTCAATTGGAGTTTGGCGCAGCAGGTAACTATCGTTGTCGATTTAAAAAATATGTAATAATTCTGTAGATTAATTGTAATAAACTTAGGATGAGTGGGAGAGTAGCCACCAGTTATTTTTTAGTCGTGGCCTATATACACTGGTGTGCAAAAATTAAGGACGAGACGGTTTTTTCAATATAACTTTGTACAAAAGCTTTACAAATCAACACATTTAATACCGTAAGATCCCCAATACGTAACGACATGAGTAATGTAAGCAACACTTACTAAAAGAGAAATCAGATGGATAAAAAGAAGCTTTCTTGAAAAAATAGCATGGAGCGCAATGCGACTGAAGGCCGAAACATCCCTGTGATGGGTGTCCAGCAAGAAACATCCGGTCTTTAATAGGGGATATGATCTCCCCTGACTGCTAGGCAGGTTTCACATCGTCTGCCCATGCTGAGAATGAGGGTGTCAATGAGTTGTTGAGGCATTGCTGCCCATTCGTCTTGCAGCGCCAATCGAAGCTCCGGAATCGTTACTGGTGGTAAGGTACGAGCTGCCAAGCGTCTGCCTAGAAAATCCCATACATGCTCGATGGGATTGAGATCCGGAGATCGTGCCGGCCAATCCATACGTTCAATATCCTCACTCTCTAAGAGCTGTTCGGCAGCTACTGTGCGATGATATGGTGCATTGTCGTCCATGAAAAGGAACTGCGGACCCATAGCGCCTCTAAAAAGACGCACATATGGAAGAAGAATCTCGTTACAATAACGGGTCCCGTTGACTGAACCTGCGTCGAAGATGTGAAGGTCTGTACGACTACCAAGCATGATGCCTTCCCAAACGAGAACACCGCCACCTCCATACCTGTCCCTTTCAATGATGTTCGAGGGATGATTGCGGATTCCCCGCTCTCTCCCGATGAGTATGCGATGAGAATCGCTACTCAGACTGAATCTGCTCTCATCTGTAAAGAGTACTCGTCCCCATTCATTGTCTCTCTAATTCCCGTGTTCCCGGCATCACAGAAAACGCCTTCTCCGAAGGACAGGCGTTGGAGGTACACACCGTACAGGGCGTCGTGCAAACAGACCACCACCGTGCAGTCTTCTGGCCACGGTAAAACGCGATATCGGTCTTCCAGTCGCCTGTGTCATGTGTCTAGCGATTTCTCTCGCTGTCTACCGCCTGGCCTTCGTCTGGCCTGTAAGGCAATATACCGGTCATCTGCGGGTGTGGTTCCTCGTAGACGACTAATACTAAACCCCCGGATAGCTGTTCCTGTAGTTTGAAATTGTCTCCAAAGTCGTGAAACGATGCTGTGAGCAATTCCGAACTCTGCAGCCACACTTGTCACACTGCGGCCTTCCTCCAACTTCCCAATGATTCGACCTCCATCGACCAGAATCCAGATGTCGTCTAACAGATTGATTATTCGCCATTTCTCGCTGAGGCAGCAACTCGGTGTGATTTTAACTGCTATACGGCGTGCAATCTCTTTGCCATAAATACTGATCTTACACCGACAACATGCTTTATACTACTCAGACACTCCCCCATTACGTCTACCTGCATATCTGCGCATGTGCTACCGTACATCACCTTATTTAATCTCCTGATTGGTCTTTCTGTCCGCTCTGCCTCTTCGTTCAGTTGATATGCTAATTTTTCGACTTCGTCCTTAATTTTTGCACACCAGTGTATATGTGGTTGGCATACAGATGGAATATGTAGCAGTAGAAAACTTGCAGACGTTGCCGTGTATAACAAGACACAATTTTATTTTTTGATGAATAATTCTGAACACACATATTCTCGTTTACACATTACTTTGGGTGCGATATGCACCTAACAGTTTTTCATAGCATATCGCATTTTCTTCAAACGACGAAGTGGAGCAGCAAAGCATACATTTTAGCACCAGCAAAGCCAAGTGGTAAAAAGGGTGCGTAGTGGTAACATTGGATATTTATTATATACTTGATTTCACTGTATATTCTGGATCTGTAATTGGTTACAAGCTGTCGCAATGTAGGAGGATTACGTAAGCAAGCATGAAATCGAAAGACGCAGTACAGAAAAAGTATTATAAACTATTTAGAACAGAAAAGGGGGATAGCCAGATTAAAATGGGAGATAAAAAGGATTATCGCCAAAGTAAAATTAATAATTTTGAGTTGCATATCTTTCACACACATTATACATATGAGTAACTACAATTTTATGATAATAATGAATATACAAGACATTTCGAAAAGTCTGAGCCATTAAAATACTCGTAATCTCTTGAGCAATTCATTCATGGTAGACACGTAGATCAAATTTTCCAAATGAATGAAATAAAATAAATTTTTAGATTGCGACAGCTGCAGTCGCGTAATACCTTGTACTTCACAAAAGTAGTTTAGTAAAATTTCTTTCTTTTAAAAGTGTTTGGGGGGGCAAAAAATTTCCATTAGCCTGAAGAAAATGGTCAAAATTGTAAGCCTTGAGACTACTTCGTGGCTTTCAGGTGACAGAAAGACATAGAAATGAATTTCTTTAGATACGATTTTGAAATGTACCGTTTTTACATGGGAATTACTAATTTATGCTTATATCATCTTCATCGTTTCTTTGACATAAAAGCTATCTATTTATAAATTTGCTTTCGGAAATTTATATTTTGAATTATCTGCCAAGCTGTAGTTTCCATTTCCTTCCAGGGAAGCTCCAATTTATTTTTAGGAAGCTCCAATTTTGTTGGTGCAATCTTGTTCGTTCCCCTTTCCCAGTAATTTACTTTATTACAGAAAAAGGTATTTTCATTAATTTTTTTTTTCGGTAAAATAATTTTCGCGGTGTCATAAAATAAAGCAATATCATATAACTGAAAGTGTAGTTATTTCATTCATTTTATAAAGGAGAGCGATGGATCTGTGACCATTGCTTAAGCGATACTATGTTGTGCAATATATTTTAAATGTTCTTATTTTCTGTTTTCAAACTAGCGCTCGTAAATTTCCATATTATGCTCTCATTTTAATCCTCTTGTACTAGCACATGCTCCGATTTCGGAGTTTTTTCTTTGGATTGAATCGCTTTCCTGAAAAACATTTTACGTGTTATTGGTGTTACTCAACTAGTGTTTTGCGTAGGATGTGATATCTGGAAGGAGCATGATAATGAAAATAATTTCTTTTTTCAGTAAAACTTTAAAGTTTATTGCAGATTATCTGAATACGGAGAAAATAGGAGGTTTACTGAAGTATTTTTGCAGCTTTTGACGTTAATGGAACTCTGAATATTTCCTAATATTACTCACTGATTAGTACCGAGCTTATCTAGATGATCAAAAAGTTCAGATGGTTATATTATCTTTTCGTTATGTTCCAAATATATATTTATATTATAAAAATGCTATATATTTATTATTTTTGTATAACTAACTGCATAATTCTTTATTTTTTCATCAAAATTAAATAATGAAATTATTATTTAGTTGCCTTACCATATAAACTACTTACATTTGATTAAAATAAAGCAATTAAATTAATTTTTAGCTACAAAGACCATAAAACTGAAGGCATAATCTTGCTTTTACTTTTATTGTACACAAGCTGTGCAACTATTATCAGTTTTAAAACAATTACATAAATAAATTAGACTTACTTCCCATTAATGTATCTAGATTATGTATTTGTCCAGCATTGTTGTACATATTCATTTAAATTAATTTCCTGAATAATATGTTGTGTACTATATTATCTTTTCCCTTTTATTTTAACCTGGAAACATTCAAATATATGCCAAATAATTAATAAACACATTTTTATTTGGCTTAGAGAGAACCGATTCTGACAACTGAATTCTTGAAATCTGAAGCCGAAATAATTGGATTTCTTCTGTAACCCAAATAATTTCTACATAATTATGCATTGCCGATTCGTAAGCACAGAATTATTCAAACCAGTTCAGTATAATAGAATTAAGAGTTCATGGTATGCGAATACCGTTTAAGAAAAGCGCGACTGGTAGTGATTTTTGAAACCATCATTGAAAATTTCTCAAGAATTCTTTGTATTACAAGGTTAGAATTTCTCACTCTTTCTGCCAGATTTTTCCCTATTTTGTAAGATTCTTAGTTTGTTAACGTTTTCAAATATCGTTTATCATTATCATATTCTTTTCATCGTATTCCAGAAGTTAGTCTTTATGTAGTCTAGTTGAAATGATCATTTCTTTCCTGGAAATTTGTAAAGATATTATACTAATGAGGCAGACGATGATGAATTTCCTTCCATAGCTATTAAATTACATACTTAATTTACTTATTTTTAAGGAATCTAGAAAGAAAATCTGAAGTGGCAATTCAGAAAACAGTGAAATTAAAATATTTTCTGAATAATGTTGCATTTGCTGGAATTATATATTTATTATATGACACTGCAAGAAAACACAACGAAATAACTTATTAAAAGGTTCAGCGTTTTATATTCACAAAGAATAATACAGCCAAAAGTCGTTAATCCGGACTCGTCGGGACTTCGGCAATTCCGGATTATCGATTTTTTCGGATTATAGATCATCAGTTTAAATCTGGTAAGATGGCATGCAGAAATTACAAAATTAAAAATATGAAACCGTAATTTATGAAACAAAGAACAATTATGATCTAAAGGGTATCAAAATTTACAAAAAGAAAACGCTTAATATTTATTTGTTTACTTTATTAAACATTTCTTTCAATGTAAGTTGCTTCCTTTCATATGATAATACTTTCTCTTTAATTCTATTAAACAGACATAATTTCTTGTTTAATTACAAAGTTCCGCTGTTCAAGTCCTATAATTGCTGTGTCGAGAATACCGACTAATTTGTCAATCGAAATTTTTTCGTTTTCAATAACCTCTGAGTCACTTTCTTCACTATCGGAAGCGAATTATAATGACGAGGAATTTGATTTAAATCATATCAAAGACGGAGTACATCGAGATGAAATACTACACTTAGTAAGGAATTCTAAGCCAAATAAAATAAAAACATCTGCCCTGAAGATAAGGACAGATCAACTTCTAATTCATTCGCAACGTGAAATTGATAAACAGATTTCGGATTTCGAAACATACTTTCGCTTTGCAGATCCTTTACATATTAGGAAATATATATCTGATATTCTATTTGACATAATCAAAAGCTTACTTTTATAAAATTGCTCTAACAGTCTGAAAAAAAAAAAAAAAAAAAAAAAAATAAGCCGGATTCAATTCGAAGATTAAGGAACAACGCAATCTGCAACATTAACTGAATTAGATAATTTTAGCTTAGCTTATACCGTCCGTTACACATTAAACGCGCATGCGCACACACATATTCGCAGCCGTAAAGGTCTTACGCGCACTCGTAAACGCCTGTGCGCATGCGTAAACGCAAAGCATGCGCAGAAAGTTTGTAGCTTTGAGGTCCGGATTATGGGTGTCCGAATTAACGACTTTTGACTGTATTAAATATTGCACACTTTATTTTAGGGCATCAAAACCACTGCTGAAAGGTCTTTTGAGAGTTTCAAAACTTAAGTTCTTATCATTAAAAGTAAAAAGTTCTTATCGCTATCGATTAGTGAGTTTTTTTCCTGTTAAAATTTTCTGTCTTGTAATTTGATGTTTAATCATTGCTTCGTATTCTTATTTGCTGAAGACTGCGATCATGGAGCTTTCGTATTTTTAACAGTTGTCGTGAATTCACCATTGCTGCAGAAAAAGCAAATAATATGAAAAAATTCTGTTAAATTTGATCCTAATTTGCGGATATCGTTTTTTATCCAACATATAGTCAGTTCACTTTGTTGAATTAAAGAAAATTATATTCTATCATTACCAATAGCTAATAATTTGAGAAAATAGCTCAGTTTTCTTCTGTTTAATTTAGAATTCTATCAAACAGTTTCTGACTCTGATGTTTGTCGATTTATGAAAAATACAGCAAGGCTAAAATACCTAAGGCAGTGGTTTTCAAACAAAGCATTGCCCCTTCTGGTTTGTTGTTCTCTCGGCATGGAAGAGCAGTATATTTGTTTTGAAAGTGTGATGACGGATTGAACGTTGAGACGTAGCTTTGCAAGGTTAAGGAAACCTTTGCAAGGTTTTTGAGCCACATTTTACTGTTGTTGGATGAAATTTCGATTTCTTGAATTAAACGGAAAATGTGCGAGGATTTCATCGTTAGCTGTATGCATTTTTGAAAGAAAATAACTTCAGGTTGACTGAAGCCAAGGAATTTATAGTGAATTCTTCGGAAATACCTTTCGATCAAAAGATTCGTTGGAATAAATTACTTAATTTCCATTCTCATTTAAATTCAGTCCTAATTCAGTCTTATAGGGGTTGCAGCCGAAAAAGGAATATTTTTATTTTTATATTTCATAATTTTGAATTAAACTAAAAAAAATTTTTTGCTGAAAAAGAACTTTAAAAACTGAAAATGAATAGAAAATTAATGCAACTTCTAGCCCTTAATGGAATTTTAAACATACATAGTTAAGTAATAAAGGCTATAAATAAGTTCATCTTTTTTATAAAGTTTTACTAATAATTTTTCATGAAAAAATATATTCTGAAAAAGTTTACAAAAAGGAGGATAAGTAACTGCCTGAGGTTACATCCATAGGAATACTTTAATTAATTATCAATTTTTTTTTCATTCACGTTTTTTAATTTATCGGTAAAATTTTATAAAAAAAAAGATTAATTTATTTTGCTTTTGACACCTTTATTAGTTAACTATGTAAGTTTAAAATTCTGTTAAGAGCTATAAGTTGCATTAATTTTCCATTCATTTTCAGTTTTTCAAAGCTTAAGTTTCTTTCTTCTTTTTTCGCTAATAAAATTAATAGTAAATTCAAATTATTAAATATAAAAATAAAAATGTTCCTCTTTCCTTCCTGTGCTCACAAAACATTATACGAATGTGCATTTACAACTCTTAAAGCCTGAAACACGCATGTCTGCGATGTTATCATCATGGGCTGATTTGTAGGTGCTTTACATTTTTACCATGATATTTTTGACGGCGATGTTTTTAAACTGCGAAGTTATTTAACCGCTTTATTTTCGACGACGATATTTTGTACCGCGATGTTTTAGAATTGTGATGTTTTCTCTTTCTTTTCTCCCCCGATGTTTTGTACTGCGACGTTTTCGCCTTGCGTCGTTTTCTCCGCGACGTTTTTGTCCGCTATGTTTTCGGCAGACACCGTCTTATTAGTACATTTTTTCTCATAAAATGTAAAAATTGTTTTTTAAAATCCGTCTGTATGAAATTAAACGTAAGGTTAATTTTTAGTAATCGTAAGATAAAGAGAATTATGGGCCAAAACATATGAGAGGATCATTAGCTTAAAAAATCAGATGTGTTCGTTGAAGACCTTAATAAAGAAATTAACTGTTCGTTGTTACACAAGAGAAATTGCGTATTAGCCATTATAAATATTATTATTATTATATTATTACTCTAGCTGTTGGAATGTTTCGATAGAATTTAATATAGAGAAGTATTGCAGAAGTATTAATTTGAGTAGAACATTCGAGGCCAACTACTTTATTTTTAATAACAACTATTTTATTTTTGCTGTTATTTTTGAGTGTTTGAATGTTTCAATAGGATTCAGTTTAAGAAACAACGCAGAAGTATTTACCTTCACAAAGCATTTGAGGGCTATGTGCCTGGAAAGGCAAAGAAGTAAGTAAGAAGTATTTTTTATTTTGCTGTAAAAAGTATATTGACTCATATCATATTAGATATTGTTACGAAGTGTACATGCGCGGTAAGATAGCCTCCCCGCAAAGAAGTTTTAGAGCTGCCATAAAACGGCAAATAAGGCAGGGTTGCCTCATTTGGCAAGAAATCTCCCAATTGGCGATATGCCTTGGACGGATGGAGAACCTTCTGGAACAAATTCTTACCGGTTTAGCCCAGAGTGTTCTCGAACACCAGCCAAAAGCTATACAAACTCTGCTGGTACACGGAGAGTTAAGTATTATCGAGTTGGTGTCTCGTCTAGCGAGTCAATCGAGTTGACAGCCGGGCAGCGAGTGGCGAGTGGGTCGTCGAGTGCACCGAAAGTCTCACAGTGTATCGCGGTTAGTGCATCGTCGAGAGAGCGTGTTGAGCTCCGGGAACGACTGAACCGAACAGTCGGGAGGTGTGCACTGTGTGTTATTGAGTGCATCGCGAGTTGTAGCGTAGAGAGTCTCGAGAGTACGTGGAATTCCGAGAACGACTGAGCAGAGTCCAGAGCTGTACTCTGGTGCTTTGTAGGCTGTCTGCACCGTGATAGCCTGATAACCTGGAGGCTGTGTCGCTGATCGTGTCAGCGTGTTTATAGTAGTTCATCGACGACTGTAAAAACGTGTTTTGGAGCTGTCCTGGCAATACTGGCCAATAAAGAGTGTTTCGATACTTCATCAAGTAGTATAGTCATTATTCACTCCAAATCCTCACGAACCTCGTGCGAACGTGAAGGAAGAAAATAACGTAACAACTGGTGTCAGAAGAAAAACGTAACAGTATAAAGGAAAATGAAAATCCTATGCATCTTGTTGCTAAAAATGGAAACGAGACAAATTGCTGTTGTTCAAAGGCACTTCGACCTTTAAGTCTGTGACGTGTATATATTTTAAACGCAGATGTTAAAATAAATAAACAGAAAATTAATCTCTTTGTAATCGTCCATAAATTAAATCGTGCTTCAAGTTGCTATGATCATGTGCAAAAATAGATCACGGTGCATTTGAATAATTCAATATCTATTATTTTTTTTTTTATTTGATTTTTATTTTTATATTTTTTTAAGGAGAGACTTCCAGACGCCAGATGAGAAACGTTGCAGCATATCAAAATAAATTTTATACTAGGATGGAACCTTGCAAATGAAAGCCGTTAGTAACTAAGTTAACCCTCCAGCTTCTGCGATTTTCATATTTTCTTTGCACAGAATCCGCCTTTTGCGAAGAAAGTAGGACCCGGATTCAGTTTCTGGCGAATGGGCTGCCTATATTGGTTCAATATGTATACATGATAACGAGCAGATTTCTTAGAAAGTCCTCTTCTAAGACTTCTCCTAAGGCAGCCATACACCTCTCTCATTTGCTTTGTCTCAATCAGTTAACCAACAAATCAATCAAAATCTCTAGCGAACATTGTTTCTAGTATAGCTGTATAGTACAGAAAATTTGGAAACAAGTTTAAAAAAAATCAAAGTATAGGAAGAGAAAAAAATATTGTGTATTAACTTTGAACGTATGCGAAATGTACATACGGTATTGAACATACCGCGTTTAACAGAAAAACACAGAGAAAACAAATATCATTATATAGTAAATGGAAACAGTTTTGTTAAAAACCACTTATAAAGTTGATTACCATTTTTGAGATCTTCAGACTATCTATACACATTTACTTAGTCATCTTCGGTTGAGTCTGCTTCTTTTTCTCAGTGTGCCGTGTGTTATTGGCCTTTGTCATCCGTCAATCGCTTTTTAGTTACTGTCGTTGTATGAATGGGTTTTTTAGCTTTTTTCTAGTAAAATAAATTTACATATTCGGAATATGAGTTGGTGGGAAGGTATTGCATGATTTCTTTGGTAGTAGTTAATTTCTGTCGATCTCTGATCAAGAATCTACTCTAAGCGCTTGCTGTCTTAGTGATTTTTGAATCTTCAAATTTTTCATTTTCTTTCAGAGACATCGAGAAAACAGTGAGCTTGTTACCTTTGCGAAATTTTAGAGCTGTGTTATGAGATTTCAGATAGCCTTTTAAAATTTACCTGAATATATTTGTTCTTCAGTGTACTATTTATTATAGGCATTTCATAACTCTGCTTCTTTTTAAGCTCTATATTGTTGTAACTGTGTTTTCAAACACTGTATCATACATAAGACCACATTACAGTTTTCTCACCAAGGCTTTTCTTCTCCGGTATTTCTTTCCATTTGCACATTTTATTATTATTATTATTTTAAAGCAGCTGTAAAAATTTTCTTATAGAATATACCGTAAATTCCAACATATAACGCGAACCTTTATAATTTCAAACTATTTTATTTTGTTATTTTTTTTTCTAGGTATATTCGCCTTTTAACGCGCACCCTTTTCTTTACGAGGAAATCTGCGGAAATCTGGATACATATGCGACGCTCTTATCTTTTGATGTCATTCAGGATTTTTCCCAGGCTTTCGAACAATGAAATACTGAATTGGCAAGCGATAAGTGGAAAGGCTAGAGGAAGTAAATAATTCTGCAAAGGAGATGGCTTGTGCCAAAAAGGCAGATTGCGCAGCTGTGCACAAGACTGTTATTCTAGGGTTTATTGAAAAGGAGGACATGATTTGGGCTAAGAATTCACTTTCGGCCAGAATGAATTCGCGGAATTAGTTATATGTATATGTTTTCTCTTTCTGTAATCATTAGAAGCCGTGATTTTGTAGTGAACACCGAAGGATTTAGTAAATTGTATTTACGTTAGTTTAAAGTTGATCTAATGTTTCTTTTAATAGCAAACATGCCTTCTGCCAAATGAAGCAAGCACAGTGCTGGTTTCAAATGCAAAGAAAATTATTCAGTCTGTGTGAGGGGGGGGTATTGGGGGGTCGTGCTGTATCAAGGATGTTTGGTGTTGGTGAAAGCTCCATATGTGAATTTAAGAAAAATGAAAGCATAATATTTAATATGCCAAAGCATAAATATGCTTTGATAAAGGAGTAACGAAATGGTATCTCCTAGAAGAGAGTGTTGCGAATTGGGTCCTAGAAAATCGACAGAATGGATTAATTTTAACAAGAAACGCTTATACGTTTATTTGTTTTAAAGTGGGCAAAAAAGAATGTAAATGAAAGCGAAAACTTTAAAACAGCTTTAAGTTTTTGTAGTAGATTTATGGCACGGAATAATTTAGTTCTATGTTAAAAGAACAAAGGCTTCGGAAAGAATTGGACAACAAATTCAGAAGTTTCCAGAAATAGGTTATTGACCTACGAAGGGAAAAAAAAAAAAAAAACATTGTTGCCGCATATTGGAAATCCCGTGTTTATTTCTAAAAGAAAGACGATACCGAAATGTAATCTCCCGAATGATGTTTTCATTCATTTTCAACGAGAAATAGTGGATGGAAGAAAATAATGTGAAACTGTGATAAGAAATTTTTGGCAAAAGTGTTAATATAGACATGGCAGTTTTCCCAGGCGGATTAACGCCCTTAGTTCAGCCTTTAGATGTATGTATCAATAAACCATTAAAAAGAATTTAAAACGATAGTGGAGTACGTGGATGTTAGAAGGTGAAAAAGCATTTACAAAAGGACACCAAATACGTCATGTCAGTCTAGAAATAGTGTGTGAGTGGGGTAATAAAAGCATAGAAGGGAATTAATCCGGACATACTTCCAAAGTGATTTTTAAAATGTAGTATATCTAATAATCTAAGTGAAGCGGAAGATGGTTATTTAATTATGGATCAGAGTAAGAATGATGGTAAAGATGAAACAGAATTCGATGATGATCTTCAGATATAACGGAAGACGAATATGACGAACTTTTCATGTTATCCGATCATGAAAATGTTGTAAGTTCAAAAGGTATGTGATTTATTTTGAATGAACAGCATTTAGATATATACAGAAATCTAATTTTTGTATTCTTTCCTTATTTTTAAATCTATCATTTTTATACCCGGCGGACAACACGCTCCTGTAAATACGTTACATATAAACCACTCGCGCGCATTTAAAAAACCCATAGTATTTGCTTGTGCAACAGTATAGAAAATAAATTTTTCCGAAAAGAAATTTTATTTAGAACAGACCGAAATAATACGGTACATATAAACTACTCGCGCGCATTTAAATAGCCGATAGTATTTGCTTGTGCAACAGTATAGAAAATAAATTATTTCCTAAAAGAAATTTTATTTAGAACAGACCGGAATATACGGTACATATAAACTACTCGCGCGCATTTAAATAACCGATAGTATTTGCTATCGTTTCATCTAACGTTTTATCTAACGTTTCATCTTGCCTGCTTCCAAATTACCTAATGTCTTTACAGTGGCGTTTGAACTAAAAGGGTTTGGATGATGGTTCTCCACACCCAGGATTTGGCGATTGGGTCCGCTAAAAACTTCAGTCGCTTTTTAAAAGGGGGAGCACATAAGCTACTTCTCCCGCCTTTTTAGCATGCCTTCGTGGTGTAGTGGTCAGCACACTCGACGCGTATTCGGGAGGTCCGTGGTTCGAATCCCGGCGAGGACATTGCTCATTTTCATCTCTCCTGCTTTAAAACAATACCTAATGTCTCTAGAGTGGCCCCCAAACTATAAAAATGTGGCGAATGATGATTCTCCATCACCAGGATTTGGCGGTTGGGTTCCCTAATTCCCAGCTGCCCTTTAAAAGAGGGAGTACGTGAGGTATTTCTTCCCGAGGCGTTGCTCATTTTTCATCTTTCCTGCTTCCATAAAAATACCTAATGTCTCTACAAAGTAAAAGCAAAATTTCAAAGTAATTAAGGAAAAAAAGAAGGAAAACTATGTGAAATAATGTAAACTTTGCATTCGATATTTATCTCATGTGGTGCATGAGCTTTGAATACTGTTGCGTTCTAAATCTTTTATCTCGAGATTCATGTTTGAATTTTATTTCAAAAAGTTCATCTATTAAAAAAAATTATATTTAATAGAAAAAAATTTAATTTTGCAGCAAGCCATCCTTTTGTAAATCTTTCAGTATTATACTTATTTCTACTGAATAAATATAATATTTTTTTCAATATTATAATATCTCGCATGCCATTCTTCCCATATCATACAATAGCAGCATCACAGTATTATTTAATGAAAATATTACGTTTGATATTTTTAATGAAAGTATTACGTTTACCTCACCCCACAGAGGCCGCTAACCACTATTTTGATAGAATTGTGATTTAAAATGATATGCTCTTCGTAGGTGCAATATTATTTAAAATGGCGCGCATTTCTTAGATATTTTGTTGGGAAAATAACATTTTCTTATATTGAAGTGCGTAATAAAACTCCCTTGTTGAAGAAATCATGTATCTTGCTGTTTCTGTCCCCAAGTTCTAATTCAGCCAGAGCCGACCGGAGCCTGGTTCCGCTACTTCTCAGTTTTGCGTGAAATTGTGATTTAATCGCAGCCCCAAATAAGATGAGCTGTCGTATTTTTAATTTGTAATTTAACTATTTATTATTAATTTTATTAAATGTTTTTATATCCTTATGTTTTGATTAATTATTTATTACTTAGTTTATTTATTTTTTTTTACCTTTCTTGACAGTATTCCATAAGGCTCCGGAGCATCAAATTTTAGACATAAAAACCTTAAACATTCAGTGCCATGAGTAATTAGCGTGGACTGCTAGAATTAACGAAATAAGCAGAACGTGGTTTTAACATCCCTGTGGCTAGTTCCCGATAATGAACGTGACTTGTAAAACGGAGGGTGGAAATTAATTAACCAATTTGTTATGAATATTCTACTATATTACCTTTTGCTTTACCGGCTCTTTTAAGAAACTTTATTTTTGCGCTTTTTGTTTTACTGTCATTCAGCCACTTTGTTGTGCTTAAGACCGTCAGATCGTCGGTTTCCTTCTCTTTCTCTGCCAACATTCCCAAGCTTTGTCAGCAGTTCGTCTTAGCATCTTTCCCAGATGATGATTCGCGCTCTTTCTATTTGACAGCATTTTTTTCTTCATGCATGTTTCGATACTGGATTTCGCGCGTGTTACAAAATAAAATTGATCACATTATTTCATTCGCAGCGGTGGGATGAAAACTCATTTCAATAGCGTGATATCGGCGATGATGTGATTAAGGGATGAGTAATCACAGTTTCACTTAAAACATCCATACACTGTTACTTTATAACCTGCAGAGTGGCATTAAATAGCATTGGTGGCTAAATTTCATGTCAGTAAGAGCCATTTGTTGGAATTCAGAAAAGTTCGTGAGCCGCAAATACGAGCCGAATTCCAAAAGCCGCAAATAGTTTTCCTAAGTCCATATTTATATCATTTTAAAAGTAGTGAAACAGGTCTCAAATGGAAAAAAAAAACTAGACATTCTAAACAATCAATCAATGACAGTTTGCTTTCAGCATGTGATGATGCATCGAAGCTGTGCGGTGTCTTTGTTTTTTCTAATTACAGCTTCATGCGGTAAAAGCACTATTTTTCAAATGTTAAATACTCTGATTCTTTTGCGATGTCTTCTTGTAAATGTTGATCTATCACAGCTTTGTAATGCTTATGAAACTTCGGATTCTTTTTAAATTTGCAAAACAGCGGCTCGAATCGTTTTTCTGCTACCTTAAAATCATCCCTTATTCGCCTGTATGGCTTGTTCCACAGCAAACAAGTCGTGTATCTATTGTTCTCAAATTTTAGGGATTCTACATTTTTTCCAAAGGTAACATTGTCTTCTAAGCTAGCAGTGTCATCAGATTTATTAAAATTTCCCAAAGCTGCTGTTTGCGAGAAATTTCTCATCATTTCGGTCGTCGAATACTTCTTTCTTTAACTTGTATCAAAATATGTATGATATTAAATATTTCTGATGTATTACATGCGTTTTCTGTTCCGACCACCCCAGTTTAGTTTCTACCGCTACTAATAATAATCTTCGTATGCATATAGCTGAGGAAGTAAAGAAAATTCTTCATCTTTATTATTAAAATGAAGGGTGCCTGTTAACTGTAGCCCTTTATTTCTTCTACGTTGATTTGCAATCTTTTTTATAGGGTATTGTTAAAACGCAGGTAGTTATTTCTGTGTCTAAAGCTCCTATACGTATTTTTATTCTCGTATTAAATGAGACTAACGAAACTGATCGCCTTTTCTTATTAGTAATTTCTCCTGAACGAATGCATAAAACTGTCAGGAATTCACAATCGATAATCGGCAAATGTATGTTTTGGAAACCTTCTCTTGTTGAAACATTTTTTGCGATTTCAAGGTCGAGTAAATACGCGCGTTTCGAAAGCAGATTATTTAACCCTTGTTTTTAATATTTGCATGAACAGTTTGCTAAATATTCTGAATTGTCTTAGGATTATACGCCTTTCACATAGACCTTATTAATAATAATTCGTAACAGTTTTCAACATTTGCTTATCATCTATCAGAGGTGACTCTTAGTCTAACGTGGTGGTATTTTGACGTTGCAAATCAGGCTGGAATGTTTTCGTTTCCATGTTCACATGACCGAACGGTATGATTTTTCTGCAGGCATAAAAAAAATCTGTCATTACTTTTAAACTTTTGACTTTCTCCAACGTTCTTTATCACAATTTTCATAACTATGCTAAGAATTATTGCAGTTCATTAACGTTTGTTTACAGCGGATGATGTAGACTACTTGGCGTGTAGTGTAATAGTATTTTTTGAACTTGCCCGGAAACTTAACTCCTGTGAAAAAGGAAATTATAAGCTTTTTCCTAAAGATTCGTATCTAAAGTAAATAATTATGATAAATGGAAAATGCAAATATAAAAAGGAGACCAGTAAATTTAAATCCAAGGGGGGAGAAGAATTTGTTTTTTCGAAAAGAAACGGTAAACCGGTGTTTCTTTTATGTCACATAACATTGTCACTCAGTAATCTTAAACCATATTATGAATCAAATCACTATTATTTCAGCCTACAGTTTCGTGCTGATTGCGAATTAAGATGAACTAAATTATTGTCTTTATTAAAAGCAAAATTAAATAATCAAACTAAAGTTATGTCAATGCTTAGTAACAAAGTAACAAGGGAGGCCGTATTCATTATGGCCTTCAGTATTGCTCAGGTGAAACACTTTTACTCTGAAAGAGAGTTCATTAAATACTGCGGAAGTAATTTCTACTTTAGATTTAAAAAAAAAAAAAAAAAAAAAAAAAAAAAAAAAAAAAAAGGTTTCAGATTTTAAATTACGTCCAAAGGGGCGTTTTTTAAGTTTTGTGTTACCTTTATTTATTAAATATCATATTAAACCCACTTAAACCATAAAATTCAGTTTAATAGCAATGTCGCAAAATAATTTTAAAATGAGCATATCTTTAGAATTTCCGATACACAGTTCCGCGCGCTGGAGATAAAAAAAAGGTTTTTTTCCTCCCGTAGAGTGTTGCCATTGCTCGCTTTTAAATCGTTGAGTCTGTTATTCAAAAATTTGTTAAAGTTTTATAAAATATGAAATCGATAATAAAACAAATTCCAAATTTCAAATTTGGTCTTCCACATGCCCATATTCGTAGGAGGATTACGTCATTCAAAATTCGATGGTTCTATGTACCGTTGTTTTATCACAATGCGAGAAATATACATACATTTATGCAGATTTTTCATTATGTAAGTTCTTCAAATATAATACAGGACTCTAACATTTGGTGGCAACAGTGATTCGCCGTTTATAGTGATTCAACGTAAAATCGCAAAACGAAAACAATACATGGGTTTAGCAAAGCAAAATGAAAACAATACAGGTCCTTCAGGGACAAAGCGCTTTTGGACTAAAAATGCTCAAATTAATAGGTACCTGCATCTATACATACTATGGAAAGGCAAACTTCTGTTATTTCCTGTGACATTATAAGTAACTTGCGAAAGGATTTGACGAACTGCTGAGCACTGAATCTGGCCTTTGACGAATCTACGGTTATTGAACATAAACGAAAATTATTTTTCTTTGTGTAACAAATAAGCTAATATAGAAGTGAAAGGAGAACTTAAGCACCTTATTGCACTCAAGGATACGACTTGAAACGAAGATGTAAAAAATGCTACTTGTTTTGGAGTTATGCGAGATACGTACGTACATACGTTCGTACAGACGCCACGAAAAATTCTCTTCAGAATTAATTTTAAAGCAGTTTTATAATTTTTTTGGAAAAAACGAGTTTTTTATTCTGTCCTTACGTACAGATATCATGCAAAAACATCGTTAAATTGCATTCGATAGCGGTCAAAATGGATATTTTCGTTGAAATATGCTGCCTGAAACTTTTCGCGATTACAATACTTCCTTTTTACTTCGTAAAGGAAGTGAAAAATTGCATGGAAAGTAATTCGCGTCCAAGTTTACATTATGGGGAATTCGAAGAATTGCGTGTTTATCTTTAAATTTAGGTAGGAGAGAAAAATTTCTATGAATTGATGTTTACAACAGAGAAGTTTCTGTATTTTCTCATGTAAGGTAGAACAGTGTGATTAACATGATTGGGTGTTAAAAGCAATCGGTATATCGAGTTGTATAAGAATTTCACGTTTGACGCTCTTCTACAATTATTATGATGTCATTCAGCTTAATGGCGTGAGAAAAGTTAAAATACTTCTAAAAAATATGCTACTTAGTTTTCCAGATACGCAAACAAAAAGACCGTTGATGCATTAAAGTTTTGTAGGTATAAAGATAAGTTCGGTGATTCGGATGTATTTAAAAAAAAAAAAAAAGAAAGAAAGAAAGAAGAATCTGAATTAAAAAGTGTATTGAGAATTAAAATTTTGTAATATATGTACGTTATTTACTCACGTAGGTCTTATTCTTACGCAGTTTCTTTTACACTTTCAGTGTGTAATTTAAAATTTTCTGATTTATTATAGTAGCGATTGATATACTGCAGTATGCTTAAGTAAAAATAATAGCATTGAAAGCAAAAATTGTAACTGACTTTTGAAACAATATATATGCTCATTTACGTAATTTTAATATCTTCTTTAATAAGTATAAATGTGTATGCATTGCTGCGCATCTTCCAGTTTGTATAGTGTGGCTCAAATTTGTCAATTTTATGCTGAACATATTTAATAGCTAAGTCCGTACGTAACGACTTCTAAAGGCGCGTAAAATCATCTGCGTAGCATGTAGCAATGCTCTTCCTGAACACGGCGAATTACTGACATAGAATAAGTAAAGTATAGGACCCAGAACTGCACTTTAGTTGCTGTAAAGTCAATTATGGCATTATCTGTAATTTCATTAGGATGTGTAGAGTCAAGCTCTATCCATGCTCGATGGAAAAAAACTCTGTTTTCTCAGAATATTCTGAGAATAAGTGCCAACTCATTGCTAATTATTCCTTTGTGTTAGATTTGTACCAAGGCGTTTGGTTACGGAGTACCTTTGTAATTAAATGCAATTACCTCCACATCTTCGTTAATGAAAAGTGAATTGAATAATAGAGAGCAATCCCTAAAGGAATTGAAAAGAAAAGCCGATGGGCTGAGTAGGCCTTGCACTTATGAATTCAACTGTAGGTGTAGTATATTTGTTGCCAGTCCTTTGCGAAAACCAAAACTGTTCCGCCTGAACGTGAAACACTTTATATATTCTAAAGTTGCAATGTAACAATGCTTATTACCAGAGCAGAGCAATTAAATAATGTATTGTAAAATCTTTTTTGACTACTTATCCCAACGGAGCACTGTTGCAGCTAACAGCTGTTTCAAGGCCCTGAAATAGAAAACAGCCAAAATGCCACACATTTTAAAGGTAACAGTGAATACTTAGAGAAGAAAAATCTGGTATTTCTAGATACTTGCATGAAGGTTTCGAAAGTTCGTAAAAATTGAGGCACTCGAATAATGAGAAAAAAATCTTCTGTCATTAATACAGATCATACGATTTCGTGCAAAATTTCGTGCAAAATGATGATCATATGGTTAAAGAACCGTATCGTCAAATGACCTGTAAAAGAATGAATTCCCCGTAGGTTGTGTTTGAAACATGAAACCAGTGTATAATATTTAAGTTCATTTAGGAAGAATGTGTAGAAAATCGCTTATTATTTTTTTTTAAATCTGAAACTGAAAAATTTAAGCTTAATAAACTATAGGTAAGTAAATACTGATGATTTATTTAATTCATTAAATTAAGAGAAATTTGGGAACGAACTGTTAACGTTTTAAAATACATAATTTGTTACGCCTTTTTAAATAATAGTGATCCTTAATTGAACGCTATGATGTGAAAAACGGCATATTCAATAGAAAATGCTATGTCGTTAATAGATTGTGATATACCTTGGCGTTTTAACCTCATTTGTATGTTTTTCCATTTTGGAAACTGTGATCGCTTATACTGTTAAATGCCAGACATCTCTAGTGCACAGTTTCTTGTGTAGTTGTTGCATAATCCTGTTAGCTAAATTTTTGTTTTTGTGGTAGCAGGTGATTCTGGGAAATGAATTTCATAAGTCCATTTTGCTAAAACCTCACCTGCTTTTACTAAAATAAAAATCAGATTACTAGGTATTTACAGAGTATATATGCATTGTCTACGTTTTTACGAGAACGCGAGACTGTTTTAACTCGTTTTTCACTTTTATCTTCGGAGAATTCAATATTACAAAGTTGTTTCGTTAAAAACTAATCCAACTTGATATAAAGTTTCAAAGAAATTTTAGTATTATAACCTTTTTCTCCAAATAATCAGATTTTTTTCATTTAACTCAGATATTAAAATTAAAAAAATTTAAATCAGTATTTAACCTCCAAGACATGGGATATTTTACATTACTAAATTAAAATTTGACGAATGTATAATGGGGGTATAATTACATTACTACGATTTCTGTAAATGTAACCCATGTTAAATGTGCCATAGGGGTGTTACATATTTCCGTAAATGTAACACATTTACGCTATCCATGGCATCTGATACAACATCATTTACATTCTGTAAATGTAACACATCCATGGCATCTGATACAATATCCATAGCGCCTTTTGAATTAAAAATTAATCCTTTATCTCTCGACCTGACGAGTAGTCAAGAGGCTCTGAACACGCGTAGTTTGACCTGGGTTAGAGTCTAGGCAAATGGGTTGGCTGCATGTTTTTTTTTTTTTTTTTTTTTTTCCCCTCGAATTCTGTGCCGTAATCAACATAACCTAACATTTATCTCTGTTGTTAAAAAACGAACACTTTATATATGTATATGTGTATGTTTTTTGCATTATGTAAAAACAATGACAATTAAAACTGCCAAATTTTGAACATAGTTATATAAGTCCTCCTTCCAAACATACGCACCTTGAAGCACGAATTTCGAATTTGTTCTCATTTCTTATTTTTACAAATTTAATGTATTTTTGAATAACAAACTGAGCCATTTAAAAGCCACTGCTTGAAACAAAACACTTATTTTCCACTCGCTATAGTTTAGCCATTCAGTAAAGTTAAGAGATATTTATCTTTCAGATTTAAACTCTGTATTATTGATGAACAAATTGAGCGTGTTAAAAACAACTTTGTAATAAGTTACTCATTTATGAATGCATTCTACACCCCATGTTATGTTTTATCTGCTTTTGTTTGGGCATATTCAAAAGCTTTGCAAACTTCACAGAACTGTGTTCGGCGACAGAGTGTAAACAAACGCTCCCTGTTGGATAGGAAATAACAGGGTAATAGGATTCGTGAAGAAATAAATATTGTGCAATTCCATACCTTTTATTATCACCTGGCTCAAAATATTCACAACAGTCAACGTTCTATTAGTTAGTAAAGCAACTGAAATTGCCGCTATGTTGTAAGCGACTCTGTTAACAGCAAAAGACCTAATTATATTTTTAGTGCCGCTGTCTTCACCTAATTATTATATTACTATTATTATTTAAAAAAACATTATACACATAGTTTAGCACCAATTAACTTAGTTTGCCATAACATTCGAAGAGAACATTTATTCGATAGGAGTACAGTGCTTTCTGCACTGGTACTCTGGTGCTGGACCGTTCGATTTGGCATGTGGCACAAAATAGAAAAATCTTTTATTTATCTTTTTCAAGCATGACCTACTTTAATACTTCTCTCTCTACTAAAAAATCTCGCTCGCTGATTGAAGAATTCAGCACATCTGGATTGAATGGCAAAGTGTTAAAATATTCTTTAATTCCTCCTTAGGGTAATAAAGATTTCAGTTTTTTAAGGTATTCAGTTATTCTGAGAAAAGAGCGTTAACGAAGGTATACATTCGCAAGTTTGTACGAACAGTTCAAAAGTCTTGTGGTCTTGTGGGTGCAGCTTTCGTGATTGGCAGTCGGACCGACGGTTTCAGACTACACAAGGCTTGCTGTGTATTCACATCTGGAACTGGGAGTTATATACCGCGCTTTTTCATTATTATTATTTATTTATAAACAACGTTGTAGAAGGTTCATTAAATATAGAGATTGGTTCAGTGCTTTAAGATCGTTTGAAAGTTTTTTTGGGGGGGGATGAAAACAGCTCCTCTGTTTTAGAAATTCGAAGCCTAAACCCATATCTAAAGAATGATGTAAGATTTAAAGAATAAAACCAAATTGTTAAACAGCAAGCTGATGCCACGAAATCCCATTTTTTAATTTGCCAGTAAAAGATGTTTGTAAATGAGTTATTACTAAATTATTTTAACATTTGCATTGGTTATTGAACCCTTATTTTAAAATTACCCATTATACTGTATAATTTTGTGATTTTTGTAGTTTTTCAAGATTTTTTAAAAATTTTAAAATGTTTTCTTCTTGCACAATAATTTATATTTGCCTTTTTTTTTTTTTTAAAGCGAAACATTGCATTAGAATTTGGCATTTTGTTTTTATATATGATAAAGTACGAGTCCTTTGTTAAAGATTTTATGATAGCTCGCATCTAGCTGTACTGCTACAATATGCCATATTCCTCTGCCATGTCTGTATAATTCATAAACTCTTTCAACAATTTCTTCGTATTACCCGTTAGATGGAATATGAACATGCCGCATTTAAAAGACTTTCTGTATTCTTTAAAGCGGGGTTTCTTAAACTTTTTTCAGTCGCGATCTCTCTTTATCACTGAGATTTTTTTCGCGACCACCAGCACCCCATAATATTCACAAAAATTTTGTGGGACCCCATAAGTATTGCGCAAATCCGACACGCTCAAGAGTGAAACTGTCAATTTTTTCACTTGTACTGTAATATACTATTGCAGGTTTTTTTTAAGACATAGAACAATGTGAAACTTTTAAATAAATAACAGTCGAAATGACATATTATAAAAAGAATGCGTCGAAACGTTTTCGTTTTTTTTTTTTTTTTTTTTTTTTTTTTTTTTTGGGGGGGGGTCTGTTATCTTATCTTTATCTATTTTTAGATACATTGTGTAAAAATATTTGGTAATTGTAAAATTATTATAATAAGTTAAAGAAATATCAAAACTGCTAAAGTTTTTAGCGACCCCCTGCTGCAGGCCCCAAGGGGGTCACGACCCACAATTTAAATGTGTGTGTATTTAATTATGGCAAAGCACACTAGGGCTATCTGCCTAAAGGGAGGGATGCCTTCGTGGAGGACTTTCTAAGGAAAAATGGCTCGTATACACGTTACACATGGGGAAAACCACGAAAACACCCATGCAGCCGGCCCGTTCGCGGGATTCGAGCCTCGAACCGAAATACCAGTGTTCAGCGACTTTACCGCTCAGCCGCTGGTGGGCCCCACAATTTAAGAAACTCTGCTTTAAAGCAACAGGACTCTTTTGCCAAAAATGTTATCTACAGTTGCACACCGTTTTCGTCTATCCATCCTTTTTCGTCAGCATGTGTGTGTGTGTGTGTATTTAATTACGGCAAAGCACACTAGGGCTATCTGCCTAAGGGGAGGGTTGCCTTCGTGGAAGACTTTCTAAGGGAAACTGGCTCGTATACACGTTACAGATGGGGAAAACCACGAAAACACCCATGCAGCCAGCCCGTTCGCGGGATTCGAACCTCGGACTGAACTACCAGTGTTCAGCGACTTTACCGCTCGGCCGCTGGTGGGCCGTCAGCATGAATGAAAAACACCACTTAAGAAATTACATTTCGGCATCGCCTTTCTTTTAAAAATAACCAGGGATTTTAATTTTATACCATCTACTAAGCAGCAAAGCACTACGGTGAGGTAAGTTTTTCGTGACCTACTGTTTTATGCGAGTCTTTTTTATTCTTTCACATAATTTTTTTATATTTTTTATCATATCAAACATTACTGAAGTTTCATCCATATTTCCAATATGTGACAGTACATATTTTTTCACATAATTTTTTTATATTTTTTATCATATCAAACATTACTGAAGTTTCATCCATATTTCCAATATGTGACAGTACATATTTTTTCACATAATTTTTTTATATTTTTTATCATATCAAACATTACTGAAGTTTCATCCATATTTCCAATATGTGACAGTACATATTTTTTTTCCCCTGCCTTCAATAAGTCATTAACATACTTTTAAAAACTTACAGTTTTTCGTCCAAATCTTTGGGAAGCCGTTGTGAAACTTTTGTTTTTTCTCGTAGATCTAAATTATTCCGTTATTATAAATTATTATCGACTATACCAGCTCAAAGTGGCTTTGAAGTTTTTACTGTCATTATTCTTTTTGCTCACTTTACGGCAAATAAACATACGCTGTTTCTCGTTACAACTAATCCTTTCCGGCGTGTGGAAGCAGTTAGTATACTTTCCTCTAGGATAGACCATTTCGTTACTCCTTTACGCAAAGCAATTCCTTACGTAATTTATTCTTTTTCATATTAATTAATGTAATTTTATTTTTCTCTTACTTACGTGTGGAGCTTTCAAACATTCTTGCTGAAGCACGGTTTTCGTTTTCTTTTTCAAATTGAATGAATTTGAAACCAGAATTGTTCGAAAGCCTGTGAAAAGTCTTCGAATGAATGACTTCAAAAGAAAAGAACATCGCAGGTGTATCTTTCTTTCAGGTTTTTTACTAAAGAAAGGTGTTATATGGCGAATATACCTAAAAATTAAAAAAATGTAGTTTGAAATTATAGGTGCACCGTTGCGCCAGACTATACGATACATAACTATATGTATACATATTCTTCATTATTTAGTAGTAGAGATGTTATTAAAAATTTACTTTAAAAATGAGTTAGCAGACGCTGTTTCTTAAAGTAAGTATGGTTGTGTACTAATTTAATTATTTACTTTATGTATTCTTCCTTATATTTTTCAAAACATATAACTTTAATTAAGAAATTTTATTTTATTCATTATGCTACATTATAAAATTATAAATCCTCAGAAAAATCTTTACTAAAACATACCTCTCAAATCAGTTAATAAAATTAACCACTTGACCTGCAGAAAAATTTGGCTGCTTAAGAATTTTTCGATTGATAAATAAGCTGAAGCGATGATAAAGCGCAAGTAGCAATAAAGTCGGTATGAGGGATAATAATATGCTTATAGTTGAAAGCACGAAAATCGGACGCAGGGTCGATCCACAAAAGACAAATTGATTACTTAATTTTTTTTTTATTTTTTTATTTTTTTTATTTTTTTTAACCATTATGTCTTATTTTTTTAAAACATTTCTGATGGCTATAGGTGATGATGTAAAGATGCAAAATTTCAGTATCATTTCTTCTTATTTTTTAGCTGTGCTGCTGTTGCGATTTCTGACTTCAACAGCAAGTTTCTTTCTTGTTCGTAACTTTTTAGGATACCTCCTGTCAACTTTAACAGGCCCGTAACAAGCTGATTGGTTAATGTTTACTTTTTAGCTGCGCCAAGTGCCCAATCGTCCATACAAACAAATATCCCCTTGTCTAGATTCGATTCAGCACGTGTTTCCTTCCCCCCCATCCTCACCCATCATCTCGAAAACACATGGTTTATTGGTTTTGGAATTCTTGAATGAGCCCTTAGTTATTTTTACTTGCTATTGGTACCTTCTGAGAGCAAATCCGCCTAAAGTTCTGTGTTATCTATAGAGTACTGTTGAATATTAGTAGCTTTTGATAGCTGTGCAGTTTATGCGAGTGGTTTTCTTTCTCTCTTTTTTTAATAGCATTTATACTTATCGTTGCAAGCAATTGATATTTGTTGTTTCAATTTCGTCTAATTGTAAAATTATTATAATAAGTTAAAGAAATATCAAAACTGCTAAAGTTTTTGGCGACCTCCTGCTGCAGGTCCCAAGGGGGTCGCGACTCACAATTTAAGAAACTCTGCTTTAAAGCAAAAGGACGCTTTTGCCAAACATTTATCTACAGTTACACAGCGTTTTCGTCCATCCAATTTATTTTACGGAATCTTAGAAAGTAACCATTTCATTAAACAGACTGTTGTTAAAGTATGTCACATGGCCATTTCAGGAATTTGAAAAGAACTGATTTAGGAGTCTGCAGGTGCTGAAGAGTTAAATGTTGATCCTTATTCATCGCTGAGTTGATTCGTGAAGCTAAACTTGCTAGTTCTACGGTGTTTTTGGTCATTTGGCCTGCAGGTAATGCAAATGCAAGCCAATGAAGTGTAATATGAAGCCACGCTTACTTCATTTTGAACTATACGAGAGCAATATGGCTAATTTGAGGAATGTTTCCTTAGAAGACTTTCTAGAGGAAATTAACTTATATTCATGTTACACATGCGGATAACCAAGAAGCTTAGCAAATAGCAAATTCTCCGGGATTCGAATCGGGTCGAACTACTAGTGTTTAAAGGTCTTATCATTTCGACCTGTGATAAGAAATTTCTCTAAGAAAGTTCTCCAGAAAGACATCTTTATGATGACAGTTATCCTTAGACATAAATTAACTAATCTAGATGTGTTTTTAGTATCCGTGTTTTTGATCTATTTCTACATTAGTGGCAAAGAGCAGTTAAGGCAATTATCCTTTGACATAAATTAATTCATTTGTAGCAACTTTAGACTCTTTGTTCTTGATCTGTTTTTTATTACATTAGGAACAAAGGGAGAATGTAATATGTGTACTATAAAGGGAGAATGTAATATGTGTGTAATATGTATAATTATGTAAGTAATTTAACGGATATACCAATTAAATTGTATAAATGAATTCCTTAACAGAGAAATGCCGTTTAACTTAACGAGATGACAAAAGGACCCTTTATTATTTATTTTCGCATTTACTTATTAGACTTCCGGTTTTAGTTTTTAGGCCACAAAGGCTTAAACTTACTAGTCTCTAAACTTGCCTGTTTTATTTTATTACCCACTCCTGGGCAAGTGCTCGATGCTGTGTAGAGCAACGTACAGTAATTATCCATATCTTTTTCTTTTTAGTCCAAAGGGATTTGAATCCCGGAGGACTATTAGTTTCGTTTTGGCATTTTGCGTCGGACTCATAAATGTCGGTTCACTTTTCAAACTGTTGCCACAAAATGTTAGAGTCCTGCATTATATTTGAAGAAATTAAATAATGAAAAATCTGCATAAATGTATGTATATTTCTCGTATTGTGATAAAACAACGGTACATAGAGTCATCGAATTTTGAATAACGTAATCCTTCAACGAATATGAGCAAGTGGAAGACCAAATTTGTAATTTGAAATTTGTTTTATGATCGATTTCCTATTTTTTAAAACTTTGACGAATTTTTGATTAACAAACTCAAGGATTTCAAAGCGAGCAATGGCAACGTTGTGCAGAAAAAACATTTTTATCTCCAGCGCGTGAGTCTCTGTATCGGAAATTCTAAAGATAGGCTCGTTTTAAAACTATTTTGCGATATTGCTGTTGCACTGGATCTTATGGTTTAAGTGCGAGGAACATGATATTTAATAAAGAAAGGTAACACACAAAATGTTAAAAAACGCCCCTTTGGACGTAATTTAAAATCTGAAACATTTCAGATTTTTTTTTTTTTTTTTTTTTTTTTTTTTTTTTTTTTTGTGGCTACTGGCTAATATGGAAAATATGGTAACTTGGGAGAAGGCCGAAGCCTGATCCTGTAAAAAGTATAACTGTTGACAAATTAAGCATTTTAATAGTCAGGCGCGAAATAAAACAAAAGTGGGGTATTTTACAGTCATAAATGTTAACGTTCGTAACGTAAAATCCTGAACAGTTAACGTAAAACCTTTTTCTTTATATTAGTTTCTCCTTCATGATATATATCATGATAGAGATGTGTCTAATAAATTAAATATGCATGCACTCGTTTGTTTAATCCTTTTTACAACTATCCGATTGCAGAATAAAAAGGGAATTTTTTATCCAATGCGATTTCCGCGTCGGAAGAATCGGTATAAACAAGGTTTGTAAAAAGTTTTCCGTTTCATCTCTCACATCATGCAGGATGTTTGAGCTGCCATTATCAGTTTTTATCAACGTTGTGTGGGCTAGTTTGGACTAACAGCATGGAAAACGAGCAGTCTTTTTTTAGGTAAGGCACTGCTTTATTGGAGAAAGAAGGAGTAAATATCATAAAAGTGTTGAAATTTAGTTTTTTTTCTAGTGGAGCATGCGCATTTTGGGGCAGCTTTAAGCCGCGTATATTTAAAATTTCGTTGCTTGTGAAATGAAGAAAGAAGTTTCTATTTATGAAAGAAATTATTTAAATTCTCCCACTTTAAGTTGAATTTTTTAAATATTATTATAAAGTAAAAAGAACACGCTGGATTTTTGTTTTGTATCAGTTTGAATATAATTAAAAAATTCCTAAATATTGACTTGAGTATTTTTGGGAAGTTGCTGATTGTTGTGATCTTAAAAAGTATTTTGTCGTACACTTTTAAAAACACGTTGGCGTGTACAAGAAAAATTAAAATTCATGTTTTTTCACACATCAAAAGTTTCTATTTTTGGAATGGACAAAGATAATGTAATTATTGAATATATTACTAAGAAATATTTCCGAAGTATTTCTAATGCCGCAGTGCCACCATATATTATCTGTGGGATTTAAAATTACTAAATAAATTAGTAATTAACATAGAAATTATTATAAATGAATTTTAAAAGTTTCGATAAGCTCTGAGAAATGATTTTCAGATATATTTATTGAAAATATTCATAATTTGATTAATGTTAATAATGCACAAAACTTATAGCAGTATTTTCATAATAAGAAAAAGTATTAAGCATTTTATAAAACATTTTACCTGACAGCTTAATATTTATACTTGATTTTCAGGTCCTTAAATGGAGTAATATATTTTATGATAAAATTTGATGCAGACTGTAGTGTTTATAGAAATTCTTTTTGACATATAGAAAAAAAAATGTGATTAAAAAAATTTTTTTTATTTATTTTTTGTAAATAGGATTTTTTTCGGAGGGTTAAATTAAAAGCAGATTTTTTTTAATAAGGAGTTCTTATTATTTTAATACATTTTTTTTTTTTCCGGAACAGTTTTTAGTTTTCAAAATATTTACTAGTGTAACAGCTTCTGAAATTATATTAATTCATTGTTAAAACTAATTGAGCATATTCGATAGATAAGATTTAATGGGATGCATGTTTTAAGAAATTTATCTGATGATTGAATGCAAATTAATTCAAAAGTAAAATTTTGAGAAACAAAAATAGAAAACAAAATGAATGAATGATCATAACATGCATACATGTCCATGATATTTTTGTCTAATTTTTAATTCCCATATGCTAATGATCGACAGTTTTCATATAGTGGAATAAAAATGTTATTAAATTTAAATGACTCATTTAATTCCATCTTCCCCATTCATCTTCCATTTTGATCAAGTGTAGCTCACAGAGATAATTAATTGTTGTTGGCTCTCATAGTTTTATGTGACATAGCTAATTTTTGTTTTTAACTTCTTCCACCAACCATAAATGGCACAGTTTATCATAAATGTGAGCAGGTTTCTCTGAAAACAATTTTCTGCTAGTTCTTCCTTATCACTTTGACGGCAACCCCCCCCCCCGCCCAGCAGTGCATAATTTTATTGCATTTACATTTCCATTTGGTTTCTAGCCATATCCCACAAATTTGTTGTTAAAAAAAGTTAGTGAGTAGAAAAGTTAAGAAACTGCGTGGAAACTTCCATTGCAAACCAAATGGAACAAGAATGAGCATGTAAATATGTGTAGAACATGTACAGATAATTGATATAACATAGCATGCTTTTTAACAGTTGTTACCATTAAAGTTATTACTATCAGTTAAGAATAAAGGAAAGTCATGATAAAAAAACTAACATTGAAAAAGACAAATTCTTGCAGTATTTAATTTAGATGCATTAAAAATTAAAAATGAATATGAAATTTATTTTTGGGAAAAATACATGAATTTCTGATATGGCATACATAAATCTCATAATTTGTTATGAAGGAAATACTCTAATAAAAGATTTATTTAAAATCTGCAGTGTAAATAGAAATGTTTTCATAAAATGTTATCAAACAGTTATTTAATATAGATAAGGCATTATATAGTTGTGGGAAAATGATAAGAAAATAATACATATATTATACATTTCTTGATATGAAAGTAATATATATATTTTATTTATATCAATAATTTATTATTAGAAAAGGTTTTTCATATGTCAGCTCCAAGGAAAAGAAATTTTATTAAAGCAATGAATTGAGGGGGGAAGTATTTTAAGTAATATTTAAGTCAGTATTTAAAGTATTTAGTTTTCTATTGTAGTAAAAATTATTTAAAATCTATTTATAAAAAGAATTTTTAACCATAAAAAATTCTAAATATTAAAATAAAAATTTTAAGTACTGAAAATGTAACTATTGTCATTGACTGCAGATTAATTGTATTGTCAAGAGGGACAAACCAATCTACTACCAATTAACAATAACCAAATTAAGTGAGAGTGTTTCATCTGTTTTTCAAGTAAAGATCAAATTAGTTATTTTGCTAGAATTATATTATAAGCTACGAACAATACTAATATAAACATTTCTTTTTAAAATGTCATATAAAAAAATGCTGTTAACTCTGTTACTTTAAAAAATTTCTAATTTTTGCAAAATTTTATTTGCAGTATTCAGGCCATTCATCATGTTTAAAATACTTATCATCTTTTCAATATTCATTGCAACATCATCCTCTGAACATTCATCAGAGATTTCGTCTAGTCAACTTTTCACATTTGCTCAGCCTCAGTCATTCCTTCAGTTGCAACCAGAATGGCCTTTGCCTGCCATCAGGGAAGTAACTTTCAAATTCAGGTGGGTGTTTCCTCACACTTTATCAGATATTTTTTCATATGTTACCTGAAATATCTAGTCAAATAATGTAAAGTATAATGATTTGTTTGAAAGTTTATGTAGTATTTTAACAGTAACAATAAAATTTTTAACACAGGTTCATTTTTAAAATTAAGTGCTTAATTTTTATTCTTCATTGGATGAACTTATTTATATCCTTATTATTAAGTATTTGTTTACTTGTTTAAAAATTATTACTAATGAAAAGTGGTTTTTTTTAAAATTTATTTTTTAAATATAAGAATGTCTTATAAAAATCCTTATGCAGCCATTATCATTTTCATAATCATTTGTAGCAGACATTTACTTTCAATTACCAATAGATTTTTAATGAAACAAATGTTCATGTTATGGTATTTTTGAATCAAATCTAAAATTTTCAATTTGTATAATTAATTATTTTTGATAAAGATTTATACTCATTCTAAAAGTTAAAACTAAAACTTTGGCTCACTAATAGGGGGTGGGGATTAAGATATTTAATTTCTAAATATGGAATTTTTTTGATTTTTCAGTCTCAGAACACCGAATTTATCATTCTTGAGGGATGAGTTAAAAAAATTGACCGTACTTTCTGATTATCCACACCCTACTCTTGAAAACAGCCAACCACTGGTAATTAATTTTTCACCAAGACACAAAAGATAACGGTCATGTATCAATAATAAAACATTTACCTTTTTTCTTATAGTGCATACATGTCTTGTAGTGTACCACATGTATCAGAAGTGCAGCAATGTATTTTAGCTTCAAAAACATCAGAGAATTGCCCAAACAAGGTATTGTACACAATTTCGTGGTGGACTTGATGTTAGTCTTCCCATGTAGACAGTTTTAGCTTTTAAAAAAAAAAAAAAAAAAAAAAAAAAAAAAAAAAAAAAAAACTAGAGTCTTGAACAAATTTGGTATTGTGTAAAAATTTTGATCCATAAAATTTTATTATTTTAGTTAAGTTCACCTTCATAGAATACAGATTTTTATTTTCCTTATTGTTGAAGCAAAGACCATATTTCTGAAGAAACAGCATTTTCTTTTTCATTTGCCAGCAAGCACCCCAGTCCTATTTTGATTCCTTACAAGGGGAAAAAAAGGAATGCAACAAAACACACCCTAATCAGAAAATGATTGTCAAATTTGAAGATAGAAATCTGCTCTCATTGTCAAGTTTGAAGATGGAAATCTGCTCTCATGTGCTGCACAAAAGTATACTTGGGTTTCTACTTAAATACATTTTGGCCACCGGTTTGCCTATTTGATTCACATTGTGCAATGGCTCATGAATTCTTTTCAGGGAATTGTTAATAATCAGGGTTATTTTTTTTCTCTACTTAATGCCTTTTAGTGATACTCTTGTGATTTGCTAGTAATATGGTAAGTAAGTAACATCCTTTAATTTGTAATTTTTTTTGCATTCAATATGTTCAAAACATTTTCATAATAATTTTTAAAACGCTACAAGTGTATCATATTTACATGAAATTTTATTACTTTAGGATCCTAAATCCATGTTCATAAATGATCTCAAACTTTAAGTATCTTGATCAATTTTTGTGGTTTAAGACTTGAAATTTATGCATAAACCTTATATTTTTTAGAATGAGTAAAAACTTTTACTCACCATAACTGTATATGGCATATATTTTTTATAATGAGTAAAAATTTTTACTCACCATAACTGTATATGGCATGGGGCTGTAACTGTATGGAAAAATTATATATTTACAAAATTGATTTAAAAAAATAAAAAAATGTGGAAAGTTTCAGATTTTAAATTACGTGCAAAGGGGCATTTTTTAAAGTTTTGAGTGTTACCTTTATTTATTAAATATCATGCGCACTTAAAACCATAAAATTCAGTTTAATAGCAGTGTCGCAAAATAATTTTAAAAAGAGCATATCTTTAGAATTTCCAATACACAGTTCCGCGTGCTGGAGTTAAAAAGTTTTTTTTTCCCCTGTAGAGTGTTGCCATTGCTCCCTTTTAAGATGTTGAGATTGTTAATCAAAAATTCATTAAAGTTTTACAAAATTTGAACTCAATAATAAAACAAATTCCAAATTTCAAATTTGGGCCTTCAAATACCCATATTCGCAGTAGGATTATGTCATTCAAAATTCGATGGCTCTAGGTACCATTGTTTTATCACAATGTGAGAAATAATGTGTAAGTATTTATGCAGATATTTGGTGGCAATGATTCGAAAAGTGATATGCTGTTTATAGAGTTCTGACGCAAAATCGCAAAACGAAAACAATAGTCCTTCAAGAACAAAGCTCTTTTGGACCAAAATTGCCCAAATGTAAATATTTGTCTTATTTATAAAGCACTTTTGTAATTGAAAATATGTGTCTGTGACTTATAGTTCTAAAAACGTAAAATATGCAAAAGAACTTTAATGGGCATGCTATGTATACTGTTAATTTAAGCCAAAGTGGGATTTTAAAATTGGAGAATAGAAAAAATAGCAATGTACAAATGATATAATAATAAATATTGAAATCGATCTTCAATATATATATAAAGTCATTTTTTAAGACCCAAATTATTGAAGACCCAATCACTG
The DNA here is from genome assembly GCF_044657685.1 of Stegodyphus dumicola. Lineage (NCBI taxonomy): Eukaryota > Metazoa > Arthropoda > Arachnida > Araneae > Eresidae > Stegodyphus > Stegodyphus dumicola. The sequence goes on from NC_140776.1 coordinate 143,653,137, forward strand.
GTGAGTGGAAGATCAGCAGACATATCATGTTAAAGTATTTGCTTTGAATTTGTCCTGCATATTAACTTTATATCTTAAAAATCTGTAAAATTAAGTCTTCCTTAAAATCAAAATAATTTGGTATATATGTAAGGCAAAGGAACATTTTTTGTCTTCAACTGATAGTATTAATCATGTTTATAAATGATTTGAAAAAATTGAGAAATGTATTAACAAAATTACCTATTCTTTTACAAAGAATATTTTGCTATTCCTGTTAGTGTAAAAGTACCCAGATAAAATGTTTTAGTATATTTGTAGTGTGTAGGAAGGTACTGATTTATGGGATCAATTTTAAAAAGTTTGTAAAATACATGCTTGAAGGAAAGCAAGTATCAGAAAAGGGTGAACTGGCTCTTTTCTCCGAGCCATTCTATTCAGCCTAAGGGTAGAAATGCTGGCTGTCATAATGTTGGGTACAGCTTCAAATTGCTGATAAGACATGGTTATTATTGTAAATGTATAGTGTCCTTGTTGAAGCATGAGGGTATGTAAAATGCTATCAAACTCTCTTTAACAAACAAGTTCTCTTGAGAGGTGAATGCTAAGAGACCTTTGGATCCATCTCCTGGGATTTTTATCAAAATTGGGATGGAGCTGTGCAAACTCACATAGCGAGCCATGGGGTGCCCAAGAGACCTTTGCCAGTAACTATTTGCTTTTGGCCATGATCAGTTCTTGGAAATGATATATTCAGTTGAGGATAATAAACCACAACAACACTTTTTTCTGAATAATTTAAAATTTTTTTTAAAAATATCTTACATGTAGGATGATACAAAAGTACTTAATTCCATACATTTTTGGATGAATTACACTTCATTATTTGCAAATTAGAAAGTTTTCAGGGATTGTTTCTGTAATACAATAAAAGCCCGACTGTCCAGCATTCAGCAGAAGTTGCCATATTTTCAAAATGCGCCAAACTCTGGTAACCATGCTCATAACAATTCTTCAGTTTTAATAGGCACTGCTGCCGGCAGTCTTTTTTTTCTAGTCAAACAGCTGTTATAGACATAGTATTTTGCTAAAAACTCGCTTTAAGGGAATAATTCATTTGAATTCTTTATTAAAGCTATTGCCATGAATTTTTCACTAGAACAGATGAAAAAAATATTCACTTGTAAATAAGCTTATTGACTGATTTTTTAGATAAATACATATATAAAATATAAAGTGGGTATGTGTATCATAAGTAAGTTTTTTGCAAATATAAGACTTTCTTCTATAAAAAATTGCACTGAAATGGTTGCATTACTATATAAGTAACCTTTTAGTATTGTTACATAAAAACACATCGATGAATTAGATTGCTTCTGTAAAATTTGTCATGTAAGCAAATGTTATATATATTGTGTAGTGTTATAATTTTTATAGATTTCTTTTGCTAATTTATTTTTGTATAATCCAGAACAGATCGGCCTCATGGTCTCCTTCTCTTCCATGGCTCCACTACAGATACAAGCCTCTTTCCACTGTATGAATTATATTTAATGCTAGAAAATGGACAGCTAAAAATCATTCATGTGTTCCGTGATGGTCATGATGAAACATATTTTGTCGGAAAAGGTAAGTTTGCTGTATGTAGTATTTTCATTGAAATATTTTTGCTGGGATGGCATACTACATCTAATAAGTAATGAATGATGTATAAAAGAGAGTATTAATTATATTTTAATGGTGAAAATAATAAATGCTTATTGTTTTCATAAATTAATAATTTTGAAATAAAAAAATTTAAAAATATGTAAAATCTGAAGATCTGAAGGCATCTGAAAGAAAATATGGCATAAAATGTAAGATTCAGTTTCATATGATAATGCTTACTAATGTAGTCATTTTATACATTGCACTGTAACATTTCTTTTTCCATCTGTAAGTGATTCCCTTAAGTTTTGAGGAAGATAGGAAGCAATTGAAAATCTGACTGCTAAAAATTTTTATATACACATTTTGAGAAACTATATAACTGGAAGTGAAGTTTTTTTTATGACCACCATGTGTAAAATTGGTTTGTCTTACTTTTAGTTCAAGTTAATATGAATTGCAAAGATGTTTGTAGACAGCTTGTTTACATTCTGTAGTTTTGAGGTTTTTTTTTTTTTTTTTTTTTTTTGAAAAGATATAAATTTTGAAAAGTAGCATTCATGCAAGTTTCCCTAGCATAAAAAGGAAAATTGAGTAAAGAAAAAGGACTACGGAATAGAGGAATTTTCTTATAATAAATCCAAAATTTCAAATCTGCTACTTTTAACTAATTATTAGTAGTATTCAGTCATACATGTAGGGAATAGCAGTCTAAGATTTATTTTAAGAGTATTCTTATTGCTAGGGTATTTGTTGTAAGCAGTTATTTATTTATTCTTTTACTTAATTGTAAATATAAGAGTTATTTGAGAATAACTTATGTTTAGGAAATGCATTTTTTTATGTAAAATGCTTGTATACACTTTTATGAAAAAAATTTTCCTCCTTCAGAAAGTATCCGTATTATTTATCCCTTTATCTGCATTATGTTTTCCTCTTGAACTTGTAGAAATGTTATTTTCTTTGTATGTAGTTGTAATTAAAAAAATTAATAAACATGATAAATAATAAATAATTTAAATAATCCTTAATGTAGAAGTTTATATTAGTTTCCTATTTATGTTCAGGTAATACAAATTTATAGTAAAATTTTAAAAGAGGAAATGTAAATAGAATTAAAAAAGTATGTATGATCTACAGTTGGCATAATTCTCTAATCTCCATGATTTTTGAGCCTATGGTGTGCAGTTCATTAAAGTCCAGTGTCCTGAAATTTTTTAATATACAATTTTGTCATTCACAGGGGGTTGAAAATTAGAGGCACTTGTGTCTCTTAACTGAATAATAATAATTTTTGCTTTTGACAAAAGGGTACTTTTCCGTTTTGCCGGCGCAGATGATAAAGTGGCCAATAATGGTACAACTGATGCCAAAATGAATATCCTCGCTGATAACCTTTTACACCTCATTTTCATAACAAGTCAGAGCAGTTTCTTATCAGATTGATTGTTTCTTTCAATATTGGCATACAATTACATAGAATTTTTACCAGATAGTTCAATTTTATGCCTTAAGGTCATTCACGGTAATTAAGTCAATTAGGATGCAATCACACTGCTCACTCGAAATACAGAAAAGGCAAAGGGTTAAATTCATCAATTCTAATGAGAATGCACTAGTGAAGTAAAGCACAGGAAGTGAATATTAATTAGATCAATACATAATTTCTGAGTAAGCTGTTCGTACAAATTGAAATAATTCTTTCATTTAAACTTGTATTCCAAATTAAGATTTAACTTAATTAATGTAGATAATTACTGAGAGAATCAGATTTTCATAGCGTAGTTTACATGAGGTGAGATCACTTGGGGTCACGTGATATGAACCGGCAAATCAGGATGTTGAACCATATAAAAGCATAATAAATTCTCAAATTAATGTCTTTTTACAAATTTATTGTCTTTATTTATTAGCTTTATATAAAATTTTAAACGATATTAAAATGTTTATGCCTTCAAAATAAAAAATTCTTAAGAACTAACATTTGTTAACATTTTTTATGTGTGTACTGTATGTTGTCACCAATAAAATCTGCTTGGCGAGATTTGCGCCGGCGGAACAGAAAACTACCTAGAAAAGATATATATATATACACCCCTTAGATTGCTTAGTACTTTAAAGCTATTTCTTTTAGGATACACTGAACAAGCACTTTAGTAGATATGCTTGCACAAAGGGGAGAATTTTATTTGCTGCACCCTTACAGAAAAGTGAATTGTTCTGTTTATCATATGTCCAGGTAATCAGGTCAGTTGCTGACTTCATTTTGGATATGTTAGTGATAATTGTGGTTCGAAACATAATGGTTTTAGCACTGCAGAAATCGCACACTCTTAGGATTCTTTGGAAAGTCTGTGTGTCAAGCTTGATGTAGAGGATTTGTTTAATATTCTAATAAGTATTTCTTTCTCCATCTAGGCTTGAATCGGGATAAGTGGCATCATGTAACTATGAGAATTAATCCTGGCACTGCTCATTTGTCTGTCAGAGTGGATGAAGATACTCAAATGACTAAAAGCATATCTGCTTTGACCCTTGATCCAAATTACAGTATTAAAGATGTTGTGCCTGAAACAGTAATGTATTTTGGAGGTAAAGAGAACTGGTATTTATATGTTAATAGATACCCAGTTGTTAAATGTGTGCCAAATATGGTGGCTTATCTATATCACATCATAAACAGTTGTGTAATAATACAGTGAACCCTTATTAATACGAATCTCAAGAACTGGAAAATCAAGAGTTCATGTTAAAAAAATTTGAGTTAACTGGGGCCTCAAATGTTATTTTGGAAATCATTTTTTCTATGCATTAACCATTTATAGTGTATTGTTAAATAAGTACTACAATATATTATGCATATTGTCACAGAAAGACTACAGTACTACATTAACTATTGTACTGTAACTTGAAAAAATGAACTCTCATATTACCAACTTCGTGGTGAACCATATTCATGGCTTCCATAAAACTATCTATCGACTCAAATGTTACAGCAAAACGTTCTACAGTGGCCAAAGCATGTAACATTTTCTGGCAGATGTATGGAATAATATTATCCTCTTAACTTTCTTTTAATGACATTTACTGCACCTGAGACACAGCTGCTTGCACATCAGATTTCAATTAAGTGCACATGGCCACATCATCATCTGTACTTAAAAACTCCTCAAAATTGATCTCTGAGATCATGATTATTGGTGCTTGAGAAATAACTCATGTGACGATGTCAAAAATGATTTTATTATTAATTAATAATTGAGTATCAGACAACAGGGTAACCTTTTCTGTTGTCAATATTATGTTCAGCCACAATAACAGACTTCAGCCGACCCTGGTGTGAAGTGTTGAGTATACATGATTTCATGTTTATATATATAGTTTATGTAAGAATTTTTTTATCTGAGACTCAGAAAAGCTTAAATATATGCGGGTGATAAATCTAACTATAGTAAATAGTTAAACTAATTTAATTCAGGCTTAACTTTTCAGTACTGAATAGAATCAAAACAAAAGATAATGAAACATATGTTTAGTTGCCAGTCTACCAGTGATGTATAGCATTTAATTGTATTTATTGTAATTTATATGCATAAATTGCCAGTGATGTATAGCAGAGGCTAGTTAAGCTTTCATTATGATAGCTATGAATCTGAAGGCTTTTGGATATCATAAACGAAAAGTAAAATTTTCCAGTTAATGGATTTGGGGAGAAAGTAGAGAAGTGGTAATAAATGAATATGATATAGCAGAAGTTTCTATTGCAGTTACAATGCTCCAATCATGAATCACCTAATGGATGGTGAAATGTGTACCATATAGCATAGTTCTAAATTTTAAAAAAAATGTTACTATCAATAATGGAAAGAGTGACAGGGAGGTTGTTGAAAATGAAAAAAATTTTATTGCCAGTTTAAGGGGAATTCTCGACATGGCAATTGCAGGACTTGAATAATAGAACTTTCAGAAATTATGTTTATCTGTAAAATTAATCAGAAATTTTGTTTACCTATAAAATTAAAAAGAAAGTATTAACGTAAAAACAGAGCAACTTAAGTTTTGATTCCTTTAATGCCATTTTAAAGCTTTAATATTTTTAATTTTAAAATTCCTGCATGTCATTTTTCTAGATTTAAATCAATGCTCTAAAATTCGTGATACTCCAAAATATGGAATTGTCATTAGCGTTCTGCATTAACTTTAATGGAATAAAATGACAAGTAATATTCATCACAACAGTTCTAGGATTCTAGAGATTCTGTTCGGTAACTTTTCACAGCATTCTGACATAATTTGTGTACGTTCAAAATTTAAAATAAAACATTCTGTTTCAACATATCATATATGTGAAATAATGGCCCGTCAATGACACTTAGCTTCGGTATCACATTTAATATAGTCTGGCCCGCACCAAGCCTAATCGGCGCCGTTGTGCAAATGTCTAGCGAGCGCCTTCATGCAGAGACGATATTAAAGGAAAATTGCTTATAGTTAACACTTAAAATGAAGCATTATTAATACAATAATATGAAAAACCAAAAAAATTACATTTTATCTTTTAATTTGTTTAAATATGCAAACATTTTGTGCTTTGTTAAATCCCACACTCAAACATATTTATTGAAGACTTATAATTAAGTTATAAAAAAATCGCCCAACCAGTATAGTGGTTAACATCGCTGACTGCTGTGCTGAAGGGCCCGGAGAAGGCATGATTGTTTGTAAATGTATAGTGTCTGTGCGGCATGGGGGCACTCTAAATATGCGGTGAGCCGAAAGACCTCTGGAGAGGTTGGTGGTAGGAGACCGGATGTACGAGATGCTTGGACCCTTCCCCCCTGGTTGCTGTCCATCAAAATTGGAGGCAAAACTGAGCTAAATCGCTTTGTCACCTGTAAGGGGCTGAAGGCTGTTGTGAACGACAGATGTATCTTGAGCTCCTTGCGCCAAGGAATCTCGTGGGCTTGGACTGATTGTAGGTCAGATAAGTCAGCATTAGTCAACAACAATAACATGATATACAAAAGTAACACTGTAAGTGAAGCGAAATAATATACTAAACACATTGGATACCAAATATATTGCTGAACACAATTTTTACCTTAAAATTAAACCAAATTAATTTACATATTTAAGAAGTTTGTACTGAGTAAATTGTTGTTTGCAGCATAGTTTACCACAAGGTTCAAACTGTGATTATAACAGGACACAAAAGATGCTCTAGGGCTGATATCTAGACATACTATATCCAAAATTCTTTTCTGCACAAGGCTAATGTTGTTGACTATGATATAGCTTAGAGTTTCAATTGGCAATTTATATTGGTATGATTTTTATCGGCAAATGCTTTTTGCAGTTTTTGACATAAGTTGAGCTGATTTTGTAAATATATGTGAACGAAAATACGTGATGCCGATGTGTATGCAAGGGTAGAGGCCTGCACCATAGGTGTGTTCGACAAATTCCTTAGTCCTTATTTTGTGTCTACTGTTACAATCGCACTAATTTGTGCACCATTTAACTTTTTTCTGATTTTTTTTGCTGATTGCTTGTTGTTATTTTTATTTTACATAGAAAAAGGTAAGTGCACTTACGTATTATGTTAAATTTAGGATAGCTTTGTAATTCAGAAAAGTGACGATTTGAGCCTAATTACTCGAATTTTTTTTTTTTTTTTTTTACATGATCCATTTGTTTAACTAAAAATTATTATCTTTCTAGAAGAAAGGATTGACATATTTATGGAGCACCACTGAAATTAAAACATACCTATTTGAGATATAAAGTAAAAATATACAAGGTATTCTAAAGTAAAAAACTGGCCACTTTCTAATTTTTAGTGGTACAGAAAACCAAAGGAAAATATTTCATTATTTCATCACGTCTTAAATGGACACTTAAATTTGATTTATTTACGTTACTAAACAAAAGATTGAATTATTTGGTATGGTCTAATAGTTCATATATTTTCCAAGCAATGGTTTAAGATATACTCAGTTTTTCAGAAGGTAAAATATTTCAAACAGTGACTTTCCAAGTGTTTCGAAGAAGTAGAGTTTTACACAATAGTTCTTATAATAGTTATTTTCTACTTTTATTTTTATTTCCGCTTTTCCTGTTTTCATTTGTCCCCAGATGTCGGAAGAAAAACGGAAAAATCTGTGTGGGTATCAGAATTTAATGAAGAAAACGAAAGTGAGAGGAAGACTTAATAAACCAGAACTTTAAAATTACTCAGTTTTTGCAAAACCCAGAGAATATCCATGCTGACGCTATTAGCCCTTGTTGTCCATCAACGTGTCAGCTACCATTGAAATTACCAAAAAGAACCTAATAATCAGAAAGAATTAGAAAGTGTTTTCACCCGGAAATTACCTTTAACTTCAATGCAGACGGTCAAAAAAACAGAAGAAACACTAGTGAAATCTAAAATTTCTTCAGTAGATATGCATTTGCCTGTGCCTGATGATTCCGGATTATGCGGAAGTCCATTACTGAAATCTTAAGTTCAAGCCTTAAGAGAAAATGGTCCTGGATATTATGAAAACCTGGTTTCCAGTTTCAGTTTCCCAAAAGACAAAAATTGACGTAATTTTTTTTAGATATACTTTTGTCGAATCTTGCTAAACAACATAAGAGTTAAAAGGGACTGGTTTCTTAATTCTGTTAAAAAAAAATCTGTTCATTGTTTTTGTTGCAAAATTTTTAACAGTTTCAGCAACATAAACTTGAGTAGTTCTGAATTTAATGACTAGAACCACTTAATTTAGCACTTAAAACTTCATGAAAAAAATAAAATGCATTTCTGGAATCTGCGTCTTTGGTCCGATTTCTTACAACAATTAAGAAAGAATAAACCTGTTGATTTGGATTTCAAAATTTATTAAAAAAAGGGACTAAGCATTGGAGAGATGTTATTGAAAGAATTATCTATGCCATTCAGTTTTTAGCCAAACAAAACTTAGCCTTCCTTGGTTCCAGTAACAAATTATTCGAAAGAAATACTAATTTTAAAAGTTATAGAAATGATCACAAAATCTGACCCTATCATTTCTGTATATATTAATTAAATTCAAACTGTAAAACATATGCCTCATTACCTTGGAGATAAAATTCAAAATGAAACAATTAGCTTATCAGGGGATAATATAAAGAGAATTATTTTAAATAAGGTCAACCAGGCAAAGTATTCTTCTATTTTACTTGATTGTACCCCTGATGCCAGCCATCAAGAGCAGATATCAATTTAGATGAGGTATCTTAATTTAGAAAACACAGGCATGAGTATTTAAGAAAGGTTTTTAGTATTTTTTGTTACAACAGATACGACCGGTGAAGGCCGAACAACGTTCTTATGAAACACTTTAGAGGAAAATGGTTTAGATATTAGTAAATTTACTTGGCAAAGAATACAACAATGATTCAAACATGGGAGGCAAATAGTTTTCGAGTAATTATGCTCAAATCATTGCTTTTCCGATTAAAAAAGTTAACCTACATTTAACATAATATGTAACTGTAAATACCTTTTTTTACGTAGAATGACAATAACAACAAGCAATCACAAAAAAAGATAAATGTTGTAGAAATTATTATGATTGCAACAGTAGACACAAAATAAGGATTAAGCAATTTGTTGAATGCGTCTACACTTACATACGCATTGGCATCAAGTATTTTCACGTTCAAATAAGACAGAAGAGAACACCAGAGATGAACTTGTGCCCTGGTTATAACTTTCGGTCAAATAAGACAATGGAAGATTGTCTTCGAATGTTAGATGAAATGCTAGATGGAAGGGGCACTCAGATCAGGCAAGCTCGAGGCTGCCTTAACACAGTTAAATGTCCCAACTCCTCGAGGCGATTCAAGAAGCCGCTAACCTATCCATTGCGCTGACGAGCTAAGAATAAGCTGAGTCGACAGGAATACTCAGCAACTTACATTCCACGTCCCTGTTCTGAAGGGATGGTAAAAACATCTGCCTTCCACAGGGGCCTCAACCCCAGAGAGCAGATAGAAGTCACTTAAACACTGTCAGACAGACCAGACCACTAATCTGGCCTGCTAACACTACATCATTCAAGCAGTTTAAAGGCTCGCTTAATTCGTCAACTCTACCGATGGGGTGTTTTGCCCTGAACAACTATAAATATCTGTCTATATAGCTCCAGCTATATATTCCTGGACGGACCAAGTACCATATGGTCCCTGCCGAGCCTGAAACAGCCATCGCCGACTGATTTTAAACACTTGTGTCCGAGACTGCCTAGGTACAGATCCTAATTAGTAGCTTCTCAAGTTTTACCTGAGTCAACCCCCAGAAGGGCGTTTAAATAAGACAGGAGACCACTGGGTGAGCAGGTGTGCCGCCATGAAGGACTTTCAGCTTTATTGCTCATTTAGTAGGACCATGTTTATTCAAATTTTATAATCTATGCAATATATGAAATTTGGATATATACATTAAATCATTATGCATAAATATATACATTAAATAAAGTTATGAGAAGAATTTTGATATATATACATGAAAATTATGTAATTCGAATTCTGCAATAGCTGCGGAGATAAATTTAGAGCTTTTATAGGCTCATAAGTATTTGAACAGTTCATAGGAATTTGAGTTCATAAAGATATTAAGTACATAAGTTCAATTAGTTTATTGGAATTAGAGTTCTTAGGAGTTTATAGAGTTATTTAAAAGGGTTAACAGTTCATAGGTTCCTTTTTGATGTCTTGATATTACGGCTGTTATTTTTCAAAGAGAATAATTCATTAGACAAGGCAATGGAACTTGACAGAACAGTTGAGGCGTAAGTGGTAATGAAACCAGTGACCAAAAAAAAAAAAAAAAAAAAACCGAAAGTGGTTTGATCCAGAGGCCAGTCAGGCAAATATTGTGCCTTTTACAAGTGCCTACAGTGCCAAAAGAATTTACAAAAAATAAATAACTTTTAATAAATTAAATAATTTAAAAATAAGTTTTAATAAAATTGATTGAAATTACTACATTTATTTTTTAACTTTGATACTGTCTGGCCAGACGGGAATTTTACTGTTGGTCCCTAGGGACCGATGGCGCACTCAGTGTGTTAATACTGAAAAAGCAATTTTTATATCATTTTCTGCCAATATTCAAAATTATTTCATTTTTCACATTTACCCAATTTTCTTGATAATTCAAATATTTAAACAGAAAAATTTAATTGTTTAATTATTTATACATTAAAGTTTTAATCACTTCCCTAGCTGAAATGTTTGAAGAATTTTACAATTCATTACTAACAGCATAATAATTCAGAATAATAATTAAAAATTGTATTTCTAATATCAAAATATTATGACTTGCTATATTTTCTTAAAAACTGCTCTACTTTTTAAAAATCTTACATGATGAAAAATTTATCAATTTGCAATTCAATTACAATACAAAATATCTTTAACTGCATTACATCTGTAACTGATTTAAGGATAATGCTTACTGTTTGGGGACAATGTATATGCGTTAATGCCCCTTCATGAGAAAAACTTTTTTTTTTCAAATGTTTTATGCCTATAATTTTATCATATGGGTATCATTTCAAATTCATTTATAGTTTTTCAATGGGCTGATTAATTTTTGTGGAAAAAAAAGATTGGGTGTTGCCATTTCAAAATTTCAAAATTTTTTGTCTGTAACCATAATTATGAGAGTTCTGTTGTTTAAGTCTTCAGAATCTTGAGTACGTACCTTCACATAACAATATCTAAAATTTCATTTTGATTGGCTGAGCAGATAAACTGTTAGGGGTTCAGTTGGGGAAGTTTTTTTTTTTTTTAATGTCCACCTGACGCACATGCATAAGATGTATACATATATATGTAATATATTCAGGAGCAGGAGTTTTGATGGTGTAGAAGTGTTGATCCATAATAACTAGGAAATTGGAGGTGAAGGCAGATTAAATCTTCAGTTTTATTTTTAGCAACATGTTGTGGCTACACACAAGTCAGCATATTAAACATGCCTGTTCCAAAGGGCTTACAGATGGAGGACAAAATAATGCGAACACCTGTGAAAAAGTATGACGTATTTCACACCTGCAGTACAGCCGTGTCACCTGCAACAGAAGTCTGCCACCTAGTGAACATGAAGACAAAGGTATCAGTCTCTCAACAGCAGTCACCTTCGTTGCATGCTTCAATCCAACAGTCTGTGAGAAGTTGAAATGTCAGACCTGTCAGAGTTCCAAAGAGGAATGAGTTCCAAAAAGTGTGTTTAAGTGAAGCATCAGTTATGGAAACAGCAAACCTTGTGGGTGTGCAAGGAGTATGGTATCAGCCGTTAAGACAGCATACTCGAAAGTGGGTAAGACGACTTCTTCAAAGCACAACAGTGGCCGAAAGTCAAAGCTGGCTGATAGTGATAGACGGGTCTTGAAGTGCATAGTAAGCCGAAAGCACAAGCAATTGTTATCTGAGATAACATCCGAAATGAACAGTCATCTCCAGGACCCCGTTTCAACAAAAACTGTCAAAAGGGAACTTCATGCTGTGAACATTTATGGCAGAGTGGCAATTCGTAAACCCTTGGTGAAAGCAACTAATACTTTCAAGCAATGCCAGTGGTGCAGAGATCACAAACGCTGGTCCTGACAGCAGTGAATTATCATTCTCCCTATTTCAATTTCAGATAACCAGATGCGTTTATGTCTGGAGAACGCCCAAAAAAGCATTTCTTTCTGACTGCCTCTTTCCGACTGTGAAGCATGGGGGTGGTGCCATTATGGTATGGGGTGCGATATATTGGTGCGGTCTTGGACTACTTGTTATTCTGCATGGGAAGATTACATCCAATCACTATCCAAGCATTCTAGGGATCATGTCCAGACTGTATTCCCTGGGAAGCGACGGCCTTTTTTCAAAACGAAACGCCCCTATACAGTATTCAAAAATGGTTCTAAGAGCGAGCATGACGATGCAACTGAACATATCGCCTGGCCCGCCTCAGTCTTTGGACTTGAATATTATTGAACATTTACAGGCATATTTGGAGTCCAAACTTCATTCCCGATTTCCACCTCCATCCGGACTTTCGAAATTAGAGACCGCTCTGCAGAAGGAATAGCGTAATATTCCTTTAAGTATTGTGCATTACATTTATGCATCTATCCCAGGTTGCATTCAATCTGTACTTCAGTCAAAGGGTGGTCCAACCCCGTATTAATAAAGGTTTTCCATTATTTCACAGGTGTTCTTATTATTTTGTCCTCCATCTGTACATTTTTGATGGATTTGCAGCAAAAAAGAAGAAGCAGACTGACTGCAGTCCAGCTAAGGCAAAGCATAGAAAGAAAGTGTGTAATGTTCAGGATGAAATCGTTACTCAAGCTGAGTTAGTTTTGGTTCTCAAAGCATTTTGATTGGATAGTTAATATTGCTGTAAAATTATTACTGGCTGCTTGAGTTTTACATCACCAGAATTACATAGTCATATGACATAGATTTTTCTTAAAATGACGCACTGCAAATAGATGTTGCTATTTTTAGAGTAGAGAAGGGAAATTAATTTACGCTGCTAATTTAACCTTTTGCATATTCTTTATTTTTCTTGCATATTCCCTCCCCCCCCTACAAGAAGAAAAAGGCATAGAAAATTTTGATCCTGTAAAGTATAATTTATAAATATCAATTTTTTTAAAATAATTTTTTAATTTTTAGACTCCTATTGAATTTTTCAATATTTCAATCCAAAAGTCTTTTTGTTTGAAAGTTCACATAATCATAATTCTTCAGGTTCTTGTTTTCACGGAATAACTTTTACATAATCATTACTTACAATTAAATGTAATGCACATAAATATTTATGATACTAATTTCCATACTGATAAATTATATTTTATTACCATAAATATAATAGGAGTAACAGTTTCAGAAATTATGGTTTCACCATTATCTTTCTTTTACAATTCCTGACCAAAACTGGAAGGCCTCGCAATACTTCGAAGCAAACATATCCATCAATAGGGCTGTCCTCTTGAGCTAACCAGTGTGTTCTCTGCATTGGTGGCTTAGGGTGCCTTGGCAGTTACTTGAAAAGGCCTTCTTTCCTTGCATAAGGTAACTGGCCTTTGAGAACTGCACTAATACATTCCACAATAAAAAAAGTATAATAATATTAAAAAAATTACACACACTCGTAAAATGAGAGCCTCCAACATTATCTTGCATGAGGAGGGTAAAAGAAACAACTGTACAGAGGTAATTACAGGCCTCTGTTTAGGAACGAATACTCCCTCACTATACTTTATACTTAACACACAATCACCCATAAATTTTAACATGCATTTACCATAATTTCATATTACTTATCTGTACTAATTTCACTTATTTTTTACATCTACTTCATTTTTTAGAATAATTATAAAAATCTTATCAAAATTTATATTTTGCAACTATGGAAACAATGATTTTGCTCAAAATTTCAGGATTTCTATTTTTTCAAATTATCTCTCGTCATGTGCTAATGCTTTCTTTCTAATGCTTTTTCTTCCACCCTGCTGTCCCAACCTTTCTGTTGAAGGGGGGGGTATATGTAAGGAAAAAATATGTAAGAAAAATTAAGAATTTGTAAAAAATTAAATTAGCAGCATAAATTAATTTCCCTTCTCTATTCTAAAAATAGCAACATCTATTTGCACTGTGTCTTTCGAGAAACATCTATGTCATACATGCATATATGCATATATTCATAAAATGCCTCTAGCATAAAGTAATATATACATATAATTTAAATTATTATGATTATAATGATTATGATTATATTATGATGCATATAATTTAAATTATTATGATTATATATATATTATTATGATTACTGAAAATATTTTAAAAATTCGTAAAGATTGAAGGATTGGTAGAATTGAATGCAAAAGGCAAAAAAGTTATTCTTGTGAAGGGCTTTTTTTTTTTTTTTTTTTTTTTGGAAGAAAAAAATAAGAGTTGAAGTTTTTGTTTATAGGGGGTACTGCGGATACCATAACAAAAATATCAGAGTCCCATAAATTGCAGAGTTTTGCAATTAACAGCTCATTTTTGATTTTCCCTCATACTTTCTCATAGATAAAATTTTAATTGTGATGCTGACAAGCAAGGATAAAGCAATATTGGTGAAATAGTTTTACCTCAACCATGAATTGCCGACTGAGGTTTTTGGAAAGTTTCAGACACAGAAGGAACAGAAAAAGGTTCAGGTCCAGTAACTCTCGCCAGACTGACTTCATTGTTATGACGTTTTGAAAAAATGAAAAGTTTGTGTCATCTCCCTTGTTGTGGTGAAGTTTAGAGGTCCATACTTCCGATGTGGCTGTGCGGATGGACACTTGGAGAGAGCAATCAAATATGGCATTGTTGAATTGAAAATCAGTGATGATTCACAATGGTTCTCAATATCTTATGGAAAGATGAGGCTCATTATTCATTGCATGGAAGAGTAAACAGTGATAAAGGTAAAATCTGGGCAATACTGAGGTCTATACATTCCTATATTAAGGAGCCCCTACATTCACTGTATTTAACTGTTTGGTGGGGTTTCACTGTATCCATTATCGTGAGTCCTTTTTTCTTTGAAGAGCCCTGTGCAAAAGATGGCTGGAAGACTTACTTAATTACTGGAAAACAATGCTTGCAGTTATTGATTACTGGAAAACAATGCTTGCAGTTATTGATTACTGGAAAACAATGCTTGCAGTTATTGATTACTGGAAAACAATGCTTGCAGTTATTGCAGGAGAAAGCAATAACGATCTTACTGAAACATAATGTTCTTGATACAGTGACATTCATTGAAGATGGTGCACCTTCTCATGTCACAACTGAAATGAAGACATCCCTAAGAAGAACCTTCACCAAAGCATGATTAATTAGCTATCATTGTAGATATGAGTGGCTCTTGCCCATTGGACCTAACACCACTTGATTTTTGGCTTTATGGTTATGTCAAGTCAAGAGTAAACCACATTAGCCCATCATTTTTTGCTGCAGTTAAAGGATGACATTCACTGCAAAATCTCCTGCATCCATTCGAATATGCTGTAGTTAATCGTGTTGCAACTCACTTGCAAACTGTAATTTGTGGTGATGGCGGACACATCGAATAAGACTGATATGTTTGTAAACATTGCCTGCTTGAAAATGAGTACAGTTTTTCATGGAAATCTGTGATTCTCTCCCATGCAGCATCCTCCCTCGATGGAAATTTTAACAATTTTTTTCGCTGTCCAACCAGTATAGTATTTAGCGTCGCTGACTACCATGCTGAAGAGCTTGAGTTTGAATCCCGGAAATGATGTGAGTGTTTGTAAATGTATAGTGTCGGTGCGGGATGGAGGTACTCTAAATATGCAACAAGCCAAAAGTCCTCTCGTGTGGTTTGGAAGGGGAGAGAAGTGGGAGACCCTCAGACCTGTCGCCTCATGGGGCTGTCCATCAAAATTGAGGACGGAACTGAGCCAAATCACACTGTCACCTGTTAGATGCTCAAGGCTGTTGCCAATGACAGGCATAATCTACGCTTGCCACGAGGAATTTCGTGAGCTTGGGCTGACTATGTCAGACAAGTGAGCATAAGCAACAACACTATTTTGCTCTTTATCCTAGCCAAAAAAAGATGCCCCTTCATGAGAATAACTTTTATTTATTTTTTTTCTTTACCAAAAAAAGTGCACCGTCACGAGAATAGCTTTTTGCACAAACCATGGTCAGTTTTACAGTTTCTTCAATTTGCATGAATTAAAAAAATATTTATAGACTTATGGACACCTGGATATGAGTATATGAATGTGAAGTTCATTGATGCTTTTGATTTTCTTTGATGTAATTAAATGTAATATTTATTATTACCATTATTATTATTATTATTGCTGCTGCTGCTGTTGTTAGTATTATTATTATTGTGCCTATATTATTTTTGTACACTTTTACTGGGATGCGAGCATAAAAGACACAATTATTCAGAGGAAAAAGTATTTTTCAGACTGTGAACCAGTGCTGTCATTGGTACAAATTTAAAATACAGAACTTTTAAACTAACAGCTGTATGCATTTCACATTTGTAAAATGCAAAAACTGCCTCTGAAAGAAAGATGTTTGATATTTTTGAGTTATAATACAGTTTTTTATTAAAAAATATCTTAATTTTTATGTTTGATTACATTGTTATAGTCTTTTCTCTCCTGGTCAGGTCTTGATCCTAATAACTATGCTACAAGTCAAAAATATAATTATGTGCGTTTCATTGGATGTCTTGGAAAAATAATGTTCAGTCATTCAGGTACACCATTATCACCTACTCGAGTCATTTTGGAAAATCAGTTACATCATAAATATGTGGATCTCTGTGAAAAGAAAAATCCTTGTTTATATAATGGACGCTGTATTAATCATTATACCCACACATCATGTGACTGTTTTGGAACGGGTCATGAAGACAAAATTTGTTTCAATGCTGGTAAGTGTATATATTTTATGAATTTTAACATTCTTTTTTAAGTAGTACCTTCGGAAATTCCTTCTAAACTCAAGTTCCTATGTTTTTTTATTTAATGTATTTGTTGTGGTTTAACTTTAATTATAGTTCGCATGTGTTGTGTTATCAGTTGGGCATTGCTGCAAAGTTTTAAAAGTTTATACTTATTGTTGTTTGTTTTTTAGTGTTATTGAAAGTAATATACAGTAAAAAATACGGTTGCCTACCAAAGGAACATACTTGATTAAGCAAAATGAAAGGATTTTAATGAGTGCTTTTCTTGAATATTACAAAACAGATAAACTGGGCATGTTGGCCTATGATGTGTGATGAAAAAACATGCATTTAACTTGACTGATATAAACTATTGCATTATGCCCATAGAGACTACTTGGCAATTCATTTAAGTCAGCATGTACTTGGCTGCAACAATTTCATGCACTACTTATATAGATGCTGTTCTGGACGCTCTGCTAGATTCCTGTTCCTAATCTAGTCTTCAGCATTCCATGTATCAAATTGGCATACCATGCTGGAGAAAATCACAGCCTGGCCACATCAATAACCAGGCAACAACCCCTTCCAAGAGGAAAGGCATGTTAGGACAGTACTCTGTCTTCACAGGTTTCTTGGCTTCTTCTGCGGAATTATACAGTACTTGTCCACTTCAGCACTAGGAAACTACAAGGAGGAATGCAAATTTCCCAACACTTGTACATATTTTTATCAAATTAATTAATTTTACAGTTGAATGAGTATCATTTAATTTATTTGTACTATCGGCATTAGGATTTTGTGTAAGAATTGTATGTTTATTAATTTTAATGTAAGCTTTCAAATTTAACAGTGATGTACTAATGGTTCTAATAAAAGTTTCTACCAACTTTATGAAAAAAATTAATTTTAGTCTAGATAAAATATATTTCAGTTTCTCATTGTAAAAAATTATTGTTGTTTTTTATTAATAATATTCAGTTAGTGATTTTAGAATAAGTCTTTAGCATATTGTAATCATAAGATATATATATATATATGTATATTTCTGTTTTAATAATTTTGAAAAACTAAAAGTTGTAATCTGTAGATTATGAAGTGTCAAATATGATTCATAACTGATTTTTTATTCAAAGTTTATTCTTCTTATTTATGATACAAAGCTGAAGTTTTAGTTTTTACTAACATAAACATAATAGGGGGAGGCCTTGGAATAATTTATAGAGAAGGGGGCCTTGGAAAATTTCATTTTTGGCTGCAGGGAGGCATGACCCCTCCCCAAAAAAACCTTTGCAAACGCATGATCTAAAGCAGGGGTTTCCCAATCGTGTGCCGCTGGGTACCATGGCAAGTGCAAATCGTTTAACAGGTGCCTGCCACTGTGCGATCCCAATAAAAGTGTTTTAGTTTTCAATAGAATTCTGCATGAAAGTTTTCTCATTTTTAATGAAATAGAAATTGCGTTCAACACGGATACCAGCACAAAGTGAAATGCGACCAATATCTTTTTGTATGTGCACATATTATTAACTCTATCCAGCTATAAATGCACCTTAAAAAAGTTTTTTCTTTTAAAAAAAGGTGCTCGCCATCCAACAGATATCCAACAGAATGTGTTCTTAAGAACAAAAAGTTGGGGACAGCCTGGTCTAAGGACTTTTTGGCAGAGTGCCAAGAAAAGTTCTGTTATCCCTATTTATAGTTAAATGGCTTTTATCAATAGAAAATATTACTGCCTGTTTTCCAATAAACTAAATCAACAAAACTGAAGTTTTATTTTCTGTTTTCATTCTGTATACATGAGAATTTTTTTAAATATTTTTTCTTTTATGTTTATTTTTAGATCCAGTAACTGTCACCTTCAAGGGATATTCTTATATAACTTACCGTGTTTATGATTGGAGAGATCGTGTTCACTCGGAAGTTACAAGAATTAGTTTCAGTTTTCGAGTATGTTTCAAGTTTTCTAATTTATTTATTTTATTTATTTTATTAGCCGGCATTTTGTGTTGCAATGTTACAGCCCTATATTATATTTAAAGCTGCAAATGTTACAGCCCTGTATTATATTTAAAGAAATTAAATAATGAAGAATCTGCATAAATGTATACATGTTTCTCGCATTGTGATAGAAAAACGGTGCCTAGAGCTGTCAAATTTTGAATAATGTAATCTTCCACTGACTATGAGCATCTGGAAGCCCAGATTTGAAATATGGAATTTGTTTTATTATCTGTTTCATATTTTGTAAAATTTTAACCAATTTTTGATTAATAAACTCAAGAATTTCAAAGCGAGCGATGGCAACGTTGTACAGAAAAAACATTTTTATCTTCAGCATGCGAGACTGTGTATCCGTAATTCTAAAGATATGCTCATTGTAAAATTATTTTGCAATATTGCTGTTGAGTTGAATTTTATGGTTTAAGTGTGAATAACATATTTAATAAATAAAGGCAGCACACAAAGCATTAAAAAAAAAAGCCCCTTTGGGCATAATGTAAAATCTGAAAGCTTTCAGAATTTTTTTTTTTTTTAAATTTATTTTTGTATGTCAGATATTTTCAGTTTTTGAGTAATTACCCATGATATATAAATATTTTTCAATATTTGCTGAGTATTTGCACCCCCAGCTTCAACCTTAAGTGTGATATATAGTAGAACTGTTATGTGTTAGATGTATTTTCGAGTACCGTATTTGACGGCATATAAGACGCACCCTTATTTAGAAGGCCACACACAAGGGAAAAAAGTTTCAATAGTTTGCGCAAAAGCACGGTACCACAATAACTTAAAATGTGGTTTCTTTTAGTTCTCACATTTCGTAAAAGCCAAATAAACAATCATTGAATGCAATTGCCAAACATATTTTTACTAAGGAAAATTAACAAACGGCAAGCTATTTTGAACATGATATGTAAATTTCAGTAATGAATAAATGAATGAACAGCAAGCAATCAAACATAATACAAAATAAAGCAGGGGAGGGAAACCGCAGATTCAAGGAAAACATTGCCTATCATGAAATTAGACTTTAATCACTTTCAAAACCATAAAAATTCTTTTCACTGTCATTATCATCATCGAAAACAAGAATATTGTCATCACTAAACTGTTTCCATCATCGCTAGTATCACCTTCTTCGAATAATGCAACGTCTTCTGTTCCGTCAAGAGCATTACTGATTCCGCACTTCTTAAAGGACTTAAAAATTACTTCAGCCTTTACGTCCTAAGATCTTTTTATCCACTTGTGAAATAGAGGGCCGCTTCATTCTAACTGAGGGTGTGAGGGCTTGATGTGGCTCTCCTATCCACTTGTTCCATCGTTCTCACACTTTTTCCTTAAATGGCTTATTCACCGATATATCTAAAGGCTGCAATTGGCTGGTCAGTCCACCAGGAATGACAGCTATCTGGGTTTTTAATTCTCTCGCTTTATTCTTTATGGTTTCAGTTCTATGGGCACTAAACTGATCCAAAACCAAAAGAGAGGGTTTTCTTAAGAGTCTACCAGGTCGCCTCGCCCATACATTCTATAACCACAGTTTCATTCCAGCTTCGTCCATCCAGCCTTTCGGATGAACATGAACAATTACACCCGTTGGAAGTTTTTCTTTCGGATGAGTTTTTCTTTTGAATATGAAAAACGGCTGTAGTTTTGTGCCATCAGCACAACATGTTAGAACTACTGTATATCGGATTTTTTCATGATCTGTGGTTTTTATGGTTATTGATTTAGACCCTTTAGTACCCACAGTCTTGTTGGATGGTACATCAAATGTGAGAGGAATTTCATCCATATTTCCTATTTGACAGAGCTCAAAAGAAGTTTTCTTGCATGAATTTATAACAAACCTGTGAAATGCTAGTATTTTTTCTTCATAATCTGCTGGCATTTTCTGTGAAATAGTTGTTTTTGTGCGCATTGATAAACCTTGCCTTTTCATGAACCTGTAGCACCAGCCCTCAGACCCTGAAAAGTTCTGATTCCCATGTTTTTCTGTAAATCCTTTGTCCTCATTGATTATCATTTTGGTTGAAACACTTATCCCAGATTTCCTCTTATCTATCACCCACATGTTTACGTATTTTCAAGTTCAGGCCAAGATGGAGCTGGGCATCGAAGGATATATTTTTGTTTTTTAGCAGGCTTCAGTTGATCTTCCTCCAGTCGCCAAGTACGTATCATTTTTTCGGTAGGTGGTGAACCAAAATGCCTTGTGCTGCTCTGTTTCCATGCACTTTGGTGTAGTTTAACACTCCTAGTTTATACTGAATTGTATAGCTTAATCTCCTATTTCCTGTAGTCATGTTTTCCAGGGTAATTTTTTTAAACAAATAGTTTTAAGCACCGATACCAACACGTCTGTTGGCTGAGTCAAAAAAAGTCTAAGTAAAGAAGGAAAGGCTCCATACACGTAATGTGACCGTCGAACCTGTTCGAACTTTGACATCAGCTTCGAGCTTTGCCGCTTTTTGGCAACAGATATTTCACACATGCACAAAATATTTATGGCAGATGTAGAAAAGGTTATGCGTGTCTAGAACTTATTCGGGCTAAAAATAGCAATCAGTATTGAAAGTTAACCTGTGTCCTTCATGTATAAGATGTAGGTAACTTTTTTGAGACCAAATTTAGGAAAAAAAGTGCGTCTTATATGCCGTCAAATACGGTATATGTGTGACAATAGCCAACCCATGCATGCATATAACATACATATGTTTGAGCTGTCATTTATTTATACACTTAATATTTACTTATCATTACTCTGAACAATATTCATCAACTATAAAAATGCAAGTACAGTAGACTCCCGATTATCTGTGCCTGTCGCACAAAGTTTTTTTTTTTTTTTTTTTTTTTACAAGTGTAAAGCAAAGAAAATAAAAATGTTCAAAAACCTGAGCGAAACGTTAAATTTGCTAACATCATGCTTACTTATAGCAAAAATATCCCAGGCATCCTCAGAACCTTCCCCTCTGATGAGTAAGTGATTTCTTACTCATCTTTGCGGTGCCCATTCCACCGCGTTCTCTCATCGTAATCTTACTGACACGTCGACTTCCTCCCACTCGCCATCTCGCCATTGTTAGTTTAAGCCTGATAGAGTTTGCGAATCGGTCGGAGTTAATTTCTCATCTTTTATTGTGTTCGCTGCTTGTGCTTTTTGGGTTTGTGTTTTTGAAGAAGGTTGTGTTTGATGATTGCACAAAAACTAGAATTAATTTCCAAAGTAGCAAACAGCGCTACAAGGCAGCAGATGTAATTGGATTATGGAATCGCGGAAGCAACAGTGCGAGACTTTCTAAAGCAAAAAGACAAACTGGTGAACATTTCATCAATGTCGGACAGTGCTTCCGCAATGAAAACACAAAAAACTATGAAGGGTTCTACCTTTGATAAGCACACGGCATTGACAGATTGGTTAGCTCAAGTTCGAAAAGAGGGTACTCCTGTAAATGGTCCTATCATTGCGGCGAAGGCAAAAACCTTTTTTGAGTTGTTAGGCCTGAAAGGAAATTTGGATGCACCTTCTGGCTCGTTGACTCGTTTTTAAGCAGCGACATGGAATTCGAGAAATTAGACTTCATGGGGAGAAACTTAGTGGTGACCAACAAGCAGCCGACGATTTCCACCATGAATTTGAAGAATTTGTTTTAAAAGATGAGCTATCTTTTGAACAAATTTACAATGCCGACGAATCGAGACTTTTGTGGAAATTTCTTCCCACCGGCACTTTAGCATTTGAAAGTGAAAGTAAAGCGGCGGGTCATAAAAGCAGCAAGGAAAGGATCACTATCATGTCTTGCAGTAATGCTACCGGTGGACATGAACTTAGACTTGTTGTCATTGGAAAGTGAAAAAAGAAAACCGAGATCTTTCAAAGGCACAAGGATAGAAAATTTGCCCATTGATTACTTTAACCAAAAAAAAAAAAAAAAAAAAAAAGAATGGATGAACCGAAACATTTTTCAAGAATGGTTCGAAAAAATCTTTGTTCTTTAAGTGCATAAACATCTTAAATCGAAAAACCTGCCTGAAAAAGCTGTGCTATTGATCGACAATGCACCTTCTCACCCAGTAACAAGCGTGCTAAAGTCTTCTGATGGATAAATTTTTGCAAAGTTTCTCTCCTCCAAAGTTACTGCGCTAATCGAACCCATCGACCAAGGAGTCATTGCAACAATGAAGAGAACATATCGAACCAAGCTGCTAATGACCAAAATTGAGGAAGGTTATGATCTGAAAGAGTTTTGGAAACACTACACAATCTTGGACAGCATCTACGATATTGCATCTGCAGGGGACTCTGTGAAACCGTTAACACTCATAAAATCATGGAGAAAACTCATGCCTAATGTTGCCAACAACAACAACCCCTTTAAGTTGTGAAGAAGAGAATGAAGATGTAGACACACCCACGGCAACTCTTGCCGATATGGTGAAAACAGTGCCGGGTGGTGAGAACGTCGATGCCGAAAACATTAACGAGTGGTAGGAGTGTGACGTCAACAAACCTGGCTTCGAACGCTTAACAGATGACGAAATTGTGAAGAAAGCAAGGGGAGAGACCGAGAATGAAGGAGAGAGAAGTGAAGGCGAAGAAGAGCCCACTGTGCAGATGCGGAAGACTCACAAAGCAGCTTTGTAACAAGTCAACGTTCTGCTGAACTATTTGGAAGAACAAGACGACACGGAGTTGGCTGAGAAACTTATGCTACGAAAAATGCAATCTCAGATCAAGAGAAAATGCTTCCAAAGCAGCAAACACAAATGACTGATTTCTTCAAAAAGGTGTAGTTATGCTTTTGTAATTGTGTAGTTATGCTTTTTGTAAGTTATGCTTTTGTAATTACATAGTACATTACAGTATTAAAACAGTGCATATGTATTAATTTTTCTGTGCATCCTTGACACCTCTCGTAAGTACAAAGCACTTTTCTGTTTTCATTAACAAAATGCATTTTAGGTTAGTTTTGAGTGATATACTAAAATATTAAGCGTTAGTTAAACATTTCCTGCTGTTTATTTTACGTTTTATTGTAGTACATAAAATGATTTTTTAAAGTTAGAATGACTGTTTTCTCTTTTGCTATACTCGTTTTCAGCTTTTTTCGGATTATCCGCGGTATTTGTTATCCGCGGCGGCCGTGCCACCCAATTCCACGGATAATCGGGAGTGTACTGTACAGTCAAAAGTCTTTAATCCGGACATCCATAATCCGGAATGATCTATAATCTGGACCTCAAAGCTACAAACTTTCTGCGCATGCGTAAATACATTTACACATGCGCATAATACCTTTATGCATGCACATATGCGTTTGCGTATGCGCATAATACATTTATGCATGCACGTTTAGTGTATAACAGATGGTATAAGCTAAGCTAAAGTTATCTAATTATCTATTTCAGTTAATGTTGCAGATTGCGTTGTTCCTTAATCTTCGAATTGGATCCGGCTTATTATTTTTTGCAGACTGTTAGAGCAATTTATAAAAGTAATTTTGAACTTTCGATCATGTCAAATAGAATTTCCAATTCTGGAGCTACCAAAGGATCTGCAAAGTGAAAGCATGTTTCGATGTCCATTAAACAAAAAGTGGAATTGCTGCAAAAAATGGATAAAGGCATGAAGAAAGTGACAGGTGATTTTTTTCTCTAACCATTCCAAAATCTGTTTATCAATTTCGCGCTGCTCTGCGGGAGGGGGGAAACGTCAGGGCTGCGCGCAATAAACTGGAAGTTGATCTGTCAGCAATCCATCTTCAGGGCAGATGTTTTTATTTTATTCGGCTTATAATTCCTTACAAAATGTAGTGTTTCATCTCGATGAACTCCGATATGATTTAAATCAATTTTCTCGTCATTATAAATATCACAAATACACACCAAATAGTTTTCTGGTTGCAATTTTCCAATTTCGACTATGCGTAATGTTACGCATGTGCGCTTTGAAAGAAATTTTTAATAAAATAAACAAATAAACATTAAGCTTTTTTTTTTTTTTTTTCCTGGTAAATTTTGATACTCTTTAGATCACAATTGCTATGTATTTCATAAATCACGATTTCAAAATTTTAAATGTATAATTTCTGCGTGCCATCTTACCAGATTTAAACTGGTGATCTATAATCCAGAAAAACCGATAATCCGGATTTGCCGAAGTCCCGACGAGTCCGGATTAAAGACTTTTGACTGTAAAACTTTTTTTTCTCCATAAAATTTTTAGTTTCTTATAAAATGTTTCTTTTTATTATAAGTTAATTAGTATACTAATGAGTTGAAAAGATAAATGAACAGACCTTTTTTGTTAATTCACAGTTACCAATTAAATTGGAAACTTTTCATAGAGGTGCAGGTAATAAGAAAAGTACCTATTTTTCTAATACATGAGGATACCAGGCAACGTATTTTATTTTAGCATTCAAATAAATAAATATTTGGTGTAACGTTTTAGCTCATTATTGTTTTTTTAATTCGAGAGATAATTTTTATGATATTGTAGTTTATGAAATTAGGTCTTTTTTTTTTTTTTTTTTTTTTTTTATTATTCCGTTCTAGACTTTCTTCCAAGATTCTGTTCTTTTATATGCTCCAGGAGAACATGCTAATAGAAATTATGTTGCAATGAGTTTATATGGAGGTCAACTGCACTTTGAAATTAACTTTGGAGATGGCCCTCTAAACTGTACTATAGGATATTCATTAAATGATGAAGCGTAAGTATGATGACTTTGCTTGTTTGTATTCAAATTTGAGAATAAATTCTACGTATTTCATGTAAAATTTTAGTCCATTTTATCGTCAACATGTTCTTAATACTAGATTAGGATAAAATTGGAACTGTGAAAATAAAGATTAGGGTCTCCATTGAAATTAAGGAAACAGTTGAGTTTTACTGTAATTATTGGTACTTCAATTTCTAACTTCATTAAAAGCTAATTAGTTGACTACTGAAAATGTGCATTTTTATTTCAGCTGCTATTTGAATATAATTGGTATTGACAATTACAGAAAAAGTATGTTTTATGTGATCAGGAAAGTCATGCATTTCAGTGTTATTGAAACTGAGAACTTTGTCTGCTGTATTCGGGGAAAAAGCCAAAAGTGAATAGAAGAAATTTCTGGTCTAAATTTATAAAAACGGTTATTTTATTTGCAACTAACTTAAATATCAAAAGCTTACATTTATAATTATATAATATTTTGGGAAAAATGCATTTCAAGCATAAATGTATTTTGTAGGCCTTAAAAATGTGAAAGTAAACATGTGATTATGAAATCCTGTCAAACGTGAATGTTGGCAGAGATGTCTTCAAATAATTGTGCCAGTCATTCTAGCAGAAATTAATGGAACAGATCCTTCTTTACATAAGCAGATCCAAATATGGAATAAAACATATAAAAATTTAATTTTTATGTAGCATCACCACTATTTATCTGTTTTCAAATAAAATCACAAGTTGTGCCTTTAATGTCAGGATCCCATAACTTTGGAAATATCCTACTGTTCTATAAAAGAAGTCCTACTTTTCCTCCAAATATTAATTATGTATTAAAAATGTAGCAAAAAACTGAACTTACATCCTCCTTTACCATTCTTCGGAATCAAACCCTGATTCCCCATTGGCCATTACAACAATGGTAGGTACGTAACCTACAGTGGGCAGTTGATAAGGCTTGAACTTGAAAGATATTGATTGTACTTGAAAGATCACCCATGCAATCATCCCAAAGTTATACAAAGTCACCACGCAATATGGACATGAGGTTTGATTGGTTTTGGTCTAATAAGAGCACTCATTCCTTTGAGAATCAGAACTTTGCTGCATGTATTACCTTTAAAACTGCCACAGTTACCACAGTAGTAAGGTATGATCAAAGGAACCATAACTGATTTAATGAACCATTTGTGCATTGCCCTAATGCAGCATATACTTGACATGCATGGCTTAATTTTTTAAAGATCTACTGTCATAGTCATCCAGTTAGCATTTTTGCATTCATAGAACGTCCGGCTGTACGCAACTCTATTCCGCCAGTGATAATGCACACCTTGGAAATGCATAGGAAGCCACTGTCCTAAACCGACTTATCAACAATCAATTGGATTTACATAAAAAAAAGGGTGAAATTCTTATGATTGTGTTGTGACTTCACGCTTAACCAGTTTTGGTACTAATTCATACTGTTTGACGAGAGTGCATGCATGCTAATAATATAATACTGTTTGACGAAAGTGGATGTATGCTAATAATATAATGAGCTCTAACTGGTGCTACAAATCTCTCATTTATCTAGTTTTCTGGCAAAAAAATTTTTCTAAAATATTCCAGTTACTTTGGTATTCTGATCAGTTCAATGCTAAATGGTCAGGTTTATACTCTATATACAAAGAAAGTAAACAAATTCCAATAAAGAATAGTTTTAGGAAACTGTCCCAAGCTTCTCAGTCATGTTTAATTTATTGTTGGCTTGCATTAACCATAAACTTCTTTCTAGTGTTTCTGTGTAGAAGTACTTGACTGAAACTACATCAACCTATTCATTATTTTTTAAAATTGATTTCTGATAAATTCCTGCATTATGATATTTAAAAGTTTAAGGTTTAAGGACAGATGAGCATCTGCAATGTTTAATGTTAAACAGATAGAGAAACGATTCATAATAAATATATTATTCAGATGATAAATATGTTTGCATACTGCAGAGAAAAAGTTTGATGGTGTACTTTCTTAAGCAGTTTTGTCAATCGAAATATTTGATTTCTTAAAATTTTATTTTTAACAGCAAGTACTTTTCCACATTTTTCCTAAAATCTGCTACTTTCACCTACATGATAAATAATTTATCTAACAGTTTCAGTGGTTATTTAATTTACAGATTTTTACAAACTATTATCTACTTTTAATCCATGTTTCAAAGCCAATTATTAATCTAGACAGTATTTAAAATTTGATGTTATCAATTCTGCTTAAAAATTTTATGCTCTCCATTTTGTAAGCATTGCATAACCATTTTGTGAGCATTATGTAATGGTAACAATGAAAAGAAAATATTTTCGTAAACAATCTGCTTGGATTCATCATATGTGAAATTGAAGTATAATGCACTGAAGCTTTTAAAACAATTTTGCTGACAGTGTTTCTAAGAATGGTTTCCAACTTTTACAATTTCTCTCACTCATTTTCCCTCCATCAGCCATTATTTATTTCATAAGCTAACATTTTCTGTGCTTCTTCTCTCTTGGAACTTGTTTGCGTGCTTAATTTTAATGATCAGTCTGTTCATAAATTTCTTGCTAGTTGTAAAAGTAGGTGCTTCTTTGGATACTTCTTTTATAACTTGCAGGAAATTGCTTAGTGAAATTTGCTTAAATACTTACATGTAAAATTTCAGAATGTTTCTATCATCTTCTTATGTATAATCTTTTTTTTTTTAATCTTCACTAATTTGTAATGTTCATGCCAGCTGTTAAGTTGCATAAGCAGTTATCAGAGCACTGTTGTCAATTATTATGTAACTAGGCGTTTTAAAAAAGGTGACCATAGATTTATTTCTTAAAATATTGATCCAGTGTATATATTTCCTATAACAAAATTTCTTATAATAATGTAGTAGAATTTTACAAACAAACAAAAAAGTAGTATTTTCATTCTTGAATGAAAGGTTTCTGAGGTGAGAGGAAAAGAGAAATCTAATTGCTTATTATCTCTTTGTAGAGTAAAAGTTTCAGTTAGTAGCATACAGTAAACCCTCTCATGGCAAGCACCTTTAGAAGTGACCATCATTCCTGATCCCATAAAAGTATCATTATTCATAATTATATTATTTCTCTGTATTTAATGGTCTTGATCACAATAGAGAAAGAACATTCTCTGGCATGGTCAAGCCCATTAAATATATTCATTCATGAATAATTTTAGTATGAACCCAAAATATTTTAAGTGCTATGCAAATTAAGAAATGTAGCTCCAATGAAAAACTATTTCTAATGGGAAATAATTTTTTATATATTTCTGAAAAAAATAAATTTTATTCTTATCTTGGTGCAGTGTAATCTATTTCAAGGCTTGTTTGTGACAATATACATTTTAAATGATTCAGTATATTGTTAATCTGTACGATATTAATTTTTCATTTCCTGTCTGTTTAGGCAATTAACAATTTAAAAGTATTAACTTGATTTCAACTTTTGTGATTTGATCATTAGGCAAAGATGACTATGTTGTGCCTGTTTTTGATTTATTGTCAAACAGAGCTTCATAAAGAATTTGACATATTCTTTCATGGTATGTAGTGTTCTTAGCAAATTGAACTAATTGCAAATCATCTAAATATTTATTTGTATCGTTATTGTTCATCCATGTAGTTAACATATTCTGCATATCCTGACTGGCCTTTTCAACTGAGTCTTTAGTTTGATTATAATGAGGCTTTCCATCAACTATCTTAACAACTTTCTACGTAGCATGTAATTCAGATATGACTTGATTACTGAATTCCCTTCTTTTGTTGGAATGCAATATAGTTGGGACACCAAACGTTAAAAGTATTTGAAGAAGATGATAGGCTACTTCTTCAGCTGGCTTAGTTTTCAAAGGTTATAGTTGGAAAAACTTTGTTTAATAATCCTGGTATGCCATTAAGAACTTATATTTGTCATCTCACTGTGACTGCAGATCTATCAGAATGAAATGACATTTTGAGTTTAACTGACCATTGGTTTCACAACAGTACCTTCTTCAGGTGCACCT
Source organism: Stegodyphus dumicola (assembly GCF_044657685.1). Classification (NCBI taxonomy): domain Eukaryota; kingdom Metazoa; phylum Arthropoda; class Arachnida; order Araneae; family Eresidae; genus Stegodyphus; species Stegodyphus dumicola. The sequence goes on from NC_140776.1 coordinate 143,683,029, forward strand.
TGTTTCATTTGACTTTATATTTACATAAATTGAAGTACAACATTGCAACTTCATATGTAATATTTTTTTATTTAACTCACAATTCTTTAAACATATGCGTTTTTAACATATGCATTATTATTATGTTTTAAACATATGCATTATTGGTAACATAATACTGTAAATTTGTTTCTTCTGGTTTTAGTGATAAAATTAATATCTCTTTATCGTTAATACAGTCAAATACCGAAAATCCGCTGACCTGAAATCTGCATTGCCTCTCAAAATATAAACATTCACTTTATAGGTTCTAGAAACCACAACATTGAGTACGAAATATTGAAGAAAAAATACTTACCGAATAATGATGTCATAATTACCAAATAATAATGATGAGTCATAACGGAAATACCAAATTATTGACATCATGATAAAAGTTTTGTTCCCTCTAATCTGCTTCGTTGTAAAAAAGTGGACGATTCACTCTTCTTTCAAGTTCACACTTAACGTTGTTGTATTTTCTGAGCTTTGTTATTTCACGAGATTATTTAGTGCTGCCTTTTTTTTTATCCGGATATTTTGTGGATAAATTAAGAATATTTTAAATTTCAGCCCTTTTTAATACAGTGACAGATAAACCCACTCATGATTTTACTGCTTGCAACGTTGAAAAACGTAAACACGTTGCATTGATGGTAATGCAAAAATTGCAAATTCTGCAAAAGATTGAGGCAGGTTCCACTCCTCGGTTTAAATCAGAATCATATGGAATTGCGACACGATTGTGTATGATATACAGAAAAATAAAGAAAAGCTGTTGAAATTTTGCAGCAACAGTGATCCAGAATCCAAAACCGGAAATCTTTGCATGAGGCGAAATCGGCAAACCTAGAGGCTGTGTACATATAATACAATGAATAATATAACCAATTTATATATGTAATAATAATTTAATGCATATAGTAAATTATTGCAATAATGTATTTAATTTAATTAAATGTATGTAATATGCCTTATTTATTTTGCACTTTGAGTCTGAATATTATGATTTATCTTTTCTATCCTGAAATCCGCACAACCTCTGGCCCCAAACTTTCTGGACTTCTACTGTAATTAAAATTTAATCGTCTGTAATCCAAAGTTGTACTGCACCCAGTTTTAGCAGAAGTCATTTCAGAAAGTATTTTACCGTACTTTCTTGAGGAAAAAAAATTTTTTCTTTACTTCTTGTTTATTCATTTTAATGGACATAAATCTTACATGATAAAAAAAAAATAAAAGTGAAAAGAATGTTCCACACAGCAGCAAAGCTTGCATAAGACTGACAAATGGCAGTGTTTCACAGTATAACAAATGGTTTCCATGTAACCTCAGTTGCAGCAGAACAGAGGATTTGAGTTTTGTCCCCACTCGGCTTCTTGTTTCAACCTCTGCCAGAGCATATCTGTTCTTGTCAACATACACTGGTGATGCTCCAAATGCGTAAGAATGTAACCAAATATTTGGTATTTCACAGACATATTTGGTATGTGTTGACATTCACTGGAGGATGTTGACATTCTCCAATTTCTGTCTTTTACAGTAACATGTATATCTACATCTATATGTATATGTAATAAGATGATTTGGGAATATCCATAATGGATTGACAGTGGTTTTTTTTGTATTGTAATAACTTGGAGATTCTTCACTTCATAGATAAAAGTATGACACTTGAAACCAGGCCTGGCCATAGATTTTTATTTTTAGATAAAGCAATTCTTTAAATGCAGTATTTGATTCATATCATTATTTGTGCTATACACACCCCACAGTTTTGAAAGCTTAGTCCATCTTGAGACAGTGGATGGTACAGAGAATCAAGTAGCGTTTGTTTAGCAAGAGCAAAGGAAAACAGAAAAAAAGGTATGCATTTAGAAGAAGCTTGAGATACGAAGTTAAAAGTTGTGATTGGCTATAACATATCTGAATTTTTGTGCATTATGCAAGATGTCATGAAACTGATTAATCTTGAAATGATGCAACCCAGAAAAAAATATTATAAGCAATTACTATTTTCAGAACATAGAGGGGAAATTCACAAATTAAAGTGAAGAATTATGAGGCTATTGCTAATTCAAGTTATAATTTTGATTTATATATTTTTTCATCTTATATATTACTCCCCTTCAAAGAGAAAATGGCTCAGCGACAGGGAAGCCTTCTTGAGAAAACAAGCATTCGTAACAGTAAAAAAAGAGCGATACAATTTTGGAAAAAAGCATGAAATTTTGATCTAGATATTTTTAAAATAATTACAGTATTTTGAATATATAATTTTTTTTACAATAAATGTAAGTTTTAGAGTCTTATTAAATTTTCAGTCCAACTTTAAAAATTTGTGAGTTGGTTTCTTCTTAAAATATATATATATTTTAAGTTCATTAAATTTTGTCTCCAAACTTCATATTCTCCTAATTTTTTCAAGAAATAACTATAAAAATTCATAGCTGTTGGGAATTCTTTCTTGAACATGATTATGGGATTTTTATTCTTCTCTTAACAGTTTTACAAACTCTTTTGTGAAACTGTTGCATTCTATATAACAGCAAAAGATTTTCTTTTACATATCCATGAAAATCTATTAAAATAGTTATTTACTGATCTTAAAACAATCTAAAAAAAAAAAAAAAAAAAAAAAGTGTGAAAAATGGGCTGATCAATTACAAATGATTCAGTATGACTACTTGCTGATAGCTATGGGATGCTTAAATACAATAGCAGATAAAATCCACTGTTCCTTATACAAGGTAACTAACTGTCTTTTAGCATTGTACGAGTATATCAAAGTTATTAATTATGAATTATGGCCATAAATATTCTTTGCTATTGCATACTTTAAGAATAAACATGAATATATGAAAATTCATATTAAGACTAATAACTTGTATTTTCAAGTACGGTGTTACAAATTTAATGAATAAAAATTTTACATTATTCTACAGTAATAATTAAAAAAAACTTAAGTTTAGAATCTTCAAGTTTAGCTTGTATGAGATGAATAAAAAGAATGATTTTACACAGGTTAAAAACAGGCCTATTTTTTTAACCAGTTCTCCCTCAGCATACTTGTATTTTTGCATACAATTATTAATTAATTATAACATTCAGTTTTCGTTTTACTTTGCTATTTTCATGTATTACAAAACTTGGTGAAATTTATGTCTTCTTGCTGATGGATTAACACCTAACTTTTATACTTCATTCATTTACCATTAATATTTTCAAATAATTTTACTTTTTAACTGCCCATATTCACTTTCATCATAATGATACCGTTTCGTAAATCATTAGTATTTTTATATTCATTATAACAATATTCAGTGTTACAATTTTCGTATTTTTTATATTAATTCTCAAAAGCAGAATTTTTATTGCATTTTTCTGTACTAATATTAAAAATTAAGTTATTATTAAAAATTAAAAATTATTTATATTCATATTTATCTCATTCTCAAAATAATTACAAAACTTAAAAAATAGATCAAAATTTTTAAACAATAATCTGAATTTTTTCTTATTATTACAGTAATTTTGAATAATCTTCCCTAAATAAAATGCTTGAAAAATTTTTTAAATTCATTATTTAATTCATCCAAATAATTATTTAGCAAGAAATTTGTAATACTTTAAAGTTTTAATTGTTATTACAAAAAAATATGTACACCAAAATTATAATGTAAGTTAGCAATAGCTCTGAATTCTTCATTCTAATTTGTGCATTTTCCCTTTCTCTTCTAAAAATAGTAATTACTTGTAGTGATCTTTTTTAGAATGGAAGGGAAAATGCACAAATTAAAATAAAGAATTTTGGTGCTGTATTATATATATATATATATATATTTGAAAATTTAAGACAGATTATGTTATAGTTTTTATTCTGTTGACAGCTACCATTGCCATCCTTGTTATTTTTATTCAAAGAGATGTTCATGAATTTCTAAAAAATAAATTTCACGAATTATACCGAGGGTTTACAATATTTAATAGGGCAGGCTGTGGGTTAACCTTCTTTGATCTAGTAAATAAAATTACTGAAAATGGTAGTTCCTACTGCTTTGCATCCAAGTGTTGAACAGGCTCACTGCTTATGGTTTTTGTATTCTTATCTGTGTGTAAAGTAAATACAAACAACTTTTCCTGAGAAAATCCTTTATTATGGCATCCATCCTAAGACATCCCTGAGCACTTTGCTTTAATAAATACCTCTCCAAATTTAATGCAAAAAATTGTAAGATATAATTCAGGTGTTTTGTCTATGCTTTTTACTTTATTTTTTATGATGTATCTAATTCATAACGTGAGGTATGTTAGTTGTAATTTGTTGCTATTTTATATTGCACTTGAAAATAATGTTTCACATGTTATCAATATGATTTTTGCATTAAATGAAACAATTCTCTGTGCATACAACTATTTTTATTTCTTATTTCACTTATGATGTGCAGCTGGCACACCTTGACAATGCTTCATCATGGAAAAGATGTGAGCTTACAGCTAGATTCTCGATGGCATGTCAAACTTGAAGCAATAGGGCCTCATCATCATTTGCATTTAGATCCTGAGTTGTACATAGGAGCTGCACCCAAGAAAGCTCGAGGTCTGATTGAATTTACATATTTATCTCTAAATTCTTCTAAATGTGGCATTTTAAAGATATCTTGTTCAAAAATATCTTATCAGTTTTGTGAAGAATAATGTTAGCTTTCATTTCCTGAAAGAGAACTGAATCAATGTATGATATATTTTTAATATGATGTTTTATAGATTTTTGTATAAAGTAGGATTCATTGCTTTTTTTGTACAAATGAAAAACTTTTTTTTAAAAAAATTGAATATTAATTGAGAAATAAAGATTAAGAATTTAAAATCAATGTTTAGTTTTAGATTTAATTATGTAAATAAACTGGAAACTCAAAGAGCAAATTTAATAATTTTAAGTAGTCTCTATCTGTTAATTTCATTTTATGCATTTTTTAAAAAAAAAAAGTCCCATTCAGTACTCTCTAATGGTTCAAAGCTATTTTTCATTTATAACTACAGGATTTCCATTCATCTAGAAAATTATAAAAAGTCAGAAAAATAAAAAATGATGAAAAAAAACTTAGATTCTCCCCCCCTCCCCCCAAAAATCAGTAAATAAAAAGTCAAGTACTAATTAATCCTCTCAAATAATAAAAAGTATGCATTTTAAATTGTATAGTGTATGCATGTATATAAATTCCCTCTTAAAAAAAGAAGGCAAAGTGAAGAGTTGCTGATCTTTGTTTTTCTACCCAAAAGTATTTTACCCACGTTGCATCTGATATAATTTTAATGGATCAAATCTCTGTTTTTTTAATGTTAGCGTGCTGATGTTCAGTCTTTTCTTTAGAAATACTCTACCTTCTTTTTAGAAGTGTAATTACCCTTCAAAAATAAATATTGTACTCAAGTCGTTACATTATGTGGATTGTATACTGTGAAAATAACTTGTACAGTCAAAAGTCGTTAATCCCAACTCGTCGGGACTTCGGCGATTCTGGATTATCAATTTTACCGGATTATAGATCATCAGTTTAAATCTGGTAAGATGGCATACAGAAATTACAAAATTAAAAATAATACTACTAAGACTGCATACTTAACTAAGACTGCACCTCTATATAAATACTAAAATTTATATATATATATAAATACTGAAATTAATTCCAGAGCACTTTTAAGGGAGATTCATAAGGTTAGAAAGCTTGACAGTATGGAAACATAAAAAAAGCAAGAAAGAAAGGGTTAGTGCGAAAAGAAAACTATTTCAAATTAGAAAGCTAGTAAAATTACAAAATATAAATCACACACACACACAAAAAGGCCGTAATCTGAAATATTATTGGAAAAATAAATGCAATAAGGCAAAATGGACAAGCTAAAAGAGGTCTTTTAAATATCTAGAAGTTAGATGCATGCATATAAACATTTGTTTTGCATTTAAGATAAGTGCTACTTTGGTAGACGGTTGCACGGATTTTTGGCGATTTACTTTGGCACAATTGTTGGCGCTGTTTTTACGATTGTCAGCCATCTTGAAAATACTGTTTTTACATATTTTTTTTTACGTATTTTGCGCCTAGTAAAGTAGTATTCGAAACTTTAAAAAAATAAATATCGTTAAAAATAATGGATTAATTTTTTGTTGAAAATGTTTTTTAAGATGGCAGGCGAATGTAAATAAATACATTTACTATGAGTATAAAATACTAAAGTAAGGTTAAATTATTACTTTCATATAGCAAAAAAAAAGAATATAAACACCGTTATCAAAACATTGCGCCAATGTTAAATTGGATTAAAATATTACGTAAATTGAATATCGAATTAAAACCATCATACCAACGCTTAAAAGAATTAAAATATTACTTAAAATTCAAATACTTTAAAATAAGTAAAGAATGCTTCATACCCTAGAGCTAAAATGACAGCAATTAGTTTATTGCCGGTAAAAAAGGAGGAATGTCTAATACTTTTTTTACTGTTACAGCGGTTATTTCTTCCACCATGACCACAATACCATATACGGCTGTCCACAGAATCGGCTCTTCTAACGATCTTCATCCGTGATCCACATTTCTCGCACTTCATTGAAGAAGCAGTTAGCGAGGTTTCCTCCAAAAATTTAAAATAAATTTTCTATGATCCTTGTAACATTTAATAAATAAATCTTTGATTAGGAAAGCTTTGATTAGGAATAAGGTCTCATATAATTTTTTTTTAATTCCGATACCAATAATTCTTGGTACTTACCAATAACAACATTAATCTTTGAAAGGGACATATCCATTTCCTATGAAATCTAAGGAATTCGAAGAGATGAATTATAAAATTTTAAAATGGTGCGGTAATGCTCAAATATTCAGTAATCAATCAGGGAGCTGATTACATCACGCCTAGAGTTAAAACTACTGTCAAAAGTCTTTAATCCGGACATCCATAATCCAGAATGATCTATAATCCGAACCTCAAAGCTACAAACTTTCTGTGCATAATACCTTTACGCAAGCGCATATGCATTTAATGTATAACGGACAGTATAAGCAAAGCTAAAATTATATATTTCAGTTAATGTTGCAGATTGCGTTGTTCCGTAATCTTCTAATTGGATCCGGCTTATTATTTTTTGCAGACTGTTAGAGCAATTTTATAAAAGTAAGCTTGAACTTTCGATTATGTCAAAGAGAATTTCCGATTCTGGAGCTCCCAAAGGATCTACAAAGCAAAAGTATGTTTCAATGTCCATCAAACAAAAAGTGGAATTGCTGCAAAAAATGGATAAAGGCATATCCTTTGTTTCTCTAACCATTCCGAAATCTGTTTATCAATTTCACGCTGCGCTGCGGCGCTGCGGGTGTATCCATTCAACCGTCTACCAAAGTAGCACCTTAAGATATTCCTCAAAAAATGAGAATGTGTTTTAAATGTAGTCTAAATATGATAGTCTGCAAATTAGAAGTTGAGGCTAACTTACATTAAGGCTGTCCTTTACTGTCCATTCTGGATGCATTCAAAGATTTTGCTTTCTAATGCATGCACTGTTTGTCTCAGGTATACACATGAGATCTCACAAATGACCCTGATACTCTTTTAACCCATGATTTTAGACTTAATAAAGAAATTAAAACAGGACAAAGGTTTCTATTTATTACTATTTGTAAAGTAATGTACAAAAAAGCTATACATAGCAATAGATATTTAGCTTTTTTGGTTTCATCATCCCATCTTTCAGAAAATTTTGCTTATCCACATCTCCGTATCTACAGTAAATGTGTTTTCTAATTTTGCTTAACTCATGTAAGAGTATGTACTTTAATATTCTATATATATCTTATTCTGTTAGTTGCTTAGACTATCCCTTATTCGATTGTTGTTGGGTTGTTGTATATGCGTATTTCCATACACATTTGGCTTTATGTTCAAAATATACTTAAAAGTATAGAACAAGCCATATTTCAGTTCAGTTTGTGCATCCTGAAGTATGTCAACAGTGATGCCTCCTGCAAATTCTTATCTTCTTTTACAGTTCTTTTTTTTATCATTCTCTTCAGTAATGCTAAGCTTAGGATTCCAGTTGAAAAGAGTATAATTGCTATTTACTGCATCTTGGGTTTGGATTATAGTAAGCAGATCGTGGTTGAAATCTACGTAAATATGTAAGAGGTACACCAAATCTTTGTGAAGAAATCTGTGACTATCTGAATGGGGTTTAAATTTAAAATGTCCTTTGAACTGGGATTTCCTGTTACTTTTGCATGGTAATGTGGAGAGAAGATTGGTGATCTTAGTCGATTCTTAGGGGTAAATGCATAAAAATATCTTAATATACACACATCGCTCCAGGCCGTTACCTTTCTTGCATTTTTAGTGTGTCAGTTTTCTATGTTGTATTCAACCAGAATTTTATTCTTCAAGTGGTATAATTTACTGACCGCCCATTGGTTAAGTGGCTAACGCGTTGCGCAGCTTCACCACAGGTCTGGAGTTCAAACCCCGTGCTGGGCAAGGTTAACTCAGCCTTTCATCCCTTGAATGGGTCAATAAAATGAGTACCAAGTTTGCTTGGGGACTAAACAGTGAGGATCCTGCGACAAGCTGACCACTTGCCCAAGGATATGCTGATTCATTTCAGGGCCCAAGGTCAAGAAAACAGATTTCGGGGCACTGCTGGCCGTGGCCCACTAGGGCTGTCGTGCCACTGAAGTTAGGTATAATTTACTTCAATCCCCTCTCCCTTGATGTTCCATTGTTTACCTTTCAGATTTATTTTCTGCTTTCTTATTTTTTCTTTTTATGTCATTTTAGTTTTTCTAGGCCTCTCTTATATGTATTTTTAATTTAGCAGATATTCCATAATAAGATATTCTTTAATTTTCCTCTTTTTTGGTGCAAATACCCATTCCTTCATCTTTTCATCACGATAAAGGGTAGTTTAGTATGCCTTTATAATTTAAACCTTTATTGCTTTGAATAGTATTGTGTATCCTTAGTGTATCATCTTATACAAAAGTAAAATATCCCACTTACTGTGTTTATATAAATTATGCATATTATGAGATTCAGTTTTTTCATACTGTTTGTGGAGTAATACGTAATTATACTTGGTATTTTTCATATCTTTCTTAGGTTTGAAGTCAAAGGAAAAATTCATAGGATGTTTACGTAATTTTTACTTTAATGACAAAAGTGTCCTGTATGCTTTGTATAGTGGAGATAACACAGCTCGGTACTATAGTAGGTTTGCAGCAGAATATGGATGCGATCTTACAAATGTGATCCCAGTGACATTTCCTCTTCCTGAATCAAAACTGGTTTTGACAATGCCCAGTACTGTAAAACTGCAGCTGTCTTTAGAATTCAAGACTTTACAAGGAAACTGTGTTTTAGCTTCTGGTGAAATAAAAACAGAAAGTGGAATTGGTGTCTGGGAGGTAAGAAGAAGGTTTGTTGCAATGCTTTTGAAATAAATAATGACATTAAAGTTTTGTGTTGTTTGTATAACATTTAATAGTTTTTGAAGTTTTCTTGATGTTTTTTGGTTAAATCACCTTTAGCTATAATTTTTTTTAACATCCTTTTTCAGTAGGATACAAAGGGTAATTATAACAAGGTTTGTAGGTCATTATAACGAGGTTTATACAATCCTTAAAAGTATTTAAATGTCCTTAGATTTTTTGGAAACAATTTTTGGTCTTTAAGTGTCCTTAATTTCAACCAAAACCAGTAAAAGATTCTTAATTTCACTTATCCTTCACTTATCCAACTTTCTTCTTATTATTATTAATGACTGCCATTTTGAGTGTGAATTAACATTTTGGAGGAATATTTTTTGGCGATGCATTGACAAATTTGTATTTGATGAGTTAATGTTTGAATTCTTTCCTACTTCTTAATATAAATATCATACTATACTCAAGTTTTAGGCATGAGGCTCTGCCTCGATTGAAACATAAACATTTCAAAATACTTTCTTTTTTGCAAATGAAGAGTTCATAAAATATTACATGAAATTTAAAACAACTTATCCCTTTTTGGGATTTTTATTATGTGGCAATGATAATGTATTAAAATTATATTTCAGAAATAAGATTAAGATATTTTTTATTTTCTTCTGCCATATTTTAAAGGGTTATTACTTTCCATTTTGATGACTGTGGAATATCTTGATTCTGAAAAATAAACAAAATAAATGCTGTTAAAGCAGTTTCCAAAACAATTCTTGGGGGAAAAATACTACTGTAATTATTTAAAAATTAATTTCATTTGTATTCGTTTATAGTTTTTCATGATAAGAGATTTTTTTTCATGTGTAATTGTTTCAGAATATTTAAATGTGTGTCAGTTTTCTTTTGAAATTCACTGTGCACTTCTCTCCCCTTTTTTTTATCTTCTGAATTTTGGCTGTTAGAGTTAATAGGTATAATTTTTTATTATTGATTTTAAACCTTGCATCTCAGAAGATCTAAAGGCAAGATTTATAGACCTACAATTTCCAGAAAAATGTGATGAAATCAAAAATGTCTTCATGATATTAACATGTAATAGATGTGTTTGAAAGGAAATTTATGATAAATTTCTTATCCTTTGGAGAATTTTTGGAAAAACAGTGAAAACAAAATTATTTATATTTTCTTCTTTGATCATTTATTTTGGATGGGGTTATTTATTTAATTTCAGAAATCTTTCTCACAGCATGTTTAGCTCCCACTGAACACAAGCATTAAAGCAATCAAAAAAATTGAAAACCGACAGTTCATTAAAAAATTTATCATATATGTACTGTGCATAATTCAGTTCTGTAAATTTTGTTGTTTGGAGTTTCACTAAATTCTAAAAATTCTGCCACACTGGCTTTGGTGGTGAGTTTGACCTTGTATCATTTCATATTTATTCTCAGTACTCTCATTATTAAAGAAATAAATTTAGATGTGTCTTCTATTCATTCTATGTACAAGCAGTTTTTTGAAACTACAGAAATCATTGATTAAATGTAAAAATTCTGAAATGAAGAGGAAATTCATTGAAAATGTAATGGATTTAATAAAGAGAGGACAAATTATTCTTTTCAAAGGTACATTGTTGAAACATTAACAAATTATTCCCATAAAGCAGAGACTAGTAGGGATATTGATTGATTTATTATTGAAACAAATGAACTTAAAAAAAATATATTACAGAGTAGAAAATTGATGTAAATTAGTTAAAATACCTAGCAAATTTTAAAATTTAAATGATGCATAATTGCATTTGTTGTTTGCAGCTTTTAATCTGTATTTATACTAATATTATTTTTGAATCAATATCATAAATTATAACTGATGCGAAATGCTTTTAGTGCTTTTTAATGGATATTTGTTAGAAATTAAAGAAAAAGTAATTGTAAGCATATAAATCTATTATGACTAATGGTATCATCTAGCTGTGTAATTTAATTATTGGTAACTAAATGCTCACCCAGAAGTTGTTTCACATGTTAAGATGAGTTATCTGCTTTTCTTAATTCATATTTTGGATGCAAGATACAATACAAAAATATGAAAAATTAAAAACTTCATTCCTTACAGCTAATAAGACTAAAATAATACAAAACAGTTATCATCTCTAGTGCTTCAGTGCTTTATTGGAACTTTAATATCAAATACTGCATATTAACTGGGTTTCAGCATCAGCAAATCTACATGAAGTTATGACATAACTGGGTTAAAGTGCAGCTAATTCTCAACACTTTCAACAGCCAAGCTTCTTTTATGAGTCATGCTGATTATTATTTTACTTGACAATTTAACTTATGCTATTTGACCAAAAAATCTGCCTATATCTTTGGACTAAGTGAGTACGTGATGAAATGAGGCATAAAAAAAGAAAGCTAACTTTATAAATTTTCCTGTTAGTAAAATATTATCTTCTTTAAGGTATGGGGGACTATTATAAGTGTTAAATATGAATGTTTCAAGAAATTTTATAACTCAATGCTAATTACTTGAAAAAATTTATGAAGTAAATTTTATTCTTGATTAAAAAAAAAAAATTAGAATTGTTTAATAATAATGCATTCTGCTTACAGATTTATTTTTACAAATTAAAAAAGTTAAATTTGGATGTAGATAATTGCTTTTGTGTGTTTAGATGTAGATATTGCTTTAATCCAATTTGCTTGATAGGTCCTTAATGTTTTTCATTGATGGCCCTTAAAAGTAATTAATTTTCATGTTCAGAAGTGTACATGAATCCTGTATAATGATCATCAGTTGTATCTAAAATTTCTAAGTAATCAGATTCATTTATAATGAGTGATAATTTTAGTATTTCAGTTTAAAGCCTTCATTCACTGTTACTTGAAAATTATGTTTAATTCACTGAGTCATATTAATTCCAAATTCAGCTGTACTCTTTTTCCCACATAGCATTACTAATACAGCTGGTTTATATTCAAAATTCATTGTAATAATAATTAAAAATCCAGATATTCCAAAGACTAAAATTGCTAAACAGTTCTATTAAAAGAAAAAGTAAAATACTGGTCTTTAAAATATTATGTAGGTGTGCAATGCAGGATTGTTTCATCATAAAGAAGTTACAGACTTTAAAGAAATTAACAAATATTTTAAATATAATGTAACAGTGAAACACAGATGAAAACAGATGAAAGCTACAAATATTGTGTCCATAAAAAATGTAGCTGCTTACAACAGGAAATGAGATGAATAAGCATTTTTTTCCTTCCAAACTTGCATTTTTATGTGAAGATATGAGAAAAGATTCAGTTTATTTAAGAAGCTAACTATAGTATCCATTTGACACCAAGAAAAATCTGGAATTTTGTAGCAATATAATAAACATTACGATAAAATATTTTCAAATTAGTCTTACATTCATGTAAGGGATTAAAAGGAAGAACAAAAAAGCTGTTATTTGAGACTAGCTTCAAGATATAAAAAATTTCTGTGGAATAATGAAAGGATGAGGATTTGACTTTGGCTATTATTTTAGTACATTATTGCATTTATATGTATTATAAATGCTGCAAACGTATTTGTGTAAAAATTTCAGACCTCACATGTAATCTTTTCCAGTTGCTGCTGCACAAAGGAGTAGCATTATTTGTTATCAATCGCTCACCAAAGGATGAAACATGGGCTTTGAATGATGAGAAATCGGGTAAAAATTTAGCAGATGATGAATGGCATCATGTAGGAATAGTCTATGATAGTGGGTATGTAAATCCATTTTTCATTTTGTTTACATGTAGCTTAAATCTGCATATTAAAATTCTTTGAATGTCATCTTTGGATTTAATAAGTATTTAATGTGGAAGAATATATTTTTAGGGTAATATATTTATATGAGCCCCTAATTTCTTTCTCTGTGTATTAAAATCAAAAATTTGATAATCTTAATTGTAAAAAATTGACTACTTTAAATAAAATAAGAGATTTTTTAATCAACATGATTGATTGAATTTGAAATTTTAGAGCTGTCATTTTATAATGCATATACATAAAGAATATGGCTATGTACTGACAGCATATGTGAAAAATTTAATTTCTACTGTTACATATCTGATGCTTAACTTATTTACCTAAGAAATTTATTTCATTTCATTTGTTTAAGTATGAAATAAATGCGTTAGCAGAATTATTTTGCTCTTGAAGAAGAGGAATCTGTGTTATGTCACCCCTGAAATCAATAGAGTTTTGTTCATTTATGCCAAAATAAAGTTACCTAATTTTGATGTGTAAAATGCTTATTAAATTCAGTACAAAATACAAATGTTACGGCATACAATGCTATTTCATGAGGTTTTCTGCGATCCTGTGTATTGGTAAGAAAAGGGAAGTTACTAAATCATTGGTACATGTTCAAATCCTGAATAAGGCATAGCTATTTGTAACTATAGTGTCTTTGCAATTGGGCATGCTTAATATTCCATCATTGCAAATATTTTTTAGAGATTATTTGTAGGCAGATATGAGACATTTAGATATCATCCACTGGATCAAAACTGGATGGAGCTCAGACAGATTGCCCATATGTGCTTTGCAATCATTGAACAATACAGTCCATGATGTTTTCATGCAGAAAGATGTACAAAATTTTAAAAATGATTATTTTCTGTAAAAATTCTGATTCATGATAAAATAACTTTAAATATATGTTTCATTAAATAAATAAATATGTTTATGATAAGTGAATAAAAAATAACTAAATATGAATTGTTTCATGCTTATTTTGAAAGGACGTTGTAAAGCCTGTAAGTATTATCAATTTAAATTTCCTAGATTTTTTTAAACATTCATTGCCTATCTTTTTTTTAAAGTGAGTTTTGAACACATTTATTAAATTATGGTTGGTTTTTATAATTTTTAAATTATCTGAATGCTGTGTGTGCAACCTACCATATTTTGATGTGTATATATAAAACTATATTATCTGTGTGCTATTATGTGTATATATACCATACTTTGCAGTTTATATACATACTATTATGTGCATGTACAAAATCTTATTTTAGTCAAACCCTTCTATAATGAACTCTGCTTATGATGAACTCCTCATGTAATGAACAAAACTGTCTGTCCCAATTTCCACACTTAATGTTGTTTTACACTTTAATAGCAAACTTCCAAGAGTGAAAAAATCAGATAAAACAAACCGTATGGGTATTTTTGGATTGAGATCTTTTCTGTATTTTTAATACTATTTCTTGAATTTCTGCAAGTTTTAAAGAAGAATGTACACATCTAGAGTATTAAAATCTGCATTCCATTCATATAAGAAAACATTTAAGGTTATTTTTTTTGTCTTCACTCCCACTTTTATGTGTATAAAAAAAAAAAAAAAAAATTGCTGTGTGATGCCTAGTTCAAGGTGAACAAAGGTAAAATAAGCATATCTTGGGACATCATATGGTGTACTACCCATCCAACCAAAAAACATGAATTGGTTCTTTTGATTCTATTCAAATTTTTATAATCGGCTGCCAGATAGAAATAATGCTATGATTATTCAGAGAAAGAGGAAGTATTGGATCTTATAAGCTTGCAGCTTTACACTTGATGCTTTTTTTAGGATTTTTTATCCTAGAGTATCTTAGAGATTTGTTTTTGAGTATATATTCTAAGTTCTATCCCTCTAATAGAGGTTTTGCATTCTTTAGGTCTTTTGTGAGGCATGGGATATTTATAGGTTATTGAAGCTTTGCAACCACACATATGTTAGGGGGGGATGATTGTATTCTCTCTGGACATCAGATAAGGCATTTATATAATGAAATTGTCTTCCTTTTTTTATCTTTTCTAGATAAGCAAAACTCTGTCAAGCTTTGTTTGACCAAACTCTCTGCACTGTATCATAAATTCTGTGTGCTGTGTCTCTCTGTGTCATAAATTTATCCACATGGCCAACTGCACATGTGAACCTTCTGTGTTGAAGATAAGATGAACAACATTATTTGAAAAAACAAAATGGATGCAGCCAGATCGATTGGTGTATCCAAATCTACAATTCATACCATATGAAAAAATAGAAACTATAATTTCTACATGTGGAAAAATTTGGATTTGAAGAAAAAGAGAGGTGGATCATACAGATGTTAAAGAAGCATTGTAAAAATGGCTCACTTTTCAAAGAAAGTGTAATTTGCCAGTATCTAGAGAAATACTTCAAACAGACGTAAATGAATTTGTGAGACACTTTAGAGAAACTCAAGTATTGGGCTACAAATTAAATAATTCTACATTATAATAATTAAATCTTAATATGATTGCATTAATTAAATTTATTATTCACTTCTTTTGATAGATGCGACAATCTAAACCTTTTTTTTAATTCATATTTTGATTTTTATACATTTTTGTGAAATGATGCTTTTTCTTTTTTGCATAGGATATAGCAAACCAAACTTCCAGTCTCTCGGAATTAGTTATAGCAAGGTTTGGCTGTAACTCAAAAACATATTCAAGCTCATCATATTTAATATTAACACCATTCAATTAAACTACATCTGCTTTGCTTTCAAAAACATAACTTTTCTTGAAAATTTTAATACTTTAATATTTCAGTGTATAAATAACAGATTTGACTTTTCATCTAATTTAATTCGATATGAAATCAATATGAAATTTCCATCACAGATAAAGTACATAGTAAGCCATGAAAAATAATTAGCAATGCAGCATGTAAGAAAATAATAGGTGTGTATAAATAGTGGCCTAGTGAGAGAGAAAAGCGAATGGGTTTTTCATATGGGAATCATATTGTCTTCTTATTCATTTGACTGGAAGTGTATCGTACACTTTGTGGAAGAAACATGCAATACCATGTGTAATAATTTGACCTTGGGAGACTAATTATGAGTTGTGATTTTAGATAGTAATACTACCAAATTGCAACTAATTTTGGATGAAATCTGATCATGTGAGTATAGAACCTGGGGATGTAGAAAAGGTAGATAGAGTGACATGTCAGTTCACATGACCCTAGAGTATGACCCTAGAGAATATACATCTTGTGCAAATAACCCATATTGTGCAGAGAATTATATTACATACCCTGGCAAAGGAAATACTGTCAGCAACACAACAAGAAGGTCTGTAAAAATGGGAAAATATCATTTTGAGGTTCATATGCTATATGCACGGTGGCAATTGCTTTGTTTACCTTCAACTGGATAGCTGAAGCATCTGTTGCTACAACAAAGCATTAAACCAATGCAAATGAATGTATATAGTCTTCTCAAACAAATCTCTCTTCTCCGTGCAGCATTAATTATTGATAAATGTTCATCTGGTGCCAACATGGAGAGTGCTCATTTCAATTTTTTTATGTATTATCATTACAGGCTTAGCACCGGAGTTATGGTTTGTGCTGCAATTGAATATAAGCCTTTCTCTTGTCTGGTATACACATCTGACTAGTCAGTGTTATATTGCAGACGTGTTAATGGCTGTGGTTGTCCCATAGTTTTAGAAGCATCATTGTGCCACCTTCCAGCAGAACAGTGCCATAGCACTCAAAGTTGGATACTTCCCAAACATACTGCAGACTGTGGCCATTACATTTACCAAATCTTTTCTTAGCTGAACACATATAGTCTAGATCACCAATAACTATCACAGATGAAATTTGGCAACAGATTACAGTCACCTGATGTGCAATATATTAAAATGTCACCCAAAATCTTTTTGTTTCTCTAATCCACTATATTACAGTTGTCAGTCTTGCTCATGGCCGCATTTAGTTTGATTGTAGCACATTCAGTTCGATCACCATATCGAAAATTTTAATAATGATTTCATCTTTGTGCCGTAATGCATCTTTAAAATAAAGCTTTATGTGTAAGATTTTTGTCCTTGTTAATGTTGCAGTTTCATTGGCCAGCAGTATGTATAAATTAAATGAAAAAGATGTTAATTTTGTTTGTAAGAAAGCTTTTTATCTATTACTAAAAAGTTAAAGACTAAAATTTTCAAAAACACTTAGAATTTTTAAGGCGAAACAGATGCAAATTTTATACGAATAAAAACCTCTGAAATACATTGCAATTGGAATTATATCTCAGTCAGTTTACTTTAATGATATGCTGATAAGATTTTCCATGAAATGTTGCAAATTATGATAAGTAACCTTTTCCTTTTATCTCTATGCAGATTCTCATTAATTCAAAAGTTCTGTTAATTCAAGCAAAAAGTGATTTCTTGATAAACTTTCAATAATTTCACATTTGGCCAGTTGTTTTACTAATCCCTGTGAGTGTGAATAAATGAGAATTTTGTATGTTAAGTGAAATTTTCTATAATGTTTTTCTCTCTTTATTATTTCATATGTTAGCTTTAAAAGTAGTTATTTTCATTTTGCATAGTAATTATTTGATTTCTTCCACAACAGTGAAGTGAAATTAGAAGTTGATTATCGGCATGCATCTAAAGCAACTTTTACACATCCTCTTGAATTTATGAGTCAAATGATTCTTACAACAAGTGCCAAAAATGCGGAAAGAGGTGAATTATTTTTTAATTTGTCAATTTTTGATATTTTATCTTGGTTTGATTTTTTTTCATTTACATAAATATGTAACATTTTATGCAACTTTACATTACTTTTAGTAACTCAGAAACCCAGAAAGTAACCTGGGTTTGCAGTAACTCAGAAAAAGCATCCCCATTAATTAAAATTGTTATTTGTTTTGACTATCTTCTTAACTGGTATGCTGTATTACTTTAGCTGACACCTGTAATTCAACTTGGGTTCAGATCTATTTTAACCTATCACAGTATCGTAATTTGATAGCATAAGATTACTGTGAGTTTTATCATCAAAGTGTCTGTGAAGATTTATTGTTGGGACAGTGTCTCCAGTATTTCTCAATTTGTCATGCAAACTGTGGATGGCACTGACATTGGGATGTCAGCCTGATGGATAGCTATGGATAGAGTCCCTTGCAGTTCATAAAATATTGCCCAGTGATGGAAAACTTGTCATAATACTTATGTGTGGAATACATTATTATCATAGTCATTGGGAAACAGAAGAACTGCTGTTACCCAATAGCTTCTAGATGCCATCCTTTAATACAAATCAGATGAGAGCTGTTCATTTGCATAAAAAGTATACTTGTATTACCACTTACCATGAAGGTTTTCATCTTTTGCTAGCATAAAAGTGTATAAAATGCATATCTATATTCTCATCCAATATGCAGTTTTATATTTCCAACAAAGTTTATCTTTTGAACATCAAATGTAATGCCATATTTTTTCTTTCATGTTTTCTATGAATACTGTGAGTTATAGAAGTTTGGGGATAAATTTTTATGTACTGCAGGTGAAGAATCTAGTGCAGAATTAATGTGGATTTGATGGGACCTTCTGCATCCGTGTGTTGGCTTAATTTTGGAGACAGCATATAAAATTTTATTAGAACTTGATAATTTTACTAGCAACATGTAATATTTATTACTGGAAAAAGAAATTACAGTGTTTCAAAAATACTGCATAATGTTTATTGTTTTCCCTATCTTGTACAAGTATTTATTCCTTGCTACTTCTCAAGTAATCTGTTTCTTTCTCTTAGGTTTTATTGGTTGTATGCGAGACATTTATGTTGCTGGGGATTGGATTGATCCAAGAACTGTTGTGGATACTAAGCAAGTATCTGGCAAAGTATCTTTAGATAGCTGCTTATTGGTCAATTTGTGTAATAATCCTCAAGCTTGTGAGCATGGAGGTCGATGCTATGTTGAAAAAGGTGAAACATATTGTGATTGTGAGAGAACAGGATATACTGGAAGAACATGCCACTTCTGTGAGTTAAATAATTTCTAATGTTAGTAGATTTTGTGTACTATTTTAAATCTTTCAAAGGAAATAATTTGTAAATGTTTAAACGTATATAGAAGATTGCATGCCTTTTATTCAATTCATCTTTACTCAATAATTATCCTAAAAGAGGTATAGTTTTATTTTTACAATTGTATATGCAATCAATTCTAAAATTTTGTACATTTTATTAGATATTTTGCAGTTTAACTCAAAACTCTGTTGAATTACATATTTATGATCTCTTTGAAATAAACCAGCTCTTTATAAGCGCACATGTGAAGAACTATATCTTGTTGGATACAGAAAGAAAGGTATCTACACTATTGACATTGACAGAAATGGACCGTTACCTCCAGCACATGTGTACTGTGATATGGGTGATGAAAGCGGTAGTACAATTGCCACAAGAGTTGAAAATAACATGCCTCCAGAAATGGTGTGTAATATTGTTATCATAATTTTCATCAAGGCTTTATTAACTATCTCTTTTCTTTTCCCTTATTATTAAAAATAAATGTCTTGGTTTTTATGTTTGCTACCTCATAGAGCATTCTATATTTTTTGAAGTTTTAGGTAATTTAAGAATTGTAATTTGTTAGATTTATGATGATTTTATTTGTTGAATTGTTAAACAATTATGGTAAATCTGAAGTAATTTTGCAATATTTTGGTGATGAATTGGGTTTTGGTGGCAAGTGACTGTGTACATAAAGCTATTTCAAAAAAAATTTTTTTTCTAAATATTATTGTTATACACATAAATTACATTGTATGCAAAGATAGATTTTCTATTTAGCTGTCGATTTCTTTTTATTAATCCCACTTTTTGTAGTAAATTTTTGTTTTTGGTTTAATATATGCATTAAAAGATTCATATATCACATAATGTTGCAATGAAAATAGGGTTGAAAAGAATTAATTCAAGAGCAGTGATTAGGTTTTGGAATAACATTTTCATTTTCATTTTATTTTATACTGATAATAATTGCCAAAAACAGGAATTCTCATCAGTACTTTAGCATTTAACTTTTTAATTAGCAGCAAACTGAAGTACATTTACAAAATTAGCTGTTTTTATATGACATAAACATTGTTGCTATGTGCACTAATTTTGGTAGCACTATTGTAAAATATGTGTATGTTTTATTATTCTTTATTATTAAATGCACACATGTACACACATAGTTCCCAGGCGATGGTGCTATTATTGGGTCTTGATGTGCCAAAAAATATGACAGGCACATGACAGAAAAGTACTTCTTTCCTCATGCAAAGACCTGTTATATTACTAGTATTTAGGAATATGTAGGAATCTGGAAATTAATTAATTAATATTGAGTATTAATATTTAGGAATCTTGAAATTAATACTTCTTATTAAAAAATTCTTTTCACTGCACTGAAGAAATGAGTGCATTGAAAATGATATAGTAAAGATTGAAACTATTATTAATTGTATTTTATTATTAGATAAAAGTAATAAAATGCTGATGTTTCATTACACCCCCTTTGATAAAAGTTCTGGTGTGCTTTACATGAAAAGAGAAGGGGGGAATCTTATTCATGATTTTCTCTTTCTCAAAATTCAAATTTGAGAAATGAAATAAATTTTGCTTTGACTCTCCTGACAAAACATTGACGTACTTTTACAAGGGAAAAAAATCCCCCTTCCCCTACCCCTCTAAAATCTTACTCATAATTATCCTTTTTTCTGGTTTTAATGCCTACTCATAATTATCCTTTTTTCTGGTTATAATGCCTTCATTAAATAAAATTAATAAAATGACTCACCAGTGAATTAGTGAAATTAGTAAATTTCTTCTTTATTATATATATATTTCTTCTTTATTTCAATGGTGCGCTATCAGTATTTATTGTCCTTTTATTTATCTTAGGTTGTAAGAAAAGCTGGGATGCAGTCATTTTACATTGATGTCACATACAGGGAATTTACGCCAACTATGTTACAGTCGCTTGTAAAACATTCAAAAGCATGCAGTCAAAACATAAAATATGAATGTTTCAAGACACCATTAGGGTAAGTTGATTTTAAATATTGTAATTATTTCACATAGCTTTATTATGTTTATACATTGAAACCGTACGTAGTTAATGGATTAATGGATTTCAGCAATTGAGAAAGAATATGCAGAAAAGTGGTAGAAAACTATCTATTTTTATTATTAAAACTCACCTCTTTGTATGAAATAGTGGAATTTTCTCTGTTATTTGGATCATATAAATTAATTTCATATGATTTATTTATCAAGCACTTGCCTTTAGGTAAATACAGATTTCACCAACAGCAGAGACTTTTCTTTTCTGGCGATGATGCACTTCACAATCTTTCTTTAAAGATTTATTAAAGCAACAACATCAGAAAGCAAACTACACATTCAAAAAATAAAATAAAAACTTTTAAATAAATAAATAAATAAATAAAAAAAATCTTTATTTTATTTAAAATACAAAAAATAAATAACTGAGAAATAATGCCATTGGTAAATTTTTTTTAAAAAATTTAAATATAAAAGTAGCATTTGTGATCAGAAACAGAAAAACCTACTCTCTTCATATTTTAATTAAAAGCAGAAATTTTTAACATTATTAAACTTTTTTTATGCAGATCATCTCTTTCTCGTCTCCACATGAATTCAGGCAGATAATATTCCATGTGATGGTGACTTTTTCCTCGATGTTTATTGTTACACCATTTTGCATTTGTTCTCAACTGCTTTAAAAAATATCAGGCTTTAACAAAATTATTCCATGTGATGGTGACTTGTTCCTCGATGTTTATTGTTATACCATTTTGCATTTCTCCTGAACTGCTTTAAAAAATATCAGGTTTTAACAAAATTTTCCCGCCACCACAAATATCATCTGTGCAAACAGTTTGCATTGGCATATTTAATCATATTTTGTAAAACGATTTTTGGCATTTGAAAGAAAGAGACTTGCTTTTAGAGTACTGTGTTGTGAAATTTATGAAAAAGTATTGCTATCATTAAGTAAAGGTATCTGAAATAGAACTATCACACTAAGAGATTAGAACCATCATTTACTTCCAGTTCTGTTGAAAAAAAGTCAGCTACAGAATGTCACCAAATCATGTTTACAGCTTTAGGTACTAGCATTGTATCATATGACACTGTAAAAGTTTGGTACCAAAGTTCAAAAACAAGGACTAGCCATTCAAGAAGCAGCAGAGTCGTAGCTAGGGTTATCAGCGCCCAAGGACAACTGAAGATTTCGTGCCCCCTGCTGCTTGCCAAGGATAGAAAACATTTAATTCTAAAATGTTATAACATCAGTTTGGCACCCCTTAGATTTTCTGCACCCGGGGACAGATGTCCCCCCTTGCACCCCTCTAGCTACGCCCCTGAGAAGCAGAGTGCTGTGGTGGGCCTGTTTATGTTGATGAGGCCTGCCTGCGAGAACTTGTGGTAGAAGATCAGTATGTAACCACTAGAGAACTTGCTAAGGAGTTAGACATTAGTTGCGTTATGCATCACATAAACTTGACGTACAGGTGCAATCACTGAGTGACGCATTAGCTGACTCTAGCAGATAAAGACAGACATGTTCGGACCTGCACTAATCTGCTCGAATATCAATATGAGGACAAAATTCTGGACCAGATCATCACTTGTGAGGAAAAGTGGATTTACTTCAACAACACAGGCTGAAGAGGGGGTTGGTCTGTGCCTGGTGAGCCATTTGGCAGTGTCCCAAAGTGCAGTTTGACTAATAAAAAGATCATCCTTTGTATCTAGTTGGATCTCATGGTATTATACGCAAAGAGTATCTGAAAAAGTTAAAAACATCAATAGTAAGGTGGAGAGTGAGATGCTAGTCTGTGTTTACACTGCTTTTAAGGAAAAACGTCGAACTGAGTTCCAGTACAAAAAGGTAATGTTCCTTCATTTGTGTTGTTTAATGCAAGACCACATATATTTGCATTCACAGGGCTTAATTTCTAAAATCAGGAGTGCCGGAGCTCTATGGAAGGCTGTCAGGAAGGCGTAAAAATTAATAAAATAAATAATAAAAAACAAGATGACTAATAATTTAAATATTAAAATATTTTGATATAATTAAAAAATTAATAAATGATTAACTGCATGATAAATAGTTAAATAAAAGACATAAAATGTCACGCCTTCATCAGCTGGACTCGGTATGAACTCAAGATTTTTTCCCACACCCATTATATAGCTCTGAATTGCTCCTTCGGATCTCTACTTTTTTTCACACCTGCAGGTCTAGATCTTGCTGGTGCTATCTCCCATTTTGCTCAGGATGCACATAATGAGGTTGATCTGTTTTTGGACTTACAGCCACCAGGTTTCTGGGCTGAAGTTTTGAAAAATCTACCAAAACATTGGCAGAAAATCAAAGATTTGGGTGGTGATTACTACCTGCACTAAAGGTACTGCTTTCATTCCCCCTAACTTTATTAAGAATTTTTTTTTTAGGGGAAAACTTTTGTTACAACCAAATAGTTCAAACTTGTACCTCTTTCATAGGCAAATTCTAAATTTTTATCATAATTAAGCATACTTGAATCCTAATCAAGTAACAACATTGGTTTTTAGAAATCTGTATGATCAATGAAGAGAAACTGTTTTAATGTCAGTGATGGTAGCTAAAATAATATTTGCTGATTTTTTGTTTTTATCTGCCTAAAGGTAAAATTCCATAAATCTTGAATCGTCAATTTCACTAATAGTCTCTACAAAAGAGTTTTTACCAATATATCAGGTAGGCCATTGGCCGCTCGTAATTTTTAAAATAGATCAAGGGTGCATGAAGACCATGTCCGAAGACAAAGGATGGTCGGGATGGCAAAGCCTCGAGGTCAAGCTTCTGTTTACTGCATTGGAGTGAGGAGAAGTCCTTTCACTAATGGCAAAAATCCTGTCTATAGGTGTTGAAAGGTTATTCGCCGAAGTCAGTCACGTGAGAGGTCACCCTCCCAAGAACTGATCCCGTGAGATGCTGCTTGAAAACAGTGGGCTGTGAATTGAGTTATATTTTTGTGAAAGTAAAATAAAGTCCTGTAATATTCTGCATAATTATTTGAAAGGCATGTTTAATTTTCATCTTCTGAAATTTGTACAATTCATATGGCTGCTTTAAATCCTGCAGTTAGTTTTTCTAAGGTAGTCTTTACTTTTTTGATACGATCAATATGTTCGATGATGGTTCCTAACAACTTTTGGACTTTTTCATCTTGGAGCTATGAACTGCTTCATTGAATTCATTTGGGATTTCAGCCTTTCTTGACCGTGTTTTTTCACTGTAGAGTTTTCTACTAGGTTTTTCTTCAGATATTTCAGCAGCAATTAATTGCGGGAAGTCTTCTGCTTTTGGGATGGAAGGTTTAGTTTTCTGCTCTGGTTTTTTCTCAAATTCGCATCGGTATTCAGGGCATCCACGATAGCTACAAACATGTTTTTCTTTGCAGAAAATGCAGGTGGGTTTTTCTTCTTCTTTTAACGTGCAAACATTGCTTCTGTGCAGTCCACCGCATTTACAGCATATTTCTGGGTTTGTGCGTAGGTGCTGGGAGTGTCCCCACTCCTGGCACCTAAAACACTGCGTAGGTCTTTTCTTAGGATTCCATTTTTCAATGCTGATATTTATGCTGAACATATTAATGAGGCTGTAAATCACTTGTCCATTTGTGGTTTTCTTTAATTCTAGCAGCCACATTGGGAGTTTCTCGAAATTGTTTTGCGAGATCTTTGGAATTGTTTAATTTTTACGATCGGAAATTTCTTTCTTTGAAGATCTTCAAAGATTGACTCTTCAGGGGTTTTATCAGGTAAATTTTTCAGTACTACTTTTATTGGCTTTTCCCAGCTTAGTTGGTAGGTGTGGAAAGGTACCCCTCGCTTGTTAAGCATTTCTGTAATTGCATGATACTCTTCTGCACCTTTCAACTGAATGAAGATAGTTTGACCCTTCATTTGTGCTTCAAATTCATCAATGCAGTTTTCTCTTAGATATCCTTCAACTTTAATCCAGTCGATTTGTCCTTGCTGAAATACTATGGGGGCGGAGTTTCATCTTCTGTGGCTCCTCCTTCTGCAGCGTTAATTTCAGGATCTAATCTTTCGAAGTGATTTTTTTTTTTTCAATTTCCATTGGTTCTGAGTCTTGGGGTGGTTTTGCAAATTTCTTTGGTGATTTCCATTCTCCTTCTTTATAGTTTGTTCCCTTATCTTTTTCTTCCTGCTCTGCTTCTGCTCCTTGTTTTCCTGTTTCTTTCTCAAAATAATACAGAGACTTCCTGCTCGGTTGTCATCTTTTTGATTGCTTCTAAGCCAAATTTTGGTATTAAATCCGCTTGCTCCTGAACAGATAGATCATATATGTTATCAGTATTGTACCTAGTCTTCAGCACTTCAAGTAATTCTTCCTGTACATTCCTTGCCGTTTTTGCTTTCTTGATTTTCTTTTTCGGAGATTTGATGAAATCTTCTTTCCTTAGCTTGTGTGACTTCGTTGATCTGAAAGATCTATCTAAATCCGTATCAGTATCTTCTTCGTCTGTTTTAGACGATGGTGTCCTAAAAATGGACATTTTTGTGTACCTGAGGGTACCTAAATCAGTTAAAATAACTTCGAACATAAAATCACTAGAAACTGAGCTGTCCGCCTACTGGACTGGGACAGTCTGCGCGAATGTGAGTCTAATGTAAAATTCCATTATGATTATTTGTAAATTTAAATAACAAAGTCTGATGTGGACACCACATGACTCCCTTGTATGGCCTATTAAATTATACACATTTTTTGCTTCATTTCATTTAAACTTATTTCCTGGAATTTCGTTACAGATATATTTATCATTCAATTAATTCAGTTTTTTATTTGTTGGTAAGTCAAAAATACATAAAAACTTAGAGCATTGTTAAAAATTGTAAAATACAGAAAAACGTAAAACACGAAGTACAGTTAAAAACAGTTGAAAGAAACAATTTTTACAAATAAAATTATAGTTTCTATGCAAAAACAAGCATTTTAGCCAGTGAGGAAGACAGATTTTTTGGTGCGAAAAATTGAAAGTTTACTTTTGATCCAACTCAGCGAAAGGACACTGAAGTTGCTGCACAAGCCAACTTAATTCACTATTCAACTAAGAATTTCAAATGTAAACTAATGGCGGTCTTGTTAGGCTTAGTACCATATAAACAAATTTTAAATTCTTGTTAATCCTACAACAAATCTTTACCAGAACATCATGAAGAAATCTCTTCTAAATCCATTTTACAATCTGTTTTGAAAACAGAGTTCTTTATTCTGTCCATGCATACTGATGTCGTGCAAAAACATCTTTGAAATAGATTAGAGTGGTTGAAGTGGATATTTTCATTGAAATATGGTAACCAAAATTTTTCACGATTACAACACTTCCTTTACATTATACAAATAGTTATAAACAATTTAAATTTAGTTTTGTAATTTTAATAAAAGTATATGCAGAGTAATAATCATTTAATGTCATTAATAGAATTATTAAATTTTTAATTAGTTTTTTTTAATATTTTTTTAAGCTTACGGACTTATACTTGGATGAAATCATCGGGTAGTCATGAATACATTACAAGCATAGGCAGCCAGTCAGAAGGATGCAAATGTGCAGAAAAGCATGAATGTGCAAATACTTCACTTCTATGTAACTGTGACATTGTAGATTCTCGATGGCGTGTGGATGAAGGAGACTACACAAACCCAAGTCATTTGGGCATAACTAGAATTTATATTCTTCAGCCAGAAAATTTAGAGCCAGGAGCTGAAGGGCGACTTACTCTGGGCCCTCTTGAATGTGTAGAGACTGGTAAATTTTTTAATTGTGTTCTAAACTTTGAAATTGGTTCAAATAGTGCTTTCATATTTTTTTCTTTATGAAATATTTCTAAGTTGTAATGTTGAAGATGCTGTACATATTTATACTGAATGGAATTCTATTAGGAAAGCATAACACTTTCAAGATGACATGCCTTTGTTTAAGACATTCCCTGGGAACGAAGGAGAGCCGAAAGGAATGCTCCCATAGGATGGAGGGTTTTGCATTGCTAAGCCTAACTTTTAAGGGGGAGATCTTTAAAAAAGTCATAACATCATAATTTTTGGTATCATTTTAAATTATTATTTAAGCTATCATATCTGTTAAAATAAGCATTTAATAGTCTTTCTTCTTTACATGAAAACATTAAAAAACAGCTTACTTTAAAAATAATTTTTGGATAAACTATTCGAATTAGTTTTAATTATTAATTCTAACATTAATGAAATGCTAAGCATAGTGATCTTCAGACTTTCATTTCAGTGAACCCATGAATCTATAATTTTTTTAGGGACGAGACACCCCTTGATCTCTAAAAAATTAATTATTGAAAGCATTGAAAATATTTTGTTGTTATTATTATACACTTTAAGTAGAGACTAAAAGTAATTTTTTTCATTATTTATTTTACTCATATAAACAGATCTACTTCACATTATCTTAATAATAGAAACAAAAATTTAATTATTTTGAATGGCTTATAATCCATGTGGTATTAAAAAATCCTTTCAAGATTTGATTATAAATTTTGGAAACCCTTAAAGAGTTGAAAAAAACCCCAGGGTCACATGGAATTCAATTTGAAGACCACTGCAGTAAAAGATGCAGGTAGGAAAAGAAAATTCTTACTCATTAAAAAAAAATTGAGCATATTAAAGTGTGCATGTGATACATTTGTTTTAAAATTTTATATTTTCTTAAGTACTCCTAAATTACAATGACAATTTTAAAATTAGTAATTTTTGTTTATTTATATATATATATACGAGGGTTGGAACTTTAATAGTGTCAACACAGCTGAAAAAACGCTACGTAACAAAACCAAAGAATTTCGCGTATACCACATGTGAACATACCTACCTTACCTCTCAGCAAAAAGAATCGTCCTGCCTACATCACGCGCATGCGGAGTGACGCGAAGAACGGATCCTTGTATTAGCTCGCGGTCTAAAGTAAGTGTTGTCAGGATGTTTTCAAAACAAGAACAACGATGTTGGATAAAAATTGAATGTGACAGAGGTTGTACAGCACAACAGTGTCATCAAAGCCTTCAAGAGGCTTGCGGGGAATCTGCATTGCCTTACAGAACCATAGCAAGATTGGTGAAAGCATTCAATGAAGGACGCCAAAACGTGGCAGACATGCTGCGGCCAGGTCGTCCGAGTGTCAGCGATGCAGACGTGCAAGCTGTTGCCGCACTAATGGACAGTGATCGCCACCAAATGATTCGTCAGCTGGCCGGACAAACAGGATTAGCACATACGACTGTGCTGCACATTCTGAAGGAGCGCCTGTCCATGAGAAAAATTGCTTCACGATGGGTTCCACATCAGTTGACGGAAATGCAGAAATGGCTATGATACGATGCTGCCCGAACCCACGTGGAGCGCTATGAGTGCG
This sequence comes from Stegodyphus dumicola, assembly GCF_044657685.1. Taxonomy (NCBI): domain Eukaryota; kingdom Metazoa; phylum Arthropoda; class Arachnida; order Araneae; family Eresidae; genus Stegodyphus; species Stegodyphus dumicola. The sequence continues at coordinate 143,711,867 of NC_140776.1, forward strand.
AAGGAGATGCTTTTTTATGCCGTATCATTACGCTGGATGAGACTTGGGCCCGATCGTAGCAGCTAGAACTGAAACGTCAGTCAAACGAATGGCGTCATCACGGGTCACCACGACGTTCGAAATTACGTCAGAACCCCAGCAATGTGTAAGTTATGGTGATTCTCGTGTACGACTGTGATAGTGTCATCCTAATGCATACCGTTCCCCCACAGCAGACCATCACTGCCCAGTATTACTGCTCATTTTTGGAGCACAGTCTCCAACCAGCTTTGAGAAAAAAACGGCGACACTTTCTGCACAACGCTCCTCTCATTTTGCATGACAATGCTCGGCCGCATGCAGCGCAAGCTGTGACTGATTTGTTCAAGCGATGAGACTAGGAAGTGCTTTACCATCCACCATACTCCCCAGATCTAAGCCCTTGTGACTATGACTTAATTCCTAAGATGAACGAACCACCACTCGCTTCCAAACTGTTCCTAAGATTCTTGCGGCAGTAGACTGACCCATTCAAACTATCAACAAAACAGGCGCTGCTACAGGTATTCTGTGACTTCCACATCATTGGAAACGAGTTGTACACAACGCTGGCGACTATATTGAAGGACTGTAAAACATGGTGACATGAATCACTTTTGTATTCCTTGTAAATAAATAGTTGCCACTATTAAAGTTCCAACCCTCGTGTATATATATATATATATATATATATATATATATTAAAACTCCTGTTGTCTCCTTGGTTATGCAAATATTTTTACATAATAATTAAATACTCCCCAAATAAAACGCATAGCTTGATATCTATGGAAATCTTAATTAAAAATATGCTACATTCCCCCTTTTAATTCTAGATACGCAAGAGTATGTTATAACATTTAAGACATGGAATTCCTATATAGAAGTACCAGGATGGCGAAGAGGTGACATTGCTTTCAGCTTTAGGACATCAAATAGCCAAGCTGTTTTGATATACCAAGCCTCCATTCTTTATACTCATGGATATCTTCGAGTGTTGCTAATAAATGGTAGTTATTTTTTGTTTTGATTGTATGTCATTTTTGCAAAACAATATTTATTTTTTATTTCAGGACAGAATATTTCAAATATTTATCTAGTTATCTGTTTAAAGGGTAATTTTATCACTTTGTCACAAAATTTGTATTAATATAATTCATAACTGTATAATAAAATATTACATTGCAAATTTGAGTACTATCTGTTGGGAGTGATTTTTTTTTCTATATGTGATAAATGATTAATAGAATTTGTATTAATAGCATTTTATGAGAAGGAAATATGGGAAGTAAGGATGTTACTTGCCTAGAGAGAAATGCTCATGCAGTATACTGTTATCATAATACTTTTAGTATGAAAATTACATTCTATATAAAAATTACATTCTTCAAAGTTATTTTGATTTGCCTTATCGCATAAGATGAATTGAAAAACTGATAAAAGTTTAGTAAATTATTTTCATGTTTATACATTTTTCTAATTTTCTGTTGTAAGTGTTGAATAATGAATGTGGTGTGATCTCTGGTGCACTAATGGAGCCATTCCATATAATGATGTAGATAACTGATTTGTATTTAAGTTATGTTGTGTCTGACTGCATTTGAACTAAAAGCACATGTATTATAAATATGCAAGGAGTTCTATTAACACAGTGACAACAATTGACAATTAATATTGAATGCACAGGAACAAATCATTTGGAGAGAAAGTGATTATCCTCATTATGTGAGGATCTTGCTAGTGACAAGAGTTTCTCTAGTTGAGTGTTTCAAAGGCACTCTATGATCATGCTGTGTCTGAAACAGTTTTCAGACTGAATTAGCCTTTTAAATTGCTCGGTTGTATTTTATGTCCTCCGACTTCTTATAGTTGAAGGGTATATCAGAGGCCCTGACAACAGACACAGCACAGATTGCCAAAATACCTGTTGCTGGCTGTGAAATTATGACTCTTGTAATGTCATGTGGAAGCATTAATGAACAAGTTACTACTCCTGCAATATCGGAGCATATGGTCTCACATCTTGTAACAGCTCGAAAACTAGGGCTCTGCAGGGACCCATATTTATTTATAGATTTTTATTACTTATCTAAATGTTGAATGGATGCATCTAAATTATAATTAGGTTAACCCATTAACTGCCAAAACTAAAATGAACAATTTTTCCCTTATACAAATAATAATGAGTATTAAATTAAGTATTTATAACATAAATTTATGTTGAAAATAAAGAAAATGCTCTTACGTGTGGAAAGATTAGTGTTGTGTTCACACAACATCAGCGGAATAAGAATACAGATATTTAGTGAGTATTTATTGTACTTGTGTGCTGGATTACTTTTTAGCTGTATAATGTTTTAGAAATCTAAAAATCACTTTACTTGTAATTAATTTAATATTAAAATTTACATTGTATTTCTTTTACAAATACAGGTTATTTTCAATTGAAATGTTGAAGCATGGAAAGCTTCATCACAATCAGGATGTAATGCTTTATTACATATTTTGCATCTATAAACAGTTTGGTTATGGCATTCTTTATAACGAAGTTTTCTGTTATTGTCGGACTTTACGATAAAATGTCTACCATCTCCTTTCAGTGGCTTCTGAATGTTGAATTTATTATATCTTCCTGTTGCTGATCTGTTTCTGGCTAATTCTACAATTTCAATAGGAGATTGCAAAAGGAAGATGTAATCTTCATGTCTGAAATGTAAAAGAAACTTTTCAATTTCCAAATATAGAATATTTCCAAATGTAGAATATTCAAATATATAGTTTCCAAATATAGAATATTTGGAATATTTGGAAATAAAATTTCCAATGAAACTTTTTAATTTTCAATAATAGAAAGTCGCGATATGTTCTGTGTATTTGTTAAGGATGCATCAATGTAATTAGTAAATATTGGCCACCACCATTTTTTGTCACGAACTCTTATTCTGTTATTGGTTACTAAATTGGTGCATAAATCAACTTCTCCCATTTTGGAATTGTGTTTTCAATAGGATGTAACTGATATTCAAAAACCTTTTTCCTGGAATTGTGTTTTCAATAGGATGTAACTGATATTCAAAAACCTTTTTCCTTTACGTTCTTGAATAATGGGAAATACTTTTTAAGGGCTGAATTTTTCCAGATGTTGAACCAACAGTTAGAACCGAATTGTTGTTCCATCGGACAAAAATTTTGTTTTTCTGTTCATAATGGAAACCATAATAGCCCCTGTGTTTCTTACGGACACATTTTATCATTTGTTATGGGCATATTTGTATGTGGTTTTTTTAATTGTTCCTGTAGCACTAAATCATTTATTTTTTAGATGACAGAGAAGTTGAAATCATACCTGATGGTTACGTTTTTTATGCATTTGAAGTTTCAGTTTTCTATTTTTTAAACTTTTTCATATGATTAGCATTGTTTTTAGAAGGCTGAAATCTACTTCTTATGTGCACTTATACATCCCCAGCAGTATTATTTGGTAAAATATCATTATTATTATGCAAAGCATTATGATTCCCTTCTGCTTTGTCACTAGCTTCTGCAATTTCTGATGAAACAAACACAATATCGTTTCATTCTGGTCATTATCATCATATGTTTCTTTATCAAAAAGTCTTTAAAGGACTTCTTTAATGTAAGGTACCTGGTTGTCTGTCAACCAGGGTATCTAAAGGCATGAGTAAATAAGGAGAATACCCTCTTCCCGTTGGCGTTGCACTAATGCAACACCTATTTTCGATTACATCTCCACACAAATACAAACAGCTGATTGATGAAATTTTCTTATAAGAGGTGACCTTGGCTGAAAATAGATCACCCCTAAAGATGGCGATTCTTTTGTTAATTTTTTTCAGCAAAAATACCTGGTCAAAAATTTTAATTAAATTTTGTGTCAAGTACGAGACTAATTATGAGGTGTATTCAGAAACTAAGTACCGTAAAAAAAAAAAAAAAAAAAAAGTAAAACAATTTTTGCGAATCCAATTTTATTTTTACATGAAAATACATGTCTTAAACTATTTTTCAACATAGTTTCCGCCAATGATTAAACACTTGTCATAGCGGGTGACCAGTTTTTGTATACTATCATCAAAGAAACTTCCCGGCAGTTTCGATAACCACGACTCCACAGCATTTTTCGTGTCATCGTCAGATCCAAAGCGCTTGCCACCAAGCTCGCGCTTCATGTGCAGGAACAAGTGATAGTCGGACGGCGCCAAGTCCGGGCTGTACGGCGGGTGATCGAACTGCTCCCAATGAAACTGTCGAATTAATGATTGAGTGACACCAGCAGTATGGGGCTGAGCATTGTCATGGAGCAACACAATTCCTTTACTGAGCATTCCTCTTCGTTTTTTTTTTTTAATGACACGCCTTAGTTTTGTTAAAGTCTCACAATATCGTGCCGCATTAATGGTTTCACCTCTGGGAAGAAATTCAGTAAGCCTTTCCTATCCCAGAAGACAGTGCACACGATTTTTTGTGATGACATTGTCACTTTGAACTTTTGTTTTTTTGGAGAATGAGTGTGTCTCCACTCCATCAATTGTTGTTTCGATTTTGGTGTGAAATGACACACCCAAGTTTCATCACCTGTCACAATTTGGTTTAAAAAGTTTTTTCCCTCATCACTGTACCGCGTGAGAAATGTCAAGGCACTACCAAGTCGCTTTGTTTTGTGAACATCAGTGAGCATTTTTGGAACCCATCGGGAACACAGTTTGCGATAATTGAAGTGGCCAGACACAATTTCGAACAAAACAGTACATGAAATTTGTGGAAATGCCCCTGAAAGAGTTGTCATTGTGAAGCGTCTGTTCTCATGAATTGCTTCATAAACTTTCCTTACCAAATCATCGGTGACAACAGAAGGCCGACCACTCCGAGCCTTGGCGTGGACATTTGTTCGACCTGCATTAAACATTCTTACCCACTTTCTCACCATTCCGTCACTTATCGCGTATTCACCATAAACTTCTGTCACTTGACGATAAATTTCGGCCGGTTTAACATTCCTCACATTCAAAAATTTAATCACTGCACGAATCTCACGGTCAGCAGGAGAACTAATTGTCTTAAACATTTTGAATGTGCACAGCAAACTGAAAACACAACATAGAACAACCAAAATGGCGACAATTGAAAGTCAGTGAACAAGAAAGACTAGTGCGCATGCCCGTGACGCCTACCACAGCGCTGCGACAGTGCTAGAATGAAACGGTACTTAGTTTCCGAATACGCTACGTATTATGAACAAAATTATTGTTGAATATAAACATTTTTATAAAGAAATAATCTTCATAATATTCCCTACAAAAAAGCATATGCTGGTAAAAAATATCTTTGGTAGTTATGCTTTTGTACACATTTATTTTGACCGTTGCATTAACACAACACCAGCGGCTAATTTGTTAAGAAAATTCTGCATCTGAAAAATGATTTCTTTTATCATTTAAGTATAAAACAGAATCTTGCTTCAAAAATTTTTTTTCTTGTATAAATTACTTAAGTTTTTTGATGACATGAAGGTCAAATTATATGAATTATTATTTGATTTAATTATATGATATGTATTGATAAATGTTTTAAGTGGAAAATGAAAGAAGCGAAAATTAAATTCTTTATCTACTACAGAAGAATGTGATGAAACTAAGAACGTTTCTTTCTGTAATAATATGATTCATGCAAATTAGTTATCTAGAAATCACTTAAGAACATTTTTTGATTTCAGGTAGTCAACCAATTAAAAAGTACATGCTTTGAAACAAATTTTTAGCTAGAGTGAACTAATGAAAATAAAAAAGAATGAAAAGTGTATTTATATTATACCCATAATCTTGCCAAACTATCTAAAACATCCATGAAATTCCAACAGCAAATAATTTATATGGCCTTCATAAAGCAAAATCCTGACTAAATAACTGATATATGAAATAAAGATTGTGGGATCCCAAAAGATATTTGATTTGTGTTAAAGTGTTATATAAATATAAGGTATTTTTTGTCAAATAGATTGGGATATATTAGAATAAAATGAAGTGATGAATGCAAGTGACGTACACAACTATTTATCATTTCACAAATGAGCAACTGTAGAACATTAATTTGAATTAAATCTTCAAGTTATTGAAATTGAGAGGTTAAAGAAAGTAAATGGTAGAAAAGACAGATGCTTAAATTAGTGAAATTTTCAAAATGTCAGAAATTCTGAAAGGAAAAGCAGCTTGAGATTAAAGATTAATAATTTTGGTCCCAATCTTGCTGTCTTTTATACCAGTGAAATAATTGTCCCCTTTCTTTAAAAAAAAATATATATATATATATTGGGATCTGGGCACTTAAGGTATCTCATATTTATCAATCCTGATAAAATTAAGGAGCATCAATGAATCCAGTCAGTTTGCTGTAGATTTCTGTCATATGTTCAAGTGATGTAATAAATTTGTTTAAAGAATATATTTTTAATATGCGGTCTTGTCAGTGAAAGCCTAAAATAAGCATTGATTGTATATAGTTTTAGTGCCTTTTGACTGAGTGTAGCAGTGCAAAATTAAAAACTAATTTAATTATTCTGAGATTTTTTGTGTTATCTTTTTTCCTTGTTGATAATAACTGTCTTGTAATTTGCTTCTGTTATAAAGTTTTATAATAAGTTTATTGTAGTAACCATAAAATGTTGCAGGAATTTTTCTCCTATTTATTTATAATTAATGTACTTGAATAGTTTTTCAACTGAGAATTGCAATTGAGCTCTCAGTTTTAAATAATCAGTTTTACTGTATTAATAGTATTGCCTTTAAACATTAAAAAAGTATTGTTAATTTGAGGTAATTTGAATAGTTAGTCAATTGAGAACTGTAACTGAGTTCTCTCAGTTATTACTATTATCAATTTGGCAATATTAATTATAATGCTCTGGAGAAAATTTCAAATATTATTTGTTAATTTGATGTAGAGTGTATTCTGTTCTAACAAAAAGTGTTGTTCATTAATTATGTAACTTTTCATATTGTGTAATTGTATTTTTACAATGAAAATCTTTGCAAAGATTCATGGAATTGTATTTGTAGAATGTTGTAATACCTTATGTCATAAGAGATATTAGCAAAACTGTGAGAAATTCAATTTAAATTGTGTTAAATATTTTGTATGTGATATTAATTTGTACTTTTATTTTCAATTAGATCATGAACTCTCTTTTGAGTTTACTGTTGGCAGTCAACCACGAAGTGTGATAGTAAAATCTCGGCGAAAATTAAATTCGGGTGAATGGCAACAAGTATGGGTAGACCATGATATGCATCATATGCGGTTCACTGTCAATTTAGATTCTGCAATGGTGGATTATGGAGAATCACATGGTGTGGGACCATTTGAAGGACCTCTGTATGTTGGTGGCGTCCCAGAGTAAGTTAAAGATTGTTCTAAATTTTAATGCAATGATTTAGAGTTTTACATTATATAGACATTGATATGCATTAAAAAATTAATGTATATGTAATGAAGCAAACTTAGCTATACTGATTGCACAGATATTAAAGATGCAGATACTGTTATATTGTAAAAGCGTATATAGCATAAATATGTACAATCTTGATCCATAATGAAGAGCAAAACTGACATTAAAGGCAGATTCTTTATTTCACTAAACATTTTATTGCCACAAACAAATTGGGCTGCTACATGCTTACACTTTTGGTAGCTCTGTAGTAAGAAGAGAGTAAGTAGTAAGCAGCAGTCCAACTAGGGTGAGCTAAAGAAAGCTTGTGTTGATGATGAAATCTTAATTCATAATGAGTTAGTTTTGGTTCTCAAAAATAAAATTTTAATGAAATTATTTATCTTAAGCAAAATATGTTCTTTTCTCCTTCATATCTCCAATACAGCAGAAAAAGACAAAACAATCTTTGTGTCATTTTTAAATAATCAAATGACTAATTTATTCTATTACCATGCTACCAGTTTAACATTTTAATGGTCATCAACAAGCTGAGGTTTCTTTCCTGTTATGCATCATGGTGAGCACAGACGAACACAGCTCACATTACTTATTTACTAAATACACTAAATTTATGATTGACAGATATCAGGTGTATTTGGGAAGAAAGAAGTGCTTAATCTCACTAGTACAAAAAGATTAAATTGCCACACAGCCTAGGTTAACTGAGGCATAGCTCCCACATGTTTCTGAAATGTTTGCACAGGGGGATCAACTAGCATATGTTTGTATTTAGCGATATACAATTGCTGCATATTATAGTTAGATTTCATTTGTGTGCAAACAACCTCTTTATTTCATTCTTTCATGGGATTATGATCCAAAGGATCGAACTGGCCATTCAGACATGCCAACAATGCCGATCCTAGTTCATTTGGCTGCACATGTGCAATTTAAAATTTGCTGCCATTTTATGCAGAAATGTAATGTGTTTGATAATCATTTAACTGCCCTTAAATTTGGCTGTACACCTTTTTGCCCCGTGCTAGGATTGGCCCTGCATGCCGAATTCATTATTATACACAAAGAAACATTTTAGATAGTCATTTCTATCCCTTTCCCCAGAGAGATGGTGTTATGTGTGCCCTTCTTCGAAATAGGTGGTGGATGTAAAGATGTACCGTAATTTCGCACGTATAGTCCGTGGACTATCTGTGTTTAAAATGCGAATTTTTGAAGCTGCGGACTATCTACCAGTGCGGATAATACGCTGGTTGTTCATGGTTAAAATCGTTGAAATTTAAAAAACACGCTGTCGTGAACTGCCGATGATCAAATATAAAAAAAGCGTGAGATTCCAAGAAAACATTCGTATGTATTGTATTCATAGTAAACCATAGAGCATAGTGGAGAACGAATGAGTAGTAGCAAGTAGAGCTCATAAAATCCAGGCTGGCGCATCAAGCAATGCCGTGATATGAGCACTCACTTAGCGCAACCAGAGTCTTGTATCCCAGTATCCTTTACACTGCTTTAGCGCAACTGCCGGGAGGGAGAAAAGTAGTTGATGCATTAATTCGGTTTTTAGGAGCCTTAGTAGCAAGTACCTGGAGTACAAAAAAAAAAGTGTGATTCGTTTACTTATAGCGTGATTTGGCAACACCGAGTGAGTGGGGTCGAAAGTCACATTTCATTACCACTTATCACGAGGAGAGCACGCTGCACAGTGTTTTATTTTCGTATTTTGTCTTTCATCTTTGATAACGTTGATGAAACATTGCCAGAGTTTTGCTGTTGAGTTTAAACTCAAGGTAGTTGAGAAAGCTGAAAAAGATTGAAATAGAAAAGTGGGCTGTTATTTTGAAGTGAACGAGAAAGTGGTGAGAAATTGGCGCAAACAAAAGGATGTGTTAAAAAGCATGGGAAGAAAGTGATCCAATCAGCACAGAAAAGTAAAATGGACAGCTTTAGAGGAAAATTTACTGAGATGGGTTCTCGACCCAAGAAATGCCGGATGCTCGAGATGGGTTCTCGACCAAAGAAATGCCGGATGCTCCATTTCAACAGTTAAAATCCATCTCTGAGCAAAGTCCATGGCAGAAGAGATGCAAATAATGGATTTCAAGGGAGGAATAAATTGGGTTTACCGCTTCATGCGTCGTAAAAACTTGAGAGTTCGCAGCAGAACGACAATGTGTCAGGCTGTTCCGGACGACGTAAATGAAAAAAAAAAAAAGCTTCTTTCCTTCAGTTTACAAGGAAAGTTATCTCAGAAGGGAAATATTCCCTAAAAAATATTATAAATATGAACGAAGTTCCATTAACATTTGATTGCCCACCGAATCACACCGTCGATACTTGTGGCGTGAAAACAATATCAGTAACAACAACTGGTCAAGAAAAGACCCAATTCACAGTGATGCTCGCCTGCTGTGCTGACGGCACAAAGTTGAAGCAGCTCTTAATCTTTAAGAGAAAACAATTTGCAAGGAAAATTTTCCTCGAAGCGTCGTAATATGGTGCAATGAAAAGGGTTGGTGCAACGAGGACATTATGCTCGATTGGTTTCAAGAAGTTTGGAAGAAGAGAGAAGGTGCCTTTTTCAATTCCAAAGGAGTACTAATTATGGATTCCATGAGGGCGGAGCGTGTGTAAAGGCGGAAGCTAAAAAAAATAACGGTGCTGAACTTAGTGTTATTCCAGGAGGTTTAACAAAAATCCTGCAACCTCTGGATATTAGCGTGAACAAAGTTTCAAGTCCCACGTATTTGCTTGCTGGGAGATCTGGATGTCGGAAGGTTTACATACTTCCACAAAAGGAGGAAATATGAGACGCGCTTCATACACTGAAGTTGCCGAATGGGTCGATAAATCCTGGAAAAGTGTTAAAGTGTCAACCATCCGATCGGGATTTATAAAAGCCAGGATTGTTAGTGAAAGTGAGGAAATCACTGACAGTGAAGGTAGTAATGCTGAAAATGAACTTTTGGGACTGTGTATGTATCCAAATGATCAGAAGGTTGTTGATGCTTGTTCCTTGATCTATTGTACCAAGATATTTTACTGTACATTTATTTACAATTTATTTTAAGTCGTATGCGACCTGGCATATTTACAAGCATTATGCCTCCTGGCATGTACATAATAGGCATATTCTGCCACCTGGCATTTGAATTGATACATCATACTAGTTTTCTGCCACCTGACAGATACGATGCAATTACCTCAATTAGCGGTAATACGCCCGACATTTTGGCGTGTCCGCTCCCTTACGTTCTGTTACGCAACTAACTTTTTGTGCAGTGCGTCCTCTGGGCACAAATCACCGAGGAGGCCAAAACATCCCCCCCCCCGATGAATTACATTCTTCTTAATATAATCTTCAATATATGCAAACAAGTAAATGAAAAATATAGAAACTGAAAACATACAAAGACCTTCAAAAAGTATAAAATTACATGTTACACTTACCAATCTTCTAGCAAAACATCTTATATCGTACTATATTGAAACGTTAACTATGAGGGTTAAACTAGAACAAACAAATAAAATTATTAGTACAATAAGAAATGAAAATAATAATAAAACATATTCAATATGAAACAAACACTTAAGTTAATGTTCTTCAACTGGTAAAAGACACAGTTTGGTAACAGGACGTTTAATGTCCCCGTGCACAGTTTTTAGTCTAACCACTCGGACATTATTGTCTCTTCCAGAAAACACTTCTATTACTCGCCCGAGTTTCCAACGTAATGAAGGCATATTATCTTCTTTAATGATAACCAAGTCATTTAGACGAATATTTCTGCTAGGCTGTCTCCATTTGCTATGCTGCTGTAGTTGGCACAGGTACTCTTTAGACCACCGCTTCCAAAACCCTCGGAACATCTGCTGTGTTAGTTGCCATCTTTGCAATGGAGACACTCGTACTTCGGTTAAATCTTGTTCCAGAACAGCTGTTAAAGAAGTCCCTATAATAAAGTGTCCAGGAGTCAAAGCTATCAAATCATTGGGATCACTGGAGACCGGTGTTATTGGCCTCAAATTTAAGCATGCTTCAATTTGTGCAATTAGAGTTAGAAACTCTTCATAAGTAAAAATTTGAGTTCCAACACATTTCTTTAGATGCAGCTTCATAGATCTAACAGCTGCCTCCCATATACCACCATGATGTGGAGCAGCTGGAGGGTTGAATATCCACCTTATGTTTTCATTTGCTAACCACCTTTGAAATTCTGAGGTTGACTGGACAGATGAAACTGCTTCCTTGAGGATTTTATTTGAACCTATAAAATTAGTTCCACAATCACTTCTTATTTCTTGAGGTTTTCCTCTCCTCGAAGCAAATTGTTTTAGAGCAGCTAGGAATGCTTCACTTGATAAGTCGCTAGCAATCTCTAAATGGATAACCTTTGTAACTAAACAAACGAAAATACAGATATAACATTTAATTGGTCTTATACCTCTTCCCCTTTTCATTTTCACAGAAAATGGGCTGGCATATCAACGCCAACCTTTGACAAGGTTCTACTTGGAATCACTCTACTTGCAGGTAGTTCTCCCATTAATTGAATAGATGTTACTGCTCGTACTCTGCAACATTTTATGCATTTCCAAATGCATTTTTTAATTTCATTCTTTGCACTTATTATCCAGTATTTCTGTCTTATTGCGGATAACATTAAATGCAACCCTCCGTGTAAATGTTTTTCGTGATAATGCTGTATCATTAATTTTGTGAAGTGATTATTATTTGGCAATATAATGGGATGTTTACTTTCTCTGGTGATTTCTGCGTTTCTTAATCTACCTCCTACTCTTAAAATTTCGTTTTCATCTAGAAATGGATTAAGTGAAATGATTTTGCTTTTAGTTTTAATCTGTTGTTCTGTCTTTAAAGCCTTAATTTCTTCTGAAAATTCATTAAGTTGAACATTTCTTATAATAAATTCTGAAGCCTTCCGTAACTCATAGGCGGTAAGCACACCAGATTGCTTTTCACGAGCGGATTTACAGTTGTTCACGAAGCGCAGAACATAAGCCATTATTCCCAGTACTTTGGTTAAATCTCCGTACAGTTCAAGATTTAGTAATGGTTCTGTAGATTCCACAAGTGTTTTCAAAGTAACACATTTATGTTCTTCACTAACGTTTTGCAAGTCAGCTTCGGTATTCATTTCGTTTATGTGATGTCGAATATCTACTTCTGAAAGCCAGGGTGGCCCAGAAAACCAATCACTATCATTAATTATAGTTTCAGCATCCATCCCCCTCGTAAGTTTATCAGCAGGATTTGTCTTCCCACTGCAAAAATACCAGTTGTTTAAAATTGTTTTCTCCTTGATTTCTACCACACCATTTCTAACAAATTGTTTCCACTCGTTGGCAGATCCCTTGATCCAGTGAATGCAAATTTGGGAATCAGTCCAGTAAAATATATTTCCCTTATCCAACTGCATAAATATCGATTGCAAATACGAACCTAATCTTGCAGAAATTAATGTTCCCAAAAGTTCAAGCCTAGGGAGTGTTACCCTTTTTAATGGAGCCAAACGAGATTTCGACATTATGAAACTTGTTTTATATTTATTTTTCTTCTTAAATCTAAAATATGCTACGGCACCATAACACTTGGGACTGGCATCAGAAAATATGTGAACTTCTATAAACTTCCAACACATATCACTGAAGTACTGTCTGGGAATTTCGAAAAACTTTATTTTTTCAACTTCTTTTAACCATTCCTGAAATATGAATTCTGCATCAAGGAGAACACTTTCGTCCCATTGAATACCCTTTTCCCACATAGTTTGCATTAAGAGTTTAATTCGAACAGTAAATGGATTCATAATTCCTAAGGGATCAAAGAGCATACCACATGCTGCTAAAATGATGCGTTTAGTTACTTTGAGATTTTGTAACTTCTCAAACTGAGATACATCTATTTTCAAATTATCATTGACATTGTCCCAGATAAGACCTAAAACTTTCAACGGTACCAAAGAGTCTTCAGATGTTTCACGAGAGTCAATTCCATTAAGTTTCCATAGTTCATTCAGCTCAGGTGAGTTTGAAACCCATCCACGTAGATTCATACTGGCCTCGCTAAGAATGAAAATCATGTCCTTGCTTAAATGTAAGGCCTTTGCTACATTAACTGTCCCAGAAATTAAATCATCTACGTAAAGCTCTTTTAACATACTGCATGCCTCTTTGTAGGCATCTTCATACTTTTTTAAATGCAGTCTTACTGTAGCTGTTAATAAATAAGGTGAGCACTTGACCCCGAAAGGAACTCGATTGTGTTGGAGAACTTGTAAGTTGGGATTACTGTGATCGAGATTTGACCCTTCTTCATTTATCCACAAAAACTTTAAAAAATCCCTATCTTCTTTAGCTAAGCCTACCTCTAAAAATGCACGCTGAATGTCGGCACAAAACGCAATTGAATGTACCCTGAATTTAATGATAATCTTTAGCAAATCAGGATTTAAATTAGGTCCACTTTCCAAACAATCATTAAGTGATAAATTTCCCTTACTTTTAGAAGAAGCGTAAAAAACTATTCGAACCTTTGTAGAATCCTTCTGCTCGTGCACTACCGCGTGATGAGGCATGTAATACCCCGTTTTCAAATTACCATTTAAATACGTATCTACTCGTTCCACTATACCATCTCTCAAGTGTTCATTAATTATCTCATTATATTTTAAATATAGCTCGCTATTTTTCTGAAACCTATTATTTAAAAATTGTAAACGCTGTTTCGCGATTTCATAATTGTTATTTAAACCTTCAACACCCTCTTTCCACAATAATCGAGTTTCATACCTTTTATTTTTGTAAGTTGTATTTCGTTCAAATGACTCTAAAATTTCTTTATCTGATAGAGATATTTCTTTATCCAAACTTATCCCAATTGCTTCTAATTCCCATAATTTTTTAACTCTTTCATAATCTAAGTCCTCATTTACAACGGTTATATGATTAACTCTTGCGACCTTACACTTTGATCCTTCGTCCTTGCCTTGAATCACAAAACCGAAAGTGCTTTCTGTTGCGACTAATTTTTTACAAATCTTCACGTTTCGTTCTCCTAAAATTTCCCAAATATAATCTGAACCTATTAATACTTGAATTTCATCACTCGTACCAGCATCTGCTAATTCTATTCCCTTCTCAAACGCCATCTTTCGTATCCACCGAGAAGGAACTTTTTCTTGCCCTAGTGTTATAGAATCAATGACTATTGCGTTAATATTTATCTTTTTACTGGGATGGCTTACATTTTGCAATACGATTTTTATGATATCATACAAGCACTCTTTTGCATCTTTGCATCCAAATGTGAAAATAATAAGCACTTCTTTATTAATAATTTTCAACCCCAGTGAATCAACCACTTCTCGTAAGATGAATGACTTTGTTGACCCTGAATCTAGCATACAACGTAATACCTTTTCGTTCCCCCCTTTACACCTAACTGTTGCCGAAAACGTCTGTAAAAGAACGGAAGTCGGTGGTTTAATTTTGTTATTATTTTCATTACATAAGAGGGAAAGAGAAGCTTCAGGGATTGGCGTTTGTTTTGTCTGATTGGAAGTATCCGTCTCTAAACCTTTCGATGCGGCGTCACATATTAACGAATTATGTAAACCTTGGACATTGCACAGTCTGCATTTTTCATCTTTATGAGCACAGAAACGCCTTGGATGCCCTTTCGAAAAGCAAATAAAACATAAACCTCAATCCATTAATGCCTTTCGGCGAGCCTCTAAATCAAGTGCGCAATCATGATTCATATGACAAGCAGATAAACAGAATATACAGACATTTTGATTCTCTTTGTTAGACGGGGTAGAGAACTTTCGATTTGGATTAAAATGTGATTTTTGAAAGTATTTAGAGGGAGTTTCGCTTTGACTAGTTAATACTGAAGCACCTTGCTTATTCGTACTGTAAAAATTTCTTTTAGAATGCATGTAAGATTTATTTTGATAACCTTGATGGGAACTTTTGTTTCGTATTGATGTTTCATTTACATCAAAATTCTTAGAACGTGCTAACATCATTGATGTTTCCCTACATTCCACTTCCGTTTTCAAGAACGTTAGTAGTTCATTAACATCGAAATTTTGTTTATCACTTCTTTTCCTAGTGAATTCTAGAGTTAAATTCTCGGGTATTAACTTTAACAAAATAGGGGATAATAAATGTCCATAAGAACCACTAGTAACATTTAAAAAATTTAAATTCCTTATTTGTATTTCTATATCGTCATAAAGCTTCCTCAAAGAAGCCGTATTTCCGGAATATTTTACAGATTCTAAACTCAACAATTTATTCATATGCGCATTAATTAGCAGGTCATCTCTGCCGAAACGGTTTTTTAGTATATCAACAGCCACCGTATAGTTTTCACTAGTAAAAGTTAATCCACTAATAGCATTTAAAGCTAAACCTCCCAAAAGCGATTTTAAATAACAAAACTTGTCAACCGAACTGAGACTTTCGTTTTGGTGAATGGAATTACTAAACTGATTCCAAAATTCAAGCCAAGAACAAGGATCACCGTAATATTTTGTAATCGTTAATTTTGGCAATTTTAAAGTATTAACTTCACAAGTTTTCAACTTCGGAGATATAGTTTCCTCACTAGAATTTCTAGATTCAACTTTACACGCGTTTTTTCTTAATTTTTCCTGAATTTTACATTTAAAACTTATAATTCTTTCCTGATATTCCTGCACGGAAATTACTTCTCTTTCCAACTCCTGTTCCGTAATTATAAGTTTTTCAATCTCAGAATCGTATTGTTTCAACAACTGCGATTTTTCAAGTAACATTTCGAGTAATTCTTTTAATTTCTCATCCGCGGTTTCACCCTCTTCTAACAATGCAGGATCTATTTTACTCATCAACTTAGTAGTTAAGCTACGCGTCACCGTATGCAACTTCTTTGCCTTATTCATAGCCTCCATTTTACCATTAGATTCTATCAACTATAATAATCACCAAGATTTTTATTCAACAATTCTATTCAAAACTGGAAAAATGGAAAAGGGCCTACCTCGAATTTCTTCTCATTAAATCCTGGCTTTTCAGTCATGAACTCACTAATTTTCTTCGTCCATTCTTCATCTCCACAAATCATGTCCGAGTCACCAGAAAAAATGTGTACGTATCCAAATGATCAGAAAGTTGTTGATGCTTGTTCCTTGATCTATTGTACCAAGATATTTTACTGTACATTTATTTACAATTTATTTTAAGTCGTATGCGACCTGGCATATTTACAAGCGTTATGCCTCCTGGCATGTACATAATAGGCATATTCTGCCACCTGGCATTTGAATTGATACATCATACTAGTTTTCTGCCACCTGACAGATACGATGCAATTACCTCAATTAGCGGTAATACGCCCGACATTTTGGCGTGTCCGCTTCCCTTACGTTCTGTTACGCAACTAACTTTTTGTGCGGTGCGCCCTCTGGGCACAAATCACCGCAATCACCGAGGAGGCCAAAACAGGGACACTCTTCCCGAAAATATATTAGAACTGTTTAATTCTGATACCGATGAATCGGACTTTGAAGGTTTCCGTGAATGTAGTAGAATGTGTGATTAATTAATATATTTAAACTGATGATCTATAATCCGGAAAAACCTCAAGTTTCTAAACTCAAGATATCTTGTGATACTCAAGTTTCTAAACGCAAGATATCTTAAAGGTAAACATTTCAGATTTTTTTTTTTCGTGACTGCAGACTTTATAAAACATAACATCAAAAACAACTTTCTTTTTTGGGATATGAATTCTTTTGTTAGATGGTGCTAAATTTGCCAACTTATTAATATTTATAAATATATCATTGATAAATATCATTGAAATAATGATACTATTTTGGAATTGTATTTAAGAAATAGTATTGAAATAAAAAGTTTTTATTTTTGCCTGTCATATTTTAATATGACTTAACTTTCTATTTTTTGAAGGCTTAGGAATATTTTTTTTCTGAAAAATAAACAAGATGGTAAATGCTGTAAAGCATAGTTTTCAAAATACTTTTTAGCAAAAGCAAAAAAGGGGTACAGTAATTGTATAAAAATTAAATTCATCCTTTGTCTCCTGTATTTTTTCAAGGTAAGAGTTTTTTTCCCTGTATAATTATATGAGAATATTCAAATGTATATCAGTTTTCTATGTTAAATTCACTTGACACATATCTTTCCTGAATTCTCTTTCAAAAGTCTTCTTGCCTTTTGCTGTTATATCTTTTCTATCTTAGGCCATGTATCCTAGAGGTTGAGAAGGATTTGAAGGCAAGATTTATAGACCAACGATTTGAAAAAATTTCAGAAAGATGTCTTCGTGGTATTAACACACAATGAACATTTTTTTGAGGGGGGGGGAACTTTTGGAAGAGCGGGAAAACAAAATCATTTGAATTTTCTTCTTTCAGTGCAAGAAGTCTTTCTCTTAACATGTTTTTTCCCCCCATGTATTTTCTCTCTTTCTCTCTCTCTCTCTTTTTTTTTATTACGCACAAACATGGAAAATAGCAAAAATTGTTCTAATCTTTTTGCATGTACCTGGATCTGTATAAGGGAATTTTTCTATTAATAAAGATATTGAAAACTGACAGTTTGAAAGTTTCATCTGGTATATCTCAGTACACCATACACAGGGCTGGCACTAGGCATTTTGCTGCTTGTTGCAACATATGTGGGCCCTAAATTTTGAAAATTTTACCATCTGTAAATTTTGTTGCTTAGTGTTTCACTAAATTCTAAAAATTCTGCCACCCTGACTATATTGTTGTATTGTAATTCTAAAGACATCTTATTAAAAATAATATAAAATTAGCAGTTACTTTGCATTTCAAATACAAACTGGTTTTTTAGAATAATAGAAACCTTTAATTAAATCTGAAAATTGTAAAATAAAGAGAAAACGTTTTGGGGAAAAAATTACTTTCATAAAAAGAAAGAAAATTGTTCTTCAAAGGTATATTATTGAAACAGTAGTAAATTAGGAAATGAAAGAAAGACTGCTTTTGGAACATTACTTTGTTTATTGAAGCATTTAAATATAGAAAAGTATGTTAAATAGAAGGAAATTAATATAAATTAACCAAAATATCTGGAAAATTTTCAAATTAAAAAGAAGCATGAATATTTTGTTTTGTGTATGGTTTGTAATTTTTAACCTGTAATAATCCTATTATTGCTTTAGAATCAGTGTCATAAATTATATCCATAATTATCCATTATTTTAAATGTTCTTAGATTATGATATTAATAATGCATTTTGTGAATATTTTTTATATAAATAAAAGAATTTTAATAATGATAATATAATCTGTCACAACTAAGGTTATCTAATTTAATTATTTGTAACTAACTACTTTCCCTTAGAATTTACCCTCTATGTTGTAAGGCAAGTTACTGCCTTTCCTTGATCCATACCATCCACGTAAGATACAACACAAAATTGTAAAAATTAACATAGAATTTTAATTTTTTACGGCTAATGAGGCTTAAGGTAATACAAAACAACTTCAATGGCCTATTGAAACTTTACAGTATATCAACTGGGTTACAGCACCACAACTATACACAGCTACAACACTAATTGGCTCATACACAGAGAAAACTAACTTTTACCATTTACCAATCATGACAATATTGTCAGCGGCTTTTCCCCTCAAGAAGGCAAGCAACCAAGCTTATGTTACAAACTGTAGTAATTATGATTTCTGATTTTAACCAGTGCCACTTGACATAAAATCTGCATAAACTTCTAGACTTAGCAATAACACAGTGAAACAAGACATAAACAAAAGAATCAATATAAAACTATTAGTAAAATATAAATAAAATGTCACTAATCTTCTTTAAAATATTTAGGAGTATTAGTATAAAATATAAATGTGTAAAAAATAATATAATTTAATGCTAATTATTTGATAAATCTTATAAATTTTTTTTTTTTATCGAATTGGTTTTATAAAACCAGTTGAGAATATATTAGGTTATATATTAAGTATATTAAATATTAGGTTATGCTAATGCATCCTGCTTACAGATCTGTTTTATTCTGAGAATGGTATTACTGAAGTTTGGATGTAGATAATTGCATTAATTTATTTATTTTCCATTTGCTGATAGGTCCTTAATTTTTTTTGCACTGATGATTGTTAAAAATACATAATTTCTATGTGCAGAAGTGTGTACAAACCTTGAGGAAGTTCAGAGATATTTTATAGATTCAGATGTTGTACTAAGCCTGACATTTTAATCAATTGTTGTTCTACACTTAGCATACAGAAGTCTGTTTGTTTTGCTTTGTTCCTCCTTTTTCATAGATACCTGTTTTCAGTAGTAACACTGCTATTTCTGCAACATGTTATATGAGGCTTCATTTTTGGTGTAGTCTACCAACTATTATTTTATAATATTTATGAAAGCTGATGATTTTTGTGTTGGGAATAATTTATGGTTTAGTATTTGTCATGTTGAAGTAACTTAAAGCTAACTACCTGTCTGTCATGATTTTTAAAAAAATTGCTGTTTATAGCTAATTATACAGTATACATTTCTTTTCTATCATGTGACAGAAATCATATATGAACCCTCTTTGATTCTGTATAGAGTGTCATGTCAGACAGCCATGACTTTGAACATTCATAATCCTAGCTGCAATGCAAATTATGCAGCCTACTACATGAACTTCTACAACTGTTGATGAAAGATCTTGCTATTCTGGCAATAAAATCTTTCATTATTAAAAATAGGTCCCATCTCATTCTGTTCATTTCTGTGAAAACCACATAGCACTACTGAGTACAGTATTCAAATTGTTGGATTTTTACTTTTTCTCGTACTTTTAGATCATGTACTATGTCCTCTCATTTGCATGATTATTATTGGTAATTCATTCATTACAGATTTGATATTTTTTCCTCTTCTCTTTTATATCTTTTTAAATGCTTCTTTGAAATTAATGTATTTATTTATAAAAAGTTATAAATCATGATATTTAAAGAAATAAAAGATTGACTGTTAGAAGTTCTTCAACTGGGTGTAAAAAAAGGGTTTGAATTTTATATATATGGATATATCAGAGCATATTTTTTTTTTTTTTTTTTTACTTTGCCAAATAGAATTAGACTTTTTAACACATCATGTATTTCCTTTTTAAGGCATTTTATAATTTCTTTTTCATTTTTTTGAAGGCTTTCAGCAGGAGATTCGGCCATCAAAGAAGGTTTCATTGGATGCTTCAGAGGACTTGTGATCAATGATGTTGTAGTGGACTTATACAAGCATATGACTAGAAGGTAAGATTTTAATTAACAGTTTCTCTCCCCCTGAACATTCTGCATTTCATTTGACTTTATCTGTTTAGATAAAATTTATTACTAAAAATGAATAAATATATAAGTGTTCAGTTTTTTTAATTTGAAAGTGGCCCAGCTTTGCATTTTTTGAAGAGTTGAGCTATGTAAGAAGCCATTTTTTATTTGATGAGTTTATAATATAAGTAATGATTATTTATAATTATGGATCTGATTATGTGCTTTAGGCATTTCTGCAATTTTCAAAGAATATGGTAGAAATAAACCAAAATTTTTATCTGAAAGGTAAAAAGGATTTGTAGACAAAGAATCTTTGGAAGTGTATGACCTTTCATATTAGAAATATTATTTTCTATAAACTAAAGCTTTATTTCATTATGTTTCACAATCTTTAGTGTAAAGAAAAAGAGCTAGCATTTATAAAACATAATTATTTGTTAAAAACTTCTATGTGTTATGCATATTTTGAGTGTGACTTCTAAGAGTCCCAATACAGTCAAAAGTCGTTAATCCGGACTCGTCAGGACTTCGGCGATTCCGGATTATAGATCATCAGTTTAAATCTCGTAAGATGGCATGCAGAAATTCTAAAATTAAAAATATGAAACCGTAATTTATGAAATAAAAAACAATTATGATCTAAAGGGTATCAAAATTTACAAAAAAAAAAAAAAAAAAAAAAAAAAAAAAAAAAAAAAAGCTTAATATTTATTTGTTTACTTTATTAAACATTTCTTTTAATGTAAGTTGTTTCAGTTGCTTCATTTTATGTGATAATACTTTCTCTTTAATTCTATAAACAGACATAATTTCTTGTTCAGTTACAAAGTCCCGCTGTTCAAGTCCCGTTAATTGCCAAGAATACCGACTAACTTGTCAATCGAAATTTTTTCATTTTCACTAACCTCTCTGTCACATTCTTCATGTCTTTATCCATTTTTTGCAGCAATTCCACTTTTTGTTTGTTGGACATCGAAACATACTTTCGTTTTGTAGATCCTTTGGAAGTTCCAGCATCGGAAATTCTATTTGACATAATCAAAAGTTCAAGTTTAATTTTATAAAATTGCTCTTACAGTCTGCAAAAAATAATAAGACGGATCCAATTCGAAGATTAAGTAACAACGCAATCATTAACATTAACTGAAATAGATAATTAGATAATTTTAGCTTATACCATCCGTTATACATTAAACGCGCAGGCGAAAACGTATTCTGCACTTGCGCACACGCATATGTGCAGTAGTCAAGGTCTTACGTGCACGCGAAAAACGCCTGTGCGCATGTGCCAACGCGGCGCATGCGCAGAAAGTTTTTAGCGTTGAGGTCCGGATTATGGGTGTCCGAATTAACGACTTTTGACTGTATTACAAAGAGCTTCACAACCATCAAGTGAAGATTTTATAAATATGTAATAAAAAAATGTTTTAGTTAAATTTCTCAAAGAGATATTAATTTTTTGAATTGAAATGGTTACATTCACATATTTCTTCTTCCAACCTGTAAAATAAAGCACATTATATTTTGCTGAGATGAGCTAAAAAGGGTAAAAACTACATGAATACTCTTTCTCGTTATCAGAAATACTGCTATTCCTGAGTTCAACTCCAAATTTATTTAAGGGATGCATTCAAAATGATATGTAAAACTGAAAATTAAGTATATTTTACTTTTGTATACAGTAAAGAAGCATTTAAATGTAAGGTTTATTACACAGTATGTTAATTAAATAATGAGACTGTAGTTGTTTTTAATCCATGTAAAGCTGTATTACATTTCAAAAAGTCATATCGCTTGTCCACACAAGAATTTTAACATTTTATGTTATTTGCTCAAAATCTGTAGAGAATCTTTAGATGGAAGTATGTATATCTTTTATTTTTATGTAAGAAATATGGGATAAATCTTCCCTGTGTTTTTTTTAATTTTATCTAAAACATTAGGTCATAGTCTAGCAGGTAAAAGAGTTTAGCATTATTAAAGTTTAAAAAAATGCAAACCTGAAACAGCTGTAAGCTTAACAATACAACAGGTTTACTATTTTAACTATTGTTCCTCTGGAAGTTAAAGTATAAATATAAAATCTTGTCTGTTATATGGGCAATTTAAAATGGCAATGCTAAATGTATGAAAAGAATTGTTATACATTTATTTCATCATAAATGAATGTCATGTAAAGATTTATGCACTTATTTAATAAAGAAAGACTTAATTATTCAAAGTGTAATTTTATATTTTAGCAATGATTTGCTTGAACAGGTGGCTTACAACAAATATTTTTCTCAAGTGGTAATACTTTTTATTAGGATAGGAAATCCAAGAACTGTAAATAACAAGAACCTCAAAGGTGCAGAGTTAAAAATTTTGTCTGTAGGGCGATCTGAAAAGAGAAGGGAGAAAAAGTTGAGAACCAGTAAATACAAATTTAGAATTGCAGCGAAAGTGAAGAAGTCTAGGTCAAATGGCCAAAATATTATTTATATAAATATTATAATGAAAGGAATATATTTTACTGCTAAGGCACAATTATTCCTTTGCCTTTTTTACTAATAGTATTGTTGCATATGTTGTTGGGTTTGTAATAGATTGAATCTACACAGAACCAATTGTAGCTTGATAAAATTTATTTTACAAAAGGAACACTTCACAATTCTGGAATTTTTCACAAAAATATTTGTACAGATCTTCTCAGTATTACAGAGTACAGTCAATAACTACGCCTCAAATTACTAAGAATGTTAAACACAATGCAAAGCAAAGTGCACCTAAAAAGGTGAAGCTTTTACGGAGGTGTCTCTGCACTCTAAACTCGCACTGAACTAAAGAAGTCTGAAACTGTTGCTCTCTCAGTCTTACATAGTTTTCTCCCCGCCACTAAAAAATCTCTAGTACTTTTCCCTCCTCGTAATTGAACTTGAGCCATATGGCTTCTTTAGTAGCTGCAGAAAGAGCCATATATTCGGCTTCTGTTGTACTAGTTGCAATGGTTGGTTGACGCTTACTACACCATGACACTGCACCACCTCCGATGAGGAAAACATATCCAGTGGTTGATCGTCGATCCCCAGCATCACCTCCATAGTTTGAGTCGCTGTAACCAAGGACATCAGCACTACGGTCCTTTGAAAAAGACAATGTAGCATCTGTAGTGGCTCGAAGATACCGCATGATGCGCTTGACAGCATTCCAGTGAACCCTTGCCGGATTATTGGAGAACTGGCTAAGGAAATTCACAGCATAAGTTATATCTGGCCGTGTTGCTTGAGCTGCATAAAGAAGACTCCCAATGGCAGCCTGATAAGGAACAGGTAGCTTTTGTTCCTTACTAGTTGGTATCTGCAGTTTAGATAACACTTGATTTTGGTCTAATGGTGTTTTTACACCATGAGATTCATGCATATTATATTTGCAAAGCATACTCTCTACATACTGTGTTTGACTAAGGCTAATGGACCCTTTAGTTCTATCTCGTTCAATTTTAATTCCTAAGCAATAATTTGCTGGTCCCAAGTCTTTCATTTCAAATTTTTCTTTAAGTTGTTGTTTTACCCAATTTTTAAGTTCTATGTTATTACTAAAAATGAGTAAGTCATCAACATAAATAGTAACAATAACAAGATCTTTATTTTCATTTATTTTAATATAGACACAACTATCAAAAGAACTTTGCCTCAGTCCCATTTCTATTAAACCCTTTTCTAACAGTTGGTACCATAGTCTACCACTCTGCTTTAAACCATCTAATGCTTTGTTTAATTTTAGGACCTTTCCCTTTAAGTTTTGCTTGTAAAATTCACTGAAACCGTCTGGAATTTTCATATAAATGTCTTCATTTAGAGTTCCCTGTACAAAAGCCATTACAGCATCCATTTGGTCAATTTCCCAATCATATATAGCTGCATAAGCTAATAAAACTCTTAATGTTACGTATCGGACAACTGGTGCAAATGTTTCAGTATAATCTATTCCCTCAATCTGAGAATAGCCCTTAGCAACTAAACGTGTTTTATATCTTTCAATCTTGCCTACTGAATTACATTTAATTTTGAAAACCCATTTACAATCTACAATGTTCTTATCATAAGGTTTATCTGTTATTTCCCATGTTTTGTTTTTAATATGGCCTAATATAGTCTCCCATATAGAATCCTTCCAATGGTTTGCATCATTGCCCCTTAATGCTTCATCAATGGTTTTCGGTTCAGAATACACACCATTTGTTGCTGCTGCCATAGCTTTAACAAAGCACATTCGATCTAAATTTGGCATTGGCATTTCTGGCATCCCGTCTGTGTCATAGTCCGTATAACTATTTCGGAATCTAAGTTTTCTGTTTCTAGTCAATGTAGGTAGCTCATCAACTACACTACTGTTATCATGGCTATCATTTTGAGCAGTATTATGTTCATCGTGATTAGATTTAACACTAGCATTAACTAATTCATGATCAGACTGAGTATTATCATTAACCATCCCTTCCAATTCACCGTTCTGATTATCAGCTATTGCATTCTCAGTATCTGAAAATGTCATAATCACGCTCCCACTGAATGAGGATTCATCATAGAATTTTGGCATATTACTTGCCTTTTTATAGTACATTTCATTTTCCAAAAATTGTACATCTCGTGCATTTATTATTTCATAAGTTTTGGGATCTATTAATCGATAGCCTTTTCTATCCTGACAGTACCCAACAAGCATTAATTCCTTTGCTTTTATATCCCACTTTTTACATTTTTGCTTTGGAATGTGAGCAAATGCACGACATCCAAATACTCTCAAGTATTCTAAATTTGGCTTATCCCCATACCATTTTTCATAAGGGGTCATACCTGCAACTGCAATAGTTGGAGATATATTTTTACAGTGATTTGCAGTTTGCACTGCTTCAGCCCAATAATTTTGATCAAGGTGAGCATCCACCAACATTGATCGTGCTCGCTCTACAAGAGTTCTGTTACTACGTTCAGCTACACCCATTTGCTCTGGTGTAAATGGAATAGATTTTTGATGCTGAATTCCATTTGATGCTAAATAGTTATCCATCTCATTGTTTACATACTCAGTACCATTATCTGAGTGTAAGATTTTGATTGATTTGCCAGTTTGCCTTTCCACAAATGCTTGAAATATTTTGAATTTTTCAAAAACTTCAGATTTATTTTTCAAAAAATAAACAAAAGTCATTCGCGACAAATCATCAATAAAACTAATAAAGTAGTGAGAACCACCAATTGATGTAACATTCATAGGCCCACACAGGTCACTATGTACTATGCCTAATAACTCTTTTGCACGCTTAGCTTTTCCCTTGGGAAATGGTTGTCTATGCATTTTGCCTTTAATGCATGACACACAATTTAACAATTTTCCGTTAAATGTAAAACCTTCGACCATATCTTTTAATCTGGTCATTCCTCCTTCACTTAAATGGCCCACTCTTTTGTGTAATAATTCATTTGAAATATTTTTATCAGTAATTAAAGCCCACTCATTACATAAATCAAGAGAATACAAATTATCTCCCATACCTGTTCCAGTAGCAACTAAATGTTTACCATCATACACAAAACATCTTTCACTTGTAAAAGTACTAACCATTCCAAATACTTTATTTAAATACTTAATGGACAGCAAATTGGCTGTTAACTTTGGAACGTATAAAACATTACTAAAAGTTACAGACTCCCTTTTTTTATTTGTAGATAAGAGGAAAGTTATTTTACCCTTACCTTCTACTTCTATTACTGAACTTCCTGTTTTTATTTGATGAATACTAGCATCCTGATAATCATCTAATAATTCTTTATGTGGAGTCATGTGGTAAGAAGCACAAGAATCCATGTACCAAATATTGGGATGTGGATTAGAATTAGCTACACTAATTTCCACTACATAAGCTTCTTCCCCTTTTTTATGTTTTAATCCAACATTAGACTTTTTGTTAAACTTGTTTTCATTATATCTATCCTTTTTGAGAGGTGACTTCTGACAATCAGAGCTTTTGTGGCCAAACAAATTGCATTTAAAACATTTTCCTTTAAAGTACCTTTTGCTTCCGATCTTTTTATTAACAAATGCGTATTCCTTACTTTCATTGACTAGGGGTTTTGAATCTTCAGCTAACAAGCGATTTTTAACATTGTCAACTGTTATTGCCTCACCACAATTTTTCAAAGCCATTATAAGAGGTTCAAACCTATCAGGTAAATTAGCTAAAATTATTCCTGCAATTAATTCTTCATCAGGTTTAACACCAGTAGATTTTAACTGCTGATAAGATGAAATGACCCTATGTAAATAGTCAGACATATCCTTACAATCAGTATAACGGGTATTCACTAATGTTTTAATTATTGAAACCTTTCTTGTGATTCCCTTATCCTCATATGTTTCAGCTAATACTTTCCAAGCTTCCTTTCCACTTGTTAAATCCCTTATATCATTGAAAATAATTTCACTTACCCCTTCAACTATATATGACAAAGTTTTGGTATCCTTTACTGGATCTTCTTTTGTACCCTCTACATAAGCCCATAAATCTAATTTAATAAGATGCATTTTCATGGAAAATTTCCAATCCATGTAATTTTCCCTTCCGCTCAATTGTTTATGACTAAATGAACCTTCTCCCCCTGGCATTTTTCCTTTTTTAACTTTAATCAACAAGAGACAAAAAAAAAAAAAAAAAATAATTATAATTTGAGATAAATTCAAATAAATTTTCTATTGAATTAATTTTATTCTCAAAGAAACATTTGCCCAAATAATTAACAGTCAAAAATATTTGTACTAGTTAAGCTTTTGCAACCATGTGCTTTGGCTAAGCCTAACATAACCATGTGGTCAATTCTGGTTAAAGTAATTCTAAAAAATTTACAAATAGAATTAAATAAACAAACTAACTTAACTAGACACTAGATTATTTATCCTCATTTCTTAATCTGGCCTGGGCCCATAACCTATTAGAAACTCAATATAGCAGAGAGTGGTTACTTGCATGCATGAGAATAAATAATACACAACATACCTGTTGGGAGTTTGGAACACAAGTGAAGTTTTATTGGAGTGCACAGTCAAGGTTCTTTAATATACTAAGGTTAGGCCAGGAACGGAAAAAGCGTGCCATTGGTTGCTGGTAGTGACGTCACCCGGGAGACAGGACGCATCGGCCGACGCGTCTGCTACATGATTTTGGTAATGGAAAAAATGTAAACTAAAGCAAAATGATCATTTTATATGTGGTAGATACACCGGAAATACCGGGTATATACTTTCCGATTAAGTATTTTGTTAAAGAAAATGTTTATTTTATGCATAGAATTCGTACGAATGCTGAAAATAATTGTAAACATTAAATTCTTTTCGTAAAGGGAAGCCTTAGAAAATGAAAAACGATATTTAAGTTAACTAAGGGAAATAAATATTGTAAAACAAGGTATTTTTCAATATTTTTTCGTAGTATTGTTTGCACTAAATAAATTTTGTTGAACAGAACACGTGATGGCATAACTGCTAAGACCATGGTAAAAACATAATCAAAAAGTATTATTCTATTTATTTTCATTGCTCATGCACTTTTTTTAATACAAATGAACTTTGACATTCCATGAGAAAGATATGATCGTGATTTTCAGTTTAATTTACATATCTCAAGCAAAAATATATATAAAAAGATTTGACTTAACAAGTTCATATTTAAATACCATGAAATTCTACAAATTTCTTAATATCCGTCATTATACTTTTAAATAGTATACTTATCACATTCTTTTTAAAGTGAAAAGTCACTTCATACTGATTCACTTCAGATTTTAGCAGAAGTGCATATTTTTTCAGTATAATCTAAAAGTACTCTTATAATCCCTTACACTCCCAAGATTTCTATATAACATTTATCCTGACGCGATTATTTGCTATAGTAAATAATCTTCGATATTGGCATCCTATTCTTCCTTCCATACATTAAAAATGGAACAATTAAAATACATTTTCTTAGACATATACGCATAATAATAATAATAATAATAAACTTGCCATACATCTTAGTTTCAGCCTACCAGCAGCTGAGCGGTAAAGTCGCTGAACACTGGTAGTTCGGTCTGAATCCCGCGAACGGGCTGGCTGCATGGGCGTTTTCGTGGTTTTCCTCATGTGTAATGTGTATACGAGCCAGTTTACCTGAGAAAGTCCTCCAAGAAGGCATCACACCTATTACACAGATAGCCCTAGTGTGCTTTGCCATAATTAAATACACCACCACATCTTAGTTTCAATTCAGCCTGTACACAAATAAAATATTTTTAATTACTAATGTATTTTTATCAGGTTGTTTCTTAAAATACTTTTGTTATACTCAAAATATGTGTTCAGTATTAAATTATTTTTCTTTCTCTTATAATTAAAAACAAGTTATATGGAATCAAAATTAAAACATATGCAGCAGTTAAATAACACTGAAGAGTATCTACTTACTCTTTCGCTATTTGTATTCTAGCATTATACACAGATTTGTTTTCCTTCAGAGCAGCTATGTGTAAGTTCACTTAGTTATATCAATTAAATTACATCAGACATATGCATCAGTTAAACAACATTGAAGGAAATATGTTGCTCGCTCATCGATGTTTGCATCATAGTGTGGTCGAGAAATTGTTCTTTCTTCTGAAGCATGTATCAGTTTACTTAGTTCTCAATGCTTAACCCAGACATTGCTTCAATACATAGAATTACTTTTGGGATGTAAAGAAAGTAACCAAAACATGTGAATTAACTTGGATAAGCGAATTTATCAACTAATCATTCAGGTAGTCACTATTGGTAAACACGAAACTGAGATTAAATATCTCGCTATAAGTCTACTTCATAAAAGGAAAATTATGATAAAATGAATAGCACATATTCTGGCATTTTCGATGTTGAAATTATCTGCTCTTTTGCAGCGAATAGTCCATAACTTACGAAGTTCTGGATCACTTGGAAAACGATGGTATGTGATGCCTTGACTTTTAGTTTTCCTTCTATAATTCTGACACAACGCTATAGCACAACTTGCCATTTCCGACTAGGTATAAAAGCAAATTAACAACACAAATCAAATGTATCCCAAATCAAATGCAACGAATGTAAACAAACGCCGAGAACTAACGACTGTCACCCACATGACGTCATGCGCAGGTGGCATAATTTTCTCCCTGCACTACGCATCGCTCTTGGGCCCCCCCTGGTGCACAGTTATAGAAGAATATAAAAACAGTGGCGCCATCTATGGGCCAAGAACATATTTAAAGCTAACCTTTTTTACAATTTTATTTAGTGTCAAAGTGAAAGTAAGAATCTGGACTCTCCAGATGTTTTATTATGTGTTGAAGGGGGGGGAATTAAATGCACATGTGTATAGCCTATGAGAAAAACGGTGGTTTTGAGGTCCGTATAATGGACTTTGTCTGGATTTCGGACTTTGTACTGTATTAATAAAATCCATCCCGTATTCAATTCTGAACTGTATGCAGAAAAAGGAAGGGGGGAAGCATAGTGCCAAACTGCGTGAAAGGCTCAAAAAATGCCAAAACCGAAAAGGAAAAAAGAAACTTAACTCTTTTGCTGCATCATCATCTGTGGATCGGTTCAGTGAAAAGAGTAAAAAATTCTTCAAAATTTTTAAGCATTTTTATGCTTGTGTATGATTTTGACTCTATAATTTTGAAATTTTTGGCACTACTTATTATGGCTTGTAGGTGTTGGACTAATAAAAAACACAGATTACTGTAATAATTTTCTGAGATTATTTTAAGTATTAAACTTTTAATTTGTGTTTTTGTTGGTTCAGAAACAGACTGATGTGTTTACTTCTTTCATTGCATTAATCCACTAATGAAAATGCAGCAAAAGATATGACTTTCTTTTTTCCTTTTTCATTTTTTGTACCTTTCATGCTGTTTACCACTGTGCTTCTGGTT
Organism: Stegodyphus dumicola; assembly: GCF_044657685.1. Lineage (NCBI taxonomy): Eukaryota > Metazoa > Arthropoda > Arachnida > Araneae > Eresidae > Stegodyphus > Stegodyphus dumicola. The sequence goes on from NC_140776.1 coordinate 143,742,655, forward strand.
TTTTGCATGTAGTTTGTTCAGAATTGGATATAGGATTTTAAATGTATTATTTAATTTAATTTATTTTGCATTATTACTACCACTTGTTGCTACGCCTATCACCGGTTCCTTATAACGCACAAAGGAGCGGTTAATTCAATCTCCAGCATCATGAATACCATCGTGGCATTGGGCACAGACCTTTGCCTACCGTGCTAAAATGACGCTATGGTGTACTGACGATAAGCTCTAAGACTAGTCCAGTGAACTTTACAAAATCTGGGCTTCACCACAACTGTGTGTTTAAGCTCCCCTGCCCACAATCTAAAGTGGCAATACTAACAATTCGCAAATATGTGGCATCTCCTTAGAGAGATGTGTTATGCCTCCATAATGATACGTGTGTAATCCCTTCAACAGCATGTGAACAACATCTTCTTACGCAGTGTTAGTGAATGCTTGTGTGCCTTACGGTGCACACATTGCTGGGGCACTGCCCAATAATTAGTGCTACAACATCCTCGTGCCTTTTATCAGTGTTTTTATCTATGTTCTTAGCAATGCTACAATAATCAACGCCTTAGCAATCTAACCACACTCTTCTTCTGCACACATGAGTATTCATGAACTCATCATACATCATTCAAGATGTACTTGTATTTATATCCAACAGAACTGCCTTACACTAACATTGTGCTCCAGCTTTCATGTGACTTCATGTACTCCATTTATCTTTTTGTGCCTTAAGTGACTATGTGTATGTACCTGTTTTTTGTGCTCTCTGTTTATGCATTTTACGCTTTGTGCTTTGTGTATTGTTGCCTATGCATTTTTTTTGTAATGCGTACGTCTTATTATCCAAGTATTTTTAGTTTAACTACCTACTATCTGTAACACCACAGCTTTCCTCTTCAAACTGTAATACAATCCTACTAATGCCCTTGTAGGGCCATGTACTTCCCTTTGACAACCTCAATAATCTCCTGGTGCGGCCTCGTGTGGTTCTGGGAAGCTTTTGCCGTAGTTAGAGGAGGGTTTGGAACACATGCCTGTTTACCTCTGTTAGACACCAGGCGTTCCAGTCCTCCGTAACCTACCTACCTACCACTTGTTGCTGCTTTCAGCATGCAATTTGATTAAATTTTGAATTGCATTTTAATTTGTATTTATTTATAGATATAATATATTTTGCATATTTTTTCGCATACTGAGTTTCTTTTCAATAAATTTAGGTCTAATTCTTACTGATTTTGGTATTTTTTTTTAATTATTGTATTGTATAATGTTGTACAATTGTGAATGATGTTTTTGTCTTCATAATATATTCAATAGTGAATCTGCAATAGTACATGGATGTCAACCATCTTGTGCTTCTAATCCATGTCAGAATGGAGCAACTTGCCTTGAGTTTTGGGGGTCCTATAAATGTAAATGTGTAAATCCTTTTGCTCACTCGGGAAAAAATTGTGAAAAAAGTATGTATAATTTGATAATCATATACATTTTAAAATACATTCATTTTTATGGATTTTTGTAGTGATTGATATTTGTTAATATTTTTAACAAATGCTTTATTGTTCACAGATGTTAATATAAATGGCATGACTGTGGTTGTTCCTAAATCATACTATCATCATAAAACTGAAGGAAGTGATCCAAATCCAGTTTTAGAAAAGAATATTCTAATGAGCTTTCGTACCTTTGAAAAAGAAGGAATATTACTTTATGCATTCGATCACTTCAACAACTTTGTGCAACTCCATTTTGCCAATAAAAATGTGTACTTTACATTTAATTCAGATCGCACTGTGCATCAGCTTCATGTAGAAGTAAAAGGTTATTATTATTATTGTTGTTATTATTATTATTTGAAGAAATTTGATGTCCAATTTGTGCTTGAATTTGCATGTCAAAGTAATAAACCTTTTTATTAGTTAAACTTTATTAGTTATCTTTATTACTTTTATTAGTTATCCTTTATAATCTGTTATCAAGGATGGAATTTTGAATTCATAAATTGTTGTTAATTTTCTACTGTTTAAATCTCTATTTCTTCTTTTAATTAATTCTTGGTAAATTTCAGGTTGTTGTGTTTTAGTTAATGTATTTAAATTCATTGTGAAATGCTTTCTCACATTTGGATTGTTAATGCTGTTGTACTAATTTTTCTGAGTTAGCTTTATTTTCAATTAATGTTTTCTTGCTCTGCTGTAATTGTTGATGCTTTTCAGTTAATTTTCTATTCTGACTGTTGAACTTGTTTATCAGATTCTCATTACTAATAAATACTAATTCTCATTACTACTAATAAAAGCTGTGATCTTTCACTGTTATTTTTTTTAATGTTATTTAGAAATCTTGTAATGCAGTGTTGTCCAACCTGCTGGATGCATGTGGCCCTCTTATTCATTTTGTTCGCACTTGCCCTTTTTTACAGGAAAAAAAAATATTAGTTGAATGTTTGGAAAAACAAAAGACCCTTCTTATTGCTTTAAATAATAAATAACAAATATAAATAATTAAATATAATAATTAAATAATAAAAATTATAAGGCTCAAATAATGAAACTTGTAAATAGTGCAAATTTAATAAGGGGAGGCAAAGCCCAGAGACACAGAGCATTTATTGCATTTGTGGACAATTTGAATGCTGCGAATTGGGACATTTCATTGTACTGTCAAGTGGGCAGGCTAAATGCTGGAAATTGTCTGCAACATTTTTTTTTTTTTTTTTTTTTTTTTTTTTGCTGAGGAATAAAATTCTTGCTTTCTTCAAAAAAGAAAATATTGGGCATGAGTATTAAGAAAAATTAGAAGAAATCCAGTTTTTGAATAATCTTGCTTTTCTGACAGATTTAACAACTCATCTAAATGCTTTAAACTTGAAACTACAAGGCAGAAAACAAAACATAGCCCAGCTTTATAGACATGTTGAAGGCTTTTGTAAAAAAATTTAATGTAATGCAAATTGTTGTGAAGGCAAATAATACAGCACATTTCCCATTTTGTCAGCAGCTGAAAGAAGAAAATGACACAAATTTTACTATGTTTCATGAAATAATTACTGATATCAAAAAAGAGTTCCAGAACATATTCCCTAAAAACAAAACCACGATTTTGATTCCCTAAAAACAAAATTTTCATTGTTAAACAACCCCATAGAGATTGAAGTAAGTGAGGTAGGTGCCTTGTGACCTTCAAGTGGAAATTTGTAGTCTTCAGGCAGATACATTCTACCAGACTAAAAAAAGTGATGTCGCTGAGCATTTCTGGAAACTGATTTCTAAAAAATGTTTGACCAAACTGCATAAATTCTCTTTGCAAATGTTGTCGCTGTTTGCTGGTACATAGTTGTGTCAAAGTGCTTTTTCTGCTTTCAAACAAATTAAATCAAAAATGAGAAATCGCACTGAAAGTGCTTCACTGGAATCGAGTCTGAGACTTTGCCTTCCTGAAATTACAGTGGACATTGATACACTTGTATCAAAAAAGCAGAGCTAATCATCACATTGATTTCTAGACTGTAAAATAAAGTGATATATTAAACTGGTGATTTATATGTAATTCTTTTTCTTTCTTTAATGTCTCTGGCCCTCACTCTCCTATACTAATGTTTGATTGGCCCTCTAACTAAAAGTTGGACCACACTGTCGTAATGCATTAATTTTTAAGTTTCTCCCTGTTCAGGGAATCTTAAAAACTGTGTTGATATTTTATTTTCTATTATAATAACATAAGCATAGATGCTTTTAATATGAAAGTGTCGACTCATGTAATTTTGAAGAAAATAATTGTTCATTAATTTCAGTTTCGTTAAATAATGCAGATGACTTTCTTTATAAATGCTGTGGGTTTTGGCCTGTGTAAACATAATATCTCAGATAATGAATTTTATGACATTTCTTTTTTATGAATTTTGCTGAAATGATCATTTGCAAGCAACAAACAAATTTTTACAAAACAATGACAAGTAATAAATACAGAAAGTTTCAATTCCTTCTGACATATGTTACTGACTTTTTCAAATTTATTTTTTTACATCCTTCTAGGGCAGGATTTGTTGAAAATTTTGCTTTTGCTTTAAACAATGATTATGCTTCATTTAAATCAGTTTTATATGTCATCAGTTCACACATTTATATAGTTTACAGTGAGCTTTTGGCTTATCTGTTGTTACTCCTTCTATCCAGTTCACAAACATGGATGTTTTAAGCTAAGCATTTTAAAAAGTGTTGCTGAATTTTTTCCACTCATAAATCACACTTTAATTAACATATCAGCTGTAATTGCAAACCTACTCATAGTTTTCCAAAATATTAAAAGGCAATCAGTCAAATACTTAAAACCACTGGCCTACTTCTGAACACTAAGTGCCCATAAGCTACAATAGCAGGCTTACCAGCTGTCAACTGCTGAGTATAAATAATTTTTAAAAGAGTTTTAAAGCTTTAACTTTTTTCTATAGGTCTCTCTACTGGCACTCCAATACAAATAAAAGTTGAACGCCAGCTGCATCGAACAGCTCTTTATGTAAATGACCAGACTGCTGTTGCAGATGTAGTCATGAAATTTGTTGATAGATATTTTAGGATGCCATGGAGTCAAGGAGAAAGCTTAGGTTTGTTATATAACATATTTACATATTTATATAAAATCCTTTATTATTTGTCTCTCTCTTTTTGTCTTATTCACTATGTTAACAAATATTTCTGTTCGTTTTTATCATTATACATTGCACACAAAGTTTCAGTAGGCTTGGGATAATTTAAATAAGAGGCAACTTGATAAAATAAAAAAATCTCAAATTAAAAATTATTAAAAGTTTTGCACATTTATGTTATTTAAAGTATAAATTTCTAATAACTCTGTTTGAATTAGTCATATTGCTAATTTAAAAAAAGGGTATTAATTTGGGAATTCTATTTTGGGAGGTGTAATAATATATTATAATGTCTTATTTATTTATTTTTTTATTTTTTATTTATTTATTTATTTGTGTGTGTGTGTGTGTGTGTTTGTAAATTCTTTTCTGTCTTTTCTCTTTTTTATTGGCTTTCACTTGAATGCATATTGTAGATAATATTTAGAGAGTCTGCTTGAGATTTCTTTTCGTTATTAAAATGAACTGGCCTTTAATGCTATAGGCCATGCTGCTTAATTTAATGAATGAATTTATTAATTTGTTATTGTTGCATAGTATTTATATTCATATGCTGTGTTATTTCTTAGTAATTATATTTTTGCAATTAAGTATCATGATTTTGTTCAGCCCTCACACGTTGTTGTTGATAACGTTTGCTAATTTTGAATTAAGGTAAAGACAAGCTGCAGCAATAAATGTTTTCATTAAATTGTGTTTGTATATTAAACTTGAAGATCCAGTACAGACAGACTGTGATAGTTGTAATTTTTCTGAAAAGATAAGGTTTTAGATAAGTTAAAAGATGAGCCAGGTCAAAATTTTTCTGAATGATAAGGATTACTTTAATTACTTCCAGTTTATAAATTCTTTTTATTAGCTTTCATAATATTGGTAATAAATGGATGCCCAGTGGATCAAATTGTGCAGTCAGTTAACCTGGCTGTTGTTCAAAAACATAAAAAATGACATTTGGGGGAAATTGATTTTCAAAAGATCAGTCCCCATATCAATTTTAGACTTAATCGATTTCATGTGTTGTTATAGTTTATAATTATTTATTTATTTTGATGAAGTACAATCTCATTTACAGAGAAACAGATAAATACATTCCTTATCTAGCAAAAAGAATTAATTGTGAATAATCTATAATTATCAAAGATTATATCTATTTCACAAACTTGCTTTTTAAAGCACTAGAGCCATGAAGATTACAAATAAACTGAAGCTTAAGGAGATAAAATTATTAAACACTAATAGTTAACCTAGGTTTTAAATCTCTGTTAATACGAACTGGTCATGAGTATTAAAATTTTTTCATCTGATATCTGGTATATCTTTTTGTGCAGGTTAATATTCCCAAGAAATGCAGAGGGTGTTTACCCATTTTTAGAACAGTTTTGATAAAGAATTTTTTTAGAGAAAGAAAGAAACATCTTGTGTGGGGGGGGAGACTTCTGGCAATAGTTTATTATTTGAAATGAGAAATATCATCTGCTATTTTTAAATTTATTATTCTTTCAAAATGTCGCATGTAAACTAGCTGTGGATTAAAGACTATGTTTTTGCACTTACCAGAAAAAAAAAATCCTATTCCATGTTTCAAAAATGTTATGAACTGCATTGTATTAAAATTATGTAAGTACAAAATAAACGTCATTATTGATTGGAAAGGGGAAAACCATCAATCATTACTTCTATATGAAAATGACTCCAGACAGATACCTGGAAAAAGTGCATAGTGTTTCTGAAGTTAAATCGTTGGTAGCAAGAGAAAATTCCCCCAATGCAGAAATTATTTGCAGAGTTTTTAAATAGATCTGAAGCATAAATAAAATAACAACCAAGGTTTTCAACTTTAAAAAGTTAAAAAACACAATTTTCACAGCTTTTGTTGAGGCATAAAGCTTAACGCAGAACAATTTGTAGAGCACTGTATATTGTGATCTTTGGCGAAGCATGGATTTATCTAAATGACTCCAACAAAAAAAGGTAAGTTTATAAACGAAAACAAAGAAATGTTCAAACCTGGTTCTGTCATTGCAAAGAAAGTTTCTGTAAGGGGTTTATAACTGTTGCAGGATTCTCTCAGTAGAAAATTAAAAATAAGAAGAGTGAAAAAAAATTTTAAATCAACTCATTATATTATAAAGAGAAATTTTTACATCCAGTATTTACAGAAGAAATTTATTTCTTTATCCCAACGACTTGCAAAATGTGAAACTTCATCAAGACAAAGTAGTTACTTCAAAACGTACCACTGCATTCTTTGAAATCATGAAGACCAATACATACATTCCATATATATGTATATCTTTCTGCAAAGCCCATGACGTTTGTCACCTATCTTCTGTTGTGGCTTTGGTTTCTTGAAAAGAGCACTTTCTAAGTGCAAACCCACAATGACTGATGGACTCTGAAAAACAGTACTTATGAAAATTTTATGAAAAGCTCTTCTATCTTGAGATCATTATGCAGACATATATATAGTTCAGAAAAAAGATTATCAGAATGAACATTTAAGAAAGTAACTTTTTGCATGTTAAACATTAATAAATGTCCCCATTCTAAAAATGTGTAAACATCCTTTGTATATGAGGTTAGCCTAAGAAAAACAGATTAGATGTTTATAGATTGAAATTGTTGTTTTTAGCACAAAATATTTAAGGTCATTTCATAGAGGAAGTATTCATGACCTCCTTCTTTTATTTGTTTTCGAGACTTCAGCATCACATGAGTGCTTTTGAGGTCAGGAGCAATATGGCTGCTAATCCGATAGAAAAGCTTTTTTGTGTGTTTCAATATGCAAAAACAGATTTTGATATTATTATACAGCACCATTTTAAAACATACTATGATTGAAAATCGGTCTCAAGGTCGTATTGATCATATCCTGGCTGTTTCATGTTGGCTACCAAAAGTCTGAATTTAACACCATATTAATACTTCTTGCAGCATGCATTAAGTTTTTGTTCCTCTCTTCTTCACAAGTTTGGTTGATCTTTAACAGCATATCTCAGCAGTTGCTGTGATTGTTGACATAAAACCTTTGAAAGGTTGCTGTTGGAAAGAAGTTAACTATTGCATTGATAGCTGTTGGTGGTGCAAAAGAGTTTTGCATAGAGCAATCGTTACTTAGTCATGCAAACTTCAGGACATTTCTCTTCATTGTGTAAATATTTCAGCCATGCTGTTACTACCTTTATTTCTATCTAATAGACAAACCCTGTGAATAAATATAGCTAATATTGCTTAGGAAGTGTACAGAATTCTTTACTATAAAAACTTCATAAGTTCACCTTAAGTGAAGTAAATTCAAAATATACTTCCTGGAAACAGATAGAGGCTTAAGTCTTGAGTTTTTATAAATTACTAAGTTGCCAACTCTCTTGATTTAGGCGGGAGAATCCTGATTTCTGATCGTATTCCAATTTATAACATTCTTCCGACTTTCTCTTATTCTTAAAATTTCTCACGGTTTTTATGTAGCTTAATTTACTACTTCATTATTTACATCGAAAAAAAAATTTGGGGTATCTGAAAGCGCTTGGCTTTTCTGTTGATTACATATAAAAGAAAACCAAAATCATTTCATCAGTGAGATATTATGGTGTACTTCTGCTTTGTTTATGAGAGCACATGTGCCCAAAAATGTCATGTTCCACTTCTCCAATAAGCATCAAACGCAACTGCATGCCATCTGGCACAGGTCAGTTGATTAGCACAAAGCAAGATTAAGGTTGTTATTATGCTCATCTTGCCGCTGAACATTGTGAGTGTTATGCGCTTTTGACAAAGATATTAAAAAATTGTGATCTTTTGCCTTAGTAAGGCTGCAAAAAAGGTAAAATACTCATGTACTTTTCAAAAGCAATGCACTGGTGACTTTTCTTCTATTATTTTGTCAAGGAAATGTAATATATTTGCGATGTGTCCCATATGTCATTGCAGTTTTTTAATCTTGCTCAGTGGAAAGTCTGATATTCTAAGTCTGATATGTGGATACATGAAAACATGAAGATAACATGACTTGTATTGAGAGAAAAAAAATTTTTTTTTTTCTGTGGGAACAAAGGACCAAACAATTATCAATGCAAAATGCCTGTATTCCACTTTTTTGTTGAAGCATAATGTGCCACTGAATGCATCATCTTTATTTACAGAGAAATGTTTACCTATAATAAAATCGCTTAAAAATGCTCAAGTGCAAATACAAAAATGGCTGAAATTGTTAAAAAAATTGGTATGAAAATTAAAACTTCAGTTATTGATTGCATTAAAACAGCTTCAATTTGCCTTTCTATGGACGGAAGCTATAATAAATACCAAGGCAAAACTGTATCCAATTGTTGTTCCTTTTGTCAATCTAGAGTCTTCAGAAATTGAGTGTAGTTTACTATCTGTCTCTACTTTATAAGGAGATTCAACAGGCCCATTTAATACAGTACAGCTAATTATTAAAATTTTAAAAGAAATGCAATTCCTCTGGGTAACTGCTTAACACTTGGTGTCGACAATGCACCAATAATGGTAGGCTTGAAAACTAGTGTTGCAGGCATCTTAAGAAAATTCAAGTTTGCTAATTATGAATTGCACTTGTCACCTTTTAAATATATCAGATCTTCTTTGCCAATGCACATTGCTGATATTTATTATTGTCTTGCAGAGACTTCCGAAAGGAAGGAAAACTTGAAGCAATTCGCATAGTATTGAACTAAGAAAAATTTTGAAATATATATGTACGTATGTTATAAAATTAACAAACAGAGTGATGGCTAATTAAATTTTGGACTTTATTAACAAAAAAGTAAAGAGAACTTACGTACGCCTTATTGTTTACATGACAACTTTTAGAATGACGAAAATAATAGTGATGCCAGATGCATAAAACATATTAAAACAATAAAACAATGATGCCACTGAAACTGCACATAATATCAATTAAATGCTCGATTCTCAACAGCCTCCTTCGAGCATGAAAATAGTCATTGTTCATATAGATTAACTTTTACTTATTGACTGATTTTACACCAATGAACTTCTTCTGGAAATGAAATTGAGGTGCTGGAAGCGCTTTCGTCAGAATATCAGCTCACTGTTCCTCACTTCTGATATATCCTAATTGAAAACGTCCCTTCGAGAACTCATCTTGCACAAACTTGCACCTTTGGTCAATGTGCTTTGTGTATGCATGGAGCATTGGATTTTTGATGTACTTGATAGTACTCTGATTATCAATTTGTAGGATAGGCAATGAGACATTATTAGCTATCTCATTAAACAAGCTCTTCAACCATATCAAGTCTTTTGTAGCATCAGCTGCTGCCATGAACTCTGCCTCTGTCATCGAATTGGATATGGCCTCCTGTAGATTGCTTCGCCATGTAATTGCACCTCCACCATAGAAAGAAATAACACCTGTTCGAGACCTGCGTGTTTCTGCACATCTGTTGTTATCTGCATCACTAAACAACATCAAACTTCTATCATCTTCATAATTGTACACAATGTCGTGTCTTATGGTATTGCAAAGGTACCTTAATGTTGTCTGTACGATTTCCCAATCAATCTCTGTAGGATTGTTCAGTTTTCGAGACATCAAACTCACTGCATAAGCAGTATTCGGTTGGGTCTCCATCGCCAAGTACAGCAAAGTGCCAACTACTGATCGGTATGGAATTTCACTGCTGAAAGGCTTCGCCTCTTGATCATGCCGTCCTCATTTGATTGACCATATTGGACCTTGAGACTCGACTTCTTTACTGGGATGTGTGATGTCTTAGCATCTCCATATTGTTCTTATATCTTTTTTGAAAATGCTTCTTGGTGCAGCAAGAGTGAGCCGTCTTTCAAACGTTCAACTTGTAGACCAAGGAAGCAATTTAATGCCGTTACTCGAATGTTAAAATGTTGCTTTAGCTCGTCCATAAAGGTGAAGAATGCTGCATTAGCCTGAACAGCGACAATGCCATCATCAACATAAATCGCCATCAGCATCTTATGCCCATAATCATTTCGTATGAACAGGCAGTTGTCGGATTTACTTTGTATCATGCCATGTTTCCTCAGCATGTCAGTAAACTTGGCATTCCAACATCGTCCAGCTTGTTTCAAGCCATATAAAGGTCGAAGCATCTTGCATACACGCTTACTTCTGTGTTATAGCCTTCGGGTTGATACATGTAGATCTCCTCAGTTAGGGCACCGTAAAGGAATGCCTTCTCCACGTCAATTTGATATAAGTTGAGATTCTCCTTGGCTGCTGTTGCAATAAGAGCTCGAATAGTGTCATAGCCACACAACGGGCTAAATGTGTCTTCGTTATCAATGTTTACCGTGTGGGGGTACCCTTTGTTACTAAACAGGCCTTGAATCTCTCAGTTGAGCCATTGGGATTTGTCTTCACTCTGTAAACCCAGCGATTGTCGAGGATTTTAGGTCCGTTAGGTGCTCAACAAGCTGCCATGTTCCATATTTGGCATGCAAAGCCATTTCTTCGTCCATGGCTTGTTTCCAGTCGGCATATTCAGGAGACTTCATTGCTTCGTCATATGTTTTAGGCTCTTCTAACTTCAGAATACTGTTGTACACGTTGTAGTCATTAAATTTGACAGGCTGTTGGATAGTTGAACAGTCTCGCAATGCACATGCGGTCATCTGTGTTGGTTCATCTTCATCAGTGCACAGATCACCAACCCCCTGTGTGTCTGCATCACCATGTGCATCTTCCAAAATAAACTTCATACCACTTGATAGACTGGTGTTAGATGCTAATTTTGAAGGTTGGGAAGTAGGGGCGATTTGCTGTTCATTGAACAACACTACATTGGCACTTTTTATCGTATCATTCCTTGATGGTATGAAAATGCGATACCCATCGTCATCACAATAACCAACTAAATAACCCTTTATAGCTTTGTCATCTAATTTACCTCTGTTAACATTTGGTACATGTACAAATGCAGCTGATCCAAAAACTCGAATTCTGTTGATTGGTGGCTTGCATCCAAACCATTCCTCAAATGGAGATTTTCCTGTAGTCTTACTTGATCTGTTTCAATTGAGAACATAGACAGCCGTAGATGCTGCTTCTGCCCATAGGAACTGTGGTAGGCCTGAATCCTTGATCATAGTGTGAACTGCATTCATTATTGTACGATTCTCTCTTTCAACCAATCTGTTTTGTTCTGGTGTATATGGCATAGTTGATTCGCAGCTTGATGCCTGTATCATCAGTCAGTTTTACCAATTTATCATTGTCAAACTCACGACCACCGTCTGTGACCAGTTCTTTTACATTTATACCATCTTTGTTGGTCCAAACAAGAAATTGCTTGATTTTATCCACAGCTTCATCTTTATGTCTCAGAAATTCTACATGTTTAAACTTAGAGTAATCGTCCTTAATCACTAACATGTACTTCTTTCCACCTCTTGTTAAGACTGATGATTCGAGTAAGTTTGCATGTATTATCTCACCAGACTTTTGTGTTTTGAATCATTTTGGTTTAAATGTTCATCAACTTTGTTTACCATACGCACATGGCTCACAAAATAGTCCATCGTTGATAAAATCTATACCATTTTGGCGCAAGTACTGTTTCACGTACTGTATTCCTTGATACCCAAGTCGCCAATGCCAAAATGATAATGGCAGTTTTGTTGTCGTCTTCATTGCCGTCTCAGGAAAAGTCATTTCATTGTCAACCAAGTAGGCTGCAGCAGCAGAACCCCCCTTGTGGCTTGACTGGTTTTGCACGTAGTTCAAAGAGTCCATTTGATGAACATGGGGCTTCTAAAAGTATATTATCTGGGGTTCCCTTGCGAAAGAAACGGCAAATCATATCGTCTTAATCACCAAAGTTCGAGATTATTCATTTCATTGCCTTTGAGGCTGATAACAAATTTTTGCCAATTTCTGGTGCGTACAATACTACATCAGTCAGCTCAATAGATTTTTGTACATTTCCAACCATCGCGCACATGTCAAAGTCCCCACATCCATATGCTGGTATTGTCTGTTTGTTACCGACTGTGATTTCTGCTTGTTTGTCAAAGTGACGGTACGTCTTGAAATACTCAACTGAATTCGTAATGTGCGCTGTAGCTCCATTGTCTTTAAGCCACACATTTCGGCTACTTGACAAGCATTCTTCTTGACAAGCAAACGCACTGCACTGAGTATTTGCAAAGAAGGTTTTGCCATTTGTCATGGTTGTCTTGTCAGGGAAAATTGGGCAAAATTTACCAATGTGCCCGGATTTATTACTACAAAAACACATGCCATTGAAACCTTTCACACCATCACTGGTCTTACTAAGCCTGTTCATCGTTTTGGCATTATTCGTTGTCAAGAGTTGGGATTGGCTGACATCTGAGGTTTCTTACCACCCTTCCTCCATTTCTTTCCTTCCACTATGTTTTGAGCTATAATTAGCATTTGTCACCACAAATGTTATCGTACTTTTGTTTCTAAGCTCTTGATTTCTTCTTTGCAACCATATGTTGATCTGTTCAATCAGTTTTTCAGATGATCTTTTCCATCTTTGACATTGAGTCCCACTGTGATTTGAACTCTATATATTCGTCATCAGGAAGAATAGATAATATTCGCAGTGCTAGCAGGTTCTTCAGCAACTTTTCTTTGGTTCTCAACTCTTGCTCACGTTGAAGATCCACCCACAGTGTACATAAACGTGCGAGTGATTGCATTACACTTTCGTCTTTCGCGATCCGAAAAGTGAAAAACTGTTGCAGAAGAGTGTCCAGTTTCACTCTTGACACCTTCTCAAAATTACTTAATAACTCATTCCATATTGTTAGTGCAGAATTACCATGTATACAGATCAAATTTAACACATTCAGTGATACATTTGTGCGAATGATCACAGCAGCTTTGGCATTCGCCTTTGCGTACGCTTCGTTTTTTATTCGCGCTTTCTGACGGAGCTTTTGGCTTGATAAGGGAATTATTGAAGATGCCCGCGCATTCGCTGAGTACAAATAAAGAGTTTATTTCAAATTTCCAATCAGTCCAGTTGGATAAACCTTCCAATTTGGTAACACTGAAAAAAATTTTTAGCTTCCATATTACGTCGTCATTAACCAAGAAATATGCAGAAAAAATAAAAGGCTATCGGTACACTGTAGCGTCTACCTACACACTGTTCAGGTGGAAGTGTTAAATCGAAAACGAAAGTAAAAAAAATTCCGTGATTCAAATACGTTAACTGCCATCGTTAATTTATTTCCGCTGTTAAACTTCGCTAAAACCCATAACCTGTTATAAAATAACAAACAGAGTGAGGGCTAATTGAATTTTGGACTTTATTAACAAAAAAAGTAAAGAGAACTTACATACAATGACGAAAATAATAGTGATGCCAGTTGCACAAAACATATTAAGACAATAAGACAATGATGCCATTGAAACTGCACATAATATCAATTACATGCTCGATTCTCAACAATGTACACTCTGGTTATCTTTAGAGAAATCTCTATTTAGAATCATCAGCCAGTGGAACCCACTTCTTGCATATTTTAAGGAAGAAGTAGCTGCTTCTAGTGTTAAAATAAAAGGTTTTGTTGAAAGTTATAAAATACGTACTTATATAAACTGGGATAAAGTTATAAAAGCAGCAAGGATTGACACCCAGTGGAGTTTAATTTTCAAATCAAAAGTTGCTGATGGAATTTTTAATTACAGTGAACTGTCTTGAGCAGGAATGGCCAAACTTTATGTCAATAACGAGCCACATGTTGGAATACAGGAATGTTTGAAAGCTGCAATTAGATTTTCCAAAAGATGCAAGTCCATATTTTCATCATTTGAAAACTAGTAAAGCAGGTTTCAGATAGAAAGAAATATCTGATAGCTTTCTAAAAAGATATGAAATAAATTACATTCTTTCTCACATTGAGTAGTTTTAGTTTACCATATTTCATATATATATTTTTTATTTGCTGCTTGTATATCATAAGAGCTGCACTACTTCACTGCAATAGCCATATGTAGCTCACGAGCTTTGCTATGCCCACATCTGATCTAGAATAATGTTGGCTATCCTGATAGTTAATTTCCCATAGTAATGTAGAGTGCAAGAGGATTTTCAGTGTTGCTACTAAACCAAGGACTAAATTTAGATCCAATATTAGTAATACTGCATTAGAAAAACTTTTATTAGCAAAGGCTGATCAACACCAAAGAGTTTCTTTCTTAATGAAAGCAAGATCTGAGACTGTTCCTAGCATTTGTATGAAAACTGATTAAAGTTTGTTTGTGGAGATCAGCTCATCATTCCTTTTTTACATGTTAATATTTTTGTACTATTTGCATTTAAGGAAACTTTCAGATATTAATTAGTTACTATTCAAAGTTAATTCATTATTAAAGTGTATATTTTCTTTGTGTATATTTTTATCATTCAAAAAATGTATGAAAATTCTCCAGATTTTGTTTAAAAAAAAATTCCTGATTTTTTAGTATTGTAGTTTGGAAAGTATGAAATAAGTTAGACAGTTCTAAAAATGTTTTAATAATAATTATTATTATTTTCAGAGATTATTTTTCCATCAAGAGGTACATACAGAACTATAGATCACAGTGAAATGTTTCTTGGACATGTTGGTAGTGGAACAGAAACTAATTTCACAAAATATGGTTTTACTGGGTGCATCCA
Organism: Stegodyphus dumicola; assembly: GCF_044657685.1. Classification (NCBI taxonomy): domain Eukaryota; kingdom Metazoa; phylum Arthropoda; class Arachnida; order Araneae; family Eresidae; genus Stegodyphus; species Stegodyphus dumicola. The sequence continues at coordinate 143,757,955 of NC_140776.1, forward strand.
AGGTTTTGTTATTGGAGATGAAGTTTTTGATTTAGAAGCAGCAGCACAAACATCTAATCCTGATGAAAAATATGGTAATTATTCTAATCAGTAAAGTAGTGTGAAATAATATTTGAATACATTTTTCTTTATCCCTTATATACATACAATACAAAATCTGAGATCCGGATTCATCAGGACTTCGGTGATTCTGGATTTGGGATTTTTCCAGGTTCTTACGGAAAATCAGATCAACCATTTTTCCCTATTAAAGAAAAGACACCAAACTAAGCGATTTTTCGCCAAAAATGAAAAAGTCTTCTTCAAACATGCTGGGTTTGGTGTAACCTTGATTACACATGTTAGTTATTATTCTTGAGTAAAGACTCCTTTTTTCCCTTCTATGATACATAAAAAGATTAAAATTTGGGACCTGCCTACTACAGTAGAGCATGCTGTTGAATAGCGAAAAAAAAGTATTTAAATTTAAACCTAGCTAGTTTTAATGAAAAATTAAATATAAAGAAATGATAATATAATAAAATTGAAAGAAAAATAAGAATAGACGTTTTTTCTTCTATTTAGTAAATGTTTTTTTTTTTTTTTTTTTATTTATTTTTTTATTATTATTATTTGGCGCGATTGGTGCCATCTCTTGTGGTCGACAGGATTTTCCGTAAGTATCTTTTTCCAGGTATTAGACTATCAGTTTAAATCTAGTAAGATAGCATAAAGAAATTATAAAATTAAAAATATGAAATCATGATTTATGAAATAATGAAGCATTTATTATCTAAAGGGTAATTAAGAAAGCTTAATATTTATTTCTTTTCTTTATTAAACATTTCTTTCAATGTAAATTGTTTCGTTTGAGCTAATATTTTTTTTTTTTTTAATTATTATTATATAGACAGACATAATTTCTTGTTCATTACAAAGTTCCATTGTTTAAGTCCTGTAACTGCTGTGTGAAAAATTCCAACTAACTTGTGAATGGAAATTTTTTTCATTTGCAATAACCTCTCTGTCATTTCACTATCAGCTCATCTATCAGTAGCATTTTCTTGATCTTTCTTGATATTACAAATTTGGCTGTCCGTTAATCAATTGAGGATTGACGGACAACGAAGGTTTCATACAAATGTTAAGAACAGTGGCAGATCTTGCTTTCATTAAGAAACTCTTTGGTGTTGGTCAGCTTTTGCTAATGAAAGTTTTTCTAATGTTAATTGCCATTGTCTGCACAATGAAAAACTTCTGTTGAATCATCTTCCTTTATTACCTCTTCTCCACATTTCTTTACAAAATCCATTAATTGGAAAATTTCATCTTTGGTTTGCAACATCCGAAAACCGTCAAATTTGCAGCTATCATTTTCATCATCGTCACCATGAAATAATGGTTGCTGGCCATTAATTATGCCAACCATTTTTTTAAAGTATCTGGAGGCACATCCTCCCACTAACTTGCGTTGCTTTGCATGGCAGGCTTTTATGCTAAAATATTTCAAAAATTCTTGAACAGTCTTGCCATTATTCAAGAAATTTAACAGGAATTTTAAAAATGCTACTTTATATTTGCATTTCAGTGTGCCCATTATTCCGATATCCATAGGCTGAATGATGGACGTACAATTTGGAGGAAAGAGTAATATAGGTACATTATCCTTCACTAAGGATAAACAGTTACTCTGAAAACTACTCTTTAATGTTTAAAAACTTTGAGCTTTTTATTTTTGACATCTTCCCAGAGAAAACGGATAATCTTTGTCTTCTGTACAAATGGACATTTGCAAGGATGCCTTTTTTATGTCAGCAATCAATCCTAGTTTCTTTTCTCTGAACTTAAGAATCACTCCAGGTATTGTTCAATGGTATTTGCTTCTCTTTCTAAATAATCATTTAAAGAAGGACTACCTTTTTGTTTACTCGAGGCATCGAAGATAGGTCTAAGTTTTGTTGATGAATTTTCGTTAAACACTCTGTGGTGAGGATAATAATATGAGGGAACAAAAAGTTCTTCAGGCAGTACTTTTTCTATAATGCTATCTTCAAGCTGTTCCATGAAAATAGAATTGTAAGTATCATGAAATATTTCAGTTTGAGCCATTCACGTTGGATCTGCCAATGGCAGGCCTTCGCTGCGAGGCTGTCTGATCCATTCAATCATTACTTTGTCATAAGTATCACTTTTAACATAATGAATAATTTTTCTGTTATTCATTGCGAGTGGGGTGTTAGAACCCACAAAAAAATTCAAAAAGTACCTTTTTCTGTTTTCTTATGTCATATACAGTTGACTTTCCAACAGTCCAGGATTTATGCATAAGCTACACGAGCTATAGCTTAGAGCCTCAACGTTCTTCGGGGCCTCCAAAAATATTTTCATAAAACTGCTGTAATAATAACAGCTTGCAAAAAATAATAAGCTGTATCAAATCAGAAAGTTAAGGAGTAATTCAATCAGCTATGTTAACTGAAATTCCTTGGAATCACTATAGTTTTAGCTTAGCTTAATAGTGTCTGCTGTACATAATTGGCTATTTATCATGAGATTAGTGATGAAAGAAAAGTTGTTCTGCTAAATTTTATCTTTCTTCTATCTCACACTGAGACAGTTAAGCCTAACTGTATTAGTTTAGATAGTAATTATACTTATGTCTATTTCTTGCACATGCTTAGGGCTTATCTGAGTCCTGAATAAATAAATTCTCACATATACTTAAGAGGGCCAGTGCTACCACCTATATATGGGGTGCTACCACCATATCTTACCACCTAATGCAGACTTTACAGGTCCTAAATTCTGCTAAAGTGCCTCCCTAAGTTCTAAATTTGTGCTGTCCCTAAATTTTGGGTCTCGGTGCTTTCCCTTAATTTTGTTATTTGGTTCTTCCCTAAATTCCAAAAATTTTGTCCTCTCTAAATTCTTCCACCTGTTGCGGCCATACGAGCTCTGGTGCTGGTTCTTGTTTTATAAGAATAAATTGTGAATAACAAATCAGTTATTCTTAATTGAAATAGCATGAAATTTAATCATTTGGCCCATGAGTATCATTAACAAAATCTATTTTTAGCATATGGAAAGAAATTTTTGTTTAATTTTTCCTCGTCAGTATTTCTTAGGGCGCTTAAATCTGTAATCATAGCCAAGTGTGATGTCAGTATAAAAGGTTACCCTACTCTTTGTTATTCAATTACTAATATTAGAAAAAAAAATTTTTTAGGCATCGCTGTATGAGTCATAACTCAAGTTGTCATGTATTGATAAACAAGCAGTAATGGAAGCAAAATATAATAAATAATGATTCTCCAGGTTGGTGTCAAGGATATAAGATATTAGTAGGTTTAAAATTTATGATGTTTTTATGTAGAATGTTTCGGTTTGAGATGTATGCCAAGAAAATATGCAGCTACAGAGTCAAATTATTTATTGATCACACAAATTAATGTTAAAATGATTGTTACTTCAATAATGAAGTATTTTATTTAGTGCCAAAGTGAAATTAAAAATCTGGACTCTCCACATGTTTTATTGGGGAGGGGGGGAAACAAATGCACGTGCCTAAAGCAGTTGGTGGCTTTGAGGTCCGGATTTTAGGTCATGCCAGATATTGGACATCTGGATCTCGGATTTTGTAATGTATATTATTATTATTTTTATTTTTATATTTTATAAGGTGTACATGCATAATTTGTATTGGGGAAGTTTCCAGTAGGGAAGAGTTTCTAAATTACTTTGGTTTTCTACTCTTAATTGACTTAATTTTAACTTTTGTCATTTACTTGCTATTTTATCAAAATCCCACTGTTTAAATTTCCTTTTTTAGTATTTCACAACATTTGGTTTTACTTTTAGTTTTGAATTTTACTTTTACCCTTGCCTATATGGATGATGAAACATGAATAGAGTAATTGAAGAGTTAGGTTTGAGGGCAACTTCCCCATGATAAGTTTTGTCTCCTGCCTGCTCAACAATTATTCACTTATGCAATTTTTTGGAATAATATATTTTTTCATGGTTTTAGATATGTGCAATTAATTTACATATGCTCTTAGAATTTAAATGTTACTGTAAATTAGTTTGCAGCAATAATAATTATTTTTATTTCTTTGCCATTTAAATTTCTTAATTAAATTTTAATTTTATATTTGCTGTATACGAATAGAGAATATTTGTTAAATATATATATATATATATATTATGAAATAAGAAGGAATTTGAATTAAATGTATTTCATTTGTAAATATTGTCTCTTAAATTTTTAGGTATTTTAATTCCTGGATGTAAAATGTTGTGTGATAGTCAGCCTTGCCAAAACCAAGGTCTTTGCATTGAGAACTGGAAGCAAAACACCACTTCATGTGACTGCTCACTAACATCCTACACTGGAGAGGCATGTCAGAAAGGTTATTTCCTGTTTAAGGTGCTCATCTGTATTTGGAATAGGATACTAAAAGTGTCAAGTTTTTTGTTAGTAATAATTTAAATTGAATGCCGATTGCATGAAATAGTTTTCTGTTGTTCACTCATCTTTCCAGAAAGGTCCTGAATTCTGTTATGCATTAAAACAAGGAAATAACAAAAGTGAATGTGTGCATATCAAATGCACAATGCTGAGAAAGAGAAATGAAAAGTATATTCTTTTATTAAAGTAATATGTAAACAATATAATAGAACTGAATAACAATAAAATCTGACACAAAATTAATTTTTATCTGTTAGTATTCATGCTGTGTTTAATCATAATTATAATTAGGATACAGTCTTTCTTTGTAAATCGCTGAAGAGGAAAATGATATGAATATGTGAAGATAGTAAAAATGATTTATGCAAATAACAAATCTGCAAAATATTTCTAAAATTAAGTATCTCTTCGTCGGAAATACTGTGTATGAGTAAGTTTATAATATACGACTAATACACTCTTCTCAAATGACTTTTGAGAAGTGTGTATTAGTGCGAGTGCTTTAAAAAATTGTTTTTGACCCATCCCCTTTATAAATTTAGATTAACTATATGAACAATTATAATGGTGCTTTTTACTTACGTATTTTAAAAAGGTGAGAAGCACTGAAATTCCAAGATAGTCATAAAAAATCATTTATAGTTTTTATTTAAGAAAATGGACAGTAAAGTTATATTTTATTAAAAACAGTTTAGAAGTTTCACATAAAAAATTACCTTTTTAATAGTCAGATATTTTAAGGATGTTTTCTAAAACATTACATTTTAGTAAATTATAAAATTTAACTTAGCATTAAATGTAATTTAAAGTAGCTCAGTACATTTTAAGGGTGAATAGGTCCTTTCTAATTAGCAAAAACTGGTTGGATAAATTTTTCTTTTGACAGTTAAACCACACTTTCTTTGAAGCACATTGAAATTCTTTTTATTTAAATTAATAGGGCTTAAATTTCACAATTTATTGCAAAATGCTTTTTTGGTCCCATTATGTGTTTTGGTTATATGTCAGTGGAAGTATTTTTTCCCTATCATCGAATAATTTTTAGTCATAATATGCATTCATTCTTCTTAGTGTTTAATGAAATTCCGCTGTATTCTCTGCTTGTTTGCTTTTATTTATAATATTGATGTGTTTTGTGTAAATAAATTTTCCTTTCCTTTTCCAACAAAAGCAAAATCTTATGATATTATTTCACAACTCATACCCTCATAATGTTTTAAATAATCCTAGCTAGCTCTTGATGAAAAATATTTGAAGTTACTTTTAGTTAAAAATATAATTTAAACATATTTTTATTCCTGAGATTAGAAAACTTATTTATAGCTGACTACTCAGAAATTTGTATAAATATGTTTTGCTCTGTGTATTGCCTTTAAATTGAAGATTTAAATTTGTAAGGAAGTTTGAGATAATATAAAAGTCCATCATCATCTAATTGGAGTATTTTTTTATAAACATTGTCAGAATTATGCACTATCTGCCTTCCCACAGAAAAGGTTGTGCACTTTTTTATATTTCCTTGGACTACCTTTAGAGCAAATTACAATGTACTGCCAGTGGAATATTATGGTAACATTGTTTTGATGAATTTATTTTAACCAGATGGTATCAATAATTCTCCAAGATTTTTGTTTGATGCAAGAAGAGTCAATTTTTTCCTGAGGTGTTTCTCATAATGTATCCCTCTCGTCCTCATTTAGATTAAGGTCAGAACTTTGTAATAGCCAGTGTGTATGAAGAATATCTCTTCTTGATGAATGTGTAACTGTAGTATTTAAACATTTGAAGTCATGAATCATTGCATTTTTTCTTGGACTGTAACATTTCTTCAGAGAGAGGGAAATCCATTGTAGAACAAAATTATCATGTAGTATATTCTAGTATTCAACTGTCTTCAATTTATTGATGTACAGAGCTTAATCCAGCTAAACAGAAACACCTAGATCATGATGCTTTCTTCTGTCATTGCTAAGTTCAGTCTTTTATATTCCCAAACTAGTTTTGGGAGGGTTTTATTTATGTATTATTAGTCTCACTGAAAAGTTCCTTTCTTTTTACAATGTAATTTTTAATTTTAACCCTGTGGTTTAATATGTGTTTGCAGGACAAGGAACTGTTTTGGTTCCCAAGCTGAATATCACTCTTACAGTTCTACAGTAGGTTTTTTGTAATTTGATTTCACTGATCATTTTAGAGATTATTGCTTATGATCATTTAGGACCGAGTTTTGACCACATATTTTCCAAAATGTTAATGTTTACTGCTATATTTGTGACATTTATTTATGTGTCACCAATTCATTGTCCTGTGCCAGTGACTTTTAGCTTCTTGCAAATCTGTCTTTGATACACACCAATAACTGTACTCTTTTTTATTTAAACTCTGTAATATCTATTCCATGACAGTGATTTTCAGTCATGCTTGCTCTGAAATGATTAGCTGCATGCAGTATTACTTAAGGGTTGCATTATACATAAGTTTCTCCTGAATTTTTCTATCCTCAAATATATGGAAGTTTTGGTGCATGTCATTTGTTGCTTCAGCTTTTGCAGTAAATTACTTTATGAATGATTTTTAAATATTCTTCTGCTAAAAAAACAGAAACTATTTAATTGAATGCATGAAATTGATCCAAGAGGTTGGTGTGGCATTACTAGACCACATAGCAAGCAGTTAAGTAAAGACATACAAAAGCACTTGCATTATGACAAATGTCACACTAATAATAGGTATATTACCCTCTAGCTGAAATGCATGCTTAACCAATGGGCAGGCAAACTGCCAATAGTATCATAGATCACTTGTTGTGGGAGTAGTGCTCATTCCTGTAGTAATGCATGTCGGAGCATGTGGAGGGTGCCTGGCAGAACATTGCAACCTGCTATCCTTTGTCCCAATATTTCCCACATATGGTCTGTCCAGTGATCTAGCAGGCTAAGGCAGATGTGGAATGGTTTCACTTTCCAGATAACTCCGCACCACTGGAGCTCTTTGCGAGTGGGCGTTTATCATCCATAAATATCGCCTTGGTCGCCATTGCGGTGATAAAATGACACACAGGATTTTGTTGTGATATTGGATGGTTGTGACCACCTGGAATCTTACAAAGATCAGTGTGTCTGTTCATTGCTATCCCAGTCCACACAAGTAAGCATCCTCCTCTGCAATGATTTCTTTCAACAATGTTTGGTGCTTGATAGCGTGTCTCTGGCTTTTGCCATAAAAATTACTGTTCGGGAATAGTTCTGGGTGTTAAATCGACCTCATATATGTATAGAGTGCGTAGCTGTACTCTGCTGGTGTCAAACTGTAATGTTAAGAGGCCCAATTCCACCGCGCTGTTACATGCAATGGCAATAAAAGAACATAAACCACTGATCTTCCTATGTACATTTCACCTTCATGCAGTCATTGTGACTCAGTTTAGTGGGGTATTAGCTGTCCTCCTGCAGCAGAGAGATGCAACACCAGCTATCATGCTGATGGTGATCTACAGCATCTTGTACATAGCAACAGGAAGCTATCATCTGCCATTGTGGTAATCCTCCAGCATTCAGATTCACTACTTCTACGGAGGTTTTGATCCCTTTGGTAATGACCTCACAACCTATTGATGACATTGTGATGCACATTCAGTTCTCTCGCAACTGTGTATTATCTTGTATCAGCTTGCAACATCCTGACAGCCCTCCTACACATTTCTTATGCAAATGGTGTCTTCGGCTCATGCTTTCCGCTTTGGCTATCTGAGATTGCATGGAACTTTCACTGCTTGTGAACTTATGCATAGGTTTGGTATGCCCCTTTTTAAGACGTTGTGATGTGACTGTGGGATTGTGCTTTATGTTAATTATGGTTGTCTCTCTGCGTTTTGCGATGCTGTCTCTACCTCATATGTAACTTGTATGTTTTAATTCCCCTTTTTACATTCTTGCCTTTTATTTTAGCATGTGTTGCTTATTTTTTCTAGATGAATGTAGTTAAAAAATAATAAGCAAATGTTTGTGTAAAACGTTTTTAAAAAACTGAAAAAAATATGAAATTTTGTGAAAAAACATTCTTTATATAGTATAAATTCTGTAATGTACTAATCTTATTGCATTATTCAATATGCTGCTGAAATGTTGTGAATTAAGAACTAGAAGAAAAGAAACTGCACCTTTTTTTCTCCAAACTCTTTAACGCCTGTCAATCATCATTAGCCATTTTCATCGTTATAGTAAGTATTCCAATAAAAGTCTTGAATAATCTTTTAGGAAATTTAATACTTACTTAATGCTCCTTTCATCCAAAGTGCCCAACTGAGAGATGAACTCAGCCTCTGACACAGTTTATATTATGGACTCTATTCAAAGCATTGTTTCCCTGCTTTTTTTTAAAGGAGCTACATGGATGAACACAAAACGTCATGATATAATACTCAGAGCAGTTAAGATAAAGAAGAGAAATCTAAAGTTAACATCATAAAGGAATGTTGGTGCTGGTGTTACACACTGTGCCAAGCTTTCTGAATCTGTAAAGTGACTAAATGTGTAATTGTAGTTCCGTTATATGTTCATTTTCAAATTATATGAGTATTTTGAATATAACTTTAGATGCTACTGTGCATCAATAAAGCTGGGTGATGAGAAAATATTTCTAACAATCCTGGAGCATTGCATTTTCCAAAGAAAACTCCTTTACATTGTGCAAAACAAGGAATAATAATATGGACATTGTAGCTTATATTAATTTCTTCACAATAGTGGCATATTTTTAAGAATAAAATAATATGCATAAAGGAACGTATTACGTTACAAGTAAAAATCTCTGTTTCCTTCAAGGGTTAATATAATACACACATGATGACAATTATTTTGTTTCAGGGATAATAATTTTATTGTATATCAGAATGCTGAATTGAAATAGCTATATTCAAGAATTATTCCTTTAATGGGTGTAATTTTCTAATAAATATAAGATCAGAAGTGTTTTTAAATTGCATTTTTAGTTTTAAGACTCGTTTAAAATTTGAATTTTTGGAGCTGTTATGTATTGCATATCTAATTTTTCAATTTTTCAGATATTGGAGGAAATTTTGATGGCAACAGTATGGTTATGTATTCATTTGACAATGAAGAAATATTGAAAGAAATGGAAGAAAATGTAGCTGTTCGGTTAGCATTTTCAACAGATTCAACTAGTACATCTTTTCAGGTTTTATTGTTTGTTCAGTTTCATGAAAGGTATTTGATTTTTTATTATCGTCATGTAATGATTTGAATTTTTCTTATTTATTACATTAGGTATATTTTTATTATAATATTTTTACAGGAAATACATTTTGATTGGATTAACAGAAGACAGTTCATTGTTAGTCGAAGAAAAGATAGGAAGTACTGGTAAGAGTAATATAAAGTATTATTCATTTGTATAATTATGAATTCCTTTTGACATAGCCTAGCAAATGCTAATTTTAATTGTAATGAAATTCATCAAATAACTGCTTCTTAAGCTAATTGCTTTTAATAATTTACTTATGTAGATCTACTCAACTGCTTGTATTATTAATATATACTTTTTATTTTTACTCTTTTTACATATAACTTAAACACTATTGACCAAGTTATAGAAAGATATACAGTCAAAAGTCTTTAATCCAGACTTGTTGGGACTTCATCGATTCCGGATTATCGATTTTTCCGTATTATAGATCATCAGTTTAAATCTGGTAAGATGGCATGCAGAAATTATAAAATTAAAAATATGAAACTGTAATTTATGAAATAAAGAGCCATTATGATCTAAAGGGTATCAAAAAAAAAAAAGCTTAATATTTATTTGTTTACTTTATTAAACATTTCTTTCAGCGCGCGCATGTGTAAAGCATACGTTATGCATAGTCGAAATTAGAAAATTGCAACCAGATAACTATTTGATGTGTACTCCTGATATTTATAATGACGAGGAATTTGATTTAAATCATATCAAAGACGGAATACATCGAGATGAAATACTACATTTAGTAAGGAAATGTAAGCTGAATAAAATAAAAACATCTGCCCTGAAGATAAGGATAGTGCTGACAGATTAACTTCCAATTCATTGCGCGCCGCGGCGTTTTGGAGTTTTCCCTCCCGGGCCGCTGAGCAGCGTGAAATTGATAAACAGATTTCGGAATGGTTAGAGAAACAAAGGATATGCCTTTATCCATTTTTTGCAGCAATTCCACTTTTTGTACTTTCTGATTATTCACACTCTGACCAAAAAGCTATAAAAAGTACTGATGAGGCATGACCAAAAAGCCATAAAAGATACTGATGAGGCAATATGCCATGTTGCCAAAAAAAAATTATGTGGCAACCCAGGTATGTGCTTAGTGTCTCCCAGACATTTGAATGTTTTTGCTGAATGACTGCATATTATAATTCCTAATATGGGAATTTCAGCATTCTAGCATAGCAGTGGACTGCATACTGCAATTTTCACCATCTTCTATGAAATCTTGAGCATAGCTTTATTTATACATAGAGCCTAACATGACTCACTTATAAAGGTTGCACCTCTTTTTTTTCTTTCATATATTAGGGTTTTGGTGCTAAAATGTTTTACAGTGCCGAGTTTGTCTGATTTTTTCTTTTTAGTTAAAACAGATTGTTGTGTACATGGGAGAGTGCAGGGGGGTGGGAATTGAGAAGTGTATAGAAAAGCAGAAAAAAAAGGCAGCACTGAATATATCATTGAAGTAGATGTAGAAATACTCAACCATTTCTTCCCAAAGTCACCAATGATTCTGATATCTTTTTGGTCATGGTTCAGGGGAATCGGGAAGTAGTAAGCAAATCAGTTTACATTTTCAGTTAAATTTAATTTTGCACTAAAAAAGTATTTTTGTATGGAAAAAATGAAGTCTAAAGTTCTTCATATTTCTTTGCAATTCTTTCAGCATTTTTACTTGTCTTATGCTTTCTTAGTGTAAAGCTAGCTTAGCTTAGTTATAAATGTAAATGTTTATCCTATTGCTACCTATGTATAATTGATATCCTTCATGCCTTTAAAAAAAAAGAGCATTCTTATGTGTGGTCACTGTAATGAAAGTGATTTAATATACTCTGATAAGTGTGGACTCTGCTACAGTAAATGTTATGGAGCAATCATTATAATGAACATTGACAGTATAAATAAATTAAATATTAACACTTTAGTTTTCCAAATTAAAGTAAGAAGTAGTTTTAATCGTGCATTGGATATCAAATTGTTGAAGTTTAAAAATCCGTATGTAATGCTTTTGAGTAAGTGTCTAAAGTTTGTTCCATTGTAGGAGAAATTTGAATGAGAGTTGTTTCAAAGTAATGCTTGCTATTGGATGAAAACCAAAAGTTAATTTGAAATATTTTCTATAAGTGGCACTGTTGCAATAACTTATTTGCTTAATATTTCATATGCTGTATCATAAAAACAAAGCAAGCGGTTCATAATCATACATGTTTCTTTGTTCTGATGTAGTATTTCTGACAAATGAAGTTAGAAAAAAAGTCTTATTAGCAGAACAAAAGTGCATTTGGCGACCATCAAAAATGTTATGATGAAATAAAGGCTTTCCAACATACAACCAGACTAATGTCAAAAATGAACGCAATGTACTCTAGTATATTTGTACAAGGTGTACATACTACTTCAGATAATGTATAATAAAATGGATATTCGTACATTCACATAATTCCTGTGCTGAATAACAATGGATAACTCTTAGCAAGTGATTGGGTACATTTTTTCAATAGAGTAAACAAATCTGTGTAATCTGTGCAACACATACACATATACTGATGGGGGGGGGGGAATCAGATTGTTTAAGTAATGTCCATGGTGGTCAATTGGCATGGCAAACAAGTCTCCTGGTAAACCAGGAAACTCCTTGTTTTTCACCTAATTTCCCAGTAAATTGCAGAATCTTCTGTTTTTTTTTTTTTTTTTTTTTTTTTATTTTTTTTTTTTTTTTTATTTTATTTTTTTGCCTGCACCAAAGAAAATGTTTCCAGCAGTAAATGAAATTTATTGCATTTTTCATTGTGCAAACTCTATTTTCTTACCCCTATTGATTTTTAGTGTAATTTTTCTTATTAAATTTTATTTGATCTGAAATGTCTTAATGAACCATAGTCATTTGTGGAATCTTTTTAAGGATTTGGCCATGCTTAATCAGTTGATATTTGTATTTAATTTTGTTTTGCATCAGTAAATACAGTCAAAAGTCGTTAATTCGGACACCCATAATCCGGAATGATCTATATTCCGGACCTCAAAGCTAAAAACTTTCTACGCATGCGTGGCGTTTACACGTGCGTGTAAGACCTTTACGACTGTGAATATACTTGTGCGCATGCGCATAATACGTTTACGCATGCACGTTTAATATATAACGGACGGTATAAACTAAAACTATCTAATTATTTATTTCAGTTAATGTTGCAGATTGCGTTGTTTCTTAATCTTCGAATTGGATCCAGCTTATTATTTCTTGCAGACTGTTAGAGCAATTTTATAAAAGTAAGCTTGAACTTCCGATTATGTCAACTAGAATTTCCAATATATATTTATTAATACGTAAAGGATCTACAAAGCGAAAGTATTTTTCGAAATCCATTAAACAGAAAGTGGAATTGCTGCAAAAAAACGGATAAAGGCATATATCCTTTGATTATCTAATCATTCCGAAATATGTTTATCAATTTCACACTGCTCTGCGGGGGGAGGGAACGACACGGCGTGCAATGAATTGGAAGTTGATCTGTCAGCACTATCGTTATCTTCAGAGCAGATGTTTTTATTTTATTTGGCTTATAATTCTTTACTAAATGTAGTATTTCATCTCAATGTACTCAGTCTTTGATATGATTTAAATCAAGTTCCTTGTCATTATAATTTGCTTCCGATAGTGAATAAAGTGACTCGGAGGTTATTGAAAACGAAAAAATTTCGATTGACAAATTAGTCGATATTTTTGACACAGCAATTATAGGACTTGAACGGCGGAACTTTGTAACTAAACAAGAAACTATGTCTGTTTAATAGAATTAATGAGAAAGTATTATCACATGAAATGGAGAAAATTAAACAACTTACATTGAAAGAAATGTTTAATAAAGTAAACAAATAAATATTTAGCTTTTTCTTTTTGTAAATTTTGATACCTTTTAGATCATAATTGCTCTTTATTTCATAAATTAAGGTTTCATATTTTTAATTTTATAATTTCTGCATGCCATCTTACCAGATTTAAACTGATGATCTATAATCCGGAAAAATCGATAATCCGGAATCGCCAAGTCCCGACGAGTCCGGATTAACGACTTTTGACTGTAGTATGTTACTATATTTATCCACACAAAATATGCATGTAGAACATAATTTTTTTTTCTTTTTGGTGCATTTAAAAACACTTTTTGATAAACAAGAACTTCTCATCCATGCTCTAGATTTTCTCAATAGAAGTATGAAAAATTACAAAGTGAAATTAACCGAACAACTAAAAATATAGAATATCTAATTAAATACTGAAATATTTCACAGCAAAATCTTATAAATACCATAATTTCTGGAAGAAAGGCCTCATCAGCGTAAACGCCGCATTCGAGAAAAATGGCAGGAAAAATATTAAAATTACAGAGAAACACCGCATCAGCGTAAACACCACAATAGATTAAATTGCACGTGACATCGTCGTGGGTCGTATAGATGCAAAATCTCAACATGTGTCCTGATACTAATTCAGAAGTCAAACAACAAAAATCAGCATTATATTTTCAAATTATTTACGCTTTTGCAGCTAACGATGGTGGTTTGGTAAAACCATCGAAACTAGTCCTGTGAAAATTTGAAAATATAATGCTGATTTTTGTTGTTTGACTTCTGAATTAGTATTTGTTCGGCATGTTATTGTGTCTTAATGTGTCCTGGTATATGACACATCAGTTATGAAAAATGCATGAAATGAAACCATAACTCAAAAATAAATTAAAGGTAAGAAATGTGGAAAATATATTTACCTTCACGTATATACTTATCTAACCCACTAAAGAAGTCCATATTTGTAATACTCAGACTATATTATAAAAAATGCTGCAACAACGAAATATTAAATTTGGATGACAAAAGGAAATTTTAAATTTTACTTACAAAAAGAATTACAGCAAACTATACATCATATGAAGCTATCAAAACCTGATTCTTCACTATCTGAATTAAAAAGATGTAGTAAATCCTGATCTAAGTCCAAGTCTTCCAGATCATTTATCCTCTTGGCTTACAGTCTCTTTATCTAAGGATATAATTTCAGCTTCTTTGAACCCTGCTATTATTGACGATGTTTTTTTACCGATTTCCACGCACTTTCTACCCACTTTGCAACTTTTTTATAAGATGCTCTACGCATTTTACCGCTTTTGGTATATGTATGCAATCCTTTACTCATCCAACAATCTCACCGCTTTCGGACTTCAGCTTTGAAGGATTTATCACCCAGCAAATCTAATGGTTGTAAGATTTTTGACAAACCACCAGGAATTGCTACGGTCGTAGACAATTTTTGACATCTGGTTTTCACTGACTCAAGTAAATGAGCACGCATGGAATTTATTATCAATCACCCTTTTGGTTGGAAAAAAGATCCCTTACGACACTGCCAAACTTTTTATAGCCACTCATGCAGGATTGTTTCGCACATCCAGCCATTCTTGTTTGCACAAATAATTACATCATTAGGAAAATCTCCCTTCGGAATACTTCTTCATTTAAAAGTGACCATCGGCTTTAGCTTGTCACCATTTGCAGCACAAGCTCTAACTCACATGTAAATGACATTCTTTCATGCCCCGTTGTAAGCACAGATACAGTTTTTGCACCAGTTTCATCAACAGTTCTGTTTGCAAGAGAGTCGAAAGCTAACGGCGTTTCATCCATATTTATTATCTGTGCCCGAAGAAGTTTTTTTTTGTCAATAATATCTGTCACATATTTTAGAAAAGATGCCTTTTTATCCTGCCAGTCCATTTGTAATTGTTGCCCGACTGTTGTTCTAGTACGCACAGAAATATTTTTTCTTTTTCATAAATCTGCTACACCCGCAAGGCCCTCCTTTGAAATCATTTATGTTCATTTGTTTTGCTATAAATTTTGCTTGTAAGCAAATTTTTACAGTCGAAATTTCCATTCCCTTTCCTTGTTGCTCCTTTATCCAGTTTGCAAGGTCGTCCTCTAGATTCGGCCACCTTACAGTACCACTTCTTTTGGCTCGTTTCTGTTGTGGCATATATTTAAGTTCTTTTTTCAGTTCTCCAACATCAAATACATCTCTCGTCCACTTCAAACTCTCGAGCTGCTGCTTTATTTCCAATTTGTTCAACACGTGAAATTACATTAAGCTTAAAACCAGCAGTATAGCTTCTGTGACGTTTAGGTGCCATTTTAAAAAATGTTGTTCTGCTCCCTTCTTACTTAACTATTCAACAAGTACTGGTACGCAAACTGATGGGGTCTATATTTGGCAGAATGCCAAGAAAATTCAATTCATGCAGAAGGGAAAATACGTCAGTGTTCGTTATTGTGAGTCAGGTGGAGTCTTGTCCGCCTTTGAAACAAAATTGCAGAAAAGGCAGGGGTGGGGACAAGATGGGTTCTGGAAGATTCATCGAATGGTAGAGGAGAGACTCTATTCAAACTGATGAGAATGCTGATTTGAAAGGGAAAAGAATGTTATTGTTCTGAGATCCCGTTTAGGGTGAATAAGGCATGTAGGTCTGTTCAAGGGAAAGAATATAAACAAAATAACATTCGCAAAAAGCAACTGAGACTGAGTGGTCTTTTGTGTGGGAACGGCACCAGTCTATGTACGATGACAAGGCCATCTAAACTGTGTACGATGACAAGGTTATTCAAACTATGTACAATGACCATTATAGGAAATATTTTATTTTTAGTGCACCTAAACACCGCATCCGCTGAAAATTTAAGTTTCAAACACGTAAACGCCACAGCGTTTCTTCCGGAAATTACGGTAGTTCAGTAATCTAAATCATTTATTATAAAAGGAAGTTAGGCCAGCTTGAATTTTTTTTTAAATGTCATTACCAAACAATGTGAAAACCTCGCAGAAACTCTGGTTTTCATGTGAGGAAACTTTTGGTGTTCGTATTTTAAGTTTGAAAGTTGTGCATCCCCTTGTAATGAACATAAATGTTCATATTGTGTACAAAGACTTTTTTGTTAACAACTTCTGGGTCCAGAGTTTTCCATCAATAGGTTTAAAATGTTTGGTAATTTTCCAATGTGGTTTATCACCAATTCAGACGTCTTTTGAAGATGTGTAAGTATATGCAGAATGGGTTCACTGTTCAATAGTATCACTGTATTAATAATTTCTAAGGAAGCATTTGCATACTGACTATTTTACATCCCAACAGAAGATGCACTGAGTTTCTGTAGTGTTGGTCAAAGTATTTTTATTTGAGCTTTGCTATCTGATGACAAAATTTAGAACCTGTTATAGTGAATCTGCCAAGTATCCAAGTTTTTCTTCATTATGATTTTTATAACCCATAACAAAGCTTTAAATGTCAACCTTCCTCCCTTGTTGTGTTTACAAATAAATGTAAGTCAGAAATAAGAATGAAGGCAATTTAACTACAATAATTTCTTGTTGTATAAAAGAAATGACTGTAGAATATCTAACATTTTTTTGATAGAATGATGTTTTATTTAATTCTGATTTATTACAGTAATACGAAGGAAGGCAAAGACTTCAAGTTCATGGTCTGATAATAACCGTCACTGGTTCTATTTCTCATGGAAATCAGAAATAGCGACTCTTATTGTAAGCATTAGTCTTTCTTTCTATCTTAGTCTTAATAAAATAGCCTTGTTTATATATTTTTTCCTGTATTACTGTTCAGTATAATGATTTCTGTAAAAAATTACTAGAAACTTCATTAAATAAGAGATTTGTATGCAAATCATAGTTTTTTTTTTTTTTTTTAATTAAAATATAACAGTAGGTAAATATATTTCTGTTATGGAACATATATTTATGTGAAGTGAAGTTTGCTTCAGTATATTTTATCTCTACTAGTTAAAATATAACAGTAGGTAAATATATTTCTATTATGGAACATATATTTATGTGAAGTGAAGTTTGCTTCAGTATATTTTATCTCTACTAGTATGCCTTTTAAGTTTAGTGAAACCTCTAATTATGAATAATTTGTTCCTGAAGGGTGTTTATTTGGTAAAATGCTTCTAAACCAAAACTATGTTCCTTCTAGGAATTAATGTAAAATAGATTAATCTGTTCCTGGACTACAGAGGATTTCTTCAAATTTATGATACAAAAATCATTAAATCTAAAACATAAAAAGTAAACAAAATATTATACAGATAAAAAAAGACAAAAATTTAATTTAGTTCTACCTTATCTAAAGAGAGTGGATGGCATAAATGGAAAGTGATGAGGAGAGAAAAGGTAGCAATGTTATTGTTTAGTGGAGAAGACCCTTTTCATAAAAGCATCAAGAACTGTTTAGATGAGAAGACCTTTTTCACGAAAGCATCAAGGACTGCGTTTATGCATGTGCATGTGAGTTTACGCATGCACGTTTAATGTAAAACGGACGGTATAAGCTAGGCTAAAATTATCTGAGGCATTTCAGTTAATGTTGCAGATTGCGCTGTTCCTTAATCTTCTAATTGGATCTGGCTTATTATTTTTTGCAGACTGTTAGAACAATTTTATAAAAATTAAGCTTGAACTTTCGATTATGTCAAAAAGAGTTTCCAATTCTGGAGCTGCCAAAGGATCTGCAAAGCAAAAGCATGTTTCGATGTCCATCAAACAAAAAGTGGAATTGCTGCAAAAAATGGATAAAGATCTACCCGTCTCAAAATTATGCAAAAAGTATGGCATTGGAAATCCACTATATATGACACAAGAAAAAGGAACTTTTTGAATTTTTTGTGGAAGCATCTTTAAACAACTTACATTGAAAGAAATGTTTAATAAAGTAAACAAATAAGTATTAAGCTTTTTTTTGCAAATTTTGATACCCTTTAGATCATAATTGTCTTTTATTTCATAAATTATGATTTCATATTTTTAATTGTATAATTTCTGCATGCCATAGTACCAGATTTAAATTGATGATCTGTAATCCGGAAAAACCCCTAATCTGGAAACGCAGAAGTCCCAACGAGTCCGGATTACGAACTGTAATTACGTACTGTAATCACAATGATTTGGAAGAAGAATGGATTGAGAATAATATAACGCTGACCTTAGAAGATTATTTAACCCTTTTGAAATGGCATGCCTTTGTTTAAGACATTTCCTGGGGAGTGGATAGGAGTAAAAAAGGAATCATTTCACCCGGCCGGGGATTTTCTGTCTGCGAAACCTAACTTTAGGGAAAAAAATAGGAGGAAAAAACTTCCTAACATCATAATTTTTAGTACAATTTTAGATAATTACTTAAGCTATCATGCATGTTAAAATTAGTGTTTAATAACCCGTTTCCTTTACTTTACATGAAACTATATATAAAAAATTTTTTACATTGAGAAATAATTTTTGGAAAAGCTATTCAAATTATTCTCATGATTAAATATATTAATAAACTTTTAAATTCATAGAAAATTAAGAAGTTGCTTTCATTTTTCATAACTTAACATCTGTCTTCCCATTTTCACGTTAGATCCTTTTAGATTTTTAGATACAAGATGGGGCATTGTCAAATAAAACTGTATGAGGTTTTTTTAAAGTTTCACATTGTCATCTTAAAATTTCTTGATGAACTTTATGTGAAATCAGCCGCCCAGAAGTTATAGTGGTTAGGGAAGCCTGACTGCGATACCAAAGGGCCTGGGCTCAAATCCCGGAGAAGGCATGGTAGTAACTGTCCGTCCCTTCATAGGAGGCAATGGTGGCCCACCTATTAGGTGACCGTAATAAAGAGAGTGACTCCATAATAAAGAGACCACCACATCTGGCCTGAGTATAGATTAATGGAGACAGACTGTAACTGTTCACAATCTGCCTTTGGAGAGGGGGACCTTTATGTGGAATCAATCAAATATGATATTTATTTGTAACTAAGTGCCTCTATAGTTGTAATAATGAACCAGCAAGATGTACATTACTTTTTTTTTAATTATTATTATTTTAGTGTTTTGATTGATGAAACATTGTGTGTAATTTTGAAAACTCAGATCGGCAGTGAATAATTTTCTCTCTCTCTCTCTCTTTCTTTCTTTCTTTTTTTTTTTTTTTTTTTTTTTTTTTAAAGTTATCTTAATCTCTAACACATAATTAACAGAAAGATTTTTTGGGCATTAGTTTTCGCGATGATTTAGTGATGTGATTTTCATCAGCATTAGAATATAACAAAAAAGACTTTTTTCTTTTTGGTAGTTTAATTTCTTTCAAGTATTTTTTTATTTGCATTGTATTTGTCATTTTTATTTAGGCACAGTGTGATAATCTCCAATTCAGCCTCTTCATTTTATAGAGTTAGTTTTTCAGAATACCTTTGTTCTCTAGAAATTTTTTCATTGATTTCTTAAAATGCTTCAATAATTTCACTAAAAATTTTATGACAGAGATTTTTTTCTAAATGTTTTTCATCTTCTAAATCTAAGACGCATTTCACTCATTTATTTAAATTCCTCAACCTTTTTTGGAACTTTTTCTGCCACAGATTCAGGCCCTTTGCAACCAATCAACTTCAGTACAGCAATGTTTATCCACAGAGTCTTCAAAATTTTTCTTGTTGCCAATTTTATTCTTTCTTTTGCTCGTTTTTCTTTTCCATGTTAAACATAAACACAAATTTTTGTAAGCCTTTTTCTTCCCATGAAGATCTTATATAATTTGCAGTGTAATATTTCTTACAGATACTTCATATATTTATTTCTTTTTAAGCATCTCAGGCTTTGAGCATATATTCATGAAAAAAAAATTGAAAGATTTACTTATTAACATTTTCTTTTCTCAACATTGAAATTTAGGAAATAATCTTAAATATTTTGATTTTTAACCCTTTCGGCATGAATATGCATTCTGTATGAATGGCTGTCACGTGCTGTATTTCCCAAGCATGACTGAAGAATGTGGACAGCTAATGCATATGTGCATTTCAACCTGAAACAGTTTTTAAAGTCCACTAGATGGGAACCTGTGTCCATTATTTTTTAACTGAAAATAGTTTTAGGATCCTGTTTTTGAGTTTGTTCACATTCTGCCTGACTTTGGTATTTTGCTTATCAGCTGCTGTGGAGGAAGAGGGAAAGCATAATATAAACAAACAGAACTAGCTCTTTAACTTTCCACATTATATGAACATTCATATTTACTGATATTTCTCCAAATGCTTTTTTGTTGTTATTTTTCCCTACTGTGTGAGCACTATGAGGGTTTTGTATCAGTTATGTTACACTTTTTGTTGCTTTCAGATATCTACCCTTTAATTTCAGAAAACCTTGACTCTGATATATTATGGCATCAAAAGCAGAATGTACTTGCATGATAAATGAGCCAGTTAGCGTTGTCACTATTGAACAATAACTATCCTGAACCAGAATGGATATGTGTATTTACAGATGGCTCTAGAATGAAAATACTGCTGTAACTGTATATTGTAAACTGTTTTCATAGTGAGATATCAGGAACTAAATAGGAATTGTAAAACCGTAGAATTTCACTGGCTACCATTCCACGTAGGTATTGATGATAACGAAAAAGCAGATCTCTTGGCAAAGAGGGGTATGGAGTTATTTATTGGACAGAGTTCCATTCGTTTGGATTCTGTTAGAAGTATTCGAGAGAATCTTATGTTGGCTTACAACACAGAACTATCAATTAAACGAAAGAGTACTCTGGAAGAATATTAGGAATGACTGCAATGTGTTCAATTGCAGGCTATATTGTGGCTAATTTCAGACTGGGTGCATGGCATGACTGCTCAGCCAAACATCTCAGCAAAATAAGCATACTGACTAATAACCAATGCTATATTTGTAAAACAGGCACTATGAATAAGCAGCACTTAGTCATCTGTCCAGATCTTGACCCTATGTTACAACATAGTTGTGATGCTCTCCTGCAAGAGCTTTTGATATTTTGGTGATGTAATTTTGAATTTAGTGTTTTGTTTTTTGCCGAGAGGCCTGATGTAAAAGGATTGATATAAAAGTACATTTTATTATAGTTTTCTGCCTTGTGGAATCATGTTGAAACAACCTTCCATTCATAAAAATTAAAATTAAGCTTTTGATGGCAATAATAATACATGTCTGAGCAAACTCATACTGGATTCATTGGCTATTTATTGATCTTTTTCTGGCTGAAATATGTGGGACATGTATACAGATATAAAATATTTCAAAATTTCAGACACTAATAAGGTTAGAACCATGCATGTGAGAATTATTGTGCTCTGATTGGTGCATTGCATATTTAGCATTTAACAATATTAAGTGCCATTTGTGTCTAAATAAATACACATAATATGTATTAGCCAAACAGGACACTTGTATACAGGGTGTTTTGAAACTCATGGGAAAAAATTTGAGGGGCGTTGAAAAGGCATATTAGAAATGCCGCCCAAGTAAAGGTGCATTCATCCATGAATGTGATGTGAAATCAGGTGCAGACATGTGAAGTGAAATCAGGCTGCACTGCTAACTGTTGCAAAAATCAAAGTGCAAACTCGACATGTGGTGCATAATCTGTAGGTATCAAGGCTTGCATTTTCTGTACAGGATAGAGGTGTAATCCTTTGTCCCGTAATACTCGCCAAATAATTGAGTGGGCCATATTTACAGCACAGGAAACCTCTCGTGTGCTAATTATCTGGATGATCCTCCACTATTTGCAGAATGTCCTCTGCAACTTGTGGCATCCATACACTCCTGCCACTCTGTATATCATGCATGCCAGTGACAAAGGATACCATTTCACACAGGCACTGATGCAATCGCTTGAATGTTTTTCCGTCTGGCGTGTGTCTTCTCAGAAATTGCTGCCTGTACATTCTTTTGGCTTCCAAATCATTTCCATATGCAGGACCATACATAAAATGCATGTCTGCCTTTTTTTTTTTTTTTTTTTTTAACATATCGATATGCCTTTTGAAATCCGTGCTAGAAATGATGATGTGTAAGAAAACGTGTCCTTTATCATTTCCATTACAGTGCCATCAAGCAGTTCATCGCGTGCTCTCCATCCATGCTCTGTATGTCGAAAATTACTTGTTTAGATGTTTTCTGTCACACCTTAAAATTTTTGCCCATGAGTTTCAAAACACCCTATAGATATTATTATTAAAAAATTATATAAAACAAATTTCTTCTTAATTTAACATATGCTAATTTGGTAACCAATGTATTAAGTTTCCTCAAGCAAAGAATTGTATTAATGGATTTTCTTGTACTTTTCATTTGATTATCTGTATACTCTAGTAGTGTTTTCAACGCATTTATTTTTGGCAAATGAAATATTATTCTATTGTATGATTTGCTTTTAGCATATTAAGTTTGATTTGGATATTTATCAGGTGGATGGCAAAAATTACAATCCTTTCATCCAAGTAGTTGATACTTCTACAGAAAAATTTGAGGGTACATCAAATGTGCTGTATATATCTGGTTTGCCAAAAAGTATAACTAATGCTGGTGATTATGTTAACTTTAAAGGATGTATTTCAAGTATGTATAAAATTATTTTTTTTATTATTATAATTTTTTCGTAAACAAAATCCTATGCTGTAATTTTCTGATATTTTTAAAATCGCATCCTTTTTATTTTATTTCTCTTTAATATCTTTTTCATTTTTTAGAACATTTTTTTGTAAACTGTTCTGAAATTTTGGTGATACCGTTGATTCCATAGTTTGTTTAATCTGCTCCTTATTAGTTCAGCTTAATCTCTTAGGGAGGAGAGGGTATAAACAGATAATTCTGTGCCTTAACTATGTATGAAATTTTATTTGGTTATTTTTAAAGGGAGAGGAGGAGATCTCGTATATTTTAATCTTTATATTAAAGAAGCACATTTTATGCTATAATGGGTACAATGAAAGGTATTTTAATTTCTGAACAATTTTTTTATCACTTTTTGCTTTTTTTAATAATCCTGTAAATTTATTGTATCTTCGTTACCAGGAAGTTCTTTTAGTATTCTTTGAAATAAATAATTTTTATCTGCTTAAAAGCAGGAAATGACTTGCTAAATAAATTTAATAATAGAACAATAGTTTAACACACTTCAAAATCTCAGGCAGAAAATTTGAATCTCTATAAAAGTATTTATTTATACTTCTGATTTTATGTGGTAATTTAGTAGCTGTCAGTTTTAATGTGTCAATTGTAAGATCTTTATTAAGGTTAAGTCCTTCGAATGACTAATTTTTATTGAGAGTGATATTTAAGTATGAATCTCAGTAAAACAATTTATTGTAAAAGTATATTTTTAACACTGCGTTAATTTTATGCTAACATCAGTTTTAAATTTTCAGATGTTATGATTGAATTTGGAGACCTCAAATTAATGCCTCTTGAAACTGCCTTTGGTTACAAGAAGGGCTCTTTGGAAAAAGTCAAAGTAGATGGATCTGTAAATGAAAGGAAATGTGCAAATTTTGCACAATTATCGCAGTTGTTAGCCACATTACCATCCAATATACCACCAGAGGTATTGCAAAAATTTTCATTATTAATTACTGTGGAATTCATAAAGAATTTTTTGGATTATATACTAATTAATTGGTAATGAAAATGTATTCAAAACTGCATAAAAAACTGTCAGTTTCTCTTAATTTTCTAAGTACCTTCTTTGAAACTGATAAAGTCTTTACTGAACTGTTAACTCATGCTCAAGGTAAAAGGTTCTTTGGTTTTAACTGCAAGACGTTTGTACTGAATTGTTGCACCTATGCGCAAAATTTACAAAAAATTCAGCTTTTAATGCGCATTTTTCGCATATCGAAGCTGAGACGTCTTAATGTCATTTCTATTCCTCCTTTTTACCCTTCCCCACATCATGGAATGTGCCAATAGAAAGTCATTTGACTTTTTTTTTTTACTGGGCATTTGTGCCACGTGGCAGCTTTTTTGTAAAAGTTATGACACGTCCATGTTCGTGGGTGAAAATTCGGAAAATATTTTTTTCTTAAATATTTTGTAATTTTTTGTTAGTAACTGCCGTGCATTATTTTAATTTGAATACATTTGGCTCTGTAAATTTTATATCCATTTTCATGGCAAAAAAATATGTGTAACCAGCTGATTTTGCTCACATTCTTCAAGAATTATCTGATGAAGAAAAAGAAGACAAGGAAACCTTTGGATGGAAGAACAATAGCAATTTTCATTCCTTATTTTCTTTTATTTATATTTTTTAGAAACAAATAAAAATATTAAAGTTTGTTTTAAAGTGCGTTTTTGTAACTAGTAAGAAGTAAATTTCTTTGCAGAAGTAAGTAATGCTAAACTTAAATTTTTTCCTACCAAGGTGTGTTCCTTTTTTATTTTTCTATACTTGCTTTGATGAATATTAAAATTACCTTCGATTTTAAAATATCATTATTAAATAATAAATTTAAAATGTTCTATAATGAAATACGCATTTCATCTCATTAACATAAGAACTTGAAAATAATTTACTTATATTTGAATTTGATATCATTTGTATTTTGCAATAATAAGATTAATATTTTATTTCTTAACAAATTTATTATCAATATTCACTAATTTCTGTCGTTTTTCGTGCCAAAAATGGTAAAATAACGACACACGCATGCTGGAAAGTTAAGATAAGAAGCTTCACATGATAGGATTTTTAATGGTTGGTAGAAGTGTTGAATTTCATTCTATTTTAGCAAGATTATTAGGCGTATCTGAAAGTGTTTATGTTTTTAAATGAATGGGAAGAGTAAACATATGTTTATAACTGAGAAAAGAACATTATTTTATTAATTAGTAATTTTAGTTTCATTTTGTTTTAAAAAGTAAATTTGTTTTGCTTCAGATAATATTTTCTGAACAATTGGAACGGATATAGAGATATGATTTATGAGTAAAATTTGGCATTCATATGTGTTATACACTGATATTTTAAAATGTCTTTTAGTTCAGAATATGTACAAAAACTATGTTCCTTTACAAAATTTGAGTTAATTAATGTAGATTTTAAAATTATTGATTCTTTGTCAGCGGAAGGCATTGATTGTGAAAAAAGCCTTTTGAAAGCAGGGTGTTTTTATCTCATTAGGTATATTCTAGTAGTTGAAAACTTTCACTTTAAAAATGGTTTTGTAAATCTGTATATGTCAAGCAAAATGTTGTATATATATATATAACTGTTAATGTTTTAATGAGTACTTGGCTTTCAGTATGCCACATAGTATATCCAGAATGGGGTTATTTTGTTAAAAAAAATTAAAAATTAGAAAATGCTTTGTCCTAAATTTGGACATACTAAAGCATTCTCTTCTCTGAAAAATAGAATTAGCATTGATTTAAGTTTTGAAAATCACCTTTTTTCTTAAAAAGCCTATCATTAGGCATGTGGTTATTAATCAATTAAATAGACCAGCTGCATGAAATGTTAATAATTTTCTGCATAGGTAATAAAAATGTGAGCCACTTTCCTCTAACATATCCTTCACAAAAGCAACTCTTTCTGTATGCAGATATCTGTAGTATATTTTTCCATAGTAAAAAATAATCATCAGATGAAGAGTTTCTTTATTTTTTAATGTGTCAAAGTTTTATGATTTAAGATATTGCAGATTCTGTTTTACCTTTATATTTGAGATTAAGGGGTAAGTACATACACTAGATCTGACATTTTAACTTGAACATTTAATGAAGA
The DNA here is from genome assembly GCF_044657685.1 of Stegodyphus dumicola. Lineage (NCBI taxonomy): Eukaryota > Metazoa > Arthropoda > Arachnida > Araneae > Eresidae > Stegodyphus > Stegodyphus dumicola. Next base: position 143,784,294 of record NC_140776.1, read on the forward strand.
TTATAAATGATCTTTACAAACTATGAAAATAGACGATAGAAGCATGAATATTTGAAGGAAATTCATCATACTAAAAAAAAGTATAAAGTTCTTACATCTTTATAACATCGTAAAATTTCTGCTAACATATCTTACATATATTTCCTTGTCATGGCAGCCTCGTCTGGAATATTTTACAAAGCAGTTTCGTCGAAAAGCCATCTGTCAGTTCAACCTTTTCCGCTTTGGTGGTCTCTGCAGTTTCTGCCTTTTCAGTAGTTTTTTTTTTTTTTTTTTCCCTTGTCTGTTGCAGGGAATGTAACTGAAGTTTTTTGGGTGAAGTTAGTATTCGATTCATCATGTTTAGCAATAGACTCTTTGTCGGGGGAGTGCTTCTCTTCAAAATCTGCTTCAGTGGTGGCATTGCTCCTCGATGGCTTTGAATCTTAGTGTGTTATGTTTGCTTGAGTTTCTTCTTGCACTAATTCAGCGTTGACAACTTCATTTTCAATCACCACTTTGAAAAGCAAGTAATTTTCTAAGCAGTAATCTTCATGCAGCTTACTTAGGGTTCAAAACTTCTTTTATAGCTTTTATCTTTTCATCAGTTTCTTTAGCTTGAATAATCTTAAATTTTACACCATTTTGAACATCTGTACACATACATAATTTCTATTCAGAATGTCAACATGTTGCTTACAGGTATTAGATATGTGTTTGATTGTGTAATCATAATCTTGTAACATTAATGCCCATCTAGATAGTTTAGTACTAATGCCTCTCCTGTCATAGTTTGTTTGAATGCATTACAGTATGTCATGATTTTAAATGGGATATATCATATCTAATACCATATATCAAAAGTTTTTTAGAGCTTCTATAATATGACTGCTTTTAATCCATAGCACAAATGTTCTGTATGTATTACAAAATGTATTATCTATTACAAAATGTAAAATAATGTTCAATATCTATTATCTTCCTACTCATATAATAAAGTGGATGCATCTGATTATCAATTAAGGATTTCTGTAGCAGGACTGCGCCATAACCGTTAGCACCAGCATCAGAATGTCTTTCAGTTTCTTCTTTTGAATTATAAATACACACACGAAACAGGTTCAGATGACAAGATGTGTTTCAATTTGTTAAAAGCAATAAGTTCTGTATTTTCAATTTTAAATTTAGAATCTTTCTTTGATACCATTCACTAAGTGGTTTTGCAATTAATGAATAATTAAGTATGAATTTTCTGAAAAAAAACCTGTTAAACCTAAATAACTTTGAACATATTTTACACAATTAAGCTCTGGAAAGTTAATTACTACTTTGATTTTAGAAGAAAAAGGGTATAATTTGAGACCTTTAATTTTGTGACCTATAAATTATTCTAATTTTTGCGCAATCTATTTTATAAATTTGATTTCACATTTTAAAAATTGACATTTTTCAGTGTTTATTTATAATACATATTCTGATGTAGTCTGTAAAATGTGTTTCAGTTTTTGGACACTATATCTTTAGAAAATGCTTGGGCTGTTAAGCAAGACCAAAGGGAACTTTCAAAAATTTGAACTGTCCATCTTTTGTTACTAAAGATGCCTATTTTCTACTTTCTTGCTGAACATAGCTGGCATGAACCATTTTTTTTCCTCTTCTTAACACAACATAATTTGACTAATCAGAACAGCTTGGTTTTATGATTTGTTAATCTAACCACTCAGAAATCTTTTTATCCATATCATGCTGCTCTGTAGAGGGAAAACAGTGCACAGTGAACCAGAAGCATATCCACAAACACTAATCTCATCTTCAGAGCAGACATTTTTATTTTATTTGGCTTATAATTTAATACTAATTGCAGTATTTCACCTCATCGGACTCAATCTTTAATGTGGATTCCCTCATTGGTATAAACATCAGGAATGTACATCAAATAGTTGTCTGGCTGCAGTTTTTAAATTTTGATTGCCTTTTTATTTACAGTTAATTATCCTTTCCTTATAATATCTGTACCAATTTTAAGTTATAAAAAAAAAACTGTGGTAACACAGATATTTGATCTAAATGAAGAACCGTCAATTTCAGGTTCCCTTCAAATCTCTTTATAGGTTTAATTGCAGGTTTGCCGGCTGAAATTCAGGGTAACCTATCTTCTTATGTTTTATCTTCTCGAATTAACATTACATGACTACCAGTATCTATTTTGCAAATTACCTAAATTTACTTTATGCATTTCTTTCTTAGAAGTTTGAGCCAACTGCAGTAACAGTTTTAGCATCTTGGTTATTGTTAGGAGATGTTTTAGAACAATTTGCGGTTATGTGTCCAAATAAGTTACATTTAAAGCACTTAAACCCGCTACTGCTCTTGTTAAATGAGTTTGATTTATGACCTGTACTTCCACAATTATAACAGCTGGTTTCTTTACTCTTACCAGGTATAGTGTATGCTTTATTTTGTATACTGGTACCTGATTAACTCTTTGTATCTGGAGCTAGAATTTTCTCATAAATTTTAAATTTTTCTTTAAATTCAGAAATAGTTGTACAACCATACAAAATAAATTTTTTGCTATTTGCATCAGGTATTCCATTAATTGCATAATCAATAATGGATGAAGCATCAATAGAACCATGACTAGCTATTTCTTGCATTGCAATTAAATACTCACCAGGTTTTAAATGTAGTTTTTGTGATAAATTATGAAGTCGTGCACTATTTATTTTAGAACCAAATTCAGATAAAAGTTTTTGGGGGGCTGTTGACGTCTCATGTTATTTTTTTGTGTTTCAAAAACCAAATAAGTACTATAGCAGATGCACAAGCTATTTTTTAGTTAACACAATTTTTTGTAATTCAGATAACCAAAATAATATAAAAGATTCTTCTAGATCATAAATATGATTTGAATGGATATATCAGTTCCATTAAATTCTGAAACAGTTTTTAAAATTTCGCAGAAATGTAATGAAATATTGTTAGACGCCATAATGTTTTGGTCTACTGAATTAGTTACGTTTAGTGAGTCTCACTTAACAAAATTGACATCATAATCATTATCAGAATCATTAACACTTTCGTTTTCAGATAACTCACTGTCGTTGTCAAGCTTGGATTGTAAAAGCTTACAAACACTCTTTAATATTAAATAACACTTTTTATCAGCATTAAATCATAATTAAGATGTAACAAATTACACACAGAAATGAAATTGCTTGCAGTGAAAGTCTTAATTTTGTTTAGTTTCTGTGACTTTAAAATCCGATGTAAAACCTGAAAATTTACGCAATCTATTTTTTCTATTACCTGAAGTTCCAAATTTAATTTGATGCAAAATTTTAATAGACTTTATGGGACCACTTCATAAAGCATCAGAAATTCTAGGAATAGAATTAAACATGGTCATTTTCACCACTGTATTCTTTATTCTTACAAGTAATGATATGCAAATAAATAATTTGAAATAAACTTACTTGTTTCGAAGTCATAATTTTTCATTTTTTTTCTTATTCTGGACTCATGTAGGCTGAGCCCTAAAAAATATGTAGATTTCATCTTACCTTTGTGTCTGACACACTTCAAAAAGTGACTTAAACTTTCTGAAGTCAATTGTGTATGCTAGTCCAACTGACATTTTAACTTGAACATTTAATGAAGATTACCAGTGATTGTTACACAGTATGAAAGTGGATGTCAGGAGCATGAATATTTATAGAAAATTTGTCACAGAAAGAAAAAGGTTCTTTCATCTTTATAATGTTGTACATCTTCTGCTAATACTTACTCATCTTTTTTTGTCATGGCAACTTCTTCTGCACTATTCACAAAACAATTCCATTGAGTGGGGTGCAGTGCCATCTGTCAGTCGGGAAAGATGGCATCCCATGATATTAATGTATAAAATGTGTTATAAGATAAAGTGATTTCACTTTTTAATAAACAATGATCCTTATTTTACTAATTGCATGCAAATTCTAAAAAGTGAGCATATAGATAGAGGCATAGTATTTGTAAATGTTTGCATGCATTAATCTATTTCACAAAATGTTTTTGTTGTGTTAGAATAACAAGTTAAAAACAAAAAATCAGTATATGAATTTTTCAAATAGAATGTTTTTGTAATTAAATATGGGCAAGCACATTACAATTATCTGTTCTAAAGGAAAGTATGCTTTCTTGGAGAAATTTGCTCATATTTATGTCATGTCTGGGGAACCATGAAACTGCTCTGTTTGCTTGGATTTAAACCTTTGTACGTTCAGCCACTGGTAAGTTTAATGTAATAGTTAACATGGCTAATTAAAAGTTGTTAATTTTGTGTCATTGTATTTAATGTTTCCTACATCTGTAACTATCTTTAAAATTAAGCAATAAAGAATTTTCTCTTTGTTTAAGCATTTTATGATTGAGAAGTTAAATAAACTTTTTGTGATACTTCTGTTTGATGCAGATACAAGGCCCGGAGTGGTTTCCTGAGCCACCTGTTACTGCTTTATACAAAAGTGCTTTTTCTGATATGGCTTTATCTCCTCTTGAAAGCATTACTAGGGCAAGCAGTCGTAAGTTTCATTTTCGTTATCAAGAATGAATTGTTTAAACTTTCTGATGAAATGTAGAAAATATGTTTTCTTATTAAAGAAATTTTTCTTAAAAGGTGTTGCTGCTGTGATGGGAGTGCTTCTGATTATAGTTGTGCTTGCTCTGCTGTTTTATATTTATCGCATACAACGGCGGCATAAAAGAGAGAGAATGGGTGATGAGTATCATGTCTACAAGAAAGGGAAGAGGAGAACTACTAGTGGAGATCGTAGTCCAAAAGGTACGCATGAAGTTCAAAATTCATTTATTTCCTTTAAAAGAAGAAATTAGACAGATTATATTCTTTTTTCCTCTGTTTATTCCTTCCAAAGGTCTAGATTGACAAAATAAGGTTTTAAAAATGCTCTGGGCAAATATTGATAAAAATTAAGCTGGCATCAAACATTTGCAAGCTGAGGCATATGAAAACTCAGAACATGGTACATGCACATACTCAGATATTCTCTCTGAAACTCAGAAACATGATACTTGTATTTACTTGAAAATTGGCTTAGTTATACAATTTTGTGGGAAAATTGTCAGCTAAATGATATTTTAGCTGAAAGATCAATGAAACTCAGTATCATAAAAAGTAACTGTTTTCTGTGTTTATAAATGACAGGTGCAGGGTATTTTTGAAGTCTTCATCTGACTTCAGAATGTTATAGCTTAAAAAACACTGACCGTATTTGAATGAAACACCTACAGTTTAGAAGAGGGAGCATTCAAATTTTGTGTGATTATGCCCAACTCCCAACAATGCTATACAAGATCATGAGCTAGTGATAGAAAGCTTTTTCCTGTTATGCATGCCAATGTATTGCAAATCTGTTGCATGATTTCCTTGGCAGATTCAGCACTAAAGCTTCTACTAGCCAAAAGAATCTGGAAGTTTATCAAAGATTCAAAATATGCGTCTTCTACAGTATTGCCAAATATTTTTCAACTAAAGTAGCGGGAGAAAAATTGAAAAGTCAGAAAAAGTAGCATCTTACATCAGAGATCACATGATTTTGGTGACATCATCACCAATCCAATCTCTGTTGGTATTGTAAGTTACAGACTGTTATTAAATTTTTAGTTATTTTAATTATTTATCTTAATTTTAATGAAAATTTTAAATTGCTAATTGTCCATTGTTTAAATATTCATGTTTGTCTTTTAAACAATTCTCATTTAAGTTAGTTTTATATTTTTAAATTAATTTATTTATATCCATTGTTAAATGCTTCCTCACATTTGGATTGCTAGAGCTTTTGTAATTGTCAATTCCTTTTTGTAATTCATTATTTTTTGCTTTAAACTTCTAAAGTCTTCATTCTGTTTTACTTAAGCGGTATGTATCAGTTCAAAAAATATTTCACTTTAAAATTAATCTGACGTTTGAAATAAAATATATTATAAGAAAACAGTCATTCCAGATAATTTTGATTATTTGTGGGGATGACCATTTTATAGAACTAACATTAATTTATATTATAAATATAGACCATTTTTCAGAAGTGCTTGCCTTAAAATACTCTACTGTAGTCATTCCACTGCTCTGTGAAAATATCTAATGCCATAAAATTATTCCATTTTGTTTGATTTGTGTTATTAATTTTGGTAAAATATTTAAAAATAAATTGACTAGTGCTTAAACTAAAGTATCGGGGTTTAATGAAAGTTTTCTGCCACAGCAAATGTAGACTGTGCAAACAGTTTGCGTTGCCATGTTTAATCGTATTTTGTCAAATAATTCTTGTCATTTGAAAGAAAGAGAGTTGCTTGCTGTGTTGTGAAATTTGTAAAAAAATATCGTTACCATTAAGTACAAGGGGTCTCAAATGAAACTGCAGTACAAAGTCCGAGATCTGGACTCATCAGGATGTTGGCAATTCCTGATTTGGGATTTTTCCGGTAGTAGATTATGAATTTAAATCTAGTAACATGATTTGCAAAAATTATAAAATTGAAAATAAGAAATCGTGATTTATGAAATAATGACCATTTATGATCTAAAAGGTATCAAAATTGGGGGGGGGAAAGCTTAGTATTCATTTGTTTACTTTATTAAACATTTCCTTCAACATAAGTTGTTTAAATTGCTTCGTTTTTTTGTGCTAATACTTTCTCTTTAAGTCTATAAACAGACATAATTTCTTGTTCAGTTATAAAGTTCCACAGTTCAAGTTCTGCAATTGCTGTGTCTAGAATTCTGATTAACTTCTCAATCGAAATTTTTTCGTTTTCAATAACTTCTCTGTCATTTTCTTCCTATTGTTACGGTATTTTCTGGATCTATCACCATACTACAGATTTCAACATCTGTTAATTGATTACTGATTGGGGCATACCGCTTCTCCACATTTCTTAACAAAATCCATTAATTGGAATATTTCATCTTTGATTTGCGATATCCGAAAGCCTTCAAATTCGCGGTTATCGTCTTCATCATCCTCACCATGAAATATGGTACCATAAATTCTGCCAAGCATTTTTTAAAGTATCTGGAGGCACATCCTCCCACTATCTTGCAATGCTTGGCATGGCAGGCTTTTATGCTAAAATATTTCAAAAATTCTTGAACAGTCTTGCCATTATTCAAAAAATTTAACATGGATTTTAAAAATGCTACTTTATATATGCATTTCAGCGCTAGGCTGAATGACTGACATACAATTTGGAGGAAAGAATAATATGGATACGTTATCTTTCACTAAAACTTTAAGTGAAGTATGAGCCGAGCAACTGTCCACAATCAGGACAATTTTTGCATCATCAGGTAAGCAAACCGAATTCAAATGTTGCCGAGCCTCGGGTTTAAAATGATTTTCATATCAATCATTAATTAGTTCTTGCATCATCCGTGCTCTTTTATTTTCACAATATATAACGGGGAAAATCGTTACTCCTTTAAATGCTCATAGCCAGTTGTGCATGATTGTTTCACACATCCATCCATTCTCGTTGCCACAAATAATTGCATCATTAAGAAAATCTCCCCTCAGAATAGTTTTCTTTTTAAAAATGATCATCAGCTTTAGCTTGTCACCATTTATGTGACAAGCTAGCACACGTGTAAATGATGTTCTTTTCATGCCCTGTCAAAAGCACGAATATCGTTTATTCACCAATTTCATCAACAGTTCTGTTTGCAGGAAAGCCAAATCTAATGGCGTTTCATCCATATTTATTATCTGTGATGGGAGAAGTTTTCGTTTGTCAATAATATCTGTCACATATTTTAGAAAAGATGCTTTTTTATCCTGCCACTTCATTGGTAATTGTTGCCTGACTGTTGTTCTAGTTCACACAGAAATATTTTTTCTTTTCATAAATCTGTTACACCAGTATGGCCCTCCTTTGAAATCATTTATGCTCATTTGTTTCCCCTTAACTTTTGCTCATAAGTGAATTTTTACAGTCAGAATTGCCATTCTTTTCAAAAAATTTCCACTCCCTTCTTACTTAAAAAACTATCCAAGAAAAATCAATTTGTGCTGAAGGGGGAATACGTCAGAGTTCGTTATTGTAATACAGGTGGAGTTGTGTCCGCCTTTGAAAAAAATCACAGTAGATTTACAATACAAAAGGCAGGGGAGGTGAGAGGATGGGTCCTGGAAGATTCATCCAGTGGCAGAGAAGAACCTATTCAAACTGATGAGTGGAAGGTTAATCTAGTGGCAGATAAGAGACTATTCAAACTGATGAGAATGCTAATTTGAAAGAGCTTAGAATGTTATTGTTTTGAGATCCCGTTCAGGGTGAATAAGACATGTAGGTCTTTTTTAAGTGCACAAGTGCCGCACAGGTAGAAACGCCGCACCAGCTGAAAATTTCAAGTTTTAAACAAGTAAACGCCATGGCATTTCTTCCAAAAATTATGGTAAATCCTGTTGCAGCTCCAGAATTAGAAACTCTTTTCGACACAATCGAAAGTTCAAGCTTTAATTTTCATAAAATTGCTGTAATAATAACAGTCTGCAAAAAGTAATAAGTTGGATCAATTGAAAGATTAGGGAACAACGCAATCTGCTATACAGTACAGAGTCCGTAATCCAGACTCGTCGGGACTTCGGTGATTCTGGATTAGGGGTTTTTCCAAATTATAGATCATCAATTTAAATCTGGTAAGATGGCATGCAGAAATTATACAATTAAAAATATGAAACCGTAATTTATGAAATCAAAAGCAATTATGATATAAAGGGTATCAAATTTTACAAAACAAAACAACAACAACAACCAAAAAAAAAAAAAAAAAAAGAGCTTAATATTTATTTGTTTACTTCATGAAGCATTTCTTTCAATGCGCGCATGCGTAAAGCATATGCATGTTATGTATGCGCATTCTTTACGTGCATGCATAATGTAGGCACATGCATAAAGTTTGTGGCTTTGAGGTCCGGATTATAGATCATTCCGGATTGCGGACTTTGTACTGTATTAACTGAAATTCCTTAGAGTCAGTGTAAAGTATAATTTTAACCTTGTTTAATAACATCTGCTATACATTATTGGTTATATATCGGGAGATTGGAAACAAAAGACAAGTTGTCCTACTAAATTTTGGCTTGCTTCTATCGCACACTGAATTAAGCCTGAATTGTATTAGTTATTTATTATACCTACGCCTATTTCTTGCACATGCTGAGTCCTGAAGAAATAAACTCCCACATATACTTAAGGCTTATCGAGGGCCAGCACTAGATATGCCTGATGCAGTCTCTGAGTGTTCTAATTTCTGCTACAAAGAACCTAAGTTAAAAAATTTTGTCATCCCTTAAATTTGCCACTCAGTGCCTCTCCAAATTCCAAAAATTTCTCGGTGCGGCCATACCAGCTCTGATGCATGTCCTAGGTTTATTTGAATAACATATCAGTTATTCCTAATTCAAATAGCACTATATGTAATCTTTTGGGCTATGAGCTTTGGCTATGAAATACAAATTAGTTGCTGGAACTATTTTTAACATAAATCAATGGCAGGATATTTTGTATCAATTATTGTAAGTTAAACAGAGAAGCAATGTAATTACAAATGTAAATTGTATGTAAATTAATTTGCATATTCAAAACTCACAAAAAATACAGTAAAGTAGTTAATATCTGCTCACTAGTCTATCAATTTTAGTAAAGGTAATGTTTGCTTCAGTTTGAATTAAAAGGAAAATCTCTAAATATATTGCATCTAAAAAAATAATGAATCTAAAAAAGAGTTTTTATGAGTTCTACCTAATAAATCTTTGTATGCCTACTAGTTCCTTAAGCCATCATTGATGCTTGTATAGAATTCTAATGTTTTTTTGTTTTTTTTCCCCCCAGCTGTAAGTTTTTCACCTGCTGAAGATGAGAGAATCGAAGATTATGCTATAGATATTCAGCCATTAGTTCGTTTTCCCAGTACACCTCCTCCATACACTGCACCATCTGTTGGTTTTAGAAAAGTACCTTTTAACTCAACAAATGCAAATGGAAAAAATGTGAAATTGAATGCTGGTAATTATTTTACTAATTTTCTTTGTAACAAAGTATAATACTTTGTTTCAAAATTATTAGTTGAATCCCCCCTGTTGACGTAAATAATACATATTATTAACATTTATTAGTCTTTTAATTATATTAATCTTTTAAACTATATATTTTAGAAAATAAAATTTTTTAAGTTAAAAAAATTATTAAAATTTGATATTCATTTTATTCTGAAATTTATGTAATTTCTTTTTATTTCAATAAATCATATTTTCTGTAAGTAAGAGTAAAAATGAAATAACTGTACAATTTTTTAACACAGAGTACTTTATTTCATGTTCAAGGCAAAATATCGTAAACAATAATTGCTGACAAATCTGGTTTTTACAATTGAAATATTTGTGTGGTATTTAATGGAAAAATTATTTCTAATATACATTTCATGTTTCCACGTGGGTTTTCCCACTGTTCTTCATTTGAAATAATATTTTTGATGTTTTCATTTCTTTTCTTGTTTTATTCTAGCATAAACAGGTATTTTATTAATGCCAATGTTGAATTTTCTTAAAATACATCATAAACGTTAGAGAGAAAAAACCAGTAAAACTAAAAATATGTGATTTTTATTTTTTGCATGGACCAGTACTTCATCTTAACATAACTTAAAATAAATAATAGTGCCATGCAGCAGTCATTGTATCAATCACTTAGTTGTTCTTGACACATTATATGCATGGTATTCAAAAAGGTTGCTACAGGTTGTATTTACTTAAATAAGCATGGTAGATTTATACTTATGCATGTAGAACATTTCAAAACAAAATAGAGAATTTTTTGAAAATTTCTTCACTGTTATTAAAGTGATTTTGTGACTACAAAATTTAATTGTTTATATGGTCATTATAGAGTAACTGAAAATAACACTTAGTAAAGTAGTAAATGGTCAGCCAGTCTTCTTTTGAACTTGTTGATAAAATCAACTTCTTAGCTGTAAAAGACAAAACATCAGAACTTAATTCATAGGGCATTTATAAAACTCCCTGTGCATACATTTTTACATATGTAGAACAAGTCTAAAGATTTGTAAAACTCAGGATGAGGAGACACATAAGTTATAAATTAAAAAAATAAATAAATAAATAAATAAATAAATATCTTCCCAAATAGAATCTCTTCTCCCAATAGAAATAGTTCTACTAGAATAGTTCTGTATTCCAATAGAAACCAAAAATTTTAATTTTCAGAGGCCAAAATTATTGCTTACAATAAATTTGCTCTCAATTTAGATTTCTTAGAATTTTCTTTTTAATTTTTGTGTTGTAGCAATCTTGGAAATGATAGCTGCATCATTTTTTACAAGGTAACTATTGCAAGAAAATTTCCTGTAGGATGCAAGTAAAAAAAGTATTCAAAATTTCACCTTTCTTCTTTTGACCAAACATTACAACTTCTGCACTCACAGCTTGTAATAGCAACACTTTTATAAAGTTGTACTGAGCACCAATAAATTGCAGTCAGTGACAAAATTTGCTTATTTATGCGAATTATTATGCAGAACTTATTATTTCCTTTACAAATACATTATTTTATATTTCCATTATCATATTTTAAAAAAATCACTCCAGCTTTCTTTAAAAAAGAATAAATAAAAGTTGTTATTGTTACTTATCTCATTTGTCTGACAGTAACATCAGAACAAGGCCAAGAAATTTCTCATGGCAAGGAGTGCTATATTGCAGGTGTTGTTTTCAAGAGTCTTGAGCACCATACTGGTGACAGTATGACTTTGCTCAGTTCCGCCCCCAATTTTGATAAAGAGCACCTGGGGGGTGTCTGAGGGTTTCATACCCCCTTTTACCCTACCACCAGCCTCTGGAGAGGACTTTCATCCTGCTGCATATTTAGAGTGCCCTCATGTCGCATGGACACTATACATTTACAAACATCCATGCCTTCTTTGCAATTCAAACCGGGGCCTTATGGTGGGCAGTTGGCGTCGCTAACCACTGTCCTGGTTGAGCGGTGATAAATCAAAATAGAAGCTGTAATTAACACCTCATTTTCTTATTATATTAAAATGGTACAAACCTATTTGCAAGAATGGTCACTAACTAAAAATTTCAACTTTTGTAGCTGAACATTGTATGCAGTTGAGTAGCAGTTATCATTATTATGACATAATTAAACAGTTTGCAAGGGTCATGTGATTTCTGAAAACTATTGCCAGTTTACTGTAAATTTTTATCTGCTTTCCTAAATTTGATGGAGTCTCAGAAATCCAGTATAAATGGGACTGATTGGATAACACTGAATCGCCATAGATTTGTTATTAAAATAGACCTCCTAAATTAAAAACATCAATTTATTACTTGTTTGGACCTGACTGACCTTATTGCACAATGCAAAAAGCATGTAAATTTTCTTTTTATGCTGACAATAATAAAATTATTACTTTGGAAAATAAAGATATAGCAATTTCAGTTATACATTGGCACTGAATAAAAGGTATCAGATATTGTAATGGATAATAAATAAAGTAATAATGTTTGTGCTCTTAATCATATTAATTTTTCAATATCAGACTATCTGAATCTTATATTAAATTATTTGGAGTTAGTTAATGGCTGCAGTAAATCTGGTTATGTGAAAACATCCACCCACAGACAAAGTGATTCTAAGTTCACAGCATTCTTATTGGATGTCACATCTTCATATATGTATTGTATAAAATTCAGTCATTTATGTTAAATTTGCACCGAGTCACTCTTGCATTATCTTTTTAAAAGTTTCCAATTTCTCTTCAATAGTATGAACCAATTTGTTCCACTTTTCTAATCATACTTTCGTAATACAGTTTGAAAAAAAAAAAAAAAAACATACACACACTTATTAGACTAAAATACATATTTTGTAACCAGTGCACACAACTAAGAACTGTTAAGTGTTACATATGGACTGTTAAAATTGACTGCTGTGATTTCAGCCATGACAGTCAAGGCTGTTCTGAAAACCATGATTCTTCTTATTGGAATACAGATAATATATTTTATAGAATCTTTGCATTCATTTTTAAAATAGCTGCTTTTATTCAGTATTATCACAGCAGTATTAAAAAAATAGTTAAATGATATTGAGATAGACTTATTTGACAGAATTTATTATATATATAATAAAAATTTAGTAAAATAACATATTTAAGTTCTCCCTTGTTAAAATGGCCACTATATGAGCCTTTAGGAAGATCTGAAATTTGCACATTATGGATTAGTTGAAATTTGCCGTTTTAATAAGGAAGCTTGGTGGATGATGTGATAAGGAGATACCTTTATTTTTGTCTCTCTTGAATTATAATTTCATGTTTTCTTTGTTAGATACAAATTCAATAGAAATGGCTCCTCTTCGATCAACATCTTCACAAGAACTTGAATGGGATCCAACTGGAGCACAACTTGTTAGCATGGTGAGTTAAATATCTGGTAATATATATTTTTTTAAAATTTCTGGTAATGGATACTGTATACCTTCAATGAAGACAGCTGTATTCAAGCATAGATCCCTTTAACCACCTAAAGGTGGCTGACCAAAAGATCACATCTGATGATTGCATGTATAACTGAGTTTAATTATTATGGCAGCAGGCCCCAATATTATGCATTTAGTACATGTTGATAAAGAGGTCATTGATTAATAAAATATTATCAAAGTATAAAATTACCCCCTCCCTTTTTTTTGCCAGTTTAATTAAAGGCTTTTTCACTACCAAAATGTGATTTTGCTTTAAAAAATTTTAAGCAATGCCCAACATACACTACCCAACATTGAAAATGCAACACCAAGAAGGAGTGGCCAGAAAGTGATGAAACTCGACAACAGAGAGAGACAGCAACAAAAAATAACTGATCTTTATTTCAAAATGATATGTGTAATCCCGGGGCCAAATCGGGAGGTTGTTAGTTTTAAAAGAAAATGCATACATTGCCATACAAGGGCACTTTTGACATATTTATATATAGAGAGAGCTTTTGATATATTTATATATCGCTATTTTTTTACATGCATTCAGATGATGGTGGACATATACATACATAAATACATAACATGTGACGATAACATATAAATAAGTGACATGCAATCAAACATATAAATAAATACATATTTAAAGAAGTTGAAACACATAACATAAATAGTAACATACATTAACATACATAAATGATGTATAATAAAAATAGAAAGAACAGATACAATAATATAATAGGATAAAAATAACTAATTATGTGTAAAATAAGTAATTTAAATATACATAGCACATAGATAAATAGTCAGATAAGGCTTGCAGCAAAATATGTAAGCACAGAGTATAATTATAATAAATGCAAATAACATGATGGTTTTATTACAATTGTATTACTAATGATTGATGCATTTTATTACAATTGTCATTATTGTGGTTGGCAGAGATGTTATCCAAGCGCTGCTACTGTGTCAATTATTTTACAGATTTTATTTACAGCAGCTTTATTCTTTATTAAGAAATGGCGGTAAGCTTCCCTATTATTAGATTGCAATGGCATATGAAGGTTTGCTGTAATAGGACATGCAAATAAGTAATGGTCAGGCATACCATTTTGTCCTCAGATGCATAAATCTGTTATTGAAATTCAATGTTTATAGAAGTATGATGGAAACAAGCCTTGTGATAAAGTTGGTGAGTGGTGCTGTAACTATAAGTCGTTCTGTTGTAACTTTTGGTAAAAAAATCATGTGTATACCTGCCTGTCTCACCTTGGCTCTATTCTCGTTGCAGAGCCTTTGTTTTTAGAGCTGCTTTTAAATATGAAGGAGAAGCAGAAATTGTAATTTCTTGTGCATTATGATTGTTAGCAACAGCTTTGGTAAGTAGATCTGCTGCCTCATTACCAATATTGCCAACATGTGCTATAAACCCATATCATATTAATTTGAGATTGTGAATAGCAGTGTAGAGTTTCTTGTAGATTTATTATAAGCATTGAAGTATGATTTGGATTTTCTGTTGCATATAGCGTTGATATGCTGTCTGTAAAAAGAGTTGCAGTACGTTATAGACAATTAATGATGTGCTGAATTGCTGCAGTAATAGCCAGGACCTCGGCTTGAAATACACTATTATATGGTTGTAAATGTCCTTTCCAAACATGAATGACGTTGTTTGCTTCTTAATGGATGAATGCACTGCCCACACTATTGTCATGTTTTGAGCCATCTGTGAAAATTTTGGTGCTGGTGGTTTGTATTGCTGTGTGTGGTTGGTTCATTCTTTTATATGTATGAATCTATAGGCCTTTACGTACCGGGTGAGTGTGAAAAATATTGTCCAGATGTTCAAATTCGACTGGGTTGAAGGTTTGTGTCACAGAAGGTTGCATCTTTGCAAAGACATATAAGACTGTCATATGCTGTTTCCATTTGAGCTAATATGCAAAGGCAATAGACCTGCTAATATATGTGCTGAGTTTGTAGCTGTAGTTCTGTAAGCCTTACACAGATTGAGGGCAAGTGGATGATGAAGAGCTGCTAAGAGTCTTATTTTTCTTCCTCCCATGGGACTGGCTCAAATTGCTGCTGCATAAAGTGCCACTTTGTCTGCTACTGTAAGATATAATATTTTGATTTGGGGATTCTGCCTTCACTTCTGTCCTTGAATTGTTTGGCCATTCGTGTTGTTATAGATGTTTTTGCATGCTGAGCTTATAGGTGAGGAATCCAAGTAAGACCTGGGTCCCATATTATTCGTAGACATTTAAGGTTATTGACCAGTTCAGTATTCTTCCCTTCTGGCTTAATACATGGTTTTCTTTTAGGTTTGGTACCTGGTTTTGGAATTATTAGTACCACTGGTTTTCCAATTGAAATTATTAGTTTGAGCTAGTCGCATAATTCGGCAAATAGTGCACAAACTTTTAAGTTCATTGTGGGTACACCCTCGCACTAGGAGCGCTGCGTCATCAGCATACTATATGACTGTTGTGTGTGAATCCCTACGGAATTAAATGTAATATTCCATAATAGGGGTCCTGCGCAGGAACCCGGCAGACAGCTATGAATTTGTTGGCTGGTTGTGATACCATTGTTATTAGATATTAATAGATGACGGTTATGTAGGTAGCTCAAAAAGATGTTAAATATGTTGACCGGGAAATTAGCACTGCATAGAGCCTGCTTAATAGAAGGCCACCATAACATATCGAAGCGCTTTGTAGGTCTATTGAAGTGAAGGTTGTATGTTGGTTATTTTTTTGTTTCTTTGAATGCATTGTAATATGTCATTTAATGCGTGTATAGTAGAGGAGCCATAATGAAAGGCATATTGTCTTGCGCTGCCACCCCATTTCTGGTTACTATTATAGTTTTTAACTTTGTTTCAGCTTCTTGATTTTTATTAAGTGAAAATAGATCAATGTGTACATGGATAAAGTTAAGGCAGTGTGCATTGCCTTGTTTGTGCAATTCTCTGATTTTTTTTTAAGTGAAAATAGATCGATGTGTACATGGATACCGAGTTTGTGAAATTCTATGACTTCTAATTTTGGTTTTGTGTAGCGGCCATCTTGAAATTGTGCCTTCCTGGAGCCGATCTTAGCATCAAAAAAGAATAGGCAAAAAACAAGGGGCATTCGATTGTAAACTTTTACACAGTATTTATTTCATATTAACTAAATTATTACATGCACTATTTCTTGTGCTATTAAGCTAAGCTTAATAAATAAATATGATCAACAATGTTGTTCTATTAAATTCAAAATAAATATGAATTTCAAATATACAGTCAAAAGTCATTAATTTGGACACCCATAATCCAGAATGATCTATAATCCGGACCTCAAAGCTATAAACTTTCTGCACATGTGTGCCGTGTTGACACATGCGCATAGGCGTTTACGCGTGCGCGTAAGACCTCTTACGTCTGCGCATATGCGTGTGCGCAAGCGCAGAATACGTTTTCGCGTGCGCGTTTTATATATAACGGGCGGTATAAGCTAAAATTATCTAATTATCTATTTCAGTTAATGTTGATGATTGCGTTGTTCCTTAATTTTCGAAATGGATCCGGCTTATTATTTTTTGCAGACTGTAAGTACAATACTATAAAAGTAAACTTGATCTTTCGATTATGTCAAATAGAATTTCCGATTCTGGAGCTCCCAAAGGATCGTACAAAACAAAAGTATGTTTCGATGTCCGTCAAACAAAAAGTGGAATTGCTGCAAAAATGGATAAAGACATGAAGAATGTGACAGAGAGGTTAGTGAAAACGAAAAAATTTGGATTGACAAGTTAGTCGGTATTCTCGGCACAGCAATTACGGGACTTGAACAGCGGAACTTTGTAACTGAACAAGAAATTATGTCTGTTTATAGAATTAAAGAGAAAGTATTATCACATAAAACGAAGCAACTTGAACAACTTACATTGAAAGAAATGTTTAATAAAGTAAACAAGTAAATATTAAGCTTTTTTTTTTTTGTAAATTTTGATACCCTTTAGATCATAATTGTTCTTTATTTCATAAATTACGGTTTCATATTTTTAATTTTAGAATTTCTGCATGCCATCTTACGAGATTTAAACTGATGATCTATAATTCGGAAAAATCGATAATCCGAAATCGCCGAAGTCCCGACTGTATTTATAAATAGCTAACACAGATTTATATAATTCAATATAAAACCTATATGGTTCAAGAGAAAAAAAATTCAAGCTATTTAAATATATAAAATTGTTAGATTTTAGTATAAATATCATTAGCAAAAATTGATTTGAAAATTCCAAATAGGTGTTTATGTACTGTAAACAAGTTAATATTGATAGAATGGCTTTTCGAAAAATAATGGTAACCAAGAAATACTATTTATTTAATAACTTATTATGAATATATTAATATATATATATTTAAAAAACATGTATATACGTAAAAAAGCAAATTTAAAGTTAAAATAATTAAAAAAATTTGTGCAAACATATAAAAGATTTAATTTACGAACTAATCTACAATATCATTTAAATTCAGATAGCATAAGTAAATCAAGTGCAAAACCAAACCATGAAAATTAATTCACCAATTTATCAAATTAAAATTAATTTAAATTTTTTTTAAAAAAATGCATAAGTGAATGACTGTTGAGCAGGCAGGAGACAGATTTATCAAGGGGAAGTTGCCTCCACACCTAATTCTTCAATCATTCAATTCGTGTTTCGTCATTCATGCAGGCAAGGGTAAAAGTCAAAACCAAAAGTAAATACATAGTGAAGAATGTCCAAAAAGAAATACCAATAAAGTGGTACCTTGAGAAATTAGCAATTAAAAATTAAAGGTTTAAAAGGAAAATACCAATAATGAAGTATTTTGCTAAATAAGCAATGTAAAGCCTAGTATTAAATTTTTTTAAAAATAAAATTTTCCAGAAAAATTAATTTAGAAACCAATGCATTTTAGAAACCCTTGTCTACAGAAACCTCCCCGACACGAATATGCATATCAATCAAAAAGAAACTAAAAAAGAACTAGACATAAATTGTATAAACCAATAAGAAACTAAAAAGAACTAATTCATAATTTATAAAAAACAAATATACTTAACTACATAAAAAGTACTTAAAAAATACTTAAAAGCAAGTAAATAGTAAGTTAAATTTGTTAATTAAATTTGTATTTAAATTCAATTTTTCTTTTGAAACAATTAATATATATATATATATATGTATATATTAATAATTATAAATATTATGAAATATTTTGAATTTTAATATAATACTTCTATAATATGAAAGAGAATTTTTTATAATCATGTAATATTCATATTTTGAGAATGGTATAACTTATAAAATCCTACTCATATCAAAATGTGTATCTCGTCAAGGGCTTTTGATTAATGTAACATTCGATGCTGAATGATCATGGTTGTACACTAATGGGAGCTCTGAAAAACTGCGTCTTTTATGTTTCAAGACTAATATCAAGTTTCAAGTCTGTAGTAGGTTATAGCTGAGTAAGTTGAAGATAATGGGAGTAGAAATAGATACGTGGAGATTGCCACACAATGGGTGCAGACAGCACACAAGGACTACAAAGAGAAGCTATCAAGTAGCTCAGTAGGTTGCAGAACCACCTTGGATGGCAATATTTGAAACAATGCATCTAGATACTGAGTCAATGAGACTACAGATGGTGTTCTGAGGAATGGTTCTCTATTTCCTGTCAACTATTTGCCACAGTTTGTCTTATGAGCACGGCAAGGGCAGGTTCAGCAAATGGCATCCCATCACATCCCAAATGTGTTCGATTGGTGAGATATCAGGAGGGAATGATGGCCAGGGAAGCATTTGCACACCTTGCAGAGCTCGTTGGCTGAGGGGAGGAGTGTGTAGTGGGACATTAACCTCCTGATAAAGAGCATTGGGCACTCTCTGAAGGTAGCGGAGTGTTACTGGCTGAAGCACATCATCCACATATTGTTGGGCCATCATAGTGCCCTGAATACAAATTAGAGGTGGCCTGGAATCGTACATAGTTGCGCCCCACATTAAGATGCCACGTTGTCATGTGGTGGGGCATTTCCCAATTGTTGCCGGATTGATCTGTCTCCAGATCGACGCCACACTCTTACGCAGCAACTATCCTTGAAGGAACAGAAACATGAGGAACATGACCCTGTGCCATTCCCCACATTGCTTGAGGCTGGCACTATTGCAGAAGTTGGCGTCTATGATGTTCGATCAATGGCAGTCTTCTTAATGGATGCCTTGAGTGCAGGCCATTAGCTTTCAATCGACGGCAAATGGTTCTGGTCAATATGGGAACATGCAGGTTGTCTTGAACATGCTTGCAGAATGAAGATAGAAGTGGCTTGCAGGTGGGCTACCACTTGTTGGCGAATGTATCAAACCATGTGTGCTGACATCAGTCTGGCTGCACCGGCACCTCGAACTTACCAGATTACCCAGACTGTGGGATGGGATGGGAGAATTTTCTAAGGCTCTTATCCATATCTTATTTCTTTGGTTCACACCCATGTTATACATGGAGAAAACCATTAAATGCTCTAGCTGTCGGTCCATTTGCTGAAATCCATTTACCGAACCAAACTAGTAGTATTCAGCATCTTCACTACTCAACTACTGATGGACTTCAAAATAATTAGAATCGAGACTAGTTACAGAATGGGTATCTATTGAAATGAAATCAGTTCTTATAAGTTTGATTTAAAGGAAATTAAACATTTATTGCATCATTTCATTCATCTCTCCCTTTTAGGAAGTTATCCTTCATGTTATTTGTGTAATCAAATAGACTAAATCTATTTATATCATCGTATTTCTGAAATTATATGCTATATTCCTTTTTTTTTCCTAAGTTTAGTACTGCTTTCAGTTTACTTTCTAACTCATGATTATTTTCACACCTACTATTAATTAACTTAAAGTATCATTAAATAAATTAATACTGCCTCTACCTTTCTAAAAATTAATTTTTATTGTCAGAACAATGGTTGTAAATCAAATGTGTAAATTTCTTTCATTGATATATTGAGTGCATTAGTTCTAAACTTGTTTAAAACTTCGGTTTACTTCACAACCATATATTCAAGCACTGTAGGTGAAATCTGTAATCAATCATTTTCTTAACTGATTCATTTTGTATACACCGAAAATAATCACTATATGAAAATTTTCTGAATCTGCAGATTTCCATCCTCTCTTGCTGACAAATTTCTAAATATTCGGATTGCTGGAATTTTAAAAAATTAAGAATTTATCTAATATAATTTTCATCAATAGCTAAAGGGAAAAATAAAGGTTTTTAATTATTTTCATTCACTAAAGTATGGTTATTTTTTTTTTTAAGTATGGTTTATTTTAAAGTTTACACAAAAGTGGTTTATATGCACATAGACTCTGGCATCAGTTTGTTTATTAATTATGTGCATAAATTTTGACACTATTTGAATTGCAAAAATATAGAGTTGATGTATATTGTTATTTTCATACATTTCTTCTTGTGTTGCAAGTTATTGTGCTCAGAAATTTTACCTATCAGAAGTATATATGTCATACTATTTGTTTACTATCTGTGTAGTTTAATGGTTTATGAAGTTATAGTTCCTGAGAAACACAGTTAGCTGTAGTCTTGAAATTGATATATATGGTGTCATTAACAAAATAATTAGATGGCCTTTTTTCATGCTAATTAAAAGTGTCTGTTTAATCTGTATTATTATAATGTGTATGTTAGGTTTTTGCATAGTGCAGACATTTAAGAGCTATGAAGCTTGAAATGTATTTTATTTGGATGATGATGATATGAACTCTAAAGCAACATATTCAAATCTGAATTTAGATTATTTTTTATTTAATGTTGAAATTCTTTTATCAATTTTTTACGTACATATCTTCACATAATAAACAAACTAAAAAGCTCAGAATTTTACTGTTAGGACCATCATAAATGGTTTTTATTATGAATCTTTTAACACGACTGATTTTTGGTGATTATTTTTAAATCATTCAATTTTGGGACTATTTCATATTTATTATTTAATAGTTGCTACATAAAATATTATTTGTCATAAAATTTTGAAATTTTTACTGTTTATAAAATAAACTCTTGCCCCCTTTGAACCAGCCTTTAGCGTTGCCAATTGCATGTGCAGCTGTAGGTTTGTCATGTTTTAACCAACCAATGCAAAGGCTGATTGCACAAGGGGATAACGAATGTAATGGCTAGTTATCGTGTATTTGAATTCTAATAAATGTGTTGTTCTGACAGTAAAAGTAAATTCAAAATAAGACAAGTTACTAGCATGTTTATAGCACTATAGCACTGGAATACAATTGGCCCCAAAGTTGTGGTTGGGTGTTGTGGAAGGAGGAGTGCAAGACCATTAGACTCTTTCCTCAATAGGTATCTGACAAATTGGGATGAAGTTAGGTAAAGCTGAACTATATCTACTCGAGGTCTGTGGCCAAATGGAGATAAAAATACATTAACCTGTTTTCATTATTATTAAGCTTATCTATGATTGATGCCAGGGTCCAAAATGAGCAGTAAGAATTAAAAATATTTAACTAATATAAAGCTTAATAATAGTCTATTAAATAAGTATTGGTAATAAATAAAATATTAAAAGATATACATTAACCTTGAGGTGAGAAAATTTATTCAGGATAGATACTTCTCAGCCTTCCTTTGAAATCTTGCATTATTTTCTTAATTTAAGTAACTATTTTTGACATTGCTAGGCATTTGTATCTGCATTCATTTAAAGATCCCAAACATTTTACTGGTGATTGTTTTATCTTGGTCATTTTAGACTTATGTTGCAATGCAGTAATATGAAATGGAAGGTAGCAATATATCCAGAATAATAATTCAGATGTAGAATAGTAGTGTATTCTGTAATATTATGGTGTATAAGGGGGATTTAACTTTTTGAATTATACATCCATTTTTAGCATATGCCAGTTCATAATGTACAATATCCTTTTAGTTCTCTTCAAAAATTATGCTTAAAATCTAAGCATGGTGAAAACAAAATCTTTCAAAATTTAAATCTTCAGGCTAAACAGTTAAAAAAAAGTATCTTCATTTTTGTTGTGTTCAGAAGAAAGGTTTGAATACAGTGGTGCACAAAAATGCTGCCGACTCTTGGAGCATAGAATAAGCATCCTGATACTATAAAAGGTTTTGTTGTCTCTGAAATTACAGTGATAAAGATTAAGGGTTATCAAATAGAACATTGCAGTAAGAATTAATTGGAAGTTCACTGAACATTCATTTTGAGGCCCATTGGCAGTTCATTATGATACTGTTGACAGATTAAAAAGTTTAAACACTGCAAAAGTTTAAAACTAAATTTTTAAAGGAAAAGGTATTTAACCAGTTATACATTAATTATTTCTGTTGATTAAACAGACTTTTATGTGTCATATGTAAAAGGGTTGAGGGAAAATATTAATATATGTAAAAGGGAAAATATTTGCATTTAATATTTTTCAAATTCTTTATACAAAAATATACTAATTTTACTATATAATTTTCTTCATTTCGTGAAAGTATCTTTTTTTTCCTCCTAGGCAATGGATGACATGAATCCGGATGAATCTGAACAGAATGGATATCGAGAAGACGATGATGAAGATCGTCCCCTTCCAGAACTTAAGAATCAGTTTGCTCCATTGGCTTCTGTCAGTGAGGTAACAATCAACAGGCTAAGTCAAACATTTGCATGAAACCATCAAGGCGATTTGTGTTGTTATCGCCTGTGAAGCTTTCTATGAACATAAGACTATTGTTATGGGTGATAATCAAATGTTGAAATAATCATAAAAGCTTCATGTTTAATTTTAGAGATAAGCGAATTTTTGCTCCTTAGAATAAATTCGTTAATGTCCTCTTTAAATCAATGAGGATATGTGTAAGATGTTTTTTATTAGTTATGAACTGGAAAAATCAAGTTCCTATAGAAATGAATTGTGTAATGAGTTTATATAACTTAGAGCATATAGTGTTCATTGTACTTAGGTTGGGGCATTAGATAGTTTGACCTTAATTGTGGAAAGAACTGAAAGCATTTTTATTATACTTAAAAAATCTTTTGTGCTTAATATTTATCTCAAACGAAAATTTTATGTATACTTATATTATTTAAAGATGTTCTGTTTACACATGTTTTAGTTCATTTTATGTACAAATTACCTTTAAATATATGTACATATTTAAAATTTTTTTAATATGATCGGAAGGAAGGGATGCAAAGGAATTTTACTGAAAGAAAATTGTATCAATATTGCACTCACAGGTGTTTGCTTTTAAAAATGACACTAATCTAATCTTAAATTACACTTATTACATTTGCCAGTGATAAACTAAATTAACTTGTTAGTATTAAAATCGCTCAAATTGTATAAACATGATCACAAAAATGTAAATTCATTTACTTGTTTAATGGTTGTTCAACAAGTTATTATGTAACATTTCATAAATTTTGTAACTACTGTATGCAAATATGAGCTAAACTACTGAGTGTGTTACTTGACTGGCATTTTATAATTATTTTAACTGTATTGTAATTTGCAGGCAAAGTGTTATGTTAGTAGCTATATTACTTGAATTCCTTTTTTATTATGAATCTTTTCACTTGTGTTTTACAAGATTTTTTTAAAGAGACTGTTGTATGTAGACTTATGTTATGCAACTGACCCCCCCCCAATTTTATATGTTATTAATTCACACCCTCATTAAGAGATACAGTAATAACAGTAGAAAAAATAGCTCATGACTTTCTTTTTTACTTTGCAATTCAAGAGTAATAAACAAATAATTGTACATTGTTTTTTCTTAAAGTAGTTAAGATATACATTGAGCATATTTTTGCACTTTGTTAAATATATCTAAATCTACTCTATTTACTTTAAAGTAAACACAAAATGAATAAAAACATGTCCCCTTTACCTCAACGTATTTTGTGATATTCACACATTCCTTAGTTTAATGATTTAAAACTTTTTAGCTGCAGTTCTGATATTATAATATATGTTGTCTGATATTTGTAAATATACATGTATGTTTGATTTTCATATAATAAAACCGACATTTGTATTACCATATTTATTCAAAAAATAAGAACTTCCTTTTATTTTAGGATAAGTTTCAGAAATAAATATGTAGGTGAACATATGATGACAGCGTGATTCTGTTTGAATGCAAGGCAGTTCATTAATTAAATACAATATTATATTATAGCACAGAAAGAAAATTGAGAAAAATTAACAATAGATTATTACCTATTTATTTTCAGGTATACAAATAACCAGTATAGTAGATATTGGTCTAAACTAATTTAAATATAATTGTTTTGATTAGCAGCAATTATACAGTAATTAACAGGATAATTATTCTGGATATAGTGATAATTAAACTTCTTCCTGTCATTCTGCAATTTCATTTTTTAAAATACCTTCGCAGACACTACCAAATTTTAGAACAAAAAGGTTGAAATCTTATTTTTTTAGTGAATATGGTTATATTAAATGCCATGCAGGGCCAGTAAAAAGAGATTTTTGCAAAGGGAGCAAAATTGTTTTAATTCAGGAAAGTACAAGGTTGTAGAATTTAGGAGCCACAGAGATTGCACCTGGAGGCAGAAAGCTAAGCACCAGCCTTGATGCCATGCATATTACAAAATAATGATAAATTATGTGTACTTAGTTGATAGTGTTCTTTTTGTATGCAAGGATGTGTATAATATTGAACATATCAAAAAATTTTTGCCTGAACTGCATGAAAAATCTTTCTATAAAAATACCAGAGATTAAATTTTTTTAAAATCAAATTATGATGATGTGGTATATTAATTTGAAAACACATTCAGGAATACATCTGCTAGAAATGCTAAAATAAATTCATTTTAATTTTTTTAAAAAAATTGTATTTAGATTACAGCATTAAACTCCACAATAATTGTTAGGGACCGGCTAAGTAAACCAGGCTTGGCATTTAATATGTTAATGATTGTAAGTGAAATAATTGACTAAAGAATTCATAATCTGGTCTAATGTTAATTAATCAAAAATTTATTTCATCATCAGAATTTTTTTTTTAACATTGAGATTTTTCTCAGGGGATCATGCAGTGTCATTTCACATAAATATGCCATTTAAAAAGCAAATATTAATACCTTAAATATTACAGGAAAATTTGATATGTTTTGTTCATTTCATAATATATTTTATTTAATGAATTACAGCCTGTGCAACAATATATGATAAAAAAATTTATAGCTTCCATTTTTAATAGCATATTAAAATTTGAACATATGCTGTACTAATTGAAATAGTGTCTGGTAAAAAGTATCTAGTAAAAGGGAAAATCATAAAATACAGAGTGTTGTGTATACTATTTCAGCGGAGGAACAAGTACAGAGTTGATGGGAGAACTGGAAGTCTCTGCTTTGTTGATGTACCTTATGCCTGACCAAGCCTAAGGTAGTCATTTATTAGAAACTTGAGTGCAATAATTTAAAATATAAAAATCTGAAAGGATTTCATCTTGTTAAGAGGTCACTGTAATCTACCATATTGTTTAGCTTATGTAAAATGAAGGGTTGTAAAAATTATCATTTTTGATCACTAGTCAGTGAATGTATTTTGCCATCATTAAGATTTTAATAAATCAGTTTTCTATTTGTAGTTGGTCTTTTCATTAACTTCTTTAACATTAAATAGAAATCTAATAACTTAGCACGCTCAGGATTGTAGCAATGTTTAATGATCAGACTACCTGTATTTTGATGCATAATTATTTTATTCACATTTTAATGCATTAAAAGTAAACAACTATACATACAATAATTTTACATATATGTGCACTAATCAGAAATATTTTAGAAAATAAACTAACAAATTTTTAATATCTTGATTCAGCTAATGTTTTGAAGCTTACTGTATTGGAATTTTGTAAAGATTTTCAGAGTTCTTTTATGTTTGCCTGTTATTCATTATTTAATCAGATTTTCATTTCAAAAATTTCAAAAGAATAGTTTTACAAATAACATTTAAATTTCATTATGTTCATTTTTTGTTGTCTGCTAAATGGTGCTTAATCTGCAACAGAATACAGTGAAAACAATCCCATGTGGAATACCACTTTGACATATGTAACTTCACAAGAGCATGCTTCTCCATATGTTTATGATTACCATATAGATATATTTAATTATTCTGAAATTCCAAGCACAATCACTAGTTGTCTATTTTGTAACAATTCCATATGAAAGACCAGTTAACTACAGAATTTTATGGGAGCTTCTGCATATGTTGATGATAGAAATTTCAAGTTCAGTTCTGATATTGTAACCACAGTGGCTTGTTTTCACTCCTGCATATCATTTAGAGAATTAGTTGTCTTTAATTCTCTGCCTTCCCAATCGTAATTTCTGTATCAATCATTGGTCCTTTTAATATCTTTAAGGTTACACAAGCTACAGTTGCTGTTTCTTTGCAATAATGGTTTTACCAGATAATTAGTTACACATCCAAGTACTGTTCATAACAATTTCTTTTATATAGTTCGCACTTCTGTTACATCCATACTGGTATATTTTAATATGGATGACCTTTTTGATGAAGTACTTTTGATTATATTCTATTGAACATTTATAAGTTCTGAACATTTTACAAGATCTAAAGCATCAAGTAGAAAATGCCGCATGTTTTAAAAGAGTATTGATTACAAATGTACAGATATTAAACAAAACAAAAAAAAAAAAAAAAAAAAAAATCTCATGTGTTTTTAATTCCTGCAACATCAGCATGTTGTGAAAGGATTTTTAGTGTCACATCAACTGAATGTATAAATGAATGAAATAAGTGTTCAAGTTGAAGTTAGAAATAAAGAATTTTATATCTAGTTTAATTTTAAAGAAAGTTGTTCAGAATCAGCCGAAAAATTGAAAAGTGAGGCATATTCTGTCAGGTCTGTCAAAAATTATTACAAGTGTATACTTTTAAAAATTAAAGTGTACTTCAGTTATATTTTTATTGAATTCTGATGATTATTGTAATAATGCATCTTTTGTGTTTAATGAGTCGATACATTGCATTGCTTAAATTGATAATATGAAAGTTTTTCAGTTGTTTTCAAAGTTTTGAGAAAATATTTATCCACATAATTCTAAATTTGTATTCCAATAATTTACAATAATAACAAATAATAAAAAGAAATGAATAAAGTTTAGTGTCCCTTATTGCGACTCGACAGAGCTGGCAACACTAAGTTGCATTAGGCTTGTATTAAGTAAGCATTAGGCAACATATGCTATCCTAATGCAAATAACACTTACAAATTAAAGTGTTTATTTTTGGGTGTCGCAGCAAATTTCTGCTCAAATGGAATGCAAAACAAATGTTATTATACTATCATTACTTTTTTCAGTCTAATTTTTCTAATATATATATATATATCCTGGCAGACCCAATATTGTACAACTGTATCATTTTATCCGAGCATAAATTTTAATGCAAATACTCAGTATGATGCTAAAACCATTATAAATAGGTATAATAAGGAATGCCATTTCAACTGTATTATTAATAACAACATTCCTGTTCTTTTTGCATATAAGAGGTAAACAGTAAAAGAAGTCAACTGTTAGGATTTTGAAAATTCGTATATTAACAGAAATTGACAGCAGTCTTTTTAACTCTTGGAAAATTCATAACTTCATTAAGAGAATCTATCTTTCAACAAGTAAATGGCATAATGGTTTGAAATTTTTCAACCCAAATGTTAACCTTTTTCCTTCACAAAAGAATTTTACTTCCAAAAATTACGTATTAAAAATTAAATATTTTTAGGTATATTTATGATGTCATAACTACAGTAAGACCCTGCTTAACGCTGTTTCGTTTAGCGCTGTTTCGGTTTAGCGCTCTTTTATTTCAACCCGGGGATCCTCCGAAATTGTGCGCAGCGCTAGGTTTCCAAATAACATATCTGAAACAGTGTAGTTGTGTTTCTTGCTTGGTGGACGCATTTTTATCATTTGAAACATTTGTTAACATTATTGTAAGTTTAAATTTATATAATACTATAACGATTAATACAGTGACAAATATTATGATCTTTATTTTTTATCATGGGTGATAATAAAAAACAAGAAAAGAAAGCAACCAGAAAAAGCATTTCACTGGAAACTCAAATGCTAGTGACTAGAAGATTAGATTCTGGTGAACGTCAATCTCAAATTAGTGCTGCATTGAATTTGGCAACTTCAACAATAAGGACAATTTTTAAGAATAAAGAAAAAATACTGTCATTGGCAACTGCAACTACGTCAAGCTCTGCAACTAGAATTACCTGTTCTAGAAATAACATTATAGAGGAAGTGGAAAAACGACTCTCTATATGGATTGACTACGAAATTGAAAGCAATATACCATTAAGCCAATCTATCATAATGCCTTCTTAACAAAAAGGCAGAAAATTGGAAACCCAGAATAGACTGAATGATCTGACTGAGAATTTTATTTGTTTTTAAAAGTATATTCGTTTATATTTTTTTTATTTTTGTAAGAAATAAATGTTTGATTTTATTTTTATTAAAAAAAATTATTCAATTTAATACCTAACCATTTTTTATCCGTCTTCCCCTAACCCCATTATTTACATGTTAAGATAGCCTCGCTTAGCGCTGTATCGCATTACGCTCTACTTTGATGGAACGTATCCCCCGCGTTAAGCGGGGTCTTACTGTATAAATAATATTGAGAAAATTAAAGCACACAATATTTACCATTCGAGCTTAATTCTTAATAGAAGTAATTCCACTCAAAAAGAAATCAACTATTTAATTTAATCTGAATTTTTATTATGACACGATTATGCTGTTCCAAACCTTAAATAGGAGAGTAACCGAAATTTGAGATTTGTAAACACTGTGTTTAATTCTTTTTTAGTTTACAATTTCTGTATAATAATTCTGACTCTATATCCCCATATGAAACTGATTCCAAATAATTTATACTCTTAAACAAGAGAAAAAGTAAATATTATGTTTACAGATACCTTGATATTAAGTTTTTCTATAATAGAATCAGAATGCAGTTATAGTCATTGCATTCCTTGCATGTCCAGAATTAATGACATTCCGGGTAATCAATAGAAACTACTAGAACTGAAAGTTTGGATTTATTAAAATATTTTCCTTTTATATATCCCATTTTCCTTTACCATTGCTCACCTTCTGTATTTCATATAATCAGCTACACCAGAGGTTCTCAGCCGGTGGTATGCAAAGAAGAAAAGTATTTTTCAATTCAAAAATGAAAATACCAACATCCTGATTGAGTTTTTTCTCTAATCTCGTAAATTTTTGCGATCTGAGCTTTGTTCAAAGTCAGTAGCCGCTTATAGACTTTAGCTAGAGGCGAAAGATCTGTCTGCATAGCAGTTTTCTTGATTCTTCCATGTTGTATGTTTCACAAATATTCTCATAGCTGTAGACATAACAAATTTTGCCATAAATGATGGTTTTAAAAGGAGTGATAGAAATGGATGCTGTATTTAATAGGAAATAAAAATAAGTTCCTATAAAAAAGTATCTCATTAATTCTCTTTGAGTTTATTGATTTATTGGCATGTCAGCACTTTATGTACCGTTTCCAGGTTCATATTGCTCCATATTCAATGAGAATCATTTTTTGCATTGGTTTGCTGTCTCTAACAGCAGGTATTTTGTCTTCTTGTTGCCTTATACCTTACTTTTCTACACGATTTGAGAATATCATTGTATGTTTTTGAAGAACTTATACAATATTGTGCATTTAAATAGCTGTGAAAAAATAACGGAAAACAACGATTCACATGTGATGGACCAATACAATCTACTAGCACTAAGAATATTGAAAAGAGAAAATTGTTTCTAGAAAATATAATGAAAATTATCTATCATTTGGATTGGATTGGAATGAAGATGAAATAGACCCTCAATCTCAATGTGGTGTTTGTGGTGAACTATTATCCAATGGCAGTATGAAACCATCGTTTTGATTCTAAGCATGCCAATTTAAAGAATAAATCTGAAGAATATTTTAAGAGGAAATTAACACAGTTCAACAACACTAGACAAGTAATGAAAGGTTTTGTTAACTTCAAGTGAAAAAAACTTTGAAAGCTAGTTACCTGGTAAGCCTAAGAATTGCAATAGTGTGGGCCTAAGAAAGGCCCACACTATTGGAAAATACCTTATATTACCAGCAGCTAAAAATATCGTTTTAACATTATTCAACATAAAAGCGGCTAATGAACTTAATAAATAATATTCCGTTATCAAATGATACAGTAAGTTGGCGAATTCATGAAATGGCAGATTCCAGAAAAGACTCTTATTCAAAAAATAAAACACAGTAGGTATTTCGCATTGTAATTGGGTGAAAGTACTGATAAATGCACTTTGTTCAATTATTAGTTTACATACGTTTCGAAGAAGATAAACGAATTGCCGAAGAGTATTTATTTTGTGAATCTCTTCATGATAGAGCAACTGCAAGTGAAATTTTCAAAGTAATTGACAATTTTATGTCTGAGAATGATATACCTTGAAATAAGTGCAATGCAGTATGTAGTGACAAAGCTCGGTCTTTAACAGGAAAACATTCAGGAGTGATTTCTCAAATAAAGAAATTCGCACCTGAAACTAAATTTAGTCATTGCTCCATACATCATGAAGCTTTAATAGCGAAAACAATCCATGAAAACCTGAAAATCATTTTAAATCGAGCTGTGAAACTTGTTAATTTTATTAAAAGCCGAGCTTTAAAATCAAGAATATTTGCAATTTTATGCCAAGAGATGGGCAGTGAACATGAAACGCTTTTGTTAATTCCGAAGTAAGGTGGTTATCCAGAGGCAGAGTTTTAAATCGTCTTTTTGAGCTTCGATCAGAAATTCAAATTTTCCTCTGTGATTCTTGGAATTGCAAAAATGTTTATTTAGTGGATTATGGTTGGCGCGTTTAGCATATTTAGCTGATATTTTGGGAAAGTTAAATGAATTAAATTTAGGATTAAGAGGACAAAATGCTAATTTGTTTACAATTAGAGATAAAATAAAGGCAAGGATAAAAAAACTAGAGCTAATAATCAAAGAATTGGATAATAATATTTTAAGCTTTTTGACCCTTTTAGAAAGTTTTCTAACCGAACCCCCCCCCCCAAAGTCCTGCTATGCTGCCCGAACGTGGCGGGGGTGTCACTGGGCGGAACGGACGAAGTACGTCGGGAGCACAGCTCCTGGTAGGGCCACCCTAGGCGTGAAGGCCGTTCCAACATGCCCAGCTAAAACATAGCAGGTGAAGAACCCTCAGGGGATTGCCGTCTTGGTGATCGCGTATCACACTCCCGGGGCCCCAGTGACCTTTCCTCCTCTCTTTCCTCTCCTCTTGTCTAGCTCTCTCTCCTATTTTTCTCCCTTGTGGTTTCCTCTACTGGAGGTTGGGGCTCACTGTGAGATGCAGCTACTACTCTTAGTTTCTGTCTCACCATGGTGAGAATACCGCCTATGCGTTTGCCGTGCATGGTGACCCGTAGGGTGGGAAAGGAGGATCCTGGCAGTTGAGGGGCGAGGTACTGTCCCCAACACACTGCTTTGGCCTCTGCTTCTACTTAAAACGGGAGGCAGTTAGATGTCCCCGCTAGTGTCAATCGGCTGGCCACTAGTCCTATTGGTCAGTGACTAGGGGATAAGCTCTCGGAAGTTTCCGCTTTTGGGAAAGCCGACTGTGGGGCTTCAGTTTGCGTATAGGCCCGGCTAACCCTAACACAAGGATCTGTGTTCCCTTGTTGGGCTCCATGGTGGGTGGGGCGGTCGGGCCCGAAACCTTCTCTTTTTTCAATATGAATACTTTAACTTCTTCTCCTAACCATATGGATACGAAAAATTCTGGAGCTGCTAAAAGAATTTGTACTTCGATCTTAATTAGCACAAACAAATGTCCAAAGTTTTTAATTATCACTGGTGAGCTAGAAAATCTATCACCATTCTTCATCCATAAGCATATTGTGGCCTCAGCAGGCAAGCCAAAACACATAAAAAAGCTCCGTTCAGGATCTCTGCTCATCTAGACTACATCTGATGCACAATCTTCCTCTCTCCTAAAAATGACCAAAATGGGGGAACATTCTATTACTGTATCCCCACATAAGTCTTTGAACACGTTAAGAGGTGTCATTTCGGGAATAGACTTGATATCAGTCTCTGAGGATGAACTTTCAAAAGAACTCGCCGAGCAAAATGTATGTGGCGTCCGCCGAATAAAAGTCCATAGAGACGGGCAACTCGTCAACACAAAACATCTTATTCTGTCTTTCTCCTCTCCAGAGCTACCGAAAGCCATTAAGGCAGGTTACCTGAATTGCCCCATCAGACCTTACGTGCCGAACCCACTGCGCTGCTTCAAGTGTCAACGGTTTGGCCATGCGAAGGCTGCATGCCGGGGAAACCTGGCATGTGCTCGCTGTTCTGCAGGAGGTCACGAAAGTCAGGATTGTGTAGCTGATCCAAAATGTGCAAACTGTCATGGCAATCATCCAGCATACTCACGAAACTGCCCAAAGTGGAAAGAAGAGAAACAAATACAGCATATTAAGACTAGAAGAAAAATCTCCTATCCTGAAGCTAAGAAACTTTTTAGCACGGGTCAGTCAAAAGCAAATGTCTCCTATGCACAAGCCACTAAATCATATCGGTCAATAAGTACACAAACATCGCATAGCACACAGAAGAAGATACCTGAACCAAAAACAAATGACAAAGAAAAAGTCTTTCTTCTACCTCCTCCCAAACAGACAATAGAAAGTCGAGAAATAAAAACACAAGAAACAGAGAGTTCAAAAAAGAAAATCAAAAGCTCAGAAAAGAGAAGCTCAAGCCGAAGCTCTATTGAAGGGACCTTTTCAGACTTTATCGAATCTGAGATGGACACAGATGGAGGCGGAGATCTCTCAGAAAATGTTCTACCTCACAAAACAAAGAAACAGCATCGAAGCAATAAACATTCCTAATGGCTACTCTCATTTCGTGGAACTGCCGGGGCTTCTATCAGGGTATTGATGGCATTAAGCAACTTATTAATAAATATCGACCTATATGTATAGCGATACAAGAGACATTCCTCAAACCTGGTAATTTTGCAAAGCTACGTAGGTACTCGATGACAAGAAAGGATAAGACATTCAGTGAACGCGCAAGTGGTGGTGTCTGTCTACTCACCTCAATTAATTGCCCTTCGAGTGCTCTCCCTTTGGATACTCCTCTCCAAGCAGTTGCAATACAGTTGAGCATTCGAACACTGACTACTGTCTGCAGTATTTACATCCCGCCTAATGAGAACATTAATTTAAGAGATTTAGAGGATCTAATTGCCCAACTACCAGCTCCGTTTATTCTAGTCGGTGATTTCAATGGACACAATCCCTTGTGGGGTAGTAAAGACACCAACCCACGAGGAAAGCAAATTGAACAGCTACTCCACGACCACTGTCTCTGTATCCTTAACAACGCAGAAAGCACTTATTTTCATCAACCAACAAGGACCTTCCATTCCATTGACCTTGCTATTGTTTCTCCACAGCTTTTGCCTTTTTGTTTCTTTAATGTCGAGAATTATCTATATAATAGTGATCATTTTCCTATTATCATAAGTATTACAGGAAATAGGAGTGTGTTTATACCTAGAACACCACGCTTTTTGTTGGACAAAGCCGACTGGGACTCTTTCTTAAATTATGCTCTTTTTACTGAAGAAATAATAAAGAATGTGCACATTGATCAGGCTGTGAAGATCATTACAGATAAAATTATTCAAGCAGCTGATATATGTATACCAAAAACGTCGGTAAAACAGCCAAAATACCCAAAGCCCTGGTGGAATCCTGAATGCCAGGACGCCATCAGAAAACAAAGGAAAGCTTGGAGCATTTTTCGGCGATATCCTTCAGAATCAAATCTCGTAATATTCAAAAGGGCTAAAGCAAAAGCTCGGCAGGTGCGAAGGAAAAGTCAGAAGAATTTTTGGATCTCGTATGTGTCTTCGATTAGCTCTTCAACTTTGAGTAAGAAGGTGTGGGAGAGAGTCCGGAAAGCGTCCGGTATCTACAAAGAGCACACACTTTCCATTTTAAAGACAAGTGGTGAAACAGTTACCAGTAGGGAAGAAATTGCCAACGCTATTGGACAGAGTTTCTCAGCCGTCTCATACAGTAGCAACTACCCTCTTGAATTTCTTTCCGCAAAAAACTGCATTGAAAAACAACTAATTAATTTCAACTCTCCCAATACTGAACCATATAATCAGGATTTTACTGTGCTTGAACTGAAAAGAGCTCTGCTGCAGACAAAAAATTCATGTCCTGGTCCAGATGATATTGCCTATCCTATGATGAAACATCTTCCTTCCAAGTCATTGGCAACCATGCTCTTTCTCTTTAATAGAGTATGGAAGGAACAAGTCTTTCCAAATGACTGGAAAACAGCTTTTGTCATCCCCATTGTTAAACCGGGAAAAGACCCTACTAATCCGTCGAATTACCGTCCCATCGCCCTTACTAGCTGCCTCTGCAAACTCTTTGAAAAGATGGTCAACACTCGTCTGGTTTATTATTTAGAGACAAATAATTGTATCTCCCCTTATCAGAATGGTTTTAGAAAAGGAAGAGCAACTATCGATAATATCCTACTCTTAGAAACAGGTATCCGTAGAGCGTTCGTTAGAAGAAATCATTATGTTTCCATTTACTTTGATATAGAGAAAGCCTATGATACCACCTGGAGATACGGTATCCTTCGTGACCTATATAACAATGGTTTACGAGAAAACATGCCGATATTCATCAAACATTTCCTACAGGATCGGAAGTTTCATGTGAAGATAGGCGATACACTTTCTGACATGTTCCATCAAGAAGAGGGCGTTCCGCAAGGAAGTGTATTAAGTGTTACATTATTTAGTATAAAAATCAACTCTATTTTAAAACAACTGCCTCCAGCAGTCCAGGATATGCTCTATGTCGATGACCTGCAAGTCAGTTGCCAGGGAGAAGACCCGAAAGACATCGAATGTAAATTGCAGACTTCTCTCAATAGAATTGGAATAAATAGAATAAAATTCCTAGGAATGATATTTGACCATAAGCTTACGTTCCTCCCCCATATTACATATCTAAAAAAGAAATGTTTAAAAACTATGAATATTCTGAAAGTACTGTCAAATACTTCTTGGGGTGCTGATCGAAGCTCAATGCTTCTTATATATAGAGCTCTCATTCGTTCGAAACTAGATTATGGATCGATCATTTATGGGTCGGCAAGGTCTTCAGTATTAGCCAAACTTGATCCGATACATCACCATGCACTTCGGATATGCACTGGTGCCTTTAGAACTTCTCCAGTGGAAAGCTTATATGTGGAAAGTAACGAGACCTCCCTGCGGTTAAGACGTGAAAATCTTTGTCTTAAGCATTATTTCAAAGTCTTATCACAAACCGAAAATTCTAAACGGTCAATATTGCTTAATGACCAATACTCCCGTTTATATCAGGCACGACCATCATGTGTCCCATCTTTCGGCTTGCGGATGAGTGCTTTGGTGGAGGAGTATAATTTGTCTAATATAGATATACAGATGGAGGATTTTTTTGGAATTCCTCCCTGGGAGGATTGGAGAATCCATTCTCTGGATACTTTTCGACACTGGAATAAATCACAAACTAATGAAATCATCTACAAGCAGATTTTTTTTCAACATAGAAACAAATATAGGAAATATATCCCTCTATATACAGACGGATCAAAATCCCAGGATCATGTTGGCGCTGCTTTCGTCACAGAAAAAACTATAGTAGGGGTTCGATTACATACAGTTTGCTCTGTGCTTACTTCTGAGCTTACTGCAATCCATCTGGCTTTGACTTACCTTTCAAAACAAAAGTACACAAAATTTATTATCTACACAGATTCCATGAGTGCCTTAATGTCATTGAAAAATCACGCTCAATGTACTCATCCAGTTGCAATCAGAATCCTAAAGTTGAATCATTCTTTAAAAATTCGGGGATACCAGATTCTATATTCGTGGATCCCTGGACACGTTGCCATTAAGGGGAATGAATTGGCAGATATTGCAGCTAAAACTGCAACCACAATGTACAATCTTCAGATTCCACTAGCAGACATCAAAGGGTTTGTCAAAAGCAAAATCCTCAGCAAATGGCAGAAGCAATGGGATGACAGAGTATGTAACAAGCTGAGAAATGTAAAACCCACCATTGGATACTGGCCATGTATGGCTAATAGAAAGGAAGATGTCCTCTTGACTCAACTGAGAATTGGCCATTGTCGCCTGACCCATGAGTATCTTCTGAAGGGAGAAGAGAATCCCAGCTGCCCAAACTGCAACGCAGATCTGACAGTCCATCATATCTTGGTGGAATGGCAGAGTTTTAATTATTTTCGCCAACATTTTAATAGTTCAGAACTGGACTTAAAAAATTTAATTCGAAAAGCATATCATCGTAATTTGTTTCTGTTTTTAAAAGATATTGGCTTTTATAATAGACTTCAACATTTTTTTTTTTTTTTTTTTTTTTTTTTTTTAAGATATCAGCTCTTATTATAGACTGTAATCTGTCTCTTACCTAAGCTGGAAGTTTTTACAAATGACTAATTGCATTTTTACCATTTGTCTGGCGCAGATAACCTTGACAGGTTTTGTGCCAAATTACAATAATCCAATCCAATCCTAACCGAAAATAATTTGAAAATAGAAGAATTAGCATCCGACATTAAAAAATTATTGTTTTCCAATGATAAACAATTTCAACGTGTATTTTCCCGGGGATTATGAAAAAGAAAATTGGATTAGAAATCCATTTTATTCAAATATACCTGAAATGTTATCTTGCGAAGAAAAAGAAAAATTGATAGAAACTTCTTGTGATTGAACTCTAAATGAAGATTTCAAAAATAACACACTTATTAACTTTTTGCTTAACCGAAAAAAAAAAAAAAAAAAAAAAAAAAAAAAAGAATTTAGAAGCATTTCAATGCCTTTTTGCACAACCTATATGTGTGAACAAGATGTTATATTTAAAAAATAAATACAGAACAAAATTAAATCTGGATTCTCATTTACCCTTAAAGCTAAGTGAAATTAGACCAGATTTCGTAAAGAAATTGATTTCTCTTAAACAGGCCCAAATTTCACACTAAATTTCAGAAATAAAGTATTATGACTTGAATTTTGATAATTAAAATGGTAACCAATTTTTAATCTTAATATTTAAGGGCGGTAGCACAGAAGGGCTATTAATTTCAAAACGGCATTTTACGTCGATTCAGTTTTCAAACTGTTGCCACCAAATATTATTGCCATGTATTATATTTAAAGAAATTAAATAATGAACAATCTGCATGAATGTTTCTTGCACTGAAAAAAACAACGCTACCTAGAGCCATCAAATTTTGAATAACGTAGTCTTCCAACCGAACATGGCCACTTGAAAGACCGAATTTAGAATTTGTTTTATTATCTATTTCAAATTTTGCAAAACTTTATCGAATTTTGGATTAACAAACTCAACGATTTCAAAGCGAGCAATGGCAGCACTGTGTGTGTGTGGGGGGGGGGGTAATTATTTTCAATGCGGGAGATTGTGTATCAGAAATTCTAAAGGTATACTGTTTTTAAATATTTTGCGATATTGCTCTTGAATTGAATTTTATGTGTTTTAAGTGCGAAGAGCAAGCTTTCAGATTTTTATAATTTTATATTTGCTTTCAAATTTAATCATATTGTGGAAAATACTGTTTTCTTTCTTTTCAGCCCAAAGGGCCCAGAAGGGCTGTTAACTTCGTTTTGGCATTTTGCGTTGAAAACTTAAATGTCCGTTTCACTTTTCAGATTATTATCGCCCTGTGTTATATTTAAAGAAATTAAATAATGAAGAACCTGCATAAATGTATGTATTTTTCTTGCATTGTGATAAAATAACGTTACCTAGAGCCATCAAATTTTGAATAACGTAATCCTCCATCGAATATGTGTATCTGAAAGCCCTAATTTGGAATTTGTTTCATTATCGATTTCATGTTTTGTAACACTTTAAGGAATTTTTAACAAACTTAACGATTTGAAAGCGAGCAAAGGCAACACTTTAAGGAGGGGGGGGATTTTTATCTGCAGCGCGCGAGACTGTGTATCGGAAATTACAAATTCTAAAGATATGCTCTTTTAAATATCTTGTGATATTGCTGTTGAATTGAATTTTATGGTTTAAGTGCGAAGACCATGATATTTAATAAATAAAGGTGACACACAAAACGTTAAAAAACGCCCACGTCTTAAAAATCTGAAAGCTTTCAGAATTTTTTTTTTTTTTTTTAAATATTTCTAGTCAGAAATTGAAACATAATCATTGTAAAATGTAGTGGTGTGTACTAAAGGTTTTCAATTTTTGTTTAGATGGTACGCGTTAATGATGAGAGCTCATTTTAGTGCAAAACACTAAGAAAGGAAACACACTGGTGTGCAAAACTTAAGCAATAATGTAAATTTTAATCAGATAGCCATAAAATTGTAGAAAAGGGGTTCTTGCGTTCAGTACAATGAACACGCAATTCAGTAGAAAGGTCATGCGTATGCAAATTTTAAAGAAAAAAATGTCACAGGCTACATGAGTGTACGCAAAACGCGTACGGACAGCGCGCTCAACTCGAGATTACCATAAAAGGAAGGATGGAGATGCAATTAAAAACATTCGCTGCAAGTACAAGGAGTTCTTTCGTGAAATAAAATAGGCTAAAAGAAATGATATCTGGATGACTTCACACGTGGAAGAATGATCGAAAATCTGGAGTAGGGGCGAAGTGTGACCAGTATAGCTGAAGAGTTCGGAATCAACAAAAGTGGCGTTTCCCGCGTTTAGAAAGCCTTCCAAACCATAGGTACAGCTATTAGAAAGGTTGGTGGTGGCCATTCCAGGAAAACAACTGCAGCAAATAACCGATATATAGTCTTGCAGACGAAAAAAGCCCGAAACCAGTCAGCAAGCGCCACAGCTCAACAACTGTGAACAGCAACGGGCGACAATTGTCGTAGTTTACTGTGTCCAAACACCTTCACAAAAGTGGCCTATGCGCCTGCCGTCCTGAACCTGCATCCCTTTGAAAGTAGGCCATCGGCATCACCGTTTACAGTGGTGCAAGGAGCGCAAAAACTGGGCATCTCATCAAAGGAATCGTATCCTCCTTACGGATGAGAATCGTTTCAGTGCCACAAACGATTCTCAACACAAATTGATTTGGAGAGAGGTCTGGACACGTTTAATCTCAGTAACATTAGGGAAAGAGACCATTACGGTGTTCTGAAGATCTCGTCTGGAGAGGCATTATGCTGAATGGGTGGACAGAGCTCCACGTTTTCGACAAAAGTTCTGTAACCGGAGATCGCTATCGTCAGGAGGTGATCCTTCCCCATGTGCGTCTGTTCCGGGGTGCCATTGGAGCAGACTTCGTTTTTATGGATGACAATGCACGGTCACACCGGACTCTTGCTGTTCAGAAGCTACTGAAAACTAAAGATGTCACTCGAATGGATTGGCCAGCGTGCTTCCCTGATTTAAACCCCATAGAACATGTGTGGGATGCTTCGGGGAGACGCTTGTGACACGATTGCATCCTCCGGGGAACACTCAGCAACTGAAACAGATGCTGATTGAGGAATAGGCGCTCTTACCTCAAGATCT
This sequence comes from Stegodyphus dumicola, assembly GCF_044657685.1. Classification (NCBI taxonomy): domain Eukaryota; kingdom Metazoa; phylum Arthropoda; class Arachnida; order Araneae; family Eresidae; genus Stegodyphus; species Stegodyphus dumicola. The sequence continues at coordinate 143,824,641 of NC_140776.1, forward strand.
GTTGGACAATCTGGTGCTGAGTATGGAGAGACCGTTCGAAGCAACCATTGCAAAAAGGGAAGGGCATATACTAAGGAACACCAGCTTGGTGTTCTTCCTCTTGTACAGACACTCATGTGTAACGATACTATGATTTCAATATAGCCTGTTTTTCTTTAATTCCATACTGTATGCATTGTATTAATTTTTAGAGCAATTATGATTTAAATATAAAATGCTGTCTCTTAATTCTGATAAATAAATTAATTATGCCAAAAAGAACACCTGTTGCTTAAATTTTGCACACCAGTGTACAAGTCTACCAACATTAGCGGGGCTGCTATTCAAGATTACTAATATTCTATCTTATATTTTGGTCCCAGGAAGTGCCTACTTTTGTCTCCCACTTCAACCATTGTATTATAAATTAAATCAATTTTATTATAAGCTTTTATTTAGTTCACCCATGCTACTTCAGTGTAAGTAGATTTTTGACATGGATTTTTAATTTACTTAGTGATAAACTATCGAGTTAAAATTTCGCCGACAATGCAATGTGATGTAGTGATTTCTTAATAAAAAAAAAATATTATTATTATTTTTTTTAATGTTTAAATTATTTTTTTGTACAAATCTTCATTTAACGAACAAACTAAGTATATCAGAATTTCACTGTTTGCTCCATCGATAGAGCAGGGAAAAAAAATCTCTTCGGTGAAAATTGTAACTTAATTTCTGAATTTTTGGAAGTCGTTCGATTTTTTAGACAATTTGACATTTAATGATTTTTAAATTTCAACATCTAAAAATGTATCTAAAAATTGAAATTTTTAGAGATTATAAAAAATTTTTCGTCCTCTTTTAAAATAAGAATGATAAAAAATATATTAATTAACAAATTTTATATGTTGTTTTTAAAAAATATGCCTTAATCTGAAGCAGACTCGAGAAAAATCGTTTACTGCGCTAAAATTGCTAAAGTGCAATTAATGACGAAGTTCGCCATCTTGGCTCACTTAATCACAAACTGGCGATATTCATTTTTTTCATTTTAATTTCAAGTAAAATGTCCATTGTTAAATTGTTATTAATCTAGTTTCCGAAACTGAATGATCAAAGCGACGACTGAACTGAATGATCAAAGCGATCATTCTCGAAATCCAGTTCAGTTATTCTTCTTTATTTCATAACTATCTTTTAATTATTGCTTGTGTTTTAGTAATGATTCGATGTTGCTAATTTGCTACAATCACCTGTTTTGCTGTCCTAGCTTCTGCTTGTAGTATGTCTGCATTGTTAGGCATTGCAAAACTGAAAAATTACACTGAAAAGAAAAGCACAGTCTAGAGATTATATTACAATATGATCCGCATATTGGCAGCTTGAACTCTGCAGTGGGCTTTAGTGAAGCTATAAATGTGCATATTACCAGTCTCTAGGATGAATGGAATTAAATCCACCAAAAACATTTTTGACAAAAAGGATACTGGAGCATTGCTTGACTGTATAAAACAAATATTAGTAGACTCCGGAACCTGAGACAACCTGGAACCCCAGATCAACTCACTCAGTTGTTAATGAATAGTCAAGGAAAATGGGAGAAATAGAATGATAAAATTGGGAACCATATTCTGAAAGTTGGCTTAATTTGGTTTATTGTTTGATATTAGCAAATTAATTTACTAAGCATACTACGAAAACTAACTATTTACTTTCCATAAAAGGCAAAGCTCAGGTATTTGCAAAACACCCCTAGTAACAATTTATTTTTAATACCTTTTAACCAGTCTCTGATAAATATTTAGAATATCAAGGTCTGATCTCCATATGTCAAGTACCAAGATCCAACGCCACCATCTAGAAAATGAATAAAGAGATGCTAGAATATGATAATATTCGTAATATGTTCATAAATTTGCCTGGCAAGGTCACATCTAAAATTTGCAGTACATTCAATCGTCACATCTTATATTTTCTTTCAGCCTGGAAACAAGGTAGTATTATGTTTTTTCCAAAACCAGAAGTATTTATAATTACCTGGCAATTATATACTTATTAGCGTACTCTCTTCATCAGCCAAGGTTTTTGTATACATTATTCTTAACCAACTAAGTGTGCAATTACATAATCTTCTGGAATTTCAATTTGGTTTTCCAACTTCGTGCAACTACTTAGAATAACTGACTTCATCTGCTCGGCTGCACACAACATGAAAAGTGAGGTATTGCTAGCGCTGGATATACTACAGGGTTCGTACACATTTCTGCACATGGAAATTAAGTACTTTTAAGGACCATTAATGAAAAAAATTAAAGACCCATCAACAAATGGGAACTGAATAAATTCAGGCATACTAACCATGCCTGAACTTCACTTAAATGATACCATCCTAAGAATCAAATAGATCCACAAGTAAAATGCATTATTATTAAAAATAATTATAAATCAAATTTGTGAATAAAATAAACTTATCAGGTAGCATTAAATATTTTACCTTTATAATAGTTGGACATATTTGATAGAAGATTAGTGACATTTTATTTACATTTTACTAATTTAGTTTTATGTTGATATTTTTCTTTTATGTCTCATTTAGTCAGGTACTTGCTCAGTTTAGAGGTTTAGTAAATAGCGGGTAGATTTTATGTCAAACGGCATAGGTTAAAATGAGAAGCAAGTTGTAGATTCTAAAATCCTGAAGAAAACTTACCCCAACCAATTCTGTAACAGCAGAAAGGCTGAAATATTTAAAAAACAAATCAGAGGGAAAAGTATAAAATTAATTTCATAGAGAAAACTGACGCATATTGAGACAACTACACGGGAAAAACTCTCACCATGAAAAAATTACAACGAAGGCAGTCTTAATTAATTACATAGCTATTTTGCTTTTAATAAGAATTGTTTCATATATTGTGCTGAAGTGCAAAGCATTTATTACCTTGTTTATTTTTCAGATTCAAAACATTGTATAATAAGTCGCCAAAATCGAAAGTAATGTCACTTTATATGATAGCGAAAAATAAAAATGTTTAATTTTAATGTTATTTATTGAATACAATTTCAATGTATTAGCATTATTTTAATGAAATTGATCAAAGTTATAATATTTAAAAAACATATCGTCGAAAAATTCCCAGATTTCCGAATTAAAAGTTTTCTATTGAAATTGATCTTAAAATTGCCAAAATATTGATAAGTCGCCAAATTTGGAACCGTCTAATAGAGAATTCACATTCCCAAACGCGAAATGTTGTTTTTGAAGCTCTTCATTAAAAAAAAAATGAAATAATTTTGAAATGCTTATGTTTCATTTCTTGCTAAAAAATTTGAGTATCCCACCGTTTATAGTAGAAATAGGAACAAATTATAACCCAAGAACATATTCACCCATTCAATTTGTCAATGAATCGGCAAAAATATTTGTCCAAAATGCTAATTCACATTCAGAATGGCAGTCATAAAAACAGACAGTAATTTCAGACGATTAAAATTAAGGACCTCCTGTCGAATTTCGTCGAAATTAAGGACTTTTAAGGACCAAAAATCGATTCCAAAAAACTTAAGGACCTTACGAACCCTGATATAACAAGCTTTTGACCAAAAGGTCTTCATACATGTTGATAATGAATGGGAGACAATACTGCATATTTCTTCCTTTTTAGAAAGCAAAACTTTACAACTCAAACAGTATGGCTGCAATCCCTCACTTAAAATTATCAAGGCTGGGGCACTCATATTTGGTCCACTACTGTACCTAGTCTATGAGCATTACTTTTTTTTTTCTTTTTAAATTGCAGTAATGAAAAGCTCTGCCTCCTTCATATTATGTAGGTAAGACTACCATCGCTGAACATCCAAATTATGATGTAACTAGACTATTGAGAAAATTCCTAAAATTAAGAACTGAAACAGATGTTGGAAAGTCGCATTCAACATGGATAAAGTACAGCTACTGGTTATATGCAAAACAAGAGAGAAAGACATCATAATTAATAAACTTACTTTTTGGAGGACAAGTGCTTCACGTTTAGGCAAATTACTCGACTGATATCATAAACCAGAATTACTCGATTGATAACATAAACCAAAATTTTATGTGTAACGATCACATGAATTAAACAAAGTATATAGCATGATCATTAAATTGAAGGTGATCTTAGATATTAACACCAAACCATACTTAAGCACATATTTACATTACTGTGATTTGTCTTATCACTACCTATTTGTCCCCAGTTAGGCTTCCATTACATATATGGAGATTCTTCTTCTGCTCCACATATTGCAAATAGCTATCACCTATGCTAGCACAGATGATAGCTTATGCTCCTAAGAAACTGTGTTTCATCGTGATCTCAAACTCAAGCCACCCAAGGACCACCAGGAAAAGTGATTAGCTTTTCAGGATCTGCAAAACTCTCAACTTAATAAAGATCTTGACTGAAATAATTCTGGTATATTATCAATACAAATGTTCTCGGCAGACTTACTGTTGATGGAGTCTGTGCATCTGATGTTCTGCTAGCTCTTCTACAAGTTTCCACAGAGTGTGGTTTCATCACAGTTTTGCATCTTTCAGCCTCCTTCCTTTCCTAGATATTAATTCCCTAAATTTCTAGAAACCACCTTTTAAAATCCTTCTACCACCAGAACTCACACGGCATTATTCCGAGCTATAATAATTAACAAATTCAGTTGAAAGCTAGTATATGGCATTCAAAACAAGATATCATACAAACTCATATTTATTTTTAAAGACCTAATAGCATGTTGAAAAGTAAAGGTTTATTGAAAATGGAAAATTTGCTAAGCTTAACAATTGGCACTTATACATGCAACGCATAAAAAAAGTGCTGCTATGTGTCCTGAAAATACTAAATAATTTCGGTAATAAAATGCATTTCCTTTCTTCAACCAAAATGCAGCGTATTTTTGTTAAAAGGCTTATTTGCACAAATATACCATGGGGGAAAAAAAAAAAAAAATGTGAGAAGTGAAGATTCAGAAAGTGATGCCATTTAAGTATCGCCAATAAACCTGAACTGAAGGCACCAGTACTCCACACTTTTCAGGTTGCAAATGGAACATCCACCAATGCTCTTAAAACATTTACTGTCAATTTTGGTTTAAGACGCAATTTTACTTTCCCTTTTTATATTTGTAATTTTACATGCTCGATCACAGGTGCAGATTTTTTATATTTCTTCAATTTATCTTCTGATTTATGTAATAAGCATTTGATTGATTTAACAACAAATATTAAGTACCTGCCAAATTAGATACCTATAATATTTTTCCTGCAAAATCAACTTGTGTAAATAATGTATTTGGTAAATTATTATTACAATATCCTGATGTTAGTACGCGATCTCGACCAACCTGTGAAACATAATACTGTGCATTATATAAATACTAAAGGTCTCTAGTTGCTGCTAAATCTAAATAATTAGCTCCTGACAACCTCAATATTGCTACAGCTGAATTTCAGAGCCTAATTCAAATGGTCATATGAGATTTTCAAAAAACTCTTATCCTTCTCCTCTGCACATAGTGCCCAAGAAAGGGTCTGTTGAATGAAGACTTGTTAGTGACAGACTATCCAAGAAAAGTATCCTATCACGTGCATAGCTGATTTAACCTCAGAACTGCACGGTAAACAAATGTTTAGTCAGAATGATCTCGTCAATGCCTATACATCCGGATGATGTACACTGGGGGGGGGGAGACAGTTCTATATCTCCCATTCTACAGGGCCGATTCACGAAATTCAATTTGCATTTTTCATGTCTCGAAAGCGCGACATAGGACATGTATTACATCTATATATATAAAACATTGTTCTAATATAGGTATTCTGACACAAAATCTGACTTTTTCCGAAATGACATGCCAAATTTTCTACATATTTCGATTCTACGACTCTGCCAAATTTTGTAAAATTCGCCCCGGTAGTTATTTAAAAATTAGCTCTCAAAATTTTAGCTCCTCAATGTTAATTGAATTTGATATATATTTATCAATATCTCTTTTTTTATTAAATTTAGCAGATTCCTTTTTCCAGAATTGGAAATTTAGGCTTAATCCAAATATAATTCACACTTTTTTTATTATTTGTTTTAAAAATCTTTATTTTAAAATATTTTTTATAAATTTTTCGAAAACATTTTTGTATTATAACCTATAAAATTTTTTACATCGTCTTAAAGTAGATGTATTTCTAAGCATATCTGCAAAAAATGAGTTTTTTATTAAAAATTTCCTGAGACATATGTGAAATTACATTTTGGTGCATTTTGAAATTTGGCATATTTAATATAAGTGATAATAACGAATATGTGATTTACGCACCTTGTCAAAATTATTTGAAAGAAGGAACGACGGACCTTTTTTTCTCTCATGCATATTAATGAAAAATAAGGAAAGTAAGAATACTGTAAATTAAGAAGTCTGCCAAGTGAATTATTCTTGATGCAAACTGAAAAAATTTCCGCAAGATAAATTTTTAAATTTCTCACCAAAAATTACAAAATTTAATATCAAGGCATAATTTGAAATGTAAAATCGAAATATGGAAAAAACTTTGTATTATTTCATAAAAAGTCCAATTTTCGTCAAAATACCTATATGTTAGAAAAATGTTATATATAAATCTAATATACTATATCCTAGATCGCGCTTTTGAGACATGAAAAACGCAATTTGAATTTCGTCAATCGGCCCAGTAGAACGGGAAATACAGAACTGTCCCCCCTTTTTTTTTTGCACAGTGTACATAAAACAGCTGTATGCACTCCTTGCTGTACATAAAACATTATATGTATATGGTCTGTTTGAAAGTTTGAGAATGCAGTTTTGTCTTCATAATGCCTTCTCAAGTTTTCAACGACTTATCGACAAGGTCATTACAGACTTCCTATTTGTTTATGCATTTGTTGAAGATTTACTTGTGGCTTCTAATAATAAACAGGAGACCTTAGAGCATTTAAACCTGCTATTTTCTAAACTTCAGGAATATCCTTTGTGTATACATGTCAAGAAATGACAATTTGGTCAGTCTACCATAGACTTCCTAGGATTCAAGTTATTGTATGAAGGATTGAAACAACAATGATCATATAAAATGTATCCTAGATTTTTCTCAACCACAGACCTCTCAATTAAACCAATTCTTGGGTTTATTTATTTTTTTTATAGACACTGTATTCCTAGAGCTGTACACATTCTAGCAACCTTAGTCAAATTCCTCGAAGGCTATAAAGAGACATCCTCGTTACAAAGCTTCTAGCAAGCGATCACAATCGGCCACAATGAAACAACATTCTCCTTCAAAGCAACTAAAGCTATCCCTACAGCAATTTATGAGATTCCATGCCTGGTGCACAATTAAGAGTAAGAGTCAATCATCTGATGTAGCAATCAGTGGCTCCATCATGCAACTTATTATACAACAATGAAAACCTATAACTTCCTATTCAGCTAAGTTATGTAATCTCAAAGATTACTTATGATCCCACTTATGATCGTGAACTCTTATGCTATGTACTCTTCAGTAAAAAAATTTAGGCATATACTTGAATTTTTTCATCTACACTGATTAGAAACCCCTTAAATTTGCATTCCAGCAACATCTTGACAAATGCAGTCCCTTTCAATTACGCCATTTGTATTTTGTATCACAATTTACCACTACTGAAGGCTATGATAACAATGTTGCGAATATACTATCTCAAAATGAGAGTGATGACCTTTCATCTACTGTGCTCGATTTTCAAAAATTCGCTGTTGCTCTTTCAAACGATGGAAAAATTCAATAACTTTTAGCATCCAATAACTCCCCTTTAAAATTAGAGAAACATAATTTCCCACTCAAGGCTATTCATCTGTATTGCAACATGTCACCGAAACATCCCCTTTCTTTTTGTTTCCCACTGCACAAGATTAGCAGTTTTCAAATCCTTACATTTTTTCTCTCACCCTGGTATCCCAGCCTTCCTTGATTTAATCACAAATGTTTTGTATGGCCAGGCTTGCGAAACAAAATAAAATCTTTTGTGCGCAGCTGTGATAAATGTCAACGTAGATAGGAGATTTGATATGTTTAGTGATTTTAATCAGTAAACATATCAAATCTCCTACTGGCACATTTGCTGAACCTGATGCTCGTTTTGGCCACATACATATAGATTTTATAAGCCTTCTCCCTAAATCTGATGGAAAACAGTTTTGCATGACTATCATAGACCAGTTCACAAGATGGCCAGGAGTTATTCCAACAACTGACATGACAGCGGAAACAGGCACTTGCGCCTCGATACACGGTTGGATATCCAGATTTGGATGCCCAGTCATACTTATATCTGACCAGGGTCAAAACTTTGAATCTGAAACTGACATGAATTTGGAAACAGCCGCTCATGCCTTGTACATGACTGGATATCCAGTCCAGTCATACTTATACTTGACCAGGGCCAAAGTTTTGAATCTAATCTTTCTACAGAACTTTCCCACACAATTGAGTGCAACAGGATTCGAACCTCTGCATATCAACCTCAGTGAAATGAAATAAGTGAACGCTTTCATCAGCATCTTAGAACAGCTCTTGAAACACATAATACAGCACAACAGCCAGAAACTCTCCCACTTGTTGCCTTAGACATACATTCAGCCATTAAGGAGGATGTCAATACAAGTTCTGGTCAACTTATTTATGGCAAAACATTAAGATTACCTTCAATCTTGTGATTGATGATGCCATACACCAGACCTTAAATTCCATGTGTCAACAGTTTACTTAACAATGAGGCCTTTAAATCCTATTTCTACTGCCCTACATGGTAATCCTAAAATTTTCATCAATCCCTCATTAAAAACTTGTTCTCACATATTTTTAAGATCTGACAAAGTTAATCCTCAATTGACAGCACCTTGTATTGTGCATATGTTCCTACTATATCTATGACCATGTATATAGCCTTATTACACTGTACTTCATTTTCTGTATAGCACTGCATTATATCACCCTTTTCTGTATATATTGTAAACATTTATTATCATTTGAAATTGTGACTTCATCATTGGGGACATACTCTGTAGCAATTCATTCATGTGAGCGATAGATGTGCTCCATGTTCCAATCAGAAGGAGAAGCATATTACGTGTATGTCTTCTCACAAACTTCTCTCTTCCCTGTCAGTCCTTTCTGATAGATCTGCTGTGAGAAAAAGGGTCGCTACAATGCTCCAGGCATAAATTTCAATTTTACATGTAAAATAAATTATATTTTTATGCTTAATACCATTCCATGCTGCTTCGTTAAAATATGGAAATCAGAACAACGTACCCCTTTAATGCCATGTTTACATTATAATGTCACCTAGCAGTTAAAGCTACAGTTATGCAATGAGACCTATAATGAACATGAACTTGGAGATATTCTTTATGTAGTGATATGCTCCTTTTGTAGCATTTGCATACTTGCCAACCTATGACACTCAAAAATCAGGAGATTTTTCACAATGTTAAAAAGACTTTTTAAATGATGAAAATAGTTTTTAATAATGAATTAACTTTAAATAGTAACTAATTCTTAAATGCAAGCAACACAATACCTTACACATAAAAAACAATTTTATTACTTGCATCGTTTAAGAAAACAGGGGAAAAAAACTTTAATAAGTTTTTGTACAAATGTTATAAACAGTGGCAGATTTTGCTTTCTTTAAGAAAGAAACTTCATAATTTTGTTCATAGCAATTGCCACGTAGGCCTGCTTTCGCTAATAAAAGTTTTTCTAATGTGTCGTCACTAATTTTATATCTATCGTTTTCGCAACAACACTGAAAATCCTCTCACACTCTGCATTACTATGAGATGCAGAGTCAAGATGGCTAACATAATTCTAGACAGTTCACTATATTTTAAAATTCCATCAGCATCTTTCAGTTTTACAATTAAACTCCACTGGGTGTCAATCCTAGCTGATTTTATAACTTCATCCAAGTTTTCTAATTGTAAACTGCTGTTGGAAATGTTTCAATTTTTCCTTCCTTTTAGAACTCCTTTCAAGATAATAGTAAATATCAACAATGTGTTTATCCACATTTATTGGTAAAGAAGCTACCCCTTTTTCAGCTGCTACATTTAAGAGGTGACAGGTGCACCTCATAATCTGCAAATCTGAATTTTCCTTTCTTAAGATGCCTGCAACACCAGTCTTCAAGCCTACCAATACTGGTGCATTATCGGCACCAAGTGCTAAGCAATTATCCAGACGGGCTACATTTTCTTTTAAAGTTTTAATAATTAGCTGTGCTATAGTAAAGCCTGTCAAATGTCCTTCTAAAGTGGGGACAGAAAGTAAACTGCACTCATTTTCTGAAGACTCTGGATTAAAAAAAAAAACACTAATTGGATACAGTTTTGAATCGGTATTATTGATTCCATCCGTATAAAGGCAGAACGGAGCTGTTTTAATGCAATCAATAACTGAAGATTTATTTTTCAAATCCATTTCTTTAACAATTGCACCTGTTTTGGTTCTTGCACTTGAGTATTTCTTAGCGATTTCACTATCGGGAAACATTTTTCTAAATAAAGCTACAGCATGATCCGATGCATTCAGTGGCAGGTTGTGCTCCAGTAAAAAGGCAGAGAACAGATATTCTGCATCAATAACTTTTTGGTTCTTTGCTTCCCAACAAAAATGTAATTTTTCGTTTTTTTCAAAACAACTCATTTTGTGCTTGTGTTTTTGTGTACGCACATGTTTGAAAACATCTGCCCTTTCACCATACGAAATCGAAAAATCGCAATGACAGGCAGTACACATTGCAAATCCTTGAGGAAATAATGGAAGGAAAGTTACTGTGTACGATTTTTGAAACGTATACGAGTATTTCACCTTTCTCGCAGACATAACAAAAGATGATAATTGCTAAAACTATTTTCCGAAGGCACGTGTACTCACACAACTCAGGACAAAATGACCGAAATAACTAAAGAACATCCAAATAACAGCTTGCTTTGTCCTCATTGGTTAATATATGCCAGGTGACACGCAGTGGAGCACGATGCCCATTGGAGAACTGGAGAATAACTTTCTGGATACGTATATGCTCTCACTCACAAAGCAGAATTTATCTAATTCGCAAGGTTTTGTTTTAGATATAATCTAGAGAAAATTCAATTGCTTTCAGACGTCCAAAATCTTTTTTTTTTTTTTTGTTTTGTTTTTGTTCATATAACAAGGTATTAAGACAAGTTCCATACAAATCGTGAGAAATTTTAAGAATAAGAAAAAGTCGGGAGAAATATATTGTAAATCGGGAGAGTTGGTAACTCTGCATTTGTTATATTTATAATAATATAAGTCTAGAAGAAATAATGAATTACTAAGTTTATTATTTTTAAAGCTATGTTAACTTTATAAGACTTTCTTGGTCGAATAGAATAGATAAGATAATGATAACAGGTTTGAAACTTTTTCAGGTTCCATGCTTCAAAATTCATATTAAATCCCTACAGTACTAAGCTTTAAATATGATATTCTCAGAATCTATTCATATTAGACAGATGTTACATGACTTCCCAATTTGAATATATATACTAATATACACTCTTTTGCAGACAAAATTAAATATGTGTATAGCTCATACACAAATAATAAAATGATTAAAAAATCAAGGTTATAGGACCTGCTCATTGCTCACAATCACCCATTGAGTGTTCAAATCAGTAGTTGGTTAAACCGCCCCTGGCGGCAATGCATGCTTGAATTCGTCAAGGCAAGGCGTGGGAGAGGTTCCTAATGTCATCCTGTGACACATTCTGCCAGGCATTCATCAGTTGTTGCTCCATATCTGCGATATTTTGTGGTGCCTGAATCTGGCTGCCTACCATATCCCAGACATACTCGATTGGTGAAAGGTCTGGTGACCTTGCTGGCAAAGAAAGAGTATCAACTGCACACAGCCCACAGATATGTAAGCGGTATGTGGCCTGGCATTATCTTGTTGGTGAAGAAATGGTCCCAAGATGATGTGCCATGAAGGGTAATGCAACCAACCGCAGGATGGTATCAACATATTGTTGAACTGTTAAAGAGGTACGGAGGATGACTAAAGATGACCTGCTGTCATAAAAAATAACATTCCACATCATCACACCAGGGGTTATTGGCTGCATGCCTTTGTAAAACAAAGGCTGATTGGGACCACTGGCCCCTACCTCTCCAGACACGAACATGGTGGTCATCTGCTTCAAAAGTGAAGCGGGATTCATCGCTGAACACTATACGATGCCAGTCTGATGGCAGCCATGATGATCGGCTGCTACAACACTCCAGACGACTCCGCCAATGTTGTGGGGTCAAAAGCAAACGTCTTAAAGGCCTCTGCGAGCATAACCCTGTCTCAGACAAGCGGCGTGAGATGGTGGACGGTATCACAGGAAAGTATAGACATGGCTGTAGTGCGTTGAATAGTCGACAATGATACCGTTGGGGTGGTTTGGGCCTGGCGAACAATTATCCTATCTTGCCTCGCATTTGTGCTCCTTGGCACTTCCAGAGGCTTCATTTCGTCGGCAATTTCCTTGTAGCAACCATCGCTGCCAACATCTTTGTACAGCGGTGTCTGTACACTGAATGTGGTGGCCTCTTGCTCGGTACGACCACCCAGCTTCACGCAACCCTACAATGTGACCACGTTCAAAGTTGTTGTCTACTGGTATTGTACTTTGTGAATTGCGCACTAGAAATGTGCGCTATGATCGCAATTCCTGTTCATTTGCATGTTTGGTCAAGATGTTTTGCATATCAAATTTCGTCACGATCGCAAAAGTCCTTCTTGGTGCTTAGATTTTTTTGCAGTAGAGTGTATTTTGAATTTTCTGCATTATTCAATAAACAGTCATTTTTGCTTCCAAATTTGGTATAATAAATTTGGTATATGAGATAAAATTACTGCTAATTCTCTGATTTAGATGTGATCACTAAATTTCAGAAGCAATTTCAAAATATAATTTCATTTTTATAGGAGCATGTAAACAGTGATTATAAAATAATAAACTAATTTTAAAAGTATGAAATGTTTATTATTTTAAATAAAGACCTGTACATCAAAAAACAAAACAAAAGAATTAAAAACTAAAAAATGAAATGATCAGTTAATTTCATTAAAAATAGATGAATTATTATGGGATGTGCTTTATAAGTACAGTAACATCCATCTTCATCTCGAAAATTAAACAAAGCATACATATTTTTTGTACAAGTTTTAGAAAACTTTAATCAAATTTCAATGAAAGTATCTTTACTCTTTTAGAGTTTAAGATGGATGACTGTAATAAATTATATATAAAGATCAAAACAGAAAATATCTATGCAATTTTAAATTCACATATTAAAACTATGATGCTGATAAATGAAGCAGCATATCATAAGGGAAGGAGGGAATTGTGCATTACATACTAAATTAACAAACACAAAGCTGAGATAATTAAATACAGAAATGAATTACATATATTTTAATTAATCCTGGCAACTTAAGATTCACATTAAATAACAAAAGTTTGTGTTACAACTCAGTTAAATATAAATAATAAATATATTTTTAAACAAGTCATTTTCAGGAGGGGGTACAAAATACAATAATAAAGAATACATGATAAAGGAAGAGCATATGTAGTTTATAAAGAAGCACCAGATACAAAATATGTATTGAATTAGAGAAAATGTCATGATAGTTTCAATAACTTAGCAATAGCTACAACATTTTAATGCATAAACTTCTCATCCTTATTGATTTTGTAATAAGGATGATATTGATTTCAACCTTTCAATAAATTAGCTGTAGTAAATATTGGATCAATAGACATATATCAGTTTAAAATATTTTATAAATAAATTTAATATATACTTAAGAAAGATACACCAAACAAAAATTAATAGTTGACATAATTAATATGTATATATGCATGTGTATGTACCTCTCCTTTATATATATATATATGTATATACATACACACATATACAGAACCAAAAATCCATTTTGGAATTGAAAGGTCCCACACCATGTACATTAAGTCCTCTGCTAAAACATTGAATTCAACAAAACTGATTCTAATTCCTTTTAAGAAAAGCTTAGGGACATTACCAATGTAACGCTTGCTGCAACGTAGTGAGATAAGAAAATGGCCATATGCATCATCTATTTACTATAAGTAAACATTCAAAAATACTAATGTGAAATAATTACAAGTTGTACATCATTGATTATAAAACTGCTTTAACGCAAATATAGTTATCGATAAATTTCTGTTACATCTCTACATAACATATCTATGACAAATAATAAAAACGTTTGTTACTCATCTTGAGGTTATAATGTCAGGCAGGCTTATTATTCCTTCATTCAGGCTTGGAATGACAACTCCATATATCAAGACAAAATCTCTGAAGTGACTCAAATCACAAATGTTTAAATCTGGCAAATTAACAGCTTGTTACTATGCTGCCCTACTCCAAAGCATTTCTGATAGTATAATTATATGAATTATGGCTATCTCAAAGTAATCACTGGATGGATAATGTGCACCACAAATTTTGAAATGACTTTCATATTCCAAATATTTACTAACACAGATGGCTAAAAATGCTCTCAAAATGGTAGGTCTAAACTGACTAGCTATATTTTTATCTCGGGATATGTAACTGTCAGTCCAAGCTGGAGCACAAAACCAATGAGTGAAATAATACATACATTAGTGGAGGGATAAATTTTCAGCAAGCATAATATTAATTTGCATCTTATGCAGGAATTTCCACAACCAATTTATAATTTATAATTCAAGATGTTTAACTGATGGGCGTTACTGCATTTCTGAACGTAGATTCACAGTATTAGATGATGTGAAACTTTTGACCTATTCAAATATGATGATCTCCAGTTTTTCAGAAATCAGCAGGAGTGAAATAATTTTTCATTCAGTTCATTATGTTTTATTTACTACAAACAGACTTAATGGATATGTACTGGGATCATTCATTCTAAAATAAAAGAGCGCATGCGGACTTTCCTTTGAACCCGGAATATTCATTTATTTAAATTACAAATGCATCTATGGTATTGGATATTCTTTATATAATACTAAAACCACCAGAAACCTATGATAAGTATTACAAAATGAAGAAAAATTGCATTTTTATTAAAAATGAATGATGTTGATGAGAAACAGACTTATTAAAGTGCAGTTTAATTTCTCACATTTTGTAAACGCACAAAATGTTATTGTACTCTCATTGTTTTTACATTTTATCTTATATCACAAATTAACTTAGTCCACTTTAATGATAACCAGAATGTCCTTTTTAATGTAAGTTGGTATATACAAATAAGGCAACAACATTTGCCTTGTTCATGGACGATGAAGATAAAATTTCATTACAGACTGGATGCTAGTAAAACAATTTTTTTCTTTTACTTCTTGTATAAAATGACATATGATAGAAACCTGGAAGAGAAATATTATTATTTAATAACTAAATATTGAGGCAAATATATGGAGAGGTACATTAAAAAAATCCTACTTCATCTTATGTGGTATATGATATAATATATATATATATATATATTATCTACATAATACAGTTAATTTGAAACTCTTAAAGAAGAATAATTAATAACTATTTAACCAAAACCCATGACACTTCTAGCAATCTAAATGATTTAGAAGATAAACAATATTCACTTGCATATTTTACCATCTTGTTTCACTAGTTTTATTTCTAGAAAACTGTAGGGAGAAAATTACACAATGTATATATGACATAATAAAAGCAAGGAAAGGAAAAGACGGAACACTGTTGATACTGATTGTATCGTAAGCTATGTGTTGACTTCGTAAATAAAGCTTGGCAATCGAGGCGATTTTAATTCCATTTTTATTTCCAATTGACATTATGTGGCCACAGATCACTTGGCACCCTAATCGTGCCTGTTCAAGAACATTTATGTTATTGATACTATTGCAATATATCAACGTAGTGAAATTGCGCCCAAGCTCAGCACAGACAGAAGCTGAAGTGCGTAGTTGTGAAAGATGGAAGCCCGTGAAGAGAAAAGTTTTGGTTTACAATGGTAGTTTCAGTTCCCAATTATTACATCATCAGAGCTGCACAGGCTATAGAATGATCTAGAAATGATGCAATCCAGAGAAGTTATTGCGATTTTTAGAATAGAGAGGAAGAATTAATGTTTTACCATTAGTTTAAATTATTATTTTGATTCACATATTTTTTATCTTACATATATATTGAGGGAAAGGCTTACGGGGAAGAACCTGGCGTGTTAAAAGCAGATAAGAATAGTACTATATTTCAAAAAGATCAATTATGTTTCTTTAATAATGTTGATTTTGATTTAGACATCATGCTTTGCCATTCATTCGTACATTTCCTATTTTTAACATAAAATAGAAAATTTTAAAATCATGCTGTTGAAAATGTCACAGAAGATGTATGAAGGACAGAAGTACACCAATATATATGGTATCAATTGGCATACCTAACGCATAAAATACTGCACTTTGATTTTCTTTTCTACCTAATAATTGATAAAATTAACCAACTGCCTTACAGTACAAAAAAGATATACTTTCTAATAATTTCTCAAATTAGAAACTACTATCATAAATAATGTTTATACTTAACTGCCTACAATTAAAAGAAAAATAAATTATTTGCATTTCTTCTTTCCTTTCTTTCATTATACTATTTTCATTATTCATGGTTTCCTTACCATTTGAACTGATTTGTTTTCAAATATTTTTTTGTACTTTCAGGAATGGCAAAGTACATACACTTTCCAAATCAGCATGATTACACAATTAACTCTTCATGTAAAAAATACAATTTAAGAATGTCTTGTATAGATTAAAAAAAAAAAAAAGTGAGATGAAATACCTCTGACAAAACACGACACAAAGATTTAAAAACTAGATTTTACACGCAAAAACAAAAATAAATAAATCCAGCATGAGATTTTTGATTTAGGAAAAATGTTTTGAAGTACTTTTGTCATTAATTTATAGTTAAACAATTTTGCCCAAAAAATATGCTTTGGATTTTTTATGGCTATAAGCCAATTTCTTATTCATTATATTGCCTTATACATAAAAATATTTTAATAGTACATAAATGGGGAAAAAATTATAAAAGTATGTTTTATAGAAATTCTACTGCATGAAGTGTAATGAAATGCAGTTTATTGGCAGCTCAAGGTCAATGTTATTATATTGTCCAGGGTTTTTCTAACCTTTTTTTTTTTTTTTTTTTTCCCTTTCTGTAACCTTTCTCATTCTTGACCCAGTAAAAAAAATGTTTATGGCTTACCGGTAACTAACTTATTAGAAAATTAAACAAATTTTAATAAAATATTTTTTCTTTATTATGAACGCAACAAAAATACATAAAAAATGAAAAATAATAAAAAAGTTTGACTGCAAAGTGTGATGCTATTTCTTGTTAATTAGAACTTTCATGTCTACAGAAAAAGATCACTACTTTATTCTTAAATCTAGTTCAACATCTAATTGGTTTCTGTACTTATTTTTTGGAAAAGCAAGTGTTGAGAAGGCTGTTTCACATTTGTAAGTAACAATAAAAGACATTATAAACTTAATCACATTTCGTGCCAAAAATGGATACTTTTCACAACAGGATTACTAAAAATCTGTCCATGGTATTTTGCCAAAGCGGTCTTTAAATGCTGTATCACAAGACACAGGGTTCATAGCCACATTTTAATTAAAAAAGTAAGCACCTATAAGCACTTTTCAAGCACATTTTAAGGAAAAAATAAGCACCTGTCTAATTACATTATACACAACTGCATAACCTTAAAAGAAAAATTAGACTTGTAATTTAAAATATGAGCAATGCAATATTTATTAAGAGAATAAGCATTACCTCAACAATGGAAAACAACTTTTTTTTTTTATTTTTTATTTTAAATGACAGTTCAATTTACAGAATTAGTTTACAATGAGAGAAAAAAAACTATGCAGAACTAAACTATATTACAAGATTTAATGATGATATTTCAGTTGAAAATATAGAAAATAAATAATAATAAGCCATATTAATTGTATTCATTTGGCACCTAATAATAAATACAATTTATTTTTCCACTCATATTAATATTTAAATAATTTAACTTAAATCAAAATTCTGAACATTTTCTAAATTTTGATTGCATAACAGTTTTCCCTTAACATATATTCCAAGCAAAGTAATTTAAGTAAAAAAGAGGCACGTTTCTGAAATCAGAAGACGGGAAATTGCTTCATGCAGTCATCCTTTAACAGTAAAAGCTTAACTAACCCGCATTCTCGGAAATTCCCGAATATTCCAGATAGTAACTGGAAAAAGAGGAGTGAGGGAAATTGTAGCCGTTCTTTAGATTTCTCGGCCAAATAAATGATTTTGACATTTCGATATGTGCATCATATAAAAATAGACCAACGGAACTGAGAAATATTCTGCTTAGAAAGTACAGTAAAACTCTTTTAAGTGTTCATAAACAAATCTCAGACTGAACATCAAAATTAATCAATGCAAAATACTGCAAATGTTATTGCGCAATACGTGCAGCATAATTCTTCCATATGTGATATTACGCATTCGGAATCAACACCTGCCGGTATTCGGAGAATAAAGAACTAAATAAAGGGGGAAAAAAAAGAGAAAGAAAGAGACTTACTAATCTGGGTTGTTTCTGATTCTAATTTTCAACAGACTGTATTAAATTTCCGGAATAGAATCAATCTTCGCTTGGGTTGGGTAGACCGCAAAAACTTTTAGTCCTATTCAATCCAGACTGGACAGTGTATTTAAGAAAGAAAAGTTGTTTATTTAGTTTCGGCTTTGGTACGGGGAAAAAATGCGCATTCATTAAAAACAAAGGATTAAAAAAAAGCACTAAAAACAAAAAAATAAGGGCTTTAAAGAAAAAGTAAGCACCTATAAGGGCCTTTATATTTTATTTTCAAATATAAGGACTTATAAGCACTTGTAAGGATCGCTACGAACCCTGAGACAGTTAAATTATTGATTCAATACCCCAAGTCCAATAATTTCATCTTGATACTGCATAGATCATGGAGATTTTCTACATCACATATACAAAAGAAATGACTCATCTGGTCTGTAAGCCAGATGCACAGCTAATTTTTTTTTATATTCTAAAATCAAAGAACAGTTACATAGAACATCATTTCTTATTACAGACAAAGCAACTCGTACTTTTGTCCAATGCAATGAGAACTGTGCCTTTAACTATTTAGAAGGCTGCTTTAAGAAATGATTTTGAGTTAACATTTAAATATACTAATTGTAATGGGACATACTCTGAAAAAGTATAAAGCATATGCTTCAGGTTTGTCATGTTTAATTTCTGTCTATCTAATACTTTCAGTTCAACCAGCAGAGATATCACTAATATTAAAATTATACACACCATTAATATCTTTTCTTGCAAAATTACATTTCTAAAAATTTCACATATTATTTGAATTTCACTCATGTCACAAAATTATTTTGTGTCATATGCATTCATTCATATTCAGTTTTTATATAATGCTCCATTAACTTTATTCATCAGTTTTTGAGAAATCAGTATTTTTGTGCATGCAAAGCTAATTTCAAATAGACAGTACTTAATAACATGTATGAAAAAACATTTATTATGACTTCAAAACCATTAAGTACTTTTTTCCAATCATAATTAAACTATTCTTACAGAACTAGAAATTTTCTGTTGAAAAATTATAAAGTAATACTTACAAATGTGGTAAATTTACACGCCTAGGAAGGTATGATTTACTAAAACCATCATGCTGAACTCCTGTAAATAGAAATTAAAAATTTACATTAAAAACAAATAGAAGAGTTCCTATTTTTCTCTATATACAGTATATGTACGATAAAAAAATATGTAAAGGATAAATTCTAATTTAACACCTTGACTGCCACCTCAAGTTCATAGAAAAATTTCTGTGGCAGGCCATGTGTGCTGCTACACTAACAGTTGTTTCTGATCGTAGCTGAAATAAGTATGTCTATATAACACCTATAAGCATGTCTATATTATATATAGCACATTTGATTACACAGTACAAAGTCTGAAATCCAGACTTGTCGGGACTTCGGCGATTCCAGATTTGGGATTTTTCGGGATATTAGATCATCAGTTTAAATCTAGTAAGATGGCATGTAGAAATTATTTTTTCTTTTCAGTAACTTCTCTGTCACTTTCTTCAATATTGGTAGCGGTATTTTCTAGATCTAGAACCATACTACAGACTTTTCCATTCATTAATTGATTGATGATTGAGAAGCACTGTCATTACAATGAAAAACTTCTTTAATATCATGTTCATTACCACTTCTCCACATTTATTTACAAAATCCTTTAATTGAAAAATTTCACCTTTGTTTTGCGATATCTCAAAACCTTTAAAAATTAGCAGCTATCATCATCAAATTTAGCTATCATTCACTATACATATTTGGCTATGCATCATAAACTTGGAGACTAAGTTGTTCCGTTAAATTTTATCTTGCTTCTATCATGCACTAAGACAATTAAACCTGAATTGTATTAGTTATTTATTATACTTATGTCTATTTCTTGCACATGCTTACGGCTTATCAGAGTTTTGAATAAATAAATTCCTACATATTCTTAAGCCTTATTGAAAGCAGGTGCTAGATATCTTACTGCCTGATGCAGTCTCTGTGGGTCCTAAATTCTAAGCCCAGTGCAACCATACAAGCCCTAGTGCTGGTTCTGGGTTTATGTGAATAGCAAATCAGTTACTCTTAATTCAAGAAATTTTTCTTAAATTTTTCCTCATCAATATTTTTTAGCGCATTTAACTTAATTCTGTAATCATCGCTAAGTGTAATGCCAACATAAAAGGTTACCATACTACTTTATTATTCAATTACTAACATACAAAAATTGTTTAGACATTGCTACATAAGTCATTACTCAAGTTGAAATGTGTTGACAAACAAAACATGCGGTGATGAAAGAAATGTCAACATAAAAGGTTACCATACTACTTTATTATTCAATTACTAACATAAAAAAAATTGTTTAGGCATCGCTACATGTGCCATTACTGAAGTTGAAATGTGTTGACAAACAAAACATGCCGTGATGAAAGAATGTATAATAAATAATGAGTGGCCAGATTGGCATCAGATCAACGATGTATCTACGTGGAATGTTTCAGTTTGAGATGTGTGCCAAGCAGATACACAGCAACAAAGCCCAATTACTGATGGTACAAATTTATGTTAAAATGAATTTTTCTTTCAATAGCAGGGTATTTTATCTAGTGTCAAAGTGAAATTAAGAATCAGAACTCTCCAGATATTACATTATGTATCGAGGGGGGGGAATCAAATGCACATGTGTAAAGCCTACGAGAAAAAAGTAATTGGTGGTTTTGAGGTACAGATTTCAGACTTTGTACTGTATAGTGTAATTGGCATAATATAGGAAAATATTTCTGTAGTTGTATTCTGTTCTATGTAGTCAGCATATTATTGCCATCTAAAAAAGTTTTTCTGGATAAAGCAATAAACATGCTTGCAGATAATGCTACTCAAATAATAGGAGTTCATAATGACCAATCAAAGGCACCAAAATATGTAAAAAAGATGACAAAATTTTGTCCAGATTGCCATGACCAAGCAGAACTTCCCACAGAATGTTTAAAAGCATTAAATTGTAAATAATTTTTATAATAAACCATGTTTCTGTATTACTTTTATAACAATTTATTGGTCTTATTATATGCTGTGAAATACTTTTCCAAATACCTGCGCTTTACCTCTTAAGCACTCACACGGTCACCTGTCACACACTCACATAAGTGTCACCTGTATTTGGGTGACATGACCTATGACGTAGCAGTCAACGTGTTGTATTAGCAATAGCCTTCTGATGTTTATGCTTCTTAATTCAAATAAATAAATAAATAAAATAAAATAAAATAAAAAAGAAGAAGAAAGAAAGAAACTCTTTTTTTGGGGGGCGCAAGTGTGATTTTGAGACTAATCCATGTCATGTGACTCTTACATAACAGTGATGATGTAAATGGAACTAAATCTCGAGCCCCCAATAGTAATTTTGCATCAGTATTAATTATTAAGTTAAATGCACTGAAAAGCAAACCTAACTCATTCTAAAATAAAATTTCATCCTGAACAAAATTGAATTTACTCTCTGGTCTTTAGCTTCACTGGACTGCTGCTTGCTGCTCTCTTCTGACTGCAAAGTTAATAAAAATGTAAACATTTTCAAATAGGCCCAAGTAGAGTGTCAAGTTGCTTGCGGCCACAACATATTTACTGAAATAAAAATGAAGATTTAATCTGCCTTGACTGCCAGTTTCCTATTCACTGTGGATTGCTGTTTTACACAATCAAAATTACTGCTGTTCATTACTTCTAAGTTTGCTTTATTACAACAAGCTACTGTTTCATAACAATGAGCTAACAGTACAGCTTCCTTGTGATATAAGTAAATTTAGAAGTAATGAACAGCAGGAGTTTTGATTGCGTAAATATTGGTGATTGCACTGGAAGTGTTAGAAGCACAAAGATAAGCAGCAGAAAGGCATACTATGTGCACGTATAAAAGACAGCTCGCCTATTGAAATATAAGCTGTCCTTATATTCTATTATCACTCTCAATCAACCACTATTTTTTTTTTTTTTTTTTTTTTTTTTTTTTTGCATGCTTTATATGGCCATGGATCACACATTCCTGTAAACACTGTCAAATAGTAGCATCGCTCCAACTCAAATGTCCTGTAATCCTGCGATTTGTCCATCCTGCATCCTTTGGACTAAATGCATGCCTTTTCTCAAATGGTGACACCTGCTCATGCTATTCCAAAATCTGCTAGTGAAATATTGGTACAATCCATATAGGCTGATGGAACCACAATCACACAGAAGTTAGGCCTTAGCACTGGAATACCCTCTGCTTTATACATCAACCGGATGCTCAATTACAATACACTCAAACTCTAGCTAGGCAGTCACTGGTCACCAAAAGTTAATAATTTGTATAATGTATCATATAGTATGGGTATACATAACTCATTCCATCTAGATAACTGTATGTCACTTTTCAATATAAAATGTATATTGGGCAGAAAGTGCTATTTATTGAAGGATCACAATTTCGAATCTTGCTCAGAATTTTTATATGTCAAATAAGGCCCTGTGTAGCGTGTTTACTAGCCAGTTTCCTTTAAAATGTCTTCCATGAAAGCACCCTTCCCCATAGGAAAATAGCCCTTCAGTACTTTACTACACTCAAAATAAACCAAACCTAAGATGACTGATTTAATGCCAGCTGCTCAGATAGATATTTTACAATTACGCATCCCTTGAAATATCATTCCGGTGGACACTGAATTTTACAAGCTTAGCTGAGTAGATACATTAATTGGGGATGAAATATTTTTCGATGTTTTAAAGGTTACATCTATGTTACTAACGCATTGATATAGAAAGAAACTGTGTTTAGCCAACTATGTATGAAGTTAATGTAAGTGGATTTTTAATTTTTCTTTTCACATAATGAAACTGTTGATAGACTGTTCAAGGATAAATTGCAATTATCCTTAGAAGAAACTCCTTACAATGTTTTAGGCTCAACAAATCTGCATGCAAGTGTTATTTTATTTGCTGATTAACAGCCTACTGCCTGAACAGTCATTCTCAGAACCATGAAATACACACCCAACTCTTATTATATGGTAGATACACAGTAGACTTTAAACGATTTCCTTACAAAACCATGAAAAAAAAATATCACGTAAAAAATACATGCGGCATATGGTAAATTTGGGGATATGTTCCACAACTTTAAAAAGTCGTGCAAGATGAAAAAACTCTAAATATTTCCCCAAAACACTGCGCAAAAAAAACTAAAAATGAAATACATAATATAATAGTCATAAAACAAAATCCTTTTTATTTAAAAAAAAATTAAAATTAGGGTACAGTAAAAATTCAGTCCATAAGTACATATAAAAATTTAAATTGAAATTAGGAATAAAAACCAATTTTGCAACTATTCACCACTACTTGATAACAAGCATGCACGTTTATTATGAAATAGATAAAAAATGCTACCATCAGTAGATATGTCTGTCAAATACATCTTTATAAAGAAGAAAAGATTCCATAGATGTAATGTAAACCAGTTTCGCTATGGTGCCGCTATACTGAAGAGGGGCCAATTCTCGTCACCAAATCATCAAGTTCATCGGAAGGAAACTGCGTAAAATAACGACATGAAACCAAAGAACTAACAGAATTCGTTCTTTGACAAAGTTTTCGCTAGAATTTGAACTCGGATTGAAACTTACTTCAAAAGTGATGAGCAATTCAGGGAAGTTTTACTTTCACTTGCTGTTGATTGATCCACATTGCAGTTTGATGATTTAATTCATGTCGATTTGACAGGGGGAAAAAATGGCGTCAGAAGTTTGAACTCAATAAACGTGACCTCCTTCACCTTATCAAAATCTGTTTTGCGCATGCACATACGGCTGGATGGATGCCCCTCTTCGGTGTGGCGACTTTGGTGAAACTTTTTTTTTTTAACATTACAAATTCTTTGATGAAGTAGACAAAGTCACTAACACATATGTGAGTTTAAACCGACCAACTTCTGACCCCGCTGTCAAAATTAGGGGGGTTTCACGTTAGGACAAAAAATGAATGTAAACAAATGTATTTTTTCTTATTGATGAACTGTGAAATCGTGTTAAAAAAAAAAAAAAAAAAAAAAAAAAAAAAGAGGTCGGTGCATATGAATTTGCTGCAGATCCCAAAAGCCATGGAAATAACTCCTTCAATAAGTTGAAGTGCTTTGTATGTGTGCAATACCCATATATCTGAGCACTTTGATGATCCTACATAAAAATATTCTCAACTTTATAAGCTGTTGTGTTAGTTTGTTTCCAGATAGCCGTTATTGCGCTTATCTTGTTTGTTTGTTTATTTATTTATTTATTTATTTTTTACTTCTTCGTGCGAAGTAAAGACAGCATTGTAATCACAGAAAATTCTGGGTATCATATTTTGATGAAAATATACATTTTGATTGCTATCGAATACAATTTGAAGACGTTTTTGCGTGTCATCTGTACATAAGGACAGAATAAAAGGCTCTTTTTCTCCAAACAGATTATAAAATTGATTTAAAATGGATTCAGGAGAGATTTTTTTCGTGATGTCTGTTAGTATGTACATATCTCGCGTAACTAAAAAATGAGTAGCCTCAGAACATTGAAATTTGTCTATAGGACTGCTATAACATGCAGTTGTGCATCTTCCTTTTTGGTTACAATCGGCTGTACCAAAAGTACATAAATATATATGTATATATTTTAAAGACGTTTAAAACTATGTAAATTAAAATTTTTAAAAGAGACAAATCTGCACTTTGTGCTGCAAGATTAAAAATTACGAAAATAATAATAAAAATAAATAAATAAATAAATAAAAGGGGGGAACGCAAAAGAATAAAATTCCGTACTAAAAATTTGAAGGTTTCTTTAGGTTACACAATAAACTGGTAGAATGCAAATTAAAGAAAATTACAAAAACAAAATAAAATATTCACTTCAAGGAGTAAAATCATACGAAATATAGGAAATTCGTACATAACAAAACAAAAATATTATAAAAATTTTGATCTTCTCTGATTAGTGCTTTAAACAGAAGTTGTCAACGGAAAAATGTTTTGAAGCCTTAAACCAAGTTCATTAATGACTGTCGAATGCATGTTTTGTTTCTCTGAATCCCTTGAGACTCCAAACTGCTTTTTATTGATCAAACTTTCACATAAAAAAAAGTTTATTTTAAAAGTCTAAAAAAAATTCAGGTCTTTTCCCTACACGCATTCGTACTCATACAGTACAAACATTCATATACAAATGCAAAAAATTAAAAAATCTGAAGAAGCCTAAAAAGGCTAAAAAGTAACTGAATTCAACACAAAATTAAAAATAAATTCTGATTCCAGAATTAATGAACCCACTCTGTCACTCGGCGAATTCAGTTTCTTATATTCTTATAGATTGGTAAATTATGCATTTTTTACTTTAAAAATGATTGAATTATGTGATTCTTAACTTTCAGTTAAGGTTTTTAAGTTTACAGTTAATCTGCATGCAAAAGTTGTAGAATCATCAACAATTGACAAGTTGTTTATGTGCAGCTAAGCCTAATTTTTGTTTATCATAGAAGCCATATTTGTTTACATTTGAAACAAAGCAGAATGGTGAATTTAGTTTCTGCACCTTCAATGTTTTTCTATTGAGTGGGACCAAAAATAAACCTTCAGTTTTCAGCACTGAAAAATCTGCCTTATTTGTTGTCTGCCGGCCAAATTGCTGTTTTTGCATAGAACTCTAATTTTAAATGTAAAAATTGTTTTTTTAATTGTTTTAACTGTATTTGGTGTTTTATTTTTTTTCTACATTTTTAAATTTTTAATGAAGATATTTTGAGGTTTTATGCATTTTTACCATACCGCAAAGTGAGAACTCAATTAACTGAACGAGAAATCTATCTCTAATGAAATTTGATGAAACACATTTAAAGAAAATGCAGCAAAAAATGCGTATAATTTAATATTCCATACAAGGAAGTCATGTGGTGTCCTCATCAGACTTTTTTTAAGAACTCAGAAGTAATAATAGGTCTTTAGGATAAATATTAAATTAACTTACCAGCAAAACACTTCAAAAAAATAACCTCAATTTCTACCTAAAAAATCAGTGCCATGCTAGACGGATTTAAAAAAAAAAAAAAAAAAAAAAAGACCACCAACATAAAATTTTGAAGTTAATATCCTTGAATAAATATATTTAATAGCAGGGCTGAACCATTATGCTTTTGAGAAAATGCTAGCTTACTATGTATCAAGTGCCTTTTTATTATTTTACAACTCTGACCAAGATTCAGAATGGCCACTTTCAGTGGAAGAATGATGTTCATATCCCCTTTTCAATAAGCAGCAGATTCTACTACAACACATGCTTAACACAGGGTTCGTACACATTTCTGGACATGGAAATTAAGGACCATTAATGAAAAAATTAAGGACCTATCAGCAAATAGGAGCTAAATAAATTAAATTCAATCAGCTTATATCTGAACTTCCCTTTTATAATAACGTTCTGAGAATAAATAGATCCGTAAATAGGAAGCATTCTTATTAAACATAATTTAATAAAACATAACAAAAATAAATTTGAGAATTGAATCCACTTTATAAAATTTATCAAGTAGAATTGGATATTTTACAAGTATAATAGTTGGACATATTTCAAAGAAGATTACGGACATTTTATTTACATGTTGATAAACATACAGCTTTATGTTGATCTTTTCTTTTATGTCTCATTTTGCCATGTACTTACTCAGTCTAGAAGTTTACTAAATAGCAGGTAGATTTTATGTCAAATGGCAGAGATTAAAATGAGAAAGTGCTGCTGTTTGCTGAGAGAGAGACCTGTTGATCAGAAAAATCCTGAAAGCCTGATGTAGGCACAGCTGGCAAGTTTTGAAAGTTAGTTGTGCTTTGTCTGTCTGAAGCAGTTAATGTTGTACCTTCATAGAGAGTTTCTGGGCTTGTAACCTGGTTAATATATTTTAAGGCTCCAATAAGTTGTTTTGTATTATTTTAAGTCTCACTAGATGCAAAAAATAAGCTTACAATAGTTTTTACATTTTTGTGCTGTATCTTGTGGCCACAGTAATGATTAATGAAAAGCAATAACTTGCTTTAATATGCAAATAACTTTAAAAGGTGAGCAGTTAGTTATAACAAATTAAATTAGGTAGTTAAATATCCTTAGTCGTTAATAGATTTACATGACCACTACTAAAATCACAATCTAATAACACTTCACAGTTTAAAATACGTGTAATGTATGACACTGATTCTTAAACAGTATTAGGATAATTGCACATTAAAAGTTATAAAACAAAATATTTATGCATCTTTTTAATTCGAAGTGTTCCCAGACATTTTGGCTAATTTATATCAATTTTCTTCTCTTTAAACATTTTTTCTAGTAATTAGAAATCTGCTTCAATATACAAAACAATTTTCCCACTAGTTTCTGTGTGCATTATTGCCTAACTTGCCAATCTCTCAACAGTGTACCTAATGAGGTTTTACGTAATCTGGTAAAAGTTAAATAATCTAAAACCTCTGATAGACATGAAATGAATTATTGTTATGTCTGAAGGTAACTACCGCGTCACATAAAGATTTAAATAAACCTCTTATTTAAAAAGAACTTTGCACATACAGGCACATTCTTATGTTGACAAAATAAACTACAGCAATTAAAAAGGAACAGTCAAATCCCAACTAAAAATGTGGACTACACAATTTAAATTTAATCTAAGGTGGCTCAATAACTTTATTTTACTAACAAATTCAAATATTAGCAATGATAATGCAAAGATGAATAATTACAAATTATCAGAGCTGGCAGGAACTAAGGCAACATCCAAGTGAAGGGAAAAAACATTCTGTCTTACAATCCAAAAATCTCAGTTTAAAAACTATCTGATTTGCATTATGGTAAGGAAAGGGAAAGTTATAGTAAAGGCTAAAATTCTAAACAACTGATTAATCTGCATAATAATAACTGTACATATCTTTGAAGAATAATTTCCTTCATCTTTATGCATTCAGTTTCTTTCAATATGTTTCCTGTTCACTTTAGAATTTTTGGAATTAAAGATTTATGTTATTCTAAAAAACCAAATGCATTTAGAATATAAAGAAAAAGCTGCTAATTTTATTTCTTTAGTAATATGAACATTCAGAATAAATATGAAATGGTATGTGGTAAGGGCTGGTTTCAGAGCCGATGAGGCAAAATTTCTAGATTTTAGTGACACACCGAGCAAAAAAAATCTAGAAATGGCAAAACTTTCAGAATTTAGGAGAGCATTAGGCAGCATAATTTATGAAGACACTAGGCTGCAGAATTTAGTATCCACAGAGATTTCATCAGGTGGGAAAATGCCCAGCGCCAGCCCTGTGTATGATCCGTTAAGACATGTAAGGTGAATCGTTTAAATTGTCAGTTTTCAATTTCTTTATTAATAGAAAATTCTGTTTTATAAATGCTTTATTAATTACTATTAATAAAGAAATTTTTTTTAAATTTCTATATTAATAGAAAATTCTTTTTTATAAATTTATATATATATATTTTTTAATTACACACGAAAAGATTAGGAACATTTCTGATATTTTCCATGCTTGTGTCTAGTGAAAACTTGAGAAAATAAAGAGAAGATAAGCATGTTAAGAAAAGACTTCTAGCATCAGACATTCAAACATTATATTTTCATTGTCCTTCCAAAAATTCTTCATAACGTAAGAAATTCATCATAAAATATCTGTAATATACATCCATTATGTGTTAATATAATGAAGATATTTTTCATTTTGTCACATTTTTCTGGAGCTTTCTAGAATTGTGGGTCTATAAATCTTGCCTTCAAATCCTTCGAAACTTTACAAGTTGCAAGGTCTAAAATCCTAAAGAAAAATTATCCCTACCAATTCTGCAATAGAAAAAAAGGCCAAAAATATTTTGAAAAAAAAAATCAGTGGAAAAAAGTGCGAAATTAATTTTATAGAGAAAAGTGATGCATATTCTGGTAATTCTGAAACAATTACATGGGAAAACTTCTTACCATGAAAAAGTTAAAAAGAAATTTTCAATTAATTACATAGCTATTTGGCTTTGAATTGCTTTGTAAACTGTGCTTTATAGCATTTATTACCTTGTTTATTTTCCATATTCAAAATACTATATAATAAGTTGCCAAAATGGAAAGTAATGTCTCTTCCTAATATGACAGCAAAAAAATACAAATGTTTTATTTTAATGTTATTTCTTAAATATAATTTCAATATATTGCCATTATTTAATTCAATATATTACCATTAATTTATCAATGTTCTAATGTTTAAAAAAAAAAAATCGTCGAAAAATTCCCAGAACCGTACAAACCCTGTTAACATTTAGTTTCAATTCTGGTAACAGTTTACAAAACAGAAAGATATTCCTAAACAATTGACCCAGTTTGCATAAATATACCTTATTAATAAATAAATAAGACTCGCATATTATAAGAATATAATGATTTTGAAAATACAGTAATTTTCTGAACAGGTAATACATATGTATATATTTAAAAAAATTAAGATTTTAAAACATACCCTTTATTTTCAGCTGGTGTTGCATCTGATTTTCTATCTTCTTTTTCAGCTGCAAACAGATATGGATTACATATAGTTACAAACAAACTAACTACGGCAGCTACAAACTGTTACTAGACATTTTTAAAGTTTGGTTATTAAGCACTGTTACACAGCAGAAAATCATCTTTAATAAAACCTACAGATGGTGTAAAGTGCAAGCTGCAGATGATTAAAAACTATTGCTCTAAAGAATGAATCTGAAAACAACTCCAGAAATGAAATGTTTTGTAAAAAATAATAAGGACCAATGGCCCAAACAAATTTCAAGTTTTGAGCCATAGCTTTTTCTTAAGGAAGCCACAGCTAGTGGAAACTTGGCACCTTTATTTTAGAGCTTGTATATTTGAGATATTTTTGAAGAGTTTGCTTTAATAAATGCATCTCCTCCTGATAATAAGCCCTATGTATTATAAATATTCTATAGAATTTCAGCATTTAGAAGTAAAATAATATACATATATATATATATATATACAATTTAAATGAATTTTTTCCCCCTATACACATTTTTGTCTTCAAACTGAATGACATTTAGAAGTTCATTTACCAATTATCACAACTCATCATAAGCATTCACAAGTACTTCCGAGAAAAGGCTAAGCAACAGAATTAGATTAAATACACGCTAATGTACACTAATCCAAAAGACGAATGGTGCTGCGCATCTGACTATATTCTACGATGAATCTAAATGCCACATCTAAATTTCTATGAGTAGTGGTTCAGTGATAATTCTATGTTCAAAATACTTAATCTAGTTTTAAAGCGAATTTATTAAAATACCAAATAAATGATCTAGAATCAAATCTAATGTTACATATCAGCAGCACTCGAGCTGCATCAATCAAATCGTCAAACAAGTTCTGACTGTTGTCATTCCAAGGCAGAGAAAAGTTTCTATTCAAACCAGAACAGGTCCTTAAGTACCAAGTCTTCATCAATAGCTACAACAGCAACCAAGAAAACTTTTTATAAATTTAACAAATTCCTAAATCTAAAATTGTGTAATCTTTTTTAAGTCAATCCTGGACAAGGGTGAAGGAGCATGATGTCTCATTTCAGCATTTCTCACTCCAGGTTTTTAGGGGTGGGAATAAAAGTCTTTTTTTTCCCTTTTTCATGTGTTCAGGATGAAAAAATCAAAACTCCTGTCACTTCAGCCTTTCTTCTGTCTATAGCATGGAAATATACTCTGTCATTTTTTAAATAATTATCTTTAAAATCTTCTCACTCTTTACTTTAAATGCAGAAATTCAAAAATAAAATTAACATATTTTAAATAAATTGTTTGTTAAATAAGGAAAAATAAAAAAAAGAAGAGCTTTTAAGGTTGGTGGAGAAAATTTATTTCAGCTAATGCAAAACATTCTATAATCTTGAAACTAATACTCTGGCAAAAATTCGTAAAAAAATCCATTTCTCTATATGACTCTTTCACGATGAAATCAACATATTTAAAAAAAAAATTAGTGAAATAATGAATATATTTTATTAAAAATTATTATAGCAATATCACTTATGATTCTTTTAGGTCTATGGAATATTATATTAGATTTAATATCACTTCATTCCAAGATATTTTTGATTTTTTCCTTTTATTAATGTTATAGAATTTAAAAAATATTTTTGCCATTATTATGCTTTAGAAATTGACTTGACTTTATCTCAAGATAACACTGAATTGTATTTAAATTAAAAAACTAATTTTAATGTATTAGATACTATCACAAGTGAGATTAGTATTGTATCTAAGCATCTTCTGAATATGAAGATTTAGGTACGGACTGCCATCATCTCATTATTTCAAACATATTTCACAATCATATGATTCTCACTACTTTTTCAGATTTAGCATTATAGAAAAGTTGAAATGGAACAATTTTTAAAGTCTTATCTAGGAAAGCCCGACATAGGACATAACTAAAAGAAGTATCCTGATGAAAAATTTTTGAATTTCAAGGATGTAAGAATCTGATGAATTAATTATCCAGAGCATCAGAAAACTGAGACTAATTTGCTACAATCTTCCCTGCATTTTGTACCACCATGGATAATTATGTCTACAAAGGCATGACTCATATTTAAGTGTATGGCAGTTCTATCTGTAGTCTGTAGACATAGATTCACTGCTTATTCTGCTGGTTCGTTATGTTATTTGCAACTCTAACCAGTACCTCCCTTGGGTGTTTATCACTGCCCTTTTGACTTCCATTTTTTAAATCTTGCTATCCATTCATACACTTATCCTTGACTTACAGAAAACTGTCTTCATAGTAAAACTTCTTTCAACTAGAGATCTGGAAAGATTCCACACTCTCTGATTGGGGTGAGAAGGATACTTCTGTTGTTTTTCCACAGTGCAAGGCCAGGTTACACAAACTAGTGAATTGCTCAAGCATCATGATCCCCAAATGAGTTTCTTGTAAAACTTCAGATTTAAGATTCTAAAACATTTTTTTTTCATCTGGAAATAAGATTTTACATTCTGAATTATAATTCTTTTCTTGGGGGTGGGGGGTACTTTATATACACATTATCATCCATGATATCTTGTTGATTTAAAAAATATTTTACCTATAAAAATTTCATTATCAACTCACATCTCAAGCCCCACTATGTTAACTGTACCAGAAATATTATTCTATTTCCTGATAATAAATGGCTAAATAAAAACTCTTACACTATAACACACTCAATTCTTATTATATGTGAGATTTATTTACCAAATGCAAAAAACATTTTGATTACTTTGAATTAGTTTTTAATCTAGATGGGAAGTGTACTATGCTCAATGGATTCTCAAATCTGCTTTGCAGCTCTTCCAAATATTACAGTAGTTTAATTTACTGCAATACCATATTCACTAATTTTCAGGATTCAAGAAGTAATCTCCTTTCAAAATCATTTTACTCCTCTTTTTATGAATAAATTAGTTACATTTATAAGTAAAAAACATTTTCAATTAACTTACTTTTAATATCTGCTTCCTTTTTAGCATCAACATCATCATTCTTATGTTTCTTTTTAGGGCGATGAGAACGGACATCTCTACGACCATCTCCTTCATCTTCACTATCAGAAAATTCTTCATCACATGCAATTCTTTTTTCTGAAGCTCGTATGCTGATACGCTCATCAGGATTCTCCTTATCTTCATCTTCACTTTCATTATCAATTGCATCTTCTGGAATAGCTGTTGGAAAAAGAGAATATGACAGAAAAGTGACTATTTACATGATAACAAAATTAGAACAATATTATATATAAGTAATCTTATCACAAGCCTAAATTTTAATTATGAAAAGAGCAGA
Source organism: Stegodyphus dumicola (assembly GCF_044657685.1). Lineage (NCBI taxonomy): Eukaryota > Metazoa > Arthropoda > Arachnida > Araneae > Eresidae > Stegodyphus > Stegodyphus dumicola. The sequence goes on from NC_140776.1 coordinate 143,858,332, forward strand.
TGTTAAATACTTATTTGCACATTTCCTCCTTTGAATAATATTATATATAAGTAACCTTGTCACAAGCCTAAATTTTAATTATGAAAAGAGCAGATGATAAATACTTATTTGTATATTTTTCCCTTTTAGAACTTAAATAAGCCAGCAAAATTGTAATAAAAAATTACCTATAAGCATATATGGGCCTCTTCAAAAAATGTTATTGCATATTTCTGAATTTAAGCCAATCTATATGTAAACCGAAAAGAAAAATTTTGCCGCGGAAATTTACCAAAACTGGGAGGGGGGACCTATCTAATAAACCTAATTTCAAACTGTCCTCTGAATCCAGTTATATATCACCAAAAGTTCATAACTGGTCATCTAACTTAGCTACGACCATTACACAAACTGAATAGCCCTCATTTACTTGGGAAATCTTCTAATCATTTAAAAACAGACAATCAGCAATTTTGGCTTAAGCCGCGGACGAAATTAAAATGCCATTATCTACATGTTATGGATGATGGATGAAGCTGAATGATGATTATCTACAAGGTGAATAGTAGCAATGCGAATGCTGAAATGGAATACCATTTGCATGGATTTGACCATAGCAGAGAGTGATTTCCAAGAATTGTAAGTAAAGTCCAAGTGAGATACTGTTATTCAGAAATCTCATTAATTCATGTTAGTAAAATAAAAATATGTTCTCAATTATTCAATTTAGTGATCAAATTAATTGCAAACCATTTGCAACTTGTATATAAGCCCACAAAAAAGCTTCAGTAGCCAAAATTTGAATAACTGCAATTTATCTGCAAATAATGCATATTGAATATTGCCTCTGACCCATAATAATAGTAGCAAGTGAATACTTAAATGGGAATTACTGATGAATACAGATGTAAGTTTTCTTGTAGCACAAAATTCTGAAGCCATTAATCAAAATCAATGTTTCATGGGTATCCATAATTTGTTTTAAACCTTCTTTCAAGTTTAGGCTACTATAATTATTACAAATTATAACTAATTTTCTAATTTCATCTACTAAAAGAAATCGATTGTTTAATTTCTGCCGAATATTAACCCAAGTAAAGTAAAATGGGAGGGGAAAAAAAAAAGGAGAGAGAGAGTTTTCAAGCAATGATTGAGTTGAGGTGCAGTAACGTTAGCTGCAAAACAATTTAAGTGCAACAGAATGACCATATCAAAAATTTGGAAACATGCTTCTGAAAATAATTGTCAAGGTAAATCTTATGATTCTTTGAAACAAAACTGCGGAGGAAATGCCAAGATTATGAAGAAAAACTTGAATTTTTCTTAGCAGAAGAGGCATCTTTAGCCTTTGATAAATATTTCTCCCGATATAATGGATAATATGTTTCTGTCACTTCAATAAGTTATGCTGAAAGCAATGATGAGTGATGGCTCCAATACTTTTAGCTCATGCATATAGGAAAAGCAAAGCTTTGTCACTAAGAGATCCTATCTACAAATTCAAAATGCAGTACAGTACAAAGTCCGAAATCCGGACTGTTCGGGACTTCGGTGATTCCGGACTTTTCTGGATAATAGATAATCAATCTAAATCTGGTAAGACGGCATGCAGAAATTATACAATGAAAAATATGAAATCGTAATTTATGAAATAAAGAACAATTATGATCTAAAGGCTATCAAAATTTAAAAAAAAAAAAAAAAAAAAAAGAAGAGAGAGAGAGAGAGAACTTAATATTTGTTTACTTTATTAAACATTTCTTTCAATGCAAGTTGTTTAAGATGCTTCCACAAAAAAATTCAAAAATTTCCTTTTTAAATTTTCTTGTGTTATATACAGTGGACTTTCCAATGCCATACTCCTCGCATAATTTTGAGATGGATATCCCTTTATCCATTTTTTGCAGCAATTCCACTTTTTGTTTAACGGATATCGAAACATGGTTTCACTTTCCTGATCCTTTGGCAACTCAAGAATTGGAAACTCTTTTTGACTTTTCGAAAGTTCAAGCTTAGTTTTTGTAAAATTGCCATAATAATAGGCAGTCTGCAAATTGTCCTGCTCCTATTGCATATAGAATTAAGCCTGAATTGTATTAGTTTAGTTGTTTACTATGTTTATTTCTTCCCATGCTTTTATTTATTGCACATGCTTCGAACTAATCCGAGTCCTGAATAAATAAACTCCCACATATACTTAAGGCTTTATCCAGGGTCGATGCTCGATAACGCCTGGTGCAGTCTCTACGGGTCCTAAATTCTGCTACAAAGTGGTTTCCCAAGTTCTAAATTTTCACTGTGCCTAAACTTTGGATCCCAGTGCTTTTCCCAAATCAGAAAAACTTCTCATCCCTTAATTTTGCTGCTCGGTGCTTCTTCAAATTCCAAAAATTTCGTCTTCCCTAAATTCTGCTGTCCGGTGCGGCAACATTCTGCCACCGCTTCTGGGTTTGTGGTGAATAACATATCAGTTATTCTTAATTAAAATAGCACTAAATATAATCTTTTGGCCTATGAGTTTTATTAACAAAATCTATTTTTAGCGTATGAAAATAAATTTTTGTTGAATTTTTCTCATCAACATTTCTTAGAGCATTTAAAAATCTATAATCATCGCCAAGCGTAATGTTAGCATAGAAGGTTGCCATACTCTTGTTATTCAATTACTAATATAAAAAAAATTTTAGTATTGCTAAACATGCAGTGATGAAAGCAAAATATAATAAATAATGACTCGCCAGGTCGGCATCAGGGATATAAAAAAATAGGTTAATGTTTCGGTTTGAGATGTATGCCGAAGTAGATACTCAGCTACGGAGCCAAATTACTAACCTCAGAAATTTATGCTTACATGATTGTTTTTCCAAAACGAGGTATTTTATTTAGTGCCTAAGTGAAATTAAGAATCAGAATTTTTAAGTGAATATCTCCCCATGCTTTATTATGGAAGGAAAAATCAAATGTGCATGTGTAAAGCATTAATTAAAAAAAAAATATTTGTGGCTTTGAGGTCCGGATTTTAGATTATTCCGGATAATGGACGTACGGATTTCAGACTTTGTACTGTACACTCAAAATAAAAATTAGGAGCAACATTTTAAATTTAATGTTTAATTTAATCTAGTGTTTTAATAATAAATATTGCATTCCATATTTATTTACTTCTGTTAATATTATTATGGGACATATTAAATTCATCAGTTGCTACTATTATTATGGGATAGAAGGAGTATATGTTAGCTTCTGAAACTTCTGTACATACATAAAAGAATTACTCTTTTCTTCAAAAAAATGAAACTAAATTCTCAATCTCATTTAGTATTTCAAAAAATTGTTAAACTGATGCCACTTAAAATTTTGCATGGATGCTTTAAAATCTTCTTAGGAATAATACATATAAGTTTCATTTAAGAAGGGTAAATACATATTTTTATTGACAGAATTAAAAAGGAAAATTTATATTTTGCATGTGTCTCTTTTATATTGAATTCCTTCATCTTAACTTGGTATTTTACATGCTACCATAACTTAGGGAAAGATAAAAAAGGCAATACTTACGCTGCATTTGAACTCCTGGAGCATGAGGTAGCATTCTTAAATTTTCAAATAATCTAGTCCTATTTAAATTAAAGATAAAAAAAGGATTTTTTTAGTCATGACATGAAACAAAAGGCACACTCTTTTGGAAAAAAAAAAAAAAAAAATCGAAGCACCATGAAGTGGTTGTTTTTGATGAAATTGAATATGTGTATAGCTCATACACAGATAATCACATGATTAAAAACTCAAGGTCATAGTACCTGTTCACAGCTTACAATCACCCACGGAATGTTTAAATTATTAGCTGGTCGAACTGCCCCAGACGACAATGCATGCTTGAACTCGTCGATGCAAGGAGTGTTAGAGGTTCCTGCAAAGGTTATCCTGCAACACACTCCCCCAGGCATTCATCAGTTGTCACTCCAGATCTGCGATATTTTGTGGTGCCCGAATCTGGCGGCCTACTATGTCCCAGACATGCTCGATTGGTGAAAGGTCTGGCGACCTTACTGGCCAAAGAAAGGTATCAATCGAACGTAGACATTCCAGAGATATGCGAGCGGTAAGTGGTCTGGCATTATCTTGTTGGAAAATGGCCCCAGGATGACGTGCCATGAAGGGTAATGCAACCGGCCGTAGGATGGTATCAACATATCGTTGAGCTGTTAAAAAGGTACAAAGGATGACTAAAGATGACCTGCTGTCATAAGAAATAGCACCTCAAACTATCACACCAGGGTTTATGGCTGTATGCCTTTGTAAAACAAAGGCTGATTGGGATTGCTGGCCCCGTCCTCTCCAGACATGAACACGATGGTAATCTGCTTCAAAAGTGAAGTGGGATTCACCGCTGAACACTATGCGATGCCAGTCTGATGGCAGCCATGATGATCGGCTGTGACACCACTCTAGACGACTCCGCTGATGTTGTGGGGCCAAAGGCAAACGTCTTAAAGGCCTCTGTGAGCGTAACCCCGCCTCAGACAAGTGCCGTGAGATGGTGCACGGTACACGGGAGGAATAGTCGTGGTTGTAGTGCGTTGAATAGTCGACAATGATACCGTTGGGGCGGTTCTGGCCTGGCTAACAATCATCCTATCTTGCCTCACATTTGTGATCCTTGGCTTTTCAGAGCCTTCATTTCATCGGCAATTTCCCTGTAACAATCATTTGCTACCAAGAACTTTGCACAGCAGTGTCTGTACCCTGCAGGTGGTGGCCTATTACTCAGTATGACCACACAGCTTCACACAACCCTACAATGCGACCATGTTCGGGAAGTCGTTTAGTTGTCTGTTAGGTCTTCGATATCGTTGTAATGGCATTTTTAGTTGCTTCTTTACAGAATTACAACGGCAGCAACCAAAGGAGGGGGGGGGAAAAGAAAGAAAGAAAGAGAGGAGGAGATAACTTTTCCAACTCTGTTACTGGTTTTATACTTTCCGAATTGTGCACTAGAAATGCAAACTATAATAGCAATTCCTGTTCATTTGCCTTGAAACTTTGATCATTTGCATGTTCGATCAAGATGTTTTTGCATACAAAATTTCGTCACGACCGCAAAAGTCCTTTTTGGTGCTTCAATTTTTTTGCAAAAGAGTGTATAAAGAATTTCAGGCAAACAAAATGTATAAACTATATTAAATTATTCAAAGAGACTGTTTTCTGTGACCCCTATTGCTTAGAATTCATGTTCAGTGAATTTTCCATTCTGATATCCAGCGCATTAGCAATAATCATTAACCCGTTCACGATGGGCACCTCTGTTACCGAAGAGTTCTCTTGGGACGGTGCATTAACCGGATACGTCGTCTTGTGGGGACGGGCAATTCGTGCTCCTAAGCCTAACTTTGGAAAAAATTTGTATAAATTAAATTTGTCATCCAATTGTTCCAATTTTTGGTACACTATGAGAAGAACATTTAGGTAGTTGTCTGAATTAATTTTAAACCTTTACTGTTATATTTTCCTTAAAAATTTATAAAATACTCATTCTAGAATAATATAATTTTTCCTTTATCCCACAATTAAATATATATGGAAAAATATCCAAACAATCACAGATTTTATTTAACACAACACATAATTAAAATTTTAAAATATTCAAACTGTCTTTCATAAAAATTCCAATTTGCAAACAATGAAAAGGAAGCAATATTTCAAAAAATGATGTATATAATTTTCAATGTATGATATTCTTTGAAACATGGGTGTACGCAAAATCCAATGCTACAAATGTCACAGGAATAGAATATCAGCAAATTTGACTCATTTAGCATTTGTGTATCTTCTACGGTCAGATAGCACTTTCGTTTTGCCATTAAAAAATAGAACACCAGCAATAGAACATTAAAAAAAAAAAACTTCCGTTAAGCCATACAAAATATTCGTCTTAAATCTGGAAAAATCAAAGAGTAATAAAAAAGTCTCCAATGATAGAACATCTACTCCACTATATGGTGATAAAAAAAAATGTTAAAAATAAATAAATAAATAAAATAAAAAGTATTCCAGGGCATCGAAAACATGTTCATTTGTTTATATGAAATGACACAGTAAGAACCATCACGTTACTCAAGACTAACGAATTAGCATTTGTGTATATTCTTCTACGTTCAGATACCTATATCGCAAAAATAAAAATAAAAATTACCTCAAAGCATTGAGAACACATGCATTTGTTTATATCAAATGAGGCAGTTAAAGAGACATTACATTGCTCAACACCCACCTACAAATCTCCCTCTCTTTCCAAAACAAAATACCAAAAATAAAAACATTGCATAGGAATGAAGGTACACATACTTAACTTTCAATATATTTCCCCATAACAGACATACAGCTACATCTAGCGACAACAAAAAATATTAATTAAATGTTCTATCTAAAAAGTCAAATATGACACACCCGGGCGTGAGGTAATGTTCGCTGCTGATATCATTTGATTCTGATGCCCATACTGAACGGGTTAAGTTGAATGCACTGATCCTCTTGAGTCGTATCCCCAACACAGCAAAGACCATCATGCATTATGGATAGGTGCCTGTAATATCAAAATATCGCCCAACTCCATCTCCAATACAGCAAATTCTATCATGTATTATGGGTGGGTGCATTTGGCTGCCAAGATCACTGCTTGCTATGCATGTCTGTCCTGGCATTATCAATGCACAAAAACTACATATTTTGTATGATGTGACATTAGGATTGTATACCTCTACAAGATGGTGATATCCCCTTTAGATGGAGAAATGTGATGACACCATGTACTCCAGTACTTCACATTCCTTTTTCTTTATTTTTATGAAGTGACCTAATAACAATATCCCAATTGTCAATAGTTTCAGCCTCATAAGGATATCTCTCACACTATACGAAATAATATGCCATTGAGAACTCTTGTTCCCATATTTACTGATTTGCCATTTGAAAATATGCCATTAACACAAATAATGTGAAGATTAATTATTCACATGCTATAAAACTGTAAATAGGAAGGGAAAAACTATAATGGAACTTAAACTAAATTTCAAAGAATCAGTTTTTCCTCTCTACTTACCTTATTTTTTCAAGATATTCAGGAGTATTTTGATTTGCCATGTTAGATGGGCTAATATGAAGTTTAAAATCAGGTCCAAAATATTCAAAGTAATCATTATATGGTAGCTCTAAAGAGGAAAATAAAATGCATTTTAAATTTATAAAAGATAATCCTTCTACATTTATGACAAAATGAAAATTATTAATATTATATTTCTGAATACTAACCAAAATCCTCAGACAAAATTAAAATGAATAAGATATAATGACGCTACAAATTAATCTTTATTAAAACACAGAAATAACTTTTTATGACATTAAAACAATATTAATAATAAATTTAACAATGCAGATGTCAGAATACAATGAAAATGATATTCTAATATCTGCACAATAAATATATTAATGTAGAAATTCTGTCGTTATTTAAAATCTTATATGTAAATAACTAAAAACTTTCTTCCATATTTATATGTTACCGTCAGTCACATAAACGTAGTATACCTGCTCTGCGCTTAAAAATATGGAAAGGCAGAATATATCATTACCTCTTTGGGTGATGGTAATAATGATTCAGATTTGGGGATAATAAAAATTCTCATTAATTTCATGTGCTCAAGCCCATGAATAAAATACCCATGAATGAAAAGCCCATGAAAAATTTAAATAGAGTGCTTAATTTCTCAGGTAGCAGCAACTAGTTTGCAAAATTAATTATTAAATAAACTCATCAACGAAGGAGATCAGTTCATTTTGAAGCTTAAATAACACCAAGGCTCTTCTCAAAGCCATCAGACAATAAATGATTCAGTCTTATTCCAGAAGAAAATCCAAGTAATGAGTTCCTACAAATTCTTTTGATAACATGTTTTAAAATTGGCAGAAAATTGCCAGTTGATGAAATATTTATACACGAGCTATCCTTTTAATTAAAGGATAAGATATATACATATATTTTATTCATCACAAAATTACTTTTATTACTTTTATCAAAGTGCAATAATAAATTAAAAATATTCATTAAATAATTAAATCTTATTAATTTATTTATTCTTAACATTAACGCATTACACGATTACCATGCACTAAAAGTTTTCAAAGTAATTAAACCTTTAATTAGATGAAATTTAAAAGCCTAATGCATATTTTCATATGTAAATTAATATAATAATTAACAATTAAAAATAATATAAAATGTACACTTTTATTAATCAGCCGAATAAAAAATATCTTGGCAGCTTTCTAGCATTAGTTATTAAATTATTTATTCATTTATATAACTTTCATATCAAATTATTTCATGTATTAGAATACAAACAAAAATCTTGTAATTTCATTTTTTCTATAAATACAAATAATTAGTTACAGCAAATATTACCATAAGAATGGCACTTATATTTGCAATCCACGTAACCTTTTCAGGAATGCAAATATAATGCATAAAATATATATATATATATATTTGTAGTCAATGTTTTAAACAAAAGTTTCGCTGTGTACAATGCCTAAGTAGAAAACATTATTTCAGTTTCTGTTAACCCTTTAAACGGCACCAGTATGTAATATATACTGTTAATTTTTAACCTCCTAAAATTTTTATTTTGTTAATTTTTTATTTAATTTTTAACAATTTGTTAATTTTTAACCTCCTAAAAAAATGCTAATTTTTCTACACTAAAAGATGTAATCTTCAGTTTCTAGTGCTTCCTTTTGATTCCAAATGGCAGCACTACCATATGAATGCTCAATACTTTGCAGTTATGAAATTAATATACCTCATTCAAAAGTAGCATGTTTGAATATTCATAAATTATATAGAAGGTTAAGAAAAAATTTAAAATCTTAAAATATATGATGTACACATGCTGAAACTCATATATTTAGTGCATTTTTATTGATCCTTAAAAGAAAATTATTTATAAAATTTTAATACCGGTATATAAAATATACCAGTGCCCATACTGAGGGTATCCTGCCAATAGATGGTAGCACCAAACTTCTCTGCTGAATGATGTGACAGAATTTATTTATATTATAATTATTTATGATGTAATATGATACAGTTGCTTATGATTAATTTAAAAGTTGTTTATGATAAATATTATGTTCATGGGGAGGATGGGGAGTTTAACAACCCTATGCTAGGAATGAATAAAAGCATTTTATTTTCTTCTTGTACTTTGCTTACTCCAGTCGAGTGACAAAGTCTAAAATACATTCTAATATCACACTATATTCTAACAAATTTTATCAACTCATTAAAAAGTAACGCACTTGCATAATAGAAGAGTAAAGACCCCTTATGCCCAATTTTCAGGATGCACCAAACACTGAAAACCACATGTTTAACAGTTCTTCAACTAACTATGTATGTAAAAAAATTTCAATTTAACATGTAATGTCATCATTTTCCTGCCTTCCCCCTTTTTTGGTTGTTGTTGTAATTCAAGATAAATATGGAATTAAAACATAAAATACATATATAAACAACAAATAACAGATTTCTTTTTACAATTATAAATTATCATTATTCCGGGGGGGGGGGGATCGCTCAACCGAGGCAAGGTGGTTGTGCAAATGGCAAGTACTAAAAAATACCATGCCCAGATTTATCAGAAGTTCTATAGAAAAAATGAACTGAAATTAAAAATACACAATATTATTCTTATGCAAGTTGTTTGCATAACTACTTTTACATAGCTTCTAATATAGTAAAGACAAATTCTGAGTTCTAATTTCAGAGGTCACTAGAACTTGAATGGTGTAATACCTATTGCCAGATGAAAACAGAATTCTGGTTTTCTGCAACATGTAATCCCACAAAAATTTTTACCAAAGCATTGAAGGTCAGCAAAGTGTTAATATAACTATTTATTAATTAATATATCAATAAGAAATATCTTGTTTTGGCATTATTTATAAAAAAATATGTTAAATAGGGCAGAAGTGCAATAAAAAAGTTCAAAATCACCGTCCTAAACTTATTTTCCAAAATGCATAATATTTGGGGCCTGAGTTTAAAACCTGACAACTAATACACCTATTGCTTATATTCATCTATTAAAGCAAAGTCATTTTTGACAGCCTCCCACTATCTAAAAGAAGGATATTCTCTTTCTGTTTAATGAATGGCTATTACAATAGAGTCCTTAATTTCAAACATCAACTATCCTAAAGAAAAGTTATTCGAACCTGTAAAAACTTGTCAACAAAGATTCTTCATAAAGTCTGAAGAAGTATGTCTTCATAAAGTCTGTGTAAGCAAAATTTTTCAAAATCCTCCAATAACTCTAGTTCTTAACAAAAACCTTTCTTTAGTCGTAATGATGTTCTCTTTCTTTAGCAAACGCTTGGTCTTACTTCTGTTGCGTTTCTAAGGGGTTCAAGGATTTGGAGTAAATAATGACAACACTTGATAAAGAATGAAAACTCAATTTATTAGCCAGTATTATTCAGGATAGTTCTAACACATGTTTACAGTCACTGGAAAACAATGACAAACATGCTGAAACAATCAGCAATACAGCCTTCAGGCTATAATGGTGAAGACAGCTTCACGGCAAAGCACTAGAATACAGCTCAACTCAATTAGGTTGTTCTTGGAACTCAGCATGCTCTCAAGACTCTCCAAGCTACAACTCGCGCACTCGATAGCCTCAATGCGCACTCTCGATGCACCAACTCATGACACACTCGACGACCAACTCAACACTAGACTATGAGACACACGATAAACTCGCGAGTGACTGCTACTCAGCAAACAGGCAAGGTTATAGAGCTTTTGAGAACATTCTGAGCCAAACTGGTAAGAATCCGTTCTAGAAGGTTCTCCATCCGTCTATAGCATATCACCAATTTTGTCGCCAAATGGGTAATTTCTCGCCAAATATGGCAATCATGCCTTCCCTTACCATTTTCTGCCAACCCTAAATTTTCCTTGCTGGAAGCTATCTTACGCAGCTGGCCATTTTTTAATACTTTACTTCTACTCTGATGATGTGGAGGTAATTATATCACAAAAGTACTTCGTAAACTAAATTCCTTATTTACCCCAGTAATCAAAATATTAATTCTCGGATCCTTGGGACTTCTTACAATCATTACTTTTGTTCCAACAATCTATGTTTCTTTTATTCAATCTGTTTTAATCTTGGGGCTTAGCTAAAAAAATTCTACTTGTTGAGTTTATAATTACAGCACTTAAATGCGAGAGATTTGTACTCTCAACAACAACAACAAAAAATGTTTCAACAACATAAACAATAAGCATACTAGCTGTGAATAATAATGTAACAGAAGACACAGTTAATATATTTGTTAAAAATACTTTAAAAAAATTTCTTTTAGATTCCTTTGCAATTACAATTGTTTTTACATAATTTAATCACAAAATAAAACACTTGAAAATTAATTTCTACTTAATTAAAATAAATAATGCAATAATTTAAAGTAAATATTTATTTGTATAGTTGCTTTTATAAAGAGAGAAAGCTATATCCATATAAATCACTCATATAAGCCAATCTCATTCAATTTGGATAAATGAAGCTGCATACTATACTTCCAAATATACAACATATTGTCACTAATTAAAAATAGAAACATACTGATGTCAGTAAATTTTTTGCGCTTGACCTTAAATATTATATTTACAAATAAAACGAGGCTAATTTTAAATATTTTACACAGACATTTCACAATATTCTGTAAAGCTTTTGCTTAATTAAAGAAAGAAAAACCAATAAAATGTTAAATGGCAGACTTTAGATCTATGTTCATTACTTAATAAAAAATCTTAGAATTCACATACCATTTGCTACATCATGATTAAGTGCAACGGACGTTTCATGAGTCCAACATCTAGCAACATTTCTAATAGTGTAGCCACCTCCACCCAACAGCAGCAGTGGCAAATTATATTTCTTCACAAATTCAACACATTTGCCATGACCTTTTAATGTTAGGTTAAAACAGCCAAGCCTATCACCAGACAAGGAATCAGCACCACATTGAAGAACTATGGCGCTTGGTTGATACATTTCCATTACTTTCGAGATTAGCTGTTAAACAACAATGTAGGTAAATATTACATATGTACATTTGAGTGGAAATATGTTATTTGCAGTACAAACAATAGAATATATATCAAATTTAGTAAAACTATTTACACCAAAATATATGAAGCATGATAAATTAATAAAATGATATTTAATTTATACATATTCAATACAGCTTCTCATGCAGCAGATTGTTCCACCAATTACACTCTCATTTCTAAAGACTATATTGAAATAAAGTCTTTTAAACGTCTGCTTAATAATTTAGAAAACATTAACTGAAAAAAGAAGTATCATTTTCTGTTGACTCTTACCCTAAAAAATATTTCAGATATGCAAGTAAACAGATACCATACAATCTACCTTGTTAAATAGTGAATTAAAACCACTATTTAACAAGGTTCGAAACATAATTCAACATTTAATAATTTAAAAATTTAACCACTTTAATTATAATTTAATATTTTTTAATAAATTAACATAATATAAATAATTTGAACAACTATTATATAAAAAACAAATGTCATTTGCAACTGGTCCGTCTTACTAAAAGAAGTATTTGAGACATATAAGTAAATGCAAATGATAGAAACCGTACATCGAATTAAAATCTGTATTATAACATGGCTCAAAACAAAAATCTATCAGCATTTCTGAAGGGGGAAGACGAGGAAAACTTTCTTTCAGTCCAAGTGCTAGAAAATTTTAAAAATAACCTATATGCCACATTCCAGCTGAATGATAACTAATATCACTGGTAGATAAACTAATACAATGAATCAAAGATTCTAAAAATTATTATCAAATATTGCAAACATCTATTGTTCATATAATAAATTTGTGCACAGCACTCAAAGATAATATAAATAAATAAATTAGTCTGAAGAAAGACTGATTTACTATCCTATAAAAGTGGGTGGAAAAACTGTAACCTTCAATGGGTTTGACCTCAGCCCTTGAAATGGTACTCCATTTAGATTCGAAACTAATTTATCACATAGTATAAATTATCACACATGATTTAAAAGATTTTTAATATGTAAAAGCTGAGAAAATGTAAAAAAATCAAAAAAAAAAAAAAAAAATTTCTGGGAAATTTATATCTACTTACCTTGAAATATAAAAAGTCCAGAGTGTTTCCAGAGTGTTTTTGCACTGAATTGAGGCATCATTTTAAAAGAACTCAAAATTGATTTAAATTTGCTTTATAACATGATTCAGTTTATTCAACTATTTATAATGATTTTGACATAAAATATATTGATATTTAATTATATATACTAAATTTTATGCTTTTTATTAAACTTAATTTTGTAATTTTCTTGCATCTTTTCAGTGAGAAAATATTGAGTAGGCAAGGAAGTTTTAATTTATAAAAGTACTTTAAGTAAATATAAAATTAATATTTAGTGTACATATTATTGTGTCAATAAACTTAGTACTGTATCATATATTTGTAAGATACTTTCTTAACATGTACCGTCATGGTGTAATTGGAAGCATATCTGATTAGTAATCAGGAGGTCAGTACTTCGAATCCCAGCAAGAGCACTTCCCCTTTTTTACATCTCCTGCTTTTAAAAAAATCAAAAAATTGTTCTACAGTGGAATTAACTAGAATGTGGTGGACGAAATTCATCACTATTAGGATTTAGCAACTAGGCCCAAAGCTCTCTCTACTTTCATGGTGTAATTGGTAGCACATATGTCTACCAATAGGAAGGCCCAGACTTCGAATTCTAATGAAGACACTGCATATTTTTTCTGTTCCAAAATGAACCTAATGATTCTACATATTGATGTAAAGCCAAATGAAATACAAATATTAACTAATTAATCATGGGTTGAATATTCATATAAAATTCTATAAATATCCACCACAGATTAAGGAAATTGATTTCAAATAAAATCTAATGAAAAAATCACTAGGGATAAGAAAATGAAATTTGCACAATTTAATTTTAGTGCTTACTTTCATTAGCAAATACTAAAAATTAAAAAACGGAAGTTCGGCGATCTATCGGAAGACCAGAAGTGTAAAAAAATCGAGAAAGTTGGCCATTACAGAAATCCAATGTAATTAAATCTTACAAATTAGAGATCGTTTTCATAAACCTTTTATTTTTTTGCTTATTATTTTTACCTTCTATTTTTTGTTTATTATATTTCATATTTGAAGAATCTTAGATTCATTCTAAAATTCAATTGGAAACCCTGAAAAAAGGAACTGGAACTTACAACAGTATGTCATTTAACATATTTACCTTATTCTATTATTTTACTTTTAAATTAACAAAAAAAAAAAAAAAAAAAAAAAAAAAAGGGGGGGGGAGGGCTTATTAAAATTGGAAGACACTAGAAACTTAATTCATAATAAGGCATTGCTAAGAAATCATTCAGAAAATCATAAAGTGAACGTACTTTGTAATAATTTAATGTCTCTCATTCTGTTATTCAAGAAGAAACAAATTTTTTATACCAAATAAATAGACTACATTTGTTAGTTAGAAGGAAGGTAGCCCCAGATTTTAGAATAAAGTCTTATTTGCATGAAATTCAAGATTTTTTAATAATTAGCATTTATAAGAAGTTACTTACTGGTTGAAAAATGCCTTGTTCATAAGACTCATCATCTATACCATCACGAAGAGGAAAATTGACAGCATAGTATTTCCCTTTACCTGCACCTATGTCCTGGGGGTGGGAAAGAATTAATATAAATTTTTATTTATTAACTTATTTCGTAAAATAATGACTCTAAACAGGGTAATGTAAATACACCAATTAAAAAAAAAATATACTATTTACTGACATTCTATAATAGATTTTTTAGGGGAAAGGAGTAGCATATGATTGCCAGATATGAAACAAATACCATTAATCATATAATCCTTCATACATACATTTTTAAATCTTCACATAATTAAAATAAACTTTAAAAAAAAATTCTAATGACTAGGCAATGTGGTGCGGGTGGGCAGCAAGGCAATCCCACCCCATAGACAGACGGAAAGCCACAATTACATTGCACCTTAGACGATGGGGAGTAAGAGAAGGACTTATCACTCTCCAACTTTTTAAGGCTGTACGAGTTTGAAGATCTCGTAAGATACAGTCAAGTCGTTAATTCGGACACCCATAATCCGGACCTCAAAGCTAAAAACTTTCTGCGCATGCGCCGCGTTGGCACATGCGCACAGGCGTTTTACGCGTGCGCGTAAGACCTTGACTACTGCACATATGCGTCTGCGCAAGTGCAGAATACGTTTTCGCCTGCGCGTTTAATGTATAACGGACGGTGTAAGCTAAAATTATATAATTATCTATTTCAGTTAATGTTAATGATTGCGTTGTTCCTTAATCTTCGAATTGGATCCCGCTTATTATTTTTTGCAGACTGTAAGAGCAATTTTATAAAAGTAAACTTGAACTTTCGATTATGTCAAATAGAATTTCCGATGCTGGAACTTCCAAAGGATCTACAAAACGAAAGTATGTTTCGATGTCCAACAAACAAAAAGTGGAATTGCTGCAAAAAATGGATAAAGACATGAAGAATGTGACAGAGAGGTTAGTGAAAACGAAAAAATTTCGATTGACAAGTTAGTCGGTATTCTCGGCACAGCAATTAACGGGACTTGAACAGCGGAACTTTGTAACTGAACAAGAAATTATGTCTGTTTATAGAATTAAAGAGAAGGTATTATCACATAAAATGAAGCAACTTAAACAACTTACATTAAAAGACATGTTTAATAAAGTAAACAATAAATATTTAGCTTTTTTTTTGTAAATTTTGATACCCTTTAGATCATAATTGTTCTTTATTTCATAAATTATGGTTTCATATTTTTAATTTTAGAATTTCTGCATGCCATCTTACGAGATTTAAACTGATGATCTATAATCCGGAAAAATCGATAATCCGGAATTGCCGAAGTCCCGATGAGTCCGGATTAACGACTTTTGACTGTATTAGACGCAAATAAACTTCTTAAAAATAGTTTAATGCTCCAATAAGAAATGGCTGTAATAGGATGTTGTAGTAAGCTGGTACCTCATTTTGTAAATAAGTACACTTAATTAAAATAAACTAAAAATGTTAATTCCAACTAATGAAAATGTTTTTAATCATGTTTCTAAAAGAAATACATCTATTCTTCTTATGGTGTGTGTGTGGGGAGAGTTTTTATCAAGAAGATATATAGCACACATCTCTGTAGCAATTGTTAAGAAAATAGAAAAGCACTAGCAATATTTCAATAGTCATTACATTCCAAATGAGTCTAAAGCTAATACTGGCACACAGCTAAAATTACGTATGTAACATAATAACAGTCTGACAGACCCACAAAAGAAGCTAAGGAAAGCAAAGGGGAATTAGCACATTAATGACTGATGTTGCATTTTCACATCAGTGAAAACAGTTTTTTTTTCGGGGGGGGGGGTCTCTCCTGTATTTATTTTTTCATATAAAAGTCCACACAAGAAACGACAAAGAAATTAACATTGGAAAAAACTACTGTATTTAAAATCTATTCTTTCAGGAACAATTCAACAGATTACCACAAGAAATGGCTATAGTGCTTATTGGATCAGTGAAAATAATTCTTGAAAATATACAGAAAATTTGTTAATTAGCACACTTTTGTAATAATATCAAATCTTGTTAAAAATGAGGGTGAAGCTTTTTTTTTTTTTTTTTTTAATTTGCATAGAAAATTTGTTAATTAGGCTATTTTTGTAATAATATCATTCTTGTTTAAAATGAGGGTGAAGATAATTTTTTTTTTATTTGCAATATATCAAGATGGTTAGATATAAGAGATGCCTTGGAATTGAGAATGTATATATTTAAGAACAATTCAACAAAAAATGCTAAATTCTAATAAACATTTGAAGTAAATTTAAATGTTTACTTTCTGATCCATCTGATGGCACAAAGACTAAAACTGAAATCATTGGTTTAATCATCAAACAAGGATATGTGGAAAATAAAAGTGCAATCCAAAAAAAGGGGGAAAAAAAAGAGTTTGTACCGGTTACATAATACATGGTGTTAGAAACAGCTTTTATTAACTTCTACAAAGCCACAGATGTTCATAAAAATTATGAGTTAAATATGCTTTAAATTAATTTTAATTAATGAAACACATTATTAAAAAAGTAAAATAAAAAATTTATTATTAAACAGTGCACTAGTCGCCTTTAAATAGCTCAGTTTGTTAGTTACATATTACAGTCAAAAGTCGTTAATTCGGACACCCATAATCCGGACCTCAAAGCTAAAAACTTTCAGGCGTTTTACACGTTCACATAAGACCTTGACGACTGCACATATGCATGTGCGCAAGTGCAGAATACGTTTTCGCCTGCGCATTTAATGTATAACGGATGGTGTAAGCTAAAATTATCTATTTCAGTTAATGTTAATGATTGCATTCTTCCTTAATCTTCGAATTAGATCCCGCTTATTATTTTTTGCAGACTGTAAGAGCAATTTTATAAAAGTAAACTTGAACTTTCGATTATGTCAAATAGAATTTTCGATGCTGGAGCTCCCAAAGGATCTACAAAACGAAAGTATGTTTCGATGTCCATCAAACAAAAAGTGGAATTGCTGCAAAAAATGGATAAAGGCATATCCGTCTCAAAGTTATGCAAGGAATATAACATTGGAAAGTCAACTGTATATGACATAAGCAAAAAGAAAAAGGAACTTTTTGATTTTTTTGTGGATTCCGACACCCCACTTGCAATGAATAACAGAAAAAGGGTTCGTTATGCTAAAAGTGACGATCATGACAGAGTGATGATTGAATGGGTCAGACAGCGTCACAGCGAGGGCGTGCTATTGACGGGTCCAATGGTAATGGCTTAAGCCAAAATATTTCATGAAAAAATGAACTTAAATGGAAAGTGCACATATTCGACAGGTTGGTTAACAAAATTTAAAAATCGGCATGGTATAAGACAATTAAAAAATTTCTGGTGAAAAATCTTCAGCTGATACTGAAGCTGCTGAACAATTTGCAGATGAATTCATTGAATTCATTACTAGTGAACAATTATCTTCAGAACAAATTTACAATGCAGATGAAACTTGTCTTTTCTGGCAATATGTACTGCGAAATACCTTGGCAACCTCTACAGAAAATGCTCCAACTGGTGTCAAAGATTCCAAAGCGAGACTAACAATTTTAGCGTGCGCAAATGCTACAGGAACGCACAAGTGCAAACTTTTTGTAATCGGAAAACATGCACGACCTCGACCGTTTAAAGGAGTAACGATTTTCCCTGTTATATATCCCGCAAATAAAAGAGCATGGATGACACAAGTGTTGATGAATGATTGGTTTGAAACTCATTTTATACCCGAGGCTCGGCGACATTTGAATTCGGTTGGTTTACCTGATGACTCAAAAATAGTTCTGATTGTTGATAACTGTTCGGCGCATACTTCACTTAAAGTTTTAATGAAAGATAATACATCCGTATTATTATTATTGCCTCCAAATTGTATGTCTATCATTCAGCCTATGGATATGGGAATAGTGCACGCGCTGAAATGCAAATATAAAGCAGCATTTTTTAAATCTATGTTAAATTTCTTGAACAATGGCAAGACTATTCAAGAATTTTTTAAATTTTTTAGCATAAAAACTGCCGTGTGGAGCATCGCAAGATCGTGGGAGGATGTGTCTCCAAGTACGTTAATAAATGCTTGGCATAATTTATGGCCATCTACCATGTTTCATGGTGAGGAGGATGAAGATGATAGCCGCGAATTTGAAGGTTTTCGGACATCGCAAACTAAAGGTGAAATTTTTCAGTTATTGGATTTTGTAAAGAAATGTGGAGAAGCAGTAATAAATGAAGATGATGTAAGAGAAGTTTTTCATTGCGACGACAATGCCCCAATCATCAATCAATTAACGAACAGCGAAATCTGTAGTATGGTTCTAGATCCAGAAAATATCGCTTCCGATAGTGAAGAAAATGACACAGACGTTATCGAAAACGAAACAATTTCAATTGACAAATTAGTCGGTATTCTCGACACCGCAATTATAGGACTTGAACAGCGGAACTTTGTAACTGAACAAGAAATTATGTCTGTTTATAGAATTAAAGAGAAAGTATAATCACATAAAACAAAACAACTTACATTGATAGAAATGTTTAATAAAGTAAACAAATAAATATTAAGCTTTTTTTTTTTTTTTTTTTTTGTAAATTTTGTTACCCTTTAGATCATAATTGTTCTTTATTTCATAAATTATGGTTTCATATTTTTAATTTTAGAATTTCTGCATGCCATCTTACGAGATTTAAACTGATGATCTATAATCCTGAATCGCGAAGTCCCGACGAGTCCGGATTAACGACTTTTGACTGTAAATAACTTTCAAAGATTATTGATTTCAAAGATTCATTATGCTTTATTTCTAGAGTGAAACATTATGCTTTGTCCTTATGCTTTACTTCAAGAGCGTTCCTTTCAACATTCTAAGAACTGGCTATAACTCTAGGGCTGTGGTCTATCAGCCCCCAAAGCTATTTTATGTGGCCTTGCCAATACATTTCAGTTACATATTTGTTTTAATAATTCTTACAGATTCAATATACCACAAATTCATTGGGCAGTGGATTGCAATATAACATCTGTTACGAAAACAGAAAAGCACTAGCTTAGATTAATGGGAATGGCATAACATTTTTAGCCTATCATCAGCATGATGCAGTTACAACAAGGCTCCATGCTATTTGTTTCCAGTTGTCAATGGTGCAGTCACAATGTTTTATGGTCATACAAAACATTAAGTGCAGTGAAAAGTGGTACTCTAGTACATTTTCAGCTTCTGACACCCACATACTGACGTGAGCACAGCTTTTGAAAATAACAATGACTCGAGGCAATTTTTCCAATTAATCATTCTTTTTATGTTTTCTACCCCCCTCCCAGTACTCTCTTCATAGTATTGATACTGAGAAATGAAAAAAATTCTCATTCTCAAACTATTTCTGAAATTAAAATCATGAGCACCAATTACTTATCCTTGATTGAAGGCATCTAAATAAAAAATTGTATCCATCAGGCTAAACAACTGCTTAGATGTGGCAGCATCCTCACAAGTGTATACATGAGGTGACAATGCCATTATATTTACTTAATGCTATCTGTTCCTAGTTCAATGGCATTTCAGTGTATCTAAATCATAACATGTGTATGTATAAACACATGCATATATTGAGAAAAATATTAAATATAAATAAGCAAAAATAAGCTTGAAGTAATCAAAATTACCCTTAGATCCCCAGTTCCAGGAAAATATTCTCCATACTTATGAAAAGATACAGTCATAACTCGATCAGTGGTATAAAAGGCTTCTTCAACACCATCCCCATGATGAATATCAATATCAATATACAATACCCTTTGATGATACCTAAAAATAGAAGCAACACATATTTAAGAGACTATGAATAGTGAAATTAAATCAGATACTTCAGTATTTTAATGCATTCATTTCTTATGATGAAAGATCACACAAGTATGAAGGTCATTTTAAAAATAACAGAGTTCGTACACATTTTTCTGCACACGGAAATTAAGTACTTTTAAGGACTTTTAAGAACCATTAATGAAAAAATTAAGGACCTATGAGCAAATGCAAACTGAATAAATTCAATTAAAAATATTACCGATGCCTGCATTTCACATTTGTAATACCATCCTAAAAATAATATAGATCCCTAAGTAGAATGCATTATTACTAAATATGAATTAACATAATTATTAATAAGCTTGAAAATAAAATAAACTTTAAGCAATTGATCAAGTAGCATTAAATATTTTACACTTATTGGACATATTTGAGGGAAGAGACATTTACGTTTTACTAACAGTTATGTTTATTTTTTTTAATGTCTCATTATGTCACATACTTGGTCAGTCTAGAGGTTTAGTAAATAGCAGGTAGATTTCATGTCAAATGGCATAGGTTAAATGAGAAGTAAGATCATAATCAGCACGATTCATAACGAAAGACTGAATGTTGTCACTGCTGCTGCTTGTTTAGAGAGAGACCTGCTGATTAGAACAAACCTGAAAAGCCTGATGTTGGCATGGTTAGCAAGTGTTGAAAGTTAGTCAGGTTCTGTTTAATGCAGTTAGTGTCATAGGTTCGTGTAGAGTTCCAGGGATTATAACCCAGTTAATATACTTCAAGCTTGCCAACATCTAATCAGAAATCATTTTAGTATTAATGGTTACATGAAAGTTGTTTGTTAAGCAGGGGGGATATATATTAAGCAAAACGTTTAGCAGAAAATACATGCTGTTAAAAAAGGAAGTGCCAAGAATTGATAATTGCTTGGGTTGAAAAATCCAAAGGGAAAGGTGAAAAAGGGCAGTCTCGAAGGCTAGAGTAGAATATAGCTCTGAAGATTGCCAAAAGAGACAGATCTGATGGTTATACCTTCAGTGAGGCTCTTGCGGTGGTCAAGATGGCTGTACTAATTGAAGAAAACCATGAAAAACGTTTATCAGAGGAACAGGCTACTGACCTTGAACTTCAGATAACACTGACTACTTTCAATACTAAAGAGTTACAGCTGAGCCTCTTTTAAGGGGCTGCTAGACTTTAAAACAAAGTGGGTGACCCAAACAAATGGAGTTAGGAAAGCACTGGGTTTGGTGCATTTGACACAAAATGCTATTTAAACGCAGAGGTGCTTGATACCTGACAAATCCAATCTGAAGTAGTAGTATTTTAGATAATAATTACATTTCTACATCTTATAATCTATTTCAACTATAATATTTAACCAATAAACATTTAAATCAATTAAACTAAAATCAAATAAACAAATTAACAAACAGCTTCATTTAACATAACATAGTCAGAACAATAAGAAAATCTTGTATTATTATTCTTTACTTTCAAAAATACATAGCAAACTTTGCAAATACTACCAGCTTTGAAATTACCTTTACAGCAACACTATAAAACTATTAACAACAAGCACATTATGAAAAGTACTATCACAAAGAAAATGTCAGTGCTACTACATTATTTGTTTAAAGATCATTTAGTCACTGAAATAAGAAAACAAAGTGGATAAACTTTACAAATGATATTTGGAGTAATAAACATGCAGCAAAAGTTCCAACTGACATGATTATAAATAAATATAGTGATAAACGATGAATACAATTTGATCTAATTCAAAAAGTAACTGATGCCTTGTAATCTAAAATAGGAACTAAGAATAAAAAATTCTTGTACGTTTTTATGTAATTGTAATTATTAAAGGAATAAAAAATTTTAGAAACAATGTAATGAAGACATTAAATATAAAAATGTATTCAACTAATGTTAGAATGGCAATACCAAAACTAAGAAGCGTCATCTATGATATATATATATATATAAAATCAAGAGATAATAATTAAATCAAAAATTAGATCATGAAAGTCATTAAAGGTCCTAATTCACCTTCTTTCTTTTCACAACTTTTCCTACTCCTCAGTACCAACAAATTACACTTCTTAAAAATCCTTTTTAGATGTAAAAACTTTAAACTTTATCATGCACAATTAATTTACTTTTATTAATTAAAAAATTTTTATTTCTTTCCACAATTTACCCATCAATTTTTGAAAAAGTTAATTTCATATTTTTTAGGGTCTAATTTACCTCAAAAATCAATTTTTTTAAAAACTACCTTTAATTAAGTTTCTAAAATTTAATAATATGAAATGAATTCCTATTAAATTTCAAATGTACAGTCTTACATTTAAAGTTACAATCTCCGCATTTTCATTTTTCAGTGCCTAGCTTCAATGCTTTCAAGCTGCCTCTTTACACCTGAACTCAGTTTTTGCTAATTCAGAAGTCAAACAACAACATCAGTTTTTGCTATTTATTATTTCTAATTAACCGACTTTCTTCTTACCACTCAATTCGACTCTTAAACAGCTTTCTTGAAAATTACATGGAGAATTACCATGTGGATTTCATTCAGGTTTTATTTTGGTATTTGAGTTCACTGATTATTTTATTTTAAATTTCATAAATTTTAGACATATTGCCTTTTTTTAAAATTTACATTTGAATTATTTATTATTCTTTTTCCCATTTAAGTGTTTAAGAACTCCATTTTTATTGTTTTATGTTTTTTTCTCAAGTTGGAAACTTTTCTGCATTAATTATTATTTAAATTTTTATTTATTTTAATTTTAAAAAATTTCTCCTTAATAAACTCGTTTCCACAAAACTTTTGACTTGAAATATTTTACTTATGGTTCACAATGTTATTTTTGATTTAAAAAGTTTCTAAGCAAATCTGTTCTTGCTTTGGTTCAAAATTTATTTAATATTTACATAGCACACTGCTTTTAATGACCCAATCATTCTTCAGGTTTTTTAATTCAAGAAGTCTTTTTATATTTATTTTTATAGTAATTTTAGTTCTAGAGCCACGTTGGAGCAAATTATATCTTATGATTAAGTTAAAAAAATTTTAATTCGTTGCACTTTTAAATACCTTAACTGATAATTTAATTATCTTAATTGGCACTTTCTTTTAATTTATTACTCTAAAATACTTTAAAAATTTGCAATCATCTAAATGTAATTAAAAAACATGGCTCTGTTAAAAAAATTTTGGGCTACTCCTGGAAAAAGACAAGGAATTTTTAACAAGTTTATATTTTTTAAATTAATTTTATTGTTTTTGTTTCGATTTTGATGTTTGTATTTCTTGTCAGACTGTTAACCCCCTTTCATAAATTAATTTATAGTTTAATTATTATTTCTTAATTATTTAATTAATTTCGTAGCATACCGTGCAACTTTAAAAATTTATTATCTTAATTTGATATTTCTAAATTTTTGCTTGTATACACACACATATATATCAAATACACCTTCGAGCGAGTTTACAAATATCATAATTTTGTTATTGTTAAAGACTCACTTAAGAAGTTCTAGGATTGCTAACACAATGTCATTCACATAGCAAAATCCTGATGCTTCTGATTTTTTTGCATGATGAAGTCCACCAGCCCAGTTAACAGCAATTTCTGCTGCTTGTTTATTTAACTTCACTGCACCAGCTAAAACATGGAAGGAAAAAAATTCAATACACACTATAAAAAATTTTCCTAATTAACTTCTATATTCTGTCTAGGCTTGCAGTGAATTAAAACTTACATTTTAAATATATAAAATACCAAGTCTGAAATCCATACAACCTCTAGACCACTAGCATTATTATTATATATTCAAAATAAAAGCTTTTCATATACAAAGCTTAGGAACGGAGAATACAACATTCAAGAAAAAGCAGGTGATTCGAAAAAGGGATTTTTGCCCCCAACTTAGTGACATTCCTGTATGTCACTCTGAAATACCTGCTGGCTAGGAAATGGCTAAGGTGGCCAATGACAATTACATTACATTGAGGTTGACCATGACCTTACTTTCAGTCCTTGAGTGGTTACAAAGAGGTTAGCATTTTACCGATAAAGTGATGTTCTATGACATTTGTTTAGAGTAGGATACTGCTAATTTGTGGTTGAAGAAATTTGTGGTAGAGTGAAAGTGGTTGTTGTTTGGAGTGGGATGATTTACTTCTTTTGGCATAGCAGCACAGAAGAGAGAAAGATTCTGCAGGATTTTAAGTTCAATAAACATAGCATATTGACTTTCTAATTTGATCCAGGTAATTATTATTATTTTTTTTTACAAGCTACTGTTGTTACAGCTATCTTATTAAACTGAAGTTTGAATTTTTTATTGTGTTGAAAACATCTTGTAATTGTGGAGCTATATCTGCACAAAAAAAAAAAAAAAAAAAAAAAAAAAAAAGGCACACTTGTCTTAAACTTATGGGAGGAATATGGCATTGAAAAGTCAACAGTACATGGCAAAAAAGGGTGGGAATAAAACATATTTTGTCAGAGGTTTTGTAGGTTCTGACATCTTACTTATAATGAATTATAGAATAATCTTCCATTATGCTAAACATAATTATTATAAAAAAAGGGGGTAATTGAATGGGAGAGACAATGCCACAGTGAGAGCATGCCATCGAAGGGTCCAATATCACAAATCAAAATGATTAAGAAACAAATTTAAGGAAAAAAAAAAAAAAAAAAGAGGGCATATATTTAACAAGTTGTGTCATGTACTCAGTCCAGAGGTTTAGCAAACAGAAGGCAGATTTTTATGTCAAACAGCATAGGTTAAAATTAGAAGTAAAACCATAATCAGCATGATTAATAAAAGAAGCTCAGCTGCTGTCACCACTGCTGCTTGCCTAGAGAGAGAAACACCTGCTGATCAGGACAGACCAGAATGCCCGACATTGATGTGGTTGGTAAGTTAGTTATACTTTGTCTGTCTGACTTTGTTACTGCTGTAGTTTCACAGAGATTAGCTGCAGTTGTAACCCCAGTTAATGTACTGCAACATTTCGATAAGCTGCTGAAGCACCAGAGGTGAAATGTTGTTTTGTATTTAAGTCTCACTAGCCATAAAGAATAAAGTTTTACATTTTAGTATTATTATCTTGCATCTAAGGTAAGGATTAATGAAAAGAAATAATATGCCTTAACATGCAAAGATAATCTTTAAGGGTAAGCATGTGGTTACAAATAATTAAATTATGAAGTTAGATACCATTAACATGTCACTAGTGTTACATGGTCACTATTTTTTTATATCTGTTAAAAGCACTATTAAAATCTCATTATACAATTTAAAATAACACACAATTACACATATAGTTTATGACTTTAATTCTAAAACAATATTAGAACAATTATAAATTAAAAGCTAGAAAACATGTATGGTTTATAGCAACAATACAAACCAAAATATTGATGCGTCTTTTTAATTTCAAAATTTTCTAGACATTTTAGCTAATTTACATAAATGTCCTTCTTAGAAGAAGCTGCTGATTTTATTTCCTTAGTAATATATACATTGAGAATCAATATGAAATGATATATGGTCGGGGCCAATGTAGTAGAATTTTTAAGATTTAGTGAAGGACCTAGCAACAAAGTTTAAAAATTTTTAGAATTTAGTATAGAGATAGAGCAGCAGATTTAGACAAAAATTTTACAAATTATTGAAGCACCAGGCATTAGAATTTAGGATGCACAGAGATTGTACCAGGCATTAGAATTTAGGATGCACAGAGATTGCAAAATGCTTTATGCCTCTGCATAGTGCCTGAGATGTACAAGATGAATCTTACAAATTATCAGTTTTTTAATTTCTTTATTAATTGAAAATTCTTTTTTCCTACAGATGCCTATCCATGTGACAAGATCAGAACCATTTCTGCAATTTTCCACGTTTGTGTCTATTGAAAAGAAATGTAAGTAAAGAGAAGACTTAGTGGATCAAAAGTAGAAAATTCAAATATTTTTTTACTGCTCTTCCTAAAATTCTCCAATACATAAATTCATCACAAATTTTCTGTGAAAGTTGCTGATTATGCGCTAAGCACCAAAGCTTAGCACGACCATCTTGGGATGGCAAAAATTTTTAAAATTTAAGACAGGCACTGGGCAGCAGGGTTTAGAGAAAACAAAAATTTTAGAATTTAGAGAAGCTTTGGGCAGCAAGTTTTAGACACACGGAAATAAAGCAAATAGCAAAAGCTTAGCATCAACCCTGTGTATGGTGCACTGAGACATATGAGATAATTTTTTTAAATTTTGAGTTTCTTTTTCTACAGATTAATTAGAAAAATTCCTTCCTACCGATGCCTGTTCATGTGACTACATTAGAACCATTTTTGCAATTTTCCAAGTTTGTGTTCAGTGAAAAAAAGAGAAAATAAACATGCTAAGAGAAAGACTTCTAAGATCAAAAATAAATTCAAATAATTATGTTACATTGTTTTTATAAAAATGCTCCGAAAAATAAGAAATTTGCCACAAACTTCCCATAAAACATCTTGATGCATTCTACGGGTTTGTGGATTGGATCCGTAGGAAATGAAATTGGAGTAATTGATGACAACACTTGACGAAGAATCAAAACACAATTTATTTGCCAGTATTACACATGAGAGTTCCAAAGACACATTTACAGTCATCAAAAAATTATGATAACCATGCTGAAACAATCAGCAATTAGGATAGGCATAGAGCAGCAGATTTAGACAAAAATTTTACAAATTATTGAAGCACCAGGCAGTAGAATTTAGGATGCACACAGATTGCACCAAGTGGCTAAATGCTTTATGCTGGCCCTCTGCATAGTGCCTGAGACGTATAAAATGACTCTTATAAATTATCAGGTTTTTAATTTCTTTATTAATTGAAAATTCTTTTCAGGCTACAACAGTGAAGACAGTTTCATGGCAAAACATTAAAGTTCAGCTCCCGACTCGTTGATCTCTCTCAAGCTAATATCTGAACTCAAGATGCTCTACGATAAACATTCCTGAGGAAAACCGCTAAAATGCATTCTAGAATATTCTTGCTCTCTCTATGGCATGTTGCCAAATAGGCAATTTCATGCAAAATTTGGAAACCTTGCCTTTCTCTGCCACTTTCTGGCAACACTAACCCTGCTTTAGCAAAACAGCTGCTTTCCAAGGACTCGGCCTGCACTTCCCGGAGAGTAAAATCCTTGGTCAGAAGAAAAATTCAGTACAAACAATAGGTAACAAAACAAATAAATAAGGTAAAGATAAAAGAAACAAACATTTACACTATTTACAAGTTATATACATAAATTAACTACATAACAATTTTAAATTATATAAAGTTCAGACTGAATTTCAGTTTGAGGCTTTCCATTAAGTTATATCCTGGTTAATTACTTTTTCACTGCAATTCTCAGATGGTTTTCTGGTTTGCTTATCACACTCCTTTCAAAAGGAATGAAGTAAAATTTACATGTTTGTCAGACTCTAGATAATAATCTAGAATAGGTTACTATATTTGAGACTTTTTCAAGGTTTATTTTGATTTAATTTAAACTCTATAACATTTACTATTTCTGATCAATCTTGGTAATAATTTGTGAGTTTTGTGTCTTTATTTCTACTAGAAATTAGGAAACAAGAACAGAACTTGGCAAAATATAACAAATACAGTACAAAGTCTTTAATCCGGACTTGTTGGAACTTCAGCGATTTTGGATTAGGGGTTTTTCTGGATTATAGATCATCAATTTAAATCTGGTAAGATGGCATGCAGAAATTATAAAATTAAAAATATGAAACCATAATTTATGAAATAAAGAGCAATTATGATCTAAAGAGTATCAAAATTTACCCCCCCCCCAAAAAAAACACCTTAATATTTATTTGTTTACTTTATTAAACATTTCTTTCAATGTAAAGTTGTTTAAGTTGCTTCGTTTTATGTGCTAATACTTTCTCTTTAATTCTATAAACAGACATAATTTTTTGTTCAGTTACAGAGTTCCGCTGTTCAAGTCCTATAATTGCTGTGTCGAGAATACCGACTAACTTGTCAATCGAAATTTTTTCGTTTTCACTAACCTCTCTGTCACTTTCTTCATGCCTTTATCCATTTTTTTGCAGCAATTACACTTTTTGCTTGATGGACATCGAAACATGCTTTCACTTTGTAGATCCTTTGGCAGCTCCAGAATCATAAACTCTTTTTGACATAATCGAAAGTTCAAGCTTACTTTTTATAAAATTGTTTTATTAGTCTGCAAAAAATAATAAGCGAGATCCAATTAGAAGATTAAGGAACAAAGCAATCTGCAATATTAACTGGACGTCCTTATTAAAGACTTTGTACTGTATGAAGTAGCTTTATGTGCCTGTAGGTCAGAATGCAATATTTGATAATCTATTTTCATTAATAAAATAATAGTAATGAATAATTTAATGAAATAATAATAAGGAATTCATAATAATATTGATGACTATTAGAGGATTAGAATATGATACATTACTGTTAGATTTTGAAATAAACTTAAAAACAATAAATCTGTTTCTTTTTTCTTAATTTTGTTATTGTAATATTAAAAAGAAAATCAGAGATATATTAGTTGTTTGATTATTTAACTTTAACAAATATTACTTTGCACTATCGGGACAAAGAAGGTTTATCTGTAGAGAGAATTTTCTTTAAAATTGGGTATTGCTTAAGTTAGCAGGCAAAAAATTCTCCAAATACCCATACAATTAATTCATTTTATACCTGCAGTGTGAAGTCTGATAAGGTAATTTCTTAAATCTTTGCAGTTTCGTGGTGCCCATAGAGAGAGCTTTGAGGTTTCTTTTTAATATTTGCTGAAGAGAATTTTAATATATGATTTAAAATTTTAGAAAATATAAATTCACCAAAAATATTTTTCAGGACAGTTTTAAATGTTTATAAAGAATTCTATGTAAATTTTGTTTCATAGGCTGATTTCGTTCAAAATCATTGTTATAAGTTTGATTTTTCCTTGATTTTAAATGAAATGCATATACATATATTCTACATAATAAATTTTCTAATTTATTTTAAAAAGATTAATCTTTCGTACTTTTAAATATGTTTTTTATATTTCTTTCAGTGATCAAAACAATTAGCCAGGAATATTTTCAAAACAAAATTAAGAAAATTGTTTATAACAAATTTTTCATAAAGTATCCTCTTATATGTAAAACATCATGTGAAAAATTGATGTGTCAATTAAATTATCCATGGACCAGTAATCTCAAATGCTGTCTTTATCAATTTGTCCCATGAGTAATACTAATCCAAAAAATTTCTGAAGCTCATTAGATGTAACTGGCGTCCAGTCGCTTTCAAGATTTCTTTTTCCGCTTATATTTGGCCACAACTCTAAGATTTGAGAAGAATATCGATTAGTTTCTCTGGTTAAAATTTTAAACAATTAATCTGAAAAATTTAAAAAATGAACAGCAAGATGAGTTTCTGAAAATTCAGTCTTTATACCAGAATTACCAATAAAGGTCAATATGTTAGCTTTGTTGTGCTCATTTGGTTGTCTCCATTCAAATAAATTATTAGCGTTGCTTTGAAGTCATCGGCAACTTTATCTTCATTAAAAGATTGATTAAAACATATTTCTTCAATATCTGAACAGTGCGAATCTGTGTAAACAAAAGTTTCCCATCTAAATCTCTTAGCAACTTATTAATTTCGTCCTGACTGAGACCTTTGAAAAAGAACTGAATAACAGCGCGAGGAAAAAAGTTACACTGAAATCACGAGAAAAAGCTCTAATGTTTGAAAGAGATAGCATCTGTTTTATTTTCAAGCACATTGGTGCAAGACGTCTTCGCCAAAACATAGCCAACCAGATAAGAAACGGAATACAATGCATAGCCAGGGGCTGCTATGAACAGGAAACTGGACCACCTAGAGATTCTTAAGACAAACAGTTACTCTAAAAAGGAGACAGAAAGGCTGGTACAACAGTTGTACCACAGCCGGCTTAAAAGCAAGTAAATTTCGCGATACAACAGTTGTACCGCTGGCTTTAGAAAGTTAAGGAGCAAAATTTTTTTCCTGAAAAACCTAAGGACTTTTAAGGACCAGACAAACCACCTTGGAAGAATGGAACTTTTTAACTTAACAAGAAATAATGACTATCTATAAAATTAAAGGATTAGCACACACACACACACACACACACACACACACACACAAAAAAAAAAAAAAAAAAAAAAAAATAATAATAATAATAATAATAACAATAATTACTAAAAAAAATAAATATTGAATTTTTTCCCCTTTAAGGTCATATATGCCTTATTATTTTATAAATTACAATTTTCTATTTTTGATTAAAAAAAATTAAGCCATCTTTTCACATTTAAGCTAATCTAAAACACGGAAATTTCTGATATCAGGAATTATTGAAATCCTGACAATTCAGGATCTCAGACTTTGCACTGTAAATACACAACAGCTGATAAAACTACAGGATTGACCAAAATCCTTTTTTCTCTATTTATTTCCCACAACGGCTTTTTCATTCAAAGCAATTTTCTTAATTTGCTATGTGACAGATATCAAATCAATGGAAATTAAATAATAATAAACCAAATAAAAATTTATTTTTGTGCATCCATCTTTACACTGATTTTTTTTTTTTTTTTTTTTTTTTTTTTTTTTTATACATCATACTGTATTATTTCTAGAAAGGGAGAAAAATAATAATTGAAATGAGGGAGAGTGGAAAAGATATATGCAGTGCCATGACTGATAGAAAGCGGTTTGTAAAATTTAAAGCTGAAGATTTCTAGTAAGACAATGCTTCATGACAGATGGTAAACCAGCTGAAATTGATAGCAATCAAATCCAGACATTAATTAAGAATAATTATTGAATATCAGCCTAATAGCAAAATTATGTTAATTGCTTTGATGTATGAGTTCCACATAAATTAAACAAAAAGGGGGAGGAA
Organism: Stegodyphus dumicola; assembly: GCF_044657685.1. Classification (NCBI taxonomy): domain Eukaryota; kingdom Metazoa; phylum Arthropoda; class Arachnida; order Araneae; family Eresidae; genus Stegodyphus; species Stegodyphus dumicola. The sequence goes on from NC_140776.1 coordinate 143,889,887, forward strand.
GAAAATGACTTTACATATATTTCTATGCAATTTTTCTATTTTAACGTAATGATAATATATTATTTTTAAAATAAATTTGGATGGATGATGAACAGTGGATATTTACTTTGATGTAGAATGGGAGAAATTATGGGACAAGTGAGATGGTTCTATTCAGTTACTGGAATACAGTAAAGACACCGATATTTGCCCAAGCAGAGGGGTACCTTTATGAAGGACTTACTGAGGGAATTTTGCTCATATTCACATTATACACCAGGAAAACAAAACAAAACAAAACAAAACAAAAAAAAAAAAAAAAAAACCATGCAGCCAGCCAATTCACCTGGAATTAAATACAAACCAGGTGAAACTATCAGTATTCAAAGGTCTTGACCACTCAGCCTCTAGTGGTACAGGCAAGTGAGGTCAAACACCACCAAACAAATCAAAAAGACCAGTTTTATTCCAAAACGGTGATGTGTATAGGTGCATGGTACTCAATGGGATTCTTCTGTTATTAGTTCCTTTCCAAAAATTAAAAAATTAACTCCAAGTATTACTTCATAAGACTTCTAAAAGCAGGAACTGAATTCAGAATTAGTCAATGACAAAAGCACACACAACTTGTTAAAAAAAAAAAAAAAAAAAAAAAAAAAAAACTTCTATCAGGATAACATAAAACTGAATGTTTCTTAGGTGACTGGGGGAGGGCAACAATTCATTTCACGCTTCACAAAATATTTTTATTGAGAAAAAATTCAGTTTCTTAGTATATTGTGCATGGCACCAGGTAAAATTTTCTAAAAACAGTTTCTATTCAAAAAAATAAAATGTTCTGGGGGAATGAAATTATGAAAGTAATTAAAGATGGGAAAATATAGTAGAACAAAATATGAATATGTTGCTCAATAAAGTTATTCATAAAAATGAAAAATGGGTATTTTATTTTTGTTTGAAAAATACATGAACTTTTTGGCCATATTTTAATACTGGAGAAATTAAAAGAATTTTCTCATTTTCATAACATAATACAAAAGAAACTTACCAACTGATCCACCAGTAGATAGCTGGCAAAATTCATACAATCCATCAAACACAGGACAATCCTCACCAACATTAACTAGAGGGAGGAAAAACAAAAGAACTACTAAAAGAAAGCCTTTCAAATTATAAATTTTAGGAATAAAACTAGCTTAGAGAATTAAGTTTAAAAACGTGTGGTTTTCTATTACAACCTTTCATACACATGAAAATTAAGTGAAATTTAATTAACTTTTATTTTAAATATGAATAATTTCACGTCATTTAAGAAATAAAACTTAATGAGCAGTTTTAGTTTATTTTGAACTTTTTAACATATTTAGATTTTATAAATGCTTCCCCAACTGAAAGTTATATTTTATAGGCTTTTAAAAGAAAAAGAATAAATAAATACAAATGACTGATTTATCATTAAATTATATTGACACAGAAATACAATTGACACCTATTGCAGCCTGATGAGAGTATGGTAAATCTATTTTAGCTACATCGATCACTTATATATTCACCTTTCTATGCAGTTACACAATTTAGTACTTTATTTAAAATAGCATTTTTATGATGAAAAAGAAAGACTATATAGTCACTATTATACATATAAAAACGAAACTTTATTTTTAAAAAAAAAAAATAGTGCACATACACTTTGCTCTTTGATAAAGGATCTTACAATGAAAAAGGAATCAGAGTATCTCTCCGTATGTAACAATTGTCAATACTAAAATGATGGTTGGTTCCATGGCACAACTTAAAACAGTTAAAATCCAGTCTTTTCAGAATTACATAAGGGAAAGTTAAGAAAAAGCATCTACACTGATAATATACACATCCCTGAAAAAAATTATGTGGTGCACACAAAATGGCATTTCTTGGGAAAATATGGCTCTGCATATCGTTTAACGAAGGGGCAAACAATAAAGGGTCTCAATTTCTTTAATGTTCTTTCTGCATTTCAGGGTTTTTCTCTGATCATTATCAGTGTTTAATGCATATTATCCTTAATCATAGAACAACCCTGTAATAAAAAGACAGGAGACCACTGGGTGAGCAGCTGTGCCGCCATGAAGACTTTCAGCTTTATTGCTCACTCTGTGGGACCACGTTTATTTAAAATTTTATATTACAATAAAAATTTTGATTTTGATATATACATAATTTTGAACTTGACATACATTGACAGAATTCATATAAATATTAACAGAAATTTTGATGGTACGTACGTAGAATATAGAATGCATAATGTATAATACAAATAAAGATTTAGATACAAAATTTTGGTTATATACATAATAAATAAAATAGGATTTTGATGATTTGTTGAAATGCAATAATATTTCACAGTTGATAAATAGTTTATAATTCATAAATAAAAGACAGGAAGAAGTAGCTGTAGAGCTTACAGCTCTTGCTAACAGAGAAATCAGCCTTTTCATTACCAAAAATATTACGACTCAAAATCAGCTGATAAAATTTTCCCAGGTTGATTTGATTAACTGCAGATTTCCTTTCCACAATGAACAGTCATTTCCTTGGAGGAACAAACAGCAAGAATGGAAACCTTACAGGCAAATGGGAAAAGCACAGTCAGATATTGCCAACAATAGACGATAACGATCACCTGTAGGAAGTTTGTACTTATAGTGCTCTAAACAAACCTTACAGTAAAATCGGAGAGCCTTAGAAAATCACATACAGCTTTTTTGCAAAGAAAAAAAAATGACACATGTCAAATACTTTTGCAGCGACGACTATTTAGTGGATTGTGCAGAGAGACCTACGAATGTTTTACTTAAGAATTGCGGATAAGTAGTGAGATCAGAATTCTACAAGAACAACTTGCACAACTTTGGTGGGACCTACACAGGCTTTCATGGTTGATGGCATAAGATGTAAGTACCCAAAATGGAAATACAAATTTACAAACTCTAAAAAAAATATCTGAAAGATTTCAGATTTCATATTACGCTCAAACGGGTGTTTCTTTCATTTACAGACACATACACATTTAGAGAGCATTTGGGCAACGTCACGCTGGACTAAAATATTTAAAAACAGCATATCTTTAGAATTTCTGATAGACAGTCTTACATGCTGGAAATAAAAATATTTTATTCCCTAAAATGTTGTCACTGCCCGTTTTGAAATTGTTGAGTTTCTTAAAAAAAAATTCATTAAAGTTTTACAAATTATGAAATAGACAATAAATTCGAGCTGCCAGGTGTCCATGTTTGGGTAGGAAATCTGTTGTTTTTACACATTGCGAGAAATATACATAGATTTATGTAGGTTATTCATTATTTAGTTTCTTTAAGTATAACAGAGGGCAATAATATTTGGTGGCAACAACTTGAACAGTGGTACAGCTGTTTATAGTGATTAGATGCAAAATGCCGTTTTGAGACTAACAGCCTTTCTGGGTTAATGGCTATTTGGGGCTAAAAAGAGCAGAACAGAAAAGAAATCAGCACCATATCTCTGATATTTTCAAAGAAATTTCAGAAGAAATATGAAATATATATAGTAAAAGCCGGTTACAGATCAGGTATGGCAGAATTTTTAGAATTTAGTGACACACAGAACAACAAAATCTAGAAATGGCAAAACTTTTAGAATTTAGAGCAGGCATTGAAAGCAGAATTTAGATAAGCACTAGGCAGCTGAATTTAGGATCAACAGAGATTGCATCAGGTGGGAAAATGGTGATAAGATCAGATGCATTTTTGATATTTTCCATGCTTCTGTCTAGTGAAAAGTAGAGAAAATAAAGAGAAGATAAATATATTAAGATTCTAGTATCAGAAGTAATACATTCAAATATTATGTTTTCATTGTTCCTCCAGATGTTCTCCCAAAATTAATAATTTAATTGCAAACTTTCTGTACAATACACATCCACTACGTGTCGATACCATTCGATACATTCATTTTTTATTTTGTCATATATTTCTCGAATCTTCTAGAATCGTGGGTCTATAAATCTTACCTTCAAATGCTCCTAAACTTTCCAAGCTACAGTGTCTAAAATCCTAAAGAAAAATTACTCCTACGAATTCTTTAACAACAAAATGCTAGAAATATTTTGGGAAAAAAATCGGAGCGGAAAAGTGTAAAAGTAATTTTATAGAGAAAACTGATGCATATTCTGAGAATTCTGAATATTCTTAGATATATCACGGGAAAAACTCTTACCATAAAAAAATTAAAAAGAAGATATTTTTAATTAATTACATAGCTATTTTGCTTTTGCTAAGAACTGTTTCATAACTTGTGCTTTATAGCCTTATACCTCGTTTATTTTTCAGATTCAAAATATTTATAAGTTGCCAAAATGAAACTTTATAATATGACAGCGAAAAATAGAAATGTTTTATTTTAATGTTATTTTTTAAATATAACTTCAATATATTACCATTATTTTAATAAAATTTATCAATGTTACGATGTTTTAAAAAAAATCGTTGAAAAATTCTCAGATTTTGGAATTAAAAAGTTTCTATAGAAACTAATCTTAAAATCGCCAAAATTTTGAAAAGTCGCCAAATTTAGAACCGTTTAATAAAAGAATTCACATTCTCCAAAACAAAAAGTTGTTTAAGAGCTCTTTACTAGAAAAAAAAAAATGAATTTCGAAATGCTTATGTTTCACTTCTTGCTTATGAACATTTATGAACATTTATGAACATTATGAACATTTATGAAACATTTATGAGTATCCCATCATTTATATTAGAAATAGAAACAAATTATAACTCATAAATCCATTCAAAAGATTACCATATATACGGCAGTGAATCGCCAAAAATATTCTTCAAAATGCTAATTCACACTCAAAATGACCGTCGTAAAAACAAACAGAAATTTCAGATGATTAAAATTAAGGACCTTCTGTTGATTTTGGCCAAAATTAAGGACTTTTAAGGACCAAAAATTGATTCAAAAAAATCTAAGGACTTTTAAGGACTCTTAAGGACCGTACAAACCCTGGAATCTGAATTTAGGAAAAAGCTAAGAATGGTGAATTTAACTTTTCACACATACCGGAGGAAGAGTGAAAGGACTGTTAAAGCAATTCTGAAAAATATCCCCTAAACAACCCATAAAGAAAAAATTAATAACAATATAATTTAGCAACATGAAATTTTCCAATTCTTAAAAGTAAAGCAATTTACGAGAACAACTGTAAACAGTATTGAGAAACTTCCCACATATTTTCTTGAACTAGAGTAAAACAAAGTTGGTCTATCAAATTTTAAGGTGAACAACATGTGTATTAATGTACATACCGAAGAATACTAGTCTAAGAAGATGGAGCTGACCCAATGCTATAAATGCCAGGGCCACACTTATAAACTGTACTTCAATATCACTAGCTGTGAGATTTGCAGTAAAACCACCAAAGTACTGAATGCTCTAAGCCAAAAGAAGAAATCCCTGTTTGTATTTTCTGTAGCAGACCTCATGTCAGCAGCTATTGTAGTTGCTGAGAATATAAACAGAATTTTCTAAAAGCTCTAAGAAAACACTGAGTAAAAAACAGTAAATCAAATACTGAAGAGCAAAGAAAACTTTCCGGAACTATCAAAAAATTCAGAAGTCACCACTTTCACCCAAAAAAGAAAGTCCACAAAAAAATGCAGAAAAATCAAATGAAGAGAGCTTAACTGATATAAACTGGGTAAGCATGATAAAAGAAATATTTTCCCTTTAAAAAGACCCAGAGATAGCAAAGTCACCTGTAGAAATGCTAACCACCACAATAAGACCAACAGAACTATTCCTGAATTAGTTCATTCAGCTTTGCATCAGAGAAGAAAATTTTAACAGAATTATCAAGAAAGGGAGAGTAACCACATCTGAGTCACCAGATGATGGCATAAACTTTGCTTTTTTCACCTTATTGATGAGGGCACTTCGCACTCATAACATCCTATTTAACACCACTGGCATTAGGATAATAATTCTAAAGCACAAGTAAATAGCAATTTCTAGCTAAAATATTTTAATAGAAAGGAAAGTATGTTATAAACGATTTTCAAAAACTGAAGCTATATTTTTGCAAAAATTAAATTAAAAATATCTAAGCTCATAACAGAACTTTTCATTTTTAATTTTATACACTGCATTTCCATTAATTCAGAAATCTTAGCTAATATTATTTCATTTACCTTTTTATTTTACTTCTTGCATTCTAAAGGAATTTAAATTTCAACACATAAATATATGTAATATAACAAAAGTTACATGACACTGAAAACAATCATAATGTAAAACACTGTAATTAAAAAAAATGAAATACGAATATGTTAATACCACTTACATCTCTGCATTTGTTTGTTATATTCCGACATGTTATCAGGCCGAATACTTCGCAGAAACCGAACATAATCATCACTATGATATTTAGTCATTTCTTCTTGAGTGGCTTTATGTGGTCTCTACAATTAAAAACATAATATCAATAAAATCACTTATTCAATAAAATGCACTCTTATTTTGAAATCGTTAAAATTATCAAGCATGAAAAATCTTAAATAACATCAGAAAATTTATTTTGAAGGATAATTACGAATTTTTTAAATTTATTTGAATTTTGCCAACTACTGATATTTGAATTGGCATGAAACATTTATACAGCACAAAGTCCGAGATTTGGATATCCAATACCCAGAATGATATAAAATCTGGAGTTCAAAGCCAACTACTTTTTTTTTTTTTTTTTAATGCTTTACGCATGCGCATTTAATCTCCCCTGCACATAATAAAACATGTGGAGAGTTCGATTCTTAATTTCACTTCAGCACTAAATAAAATATCTCATTACTGAAGAAAAATCATTTTAGCATAAATTTGTATGATCAATAATTTGGCTCCGTAGATGTATATCTGCTTGGCATACATTTCAAACCAAAACATTCTACATAGACACATCGCTGATTTTACACCTACTAATATTTTATATTCCTGATGCAAAACTGGCGAATCATTTATTTATCATATTTTGCTTTCATTACTGCATGTTTATCAACACAAGACAACTTGAATAATGACTCATGTAGCAATGCCTAAATATTTTTTTTTTATGTTAGTAATTGAATAATAAAGAATATGGTAATCTTTTATGTTGACATTATGCTTAGCGATAATTAGAGATTTAAGTTCAATGTACTGAGAAATGCTGACGAGGAAAAATTTAATAAAAATTTCTTTCCATATACAAAAAAATAGATTTTGTTAATGATACTCACTCATAGGCCAAAAGATTAAATTTAGTGCTGTTTGAATTAAGAATAACCAATTTGTTACTCATATAAAGCCAGAATCAGCGCTAGGGCTTGTATGTCCAGACCGGGTGGCAGAATTTAGGGAAGATAAGGAGAGGCGCTTGGTAGCATAATTTAAGACTCACGGAGACTGCATAAGATATCTAACGCTGGCCCTCAATAAGCCTTAAGTACATGTGGGAATTTATTTATTCAGGACTCATGTAAGCATGTGCAAGAAATAGACATAAGCATAATAAATAACTAAACTAATACAATACAGGCTTAATTGTCTCATTATATGATAGAAGCAAGATAAAATTTAGCGGAACAACTTGTCCTTAGTTGCCAATCTCATGATACATAGCCAAGTATGTACAGAGAACAACAGCTAAATTTTATGATGATAGTTGTTAATTTTAAAGGTTTTCATATATTGCAAACCAAAGATGAGATTTTCTAATTAACAGATTCTGTAAAGAAATGTGGAGAAGCAGTCGATATAAAAGAAGTTTTTCATTGTAATGACAATGCTCCTCAATCATCAATCAATTAATCGAGGGCGAAATCTGTAGTATGATTCTAGATCCAGAAAATACGGCTACCAATAGTGAGGGAAAAAACAGAGAGGTTATTAAAAACGAACAAATTTCGATTGACAAGTCAATTGGAATTCTCGACACAGCAATTACAAGACTTCAACAATGTAACTAAACAAGAAATTATGTCTGTCTACAAAACTAGAAAGTATTAGCACAAAAAAATGAAGCAATTTAAACAATCTACATTGAAAGAAATTTTTAATAAAGTAAATAAATATTAAACTTTTTTTTTTTTTTTGTAGATTTTGATACCCTTTAGATCATAAATGCTTCATTATTTCATGAATTACAATTCCAGATTTTAATTTTATACTTTCTACATGCCATTTTACTAGATTTAAACTGATGATTTAATACCTGGAATCATTGAAGTCCCGACAAGTTTGGATGTTGGCAAACTAATGGCACGCGGGAAAAAATTTGGGGCGCTATATGTTTTGAGGAATTTAGGTACTTACTATCAGCAAAGTCAGCTGACACCAGGACACCTTCAAAACCATTTCTCTTGCAGGTAGTGATCCTGCTAGCCCTGTCCTTTCATCTGAAAGGGCAACTAGTCATTCACTTGTTTGGTGCGTGCTTACGACAGCCAGAATCACAGTCTTGATCATTTTTTAACTAATTTCATTAACAGAACTCCATGCTTACATTTGTGTGAATTATATTTACAGCTAAGCATTATTAAGCATGGCTATTTTGACAAAACCAAACACTTACTAAGCATACAGATATTTGTATGGCTGCTATAAATTCACTTGCTGAGAAAGAAATAAGATTGTTTCGATAACAATTGATGTTGCTTCTGATATGGTGATCTCATTCGTGATTCTGAGGCTAAACTTCACGTTTTCAGTAAAGATCTTGTTTCCAAAAACAAATTTCTCAAACTTGAAAAAATTTACTAGCAATTTGGATTTATAAGATAATCGACTTTCATCAAGGTTTTCGCAGTTTACAGAGTTTATCGGGAACACTCAAATTTATTAGGTACCCTCATGTGAATCCATTTGATAAACTCAGCTTGTTTAAGTATGACTGGTTGGAAACTGAAATGCAAAGCTAATTGATTTTCAGTCTAGGGCAGTATGGGTTCAAAAACTTATTGGAAGAGTTGGAATAGAATTAGAAAGACTACTACGCAATATAAGCAAAAATGGCAATACTAAAATTGTGAGAATATGGAATTCAATTCCAGACACATATAGCTGTCTGAAAAAGTCTGTTTGCTATTTTGACAATAATTTCATCTACCTACGAGCTATTATTTTCAGAAATGAAAATAATTGATAATAATATGATTGCTGTAGAAATGTCTGTTTACGATTGCAAGTAGAGTATTAATGCTGAAGTATTTAATTTTATTTATTCCCCCCCTCACTAGTCCCCAAGTTAATAATATATGTTAACACATCATGGCCATGTTAAATATTTCTTTAAAAATTTGGCAGATTGATGTATGAAGGTTCACCATCTTGGACTTAGGACAATAAAATAAGATACTGCAGCACAAAAAATACAGCACACGTATAAACATTTCATATCAAATTAAGATATATACAGTTATGAAAGTATAAAAAATGAAAAGTCAACTTTGTACTCTAAGGTAAAAAAAAAAAAAAAAAAAAAAAATTGTTTTAGTTACAGGTAGTGCTCGACCAGCAAGTTCAGTTCCAATTGTCCCAATGTAAGTCGATTCTGACCTAAGCTGGCAACTCATTTTGTTATTGATAGGTTTAGTACCAAATTAGGCTTTTATTTAACATAAAATAGGTTTAAAAATGTATAAACTTATAAAACATTTATTAGCAATTTATTATTTATGTAGCGCATAAAATTATACATACCTACATGCATTACATAGATACTATTTTATAAAATTAATAATTGTTCTTCCTTTAAATTAGTTAGCATAAACTAAATCACAAAACCATACAAATTAGGTCCTTAACTGAAAATTATAGGCGAGTAATTCATTTGAATGATTCACTGCAACCAAGAATAGTTTCTTTAATCAGAAAATTCATCAACATTGTCTTTTTTTCCCCTTCTCTTAACACATTCACTGCTGATCATGCACTGGCACATGACTGGCATTTTGGCTGAAGAGCCAATCACACTCTTGCGTGTGGTTTTGGGTGATGTCTCAGGTGCCAGTTGTGCACTAGCGTGGGAAAAGCAATATCTCATTGTTTATTTTCAAGTTCAGTCAGCACTACATTTTGAATATATACGATGGTATTGGTGTGGAGTGAAGGTTAGAAACTAATTGTAAATGTATGTAATTTGGAATGGAAACAAAGTTTCATTTTGTGCAAAGATCCTACACAAATAACATTCTGAAATATATCATTGTAACTATCTTGTAATAAATTCATTTGTAATATATATATTTGTTTGTGACATAGTTTGATACCAAAATAATGCATACTGTTAACTTATTTTGATTCACTTTTAAATGCCACACGCCAGTGTGCAATGCAGCACAGCAGAAGTAATTTTACGTTGGTCGAACATTCTGACAAATGCCTAAACAGGTTTGGCGACTATGTGGAAAAGTGAAGGCCGGATGTGTCTCTTGATTCTATTGTTAATAAATATCTTTTCATTTGCCTTGTAAACTTTTTTTTGGATCACTCCTCGTACCTCTAATGTCGAATACATGCTGTTTACATAGTAATAACATTTTATGCTTAAAGGCTTAGTAATCAATGTGGTGCACATAATCTTTTATTACCTCTTTTAAACCACATTTCTTATAATATGCAAGTCGGCATATGGTACAATCTATTTCTATGACACAGCATTAAATAGCAACACAACCTCACATGACCAGCAGTGAAAGTGTTAATATATTTATTTTCCAACACACAACTGCTTCTTGAATTTGCTTTTCTGATTTGGCAAAATAGTAAGCAATTTGATCAGTATTTTCAAGTAGTTGAAGTCATTGATTTAATTTATAAAATGCTTCAGATAATCCTTTTGCAGGAAACTGTTTTGACAATTTCTCTTCTTAAATTTTCTTGTTATTCCTTTCTTTTTTTAATTATTTAATGCTGATAATTAATCAAATTTTCAACAGTAACTTCATTTTCTTCAAGATTGACTAATTCTTCCAAATTCTCGAAACTGACATCTAGATCCAGCATACACGTATAACTGAACTCTACTTCTTCACCAGTTTAGTTGAGGATAATACATTCATTATGCTTTTCCAATCTTTCTGATAGTAGCAACTTTTTTCTAATTCATTGTTCCAATACTTGTTTTTTAAGAGGTTCCTGTATTCTGGATTCATTGACCAATATGATGTTTTTTCCAAAACTCAAGAACTCTGCATCAAGCCCTTTTTGCAAATATTTTATACCTCCACAGTATTCTACAACTTAACACAAAATGCAAAAAATTAAAAATAAGCAACACTGGCAAAGAATATATTACATATTTAAGAAGCACACCAACATAGCAAATATGCTGTGTTGTGTTAAAGAAATGCATGTACATATATGTTGACAGTAAATTTCAATTAGAAGGTATTTAATTTTAGTTTCAGGTCAAGGCAACATATGCCACGTGCTACCTATAGCTTCAAAAATGATTTAACAACAAAAAAAGATGCTATGGGAAAAAGTAAATTCTACATAATACTAAAAACAAATCGGATATCAAAACAGTGCGCATTCCTTCCATAATATATAAATTATGCAGACTATTGAAAGATACTTTAGGTGTTATATTAATACATTAAATTAAATATTTATTACTTTTAAGATCACAGATTAATTTCAGATACACATGTTGTACTATGAATTCTTGATCCAATAGCTCCACAGCTTAATAAATTTAACAAAAAGCAAAAGTTTTGATAAAACCAAAAATTTTCACATCACATATGTTAAGTTTATTTGCACAAGTACTATTTGCAAGTTGTATTTTTTACAACGTATAATACAGCCTTGCATCATAAAATACATTTACATTTTATTAATATTTCTTTTTAACACATTTTTATTTAGTTCAATTATGCATTTATAAAATTAGTTGACTTATTTTTGCATTATTTATTTACTGTATACATAAAATTAAATATGCAACAATAATGTGCATTATATATAGTATATATAAATCAGATGCAGAATATATATAAAAACTTCTAACTGTAATTTATAATACCTTAAGTATCACTTTCAATATGGTTACCTCTCTTTATGTCCTAAAAATACCAAGTTGATTATAATAAGTCTTCCTGAACTTCCTTAATCATTTTCAAATTAATCTTTGTTACATGATTCTTATATAACACTCATGACACACATTTACATAACACAAAAACTGTTTTAACCAATAATAATGCTAAATTTTGCAAACCAAAACCTTATTTAACCAATTGAAATAAAGTAGAACTATAACATCACTAATAACGAACTCTTCTACGACAATTTCAATTACTACTGGTGGTCGCAATTTTGAACATTTCTTGTGAATACTGTATTACTGCAAAGAAGCCCTTTGCGTTGATTTTGTAAATAAGCTAATTTTCCCTCCCATGTCTTTTTTGCATTCGTGCTTTAACATGTCACTTTAGACCCTACATTCCTATACAAAAAATACATGTTTTAGTATGCTCAACCAACCCTCTAAGTTTGTTCCATGATCATAGAATCACCATGTATTTTTATCACTCTCAAAACAATAATTATATATGCTTCTCCTTCATCAGTACTGTGTAATTTCACCATCACTTTACACTTCGGCATTATTTAAAATTACAATAAAACAGAACAATATGAAAAGGCAAACACAAGCATTCGCATATATTAAAATAAGCACGATAATCAGTATTTGTCGCAACTGCATCTGACTGAACAGACAGAGATACTGATTGATATAATAATTTAAGATTTAAATGAAACAACAGAGATTATGGTTAATCCGAAATTTCTAATTACACAGAAAAAAGTATTGCTGTTTTACTCTTTATAATAATACACATTACAATTAATTAAGATTATTACAGAGAAATCCTGCATAATAAAGGCAATAACCACTGTCTAGTAGTACTCTGAACTTTCTCAATTAAATGATATGCTAAGAATTTCATGCTGATTCATATAAACTAAACTTTTGTATTTATGGCATTTGACATATTAAAGTACTCACATATTCTTAAATTTTATTATAATACTTATTTTAGCTAGTTGAAATTTATAAAAATTTTACTTTACATATAAAATCAGAGATGAAATAATAAAATACATATCTTACATAGATTTCCATTTTTCTGTAAAGGCCATAATTCAAGATTAAATTATGAGTCATGCGAATGCGATGTGGCTTCATTGGGTGACCCTGGCCATAGTAGTAATTCCCAATATCACCTAATACATAAACATTCAATATATGATATAAAAGATATATACTTTGATATACAGTTTGCAGTAAAAAATTTTAAAACAAAAGTACTGAATAAAAATCAAGCTATTTTGTAAACAGAAGCTCCATAATAAAAAATTAGCAAAATACTCAACATAGAAATAATTTTAAACTGGGAAAAAAAAAAAAAAAAAAAAAAAAATCGGTTCAAATTTTCCTTTGTTATTGTAGCAATCGTGGTGGTATGCTTGCCTGGTACCGCTTAGTATGTAGTTGCTTGCTTGTGTCGCCATCTATTGACATCAACACAAATACAGCAGCACATGAAATTCACATGCCCTTGAAGATGATAATGACCCTAGGATTCAATGCTGTGTCTGTTATAGAGTCAAATATCATACCGCTGTTGCAAAAGAGCTCCCTGTGACATATTCTGATATACGAACAGCTTTGTAATGCGAGCATTTGATTAGCTCCCAAGATCGCAACATTATTAATGTATAAAAAAATATGAAAAAATTGCATAAAATCCTCAATTTTAAGCGAATAAAAAATGGCAACAGATTCAGTCTTTCAGGAGGGATTTCTGTTACTGTATTTACTTACGTATAAAATTAACATTTCTGCACACCTTTTATTGAACATTTCATATTTTATATTACAATATTGTAGACATATTTTATTATAATTTACATTTGCTTTCATTCATATACAAAATGTACATACAACCATAGTTGTATCATTATTTGACTTTTGGACCACTTCTTGATTCTAAAGAAATTAAAGCAACTTGCAACTCCTGATTTAAATGATTTGAACATCACACTAAAATCTAAGCATTACAAAGCTGATGCTTTTTTTTTTTTTTTTAAATCTCTATTCCAGTAAGTAATCTTATTTTTCTCCAAAACAAAATTAAAATTTTTCTAAAATTGAATGTTGAAATACCTATTGTTATGTATGTGTTATTTTTCACATAATCATAACAGCCAGATGTGCTGCTAGTGAGAACACTCTGGACTTGCTACTTTGTATGCTTAATCGTAACACATTTATTGTAAAGTACAACCAAAAATATAAATTACTGTTACTTTTAGACTTATTCTCTGAAATGGAAAGTTTTTGTTACAGTGTCTCAAAACTGATGTATTTGTTTTCAAAAACAGGATTACTAGATGTTTGTTTTGCCCAATTCGGCTTACCTTTCTTTCCTTATCAATGCAACAACCAAGAAATACATCTGTATAAAAATGCTGTGAATTTATATTTCTATGAAGTTTTGATGAAAATTGAAAAAGCATTCTGAATACTTTTCCATCCATCTTGAATCCCAATTTCTATAACTGAAGAAAAATTTTTTTTGAAGAAATAGTATTAGTTTTTTATTTAGTTTTCTCACTATTATTTGGATTTTCACAATGGATATGAACAAATTAAGTGAAAAATAATAACATAAATTAACTGACAATTAATTAGCAGAAGAAATGGAGTTTTAAACCAGCGGTTCTGAACCTTTTGACTAACACGTACCACCAAAACAAAAACTGAAAACCTTTAGTAAAACCACTACAAAGTACTACTACCATCACCCCACGAACAAAGCTCAGATCGCATAAATTTACGATTGTTAAAGAAAAAACATCAATCAGGATGTTAGGGTTTTACGTTTTGAATTTAATAGTTCAAAATACTTTGCTTCTTTGCATACCACTTATATTTCTCTTGTGTACCACCAGTGGTACACATACCACTGGTTGAGAACTCCTGTTTTAAACAATATAAAATCAACAATATGATTTTATGATTTTTTTTTTCAAACTAATATGCATAATGAAATTACTAAGAAACAAATTTCAGTCCATCTCATAACTTAAGTCACAGAAACAGAATTTGTAATGACATTAGAAGCCAGGTAAGCTCCCATGCCTAAGATCATGGAGGTAGGAAGTAAGATGGAGTAGCCCTAAACAGGTTTCTCCCGTACCCTGCTCTGAAGCACTGGTGATCCCTACGTGGCGACCAAAACATTGCGTCATTTACCATTAAGATCAAATGGGTTTTGACGCGATCGGATGTAAATATTTTGTAATTACGTCGTAAATATACATATAAATAAATATACAGTCAAAAGTTGTTACTTCGGACACCCATAATCCGGAATGATCTATAATCCGGACCTCAAAGCTACAAACTTTCTGCGCATGCGTCGCGTTGACGTATGCACATAGGCATTTACGCGTGCGCGTAAGACCATTACGCCTGCAAATATGCATGTGTGCAAGTGCATAATACGTTTACACATGCGCGTTTAATGCATAACGGACGGTATAAGCTAAGCTAAAATTATCTAATTCAGTTAATGTTGCAGATTGCGTTGTTTCTTAATCTTCGAATTGGATCCGGCTTATTATTTTTTGCAGACTGTTAGAGCAATTTTATAAAAGTAAGCTTGAATTTTCAATTATGTCAAATAGAATTTCCGATATATATTTACTAGTATGTAAAGGATCTACAAAGCGAAAGTATGTTTTGAAATCCGAAATCTGTTTATCAATTTCATGCTGCTCTGCTGCAGGGGGGGGGGGAGAAAAGCCGCGGCACACAATGAATTGGAAGTTGATCTGTCAGCACTATCCTTATCTTCAGGGCAGATGTTTTTATTTTATTTGGCTTATAATTCCTTACTAAATGTAGTATTTCATCTCGATGTACTCCATCTTTGATATAATTTAAATCAAGTTCCTTGTCATTATAATTCGCTTCCGATAATGAAGAAAGTGACAGAGAGGTTATTGAAAACGAAAACATTTTGATTGACAAATTAGTCGGTATTCTCGACACAGCAATTATAGGACTTGAACAGCGGAACTTTGCAACTAAACAAGAAATTATGTCTGTTTAATAGAATTAAAGAGAAAGTATTATCACATGAAACGAAGCAACTTAAACAACTTACATTGAAAGAAATGTTTAATAAAGCAAACAAATAAATATTAAGCTTTTTCTTTTTGTAAATTTTGATACCCTTTAGATCATAATTGTTATTTCATAAATTACGGTTTTATATTTTTAATTTTGTGATTTCTGCATGCCATCTTACCAGATTTAAACTGATGATCTAATCCGGAAAAATCGATAATCCGGAATCGCCGAAGTCCCGACGAGTCCAGATTAACGACTTTTGACTGTATTTTCTTTTTTTCTACAACACTTCAGAGTCCTAAGTATATGAAAACAACATATTTTTAAACAACATTTTATTCTGAACGGAATTAAATGCTATACTTTTCGCAGAACAGTTTTCTCAGAATGGTTTAATTTGAATGAAATATTTTCACAAGTTTACGTTAATTACATTAGGAAAAAAATTAAGGTAATTCGATTTGATTCGGTTAAGGATTACAAAATTAAGATAAAAGTTTATTGTATTATTAAAATTATGCATTATTTCTTTTCTATTTATAGAGCTTCTTCCTAAAATACTTTCTCAATTATGACATGATTTTTTAGCTTCTAAGGCATCTTTTTAATCGAAAACTGTAAGTCGGTTTATAATTAATGCACTATTCGGTCCATTTCAAATTAGAACACCTTTTAATTTAATAGCGAAATACTTTAAATAGTACTTAACCTTCCCTGAATACTTCTGAAAGGGAATAAAGTAAGTATTATTTTTTAATATTATTTTAAACTTGTAACTGACTTATTATAAAATGCAAGGGGAATAATTCTTTTAATTATACTTATTAGATATTTTTACCCTTAATTTCAACAATACATATTCCAAAACTCTTCTTTATTAATTTCTTAAATACACATCTCATAGAAATTGCTTTACAATACCTTTTAACAGATTGCTTTCCAGTATGAACAATTCTTGCTTAAATAGTTTTAAAAAGTATTTGTCAACAAGATGTCAATTTATGTTTACAATTCAATGTTAAGGTTATTATATATTTAGATAATATTTATAATCATTATAAATTTAGATACATTTAATAATTAGATTTCTCCATAGTAACTTTCACAGCTATTTATGAATGAATAAATCCTTTATTTCAAATACATTTATAAATAATTTAATGAATATTTATGTATTTTGTTAAAGGCAGATACATGCTTTTTGCAAGCACATGCATTAATACCCATACATATTTCATATTTTTCATTTCTGGCATGTGCAAATCTTTAATTTCTGTGCATTCACTATATTTTATTTTTAATTAACCCAAATAAGTAAAACATCTAAGCCCAAAGGGATTTTTTTTTTCAGATATATAAAATTAAAATGATGAGTTTAAAATGAGTAGCAGTAAAGCCTCTCCTCTAAAAAATTTTAAAAGGTACATGTTACAATAATATATGGATGTGAAAAAAATTTGTTTTATTTAAAACATTTTGGCATTTGAAACATAAAATAAAAGTAGCGAATACTCTATCAAGGGTATCGAAAGACGTATGCAATTTTAAAGGTACCGTAAGGTATTTTTCATTCTTTAAGCATAACATTTTTGCTAAAATCTATATTTTTGTAGTTCAACAGCTTAGAATTTTATAAAACAAATTCATAATCAAAATCGATGTTGTTATGGCCGCTGATGACATTTTTCTATCTTAGAGACATAGTCTTTTTATTCTTCTGTCATCAATAGATATGGTGCACCTATTTCAGCCTTTTCCTTCTTTGTTTTTTATTGAATTTGTCTCCTGATATCGTAAAACAAAACTTTCGGACTCCAGATGTAGTCACTGAACCACCCACCTGTCTTGCAATTTCAGCATAGGAAAGACCACTTTCTCGTAACACAATAATATTACATCTCTTTCTAGGTGTCCAATCTACTCTTTTATTTGATGTCATTGCTTCTTGACTAAATATTAAAAATTTTTACAAGAATTCCTACTTGTAATTGCAGTGTATAAGAAACAGGTCCTCCTACAGAACAAAGCAAAATAATGAATTGTTTCAAGTGTAAACATCATTTCAGCTTCTACCGGCACTTACTAACATTTGATTGATTCTCAGAACAACAACAGTTATTGGCCAGGAAAGCTAGACATTACAAACCACTTCATAACTGTGTTTTTTATTTATATTAAAGTACATATAACTTTTTTTGTATTGCAAATAGTTGAATTTTGTGTTTTGTATTGAATTCAGTAATAAATTCTCTTTAAAATGATATATACAAGATTGCATTTTGCGAAACGTAACATTTTCTATAAGCATACAAAGTTCAAAAACATGAAAATTTCCAAAAGTGTCCACAATTTTGGCCACCACTGTATGTCTGTGCCAAATATGATTTTCGGATACCTAGAGGGTTTCTGGAGGACCTCCAAGAAAGCGGCAGCCCTAAGCTATAGCTTGTGTAGCTTATACGTAAATACTGCACTGGAAGTATACATGGACACCGAGTTTTTGACTTCTTATTTTGGTTTTGTGTAGTGGCCATCTTGAAATTGTGCCTTCCTGGAGGTGATCTTGGCATCAAACAAGAAACGATTCGCCAAGGTGTACCATACAATAAATTTTTGCCTGCTTCCCCCCCATTAAACTGAATAACAGATAAGAAGATTAATGAAAATATATCTAAGTTATTAATTATGATCTCTTAATCTACAATGTATTAACTGCATGACAAAATATTAGGGTAGAGTAGACTTTAAGGTACCTCTTGTATTATGGCGAAGTTGCTTTTTGATTTCACGCAAAGTTGTTGTTTCATTTATGGTAGCTTGAGTAGTTGAATGTTATGGAAACCCTTTTGTGACGTAATCGGGTGCATGATTCTGGGAATTTTTTAATCATGGGATGTTTTGTAAGCATTTTTCTGGTGTGTGTTGGTTTGATTCTTTAGACGGTAGAATGGCCGAATGGGTACTTTTCCGTTTTGCCGGCGCAAGCGATAAAGTCGCCAATAATGGTACAACCCATGCCAAACGAAATATTCTCGCTGGTAACCTTTTACGCCTCATTTTCAAAACAAGTCGCAGCTTTTTCTTATCAGATTGATTGTTTCTTTCAATACTGGCATATCATTACATAGAATTTTTATCAGATAGTTCAGTTTTATGTTTAAGGCAATTTTCGGTAATTAAGTTAATTAGGATGCAATCACAGCAATGACCCGAAGCCAAAAAATATAGAAAAGGTAAAGTCAAGGGTTAAATTCATCAATTCTAATGAGAATGCATTAGCGAAGTAAAGCACTGCAGTTTTACAGAATTTCTGAGTAAGCTATTCGTACGAATTGAAATATTTCTTGCATTTAAACTTGTGTTCCAAATTAAGATTTAACTTGAAATTAATGTGGATAATTACTAAGAGCATTAGATTTTTGTAGAGTAGTTTACGTGAGATGAGATCGCTTGGGGTCACGTGATATGAACCGGCGAATTAGGATGTTGAACCATGAAAGCTTAGTAAATTCTTAATGTCTTTTTACAAATTTGTTGTCTTTATTTATTGGCTTTTTATAAAATTTTAAGCGATATTAAAATGTTTATGCCTTCTTTTTTAAAAAGAATTCTTAGAACTAACATTTTTTTAATATTTCTTATGTGTATACTGTATGTTGTCTCCAATAAAGTCTGCTTGGTGAGATTTGCGCCGGAAAAACGGAAAAGTACCGCCGAATGTAGTAAGATTAATTTGAAGTTTCTGTACGATTTGGAGGGAAAAGAGCTTTAATTGACTGGTGTGTAAATGAAAGTTTACTTAGTAGCCATTATAAGTGTCCTGTATGTAGGAAGGATATGCGTCTAGTCGAACGTAAAAACCGTTTAGATCAGTGTTTCTCAACCTTTTTTGTGCTATGTCCCACCTAATCCTCTCTAAAATTTTTAAGCTCCCCCTAGCATATACATAATTATTAATATTTAAAAATTGAAATGTTCAAGAAAGAAATTTCTTTTAGGAAGAAATGTCTACGAAATGTTGTGAACAAACACAGTAAGTTAACTTTAAAAACGTGGAGAACTGAAATTCAAGGAAAAACTCATTTTAGTGAAAGTTTTTCATTTTAAGTATTAGTAATTTTTATTATTTAAATTTAGTGAGTTCCTTGCGCTTGATACTTGCTGCAAAGAAATTTTATGTCAGGTTTCAATTTAGATAACTTGAGTCTCAAGTCTCCCGGTTTCATTATATCCAACCGATTTCTTTTTTCTTTTCTTCTTTTTTATTATTTTAGCAGCAAATCATTTATGGCACTGAATCCGCATTCAACAAAATATGAAGATGGAAACAGTAATAGTTCTCTTGCAAATTTTGTTGCATTTGGATATCTGATTCTGGTTTCCTCACAAAGCTATGTCATCGCTCCTTTTATATTAAATAGAGTTTTAATTGACTCATAATTTTGCATTTCTGCGAATTCTTTTTTTTTACTGCATATTTGAAATATCAGCCAAATCCACTAGCATTGGCTGAATCATCCAAGTTGGGAAATCAATTTGTTTTAAGTTACAAAATCTTTTAAATCAGCCGATAAAATTTTCAGATGATCGACAATAACAAGTATAGCGGTAGTCACGTAACATTTTTGGAGCCAATGAGACTTTTCAAAATTTTTGTGATAAATAGTATATGCCTGACATAATTCAACAAAGATAATGAAATCAAATATCTTCCTTTTGCATCGACATAAGTTTTATTTGCTTCTTGAAGTTGTTTATTTAATATATTTAATTTTTCAAAGATAGCGGCTAAATAACCCACAATTGCCTTGTTATCATCCGTTAACAGATTTTTCATCTCAGATTTGTCGCTTATAAAATAACTAAGAGTATCAAATTGTTCCATAAATCTTTCCAAGCAGTTCCTTTTTAACAGCCTTCTTACTTCAGTGTGAAGTACAAGTCTCATATAGTCTTCATTTTGTCCTTTATAAAATAACTTGAAAAGACATTCACATTTGGCCATAGCTTTAATAGCATTGATACACTTTATAAATGAATTTATTACTTCATTTAGAACAGGCGAATTGTTTTTAGCCACCACGTTTCCTCTATGAATATCACAATGCACAAGAAGCATTTCTGGATTCTTATCTTTTATCAATTTTAAGCAATCCTTTTTCTTATTTCCTGCTTTATTTTATTTTTCAACCATCATATTAGGAGCACCATCTGCAGTACAAGATGCATTATATTTTTTATTGGCATATTTTTTATATCTAAGTAATTTTGTAGCTTACTATAAATATCTTTGGAGGTAGTGGTGCCTTCTAATGATTTACAGAAAAACATTTCTTCGGCAAAATCTCCTTTATGAATATATCTTACATAAGTTACAAGTACATAGTTACAAGTTTGACTGTCTCTCAAAGTTGGTTAATCCATTTGCACCGAAAAATTTTTTTCAGCTTTTCAACAAATTGTATTTCAGTATCCTCATTTAATATTTCTTCTGCAAACAGTATTGTTATTTAGAAGCATAGCTTTAACGTCACTGTCATCTTTTTTTAGAACAGTTTTAAATGCTGATATTGATGTTTTGATTCAATTCTCCCCTATAGTTCGGCTTTTCCCAGATTAAGCGATGAGTAATTAAATTTGATAAATAGCCTCAAGAGCATGATTAACAGTTGCATTATGAGCAGTAAATAGAGACTTTAATATTGCTCTTTTTTCAAAAATTTTCCTTAAAGTGTGAAAATAATTCAAATCTGAGTTAATATCAGCATTATGTTTCGCCTTCAAATGTGCCTCAAGACGACCTAGTTTCATTGATTTGTTGGTCAGGCATTATTAGCATAAAAGACAAAAGGTGATCGTTTAATGGACCGGGTACGTAACCAAATTTTAAATATGCCTTCGAATACCGTTGATTTTTTTTTTTTTTTTTTTTTGCTTGCACCCCTCATTTTACTAAGGGCTGAAAGAAACAAATATAAGATCAATATAAACAAAGCTGAAAGCAGCTGCTGTTGCCATTCAAGGGAAAAATAATATACCGGTTGCCATTTCTACAGTAAAAAATAAAATAAATTCGTTGTCTGAAATGTGCGAGAAATGTCTGGAAAGCATAATGTATCAGTTATTTAAATGCCTTTAAAAACAATTAAATGTCCATGTCTACAGTGAATTCTTTATAAAATATTTAAAATGCACCGCATTTTAAAAACTTTTTTACGTATACATCACTTACATTTTTCTTTATTTTGGGGAATAAAAAATGAAATTTCGAAAAATTTTGACTTTATGAAACATATTTAGAACGTCCTTTGTCCCCTTAAACTCTGGACGAGTCCATTTTCGAATTGCCCCCTTGTTAGGAACGCCCCACGTTGGGAAACAAGGGTTTAGATGGATTTCAATGGGTTTGTAGGAAGAAAGGTTCAGCTGGTCACTATGTGAAGCATTCGATCAGAAAGAGTAGCTGGTTTGAAAAAAAGTGATTTGAGTATGATTTAGATTTTGATTTTTACGTGGCTCTGAGTGTATGAAGCGAACTCGGAAATCATGGTAAGTGAATACAGTCAAAAGTCGTTAATTCAGACACCCATAATCCAGAATGATCTATAATCCGGACCTCAAAGCTACAAAGTTTCTTTGCATGCGTCGCATTGATGCATGCATGTAAGACCTTTACGGCTGCGAATATGCATTTGTGCATGCGCATAATACATGTACGCATGCGCATTTAACGTATAACGGACGGTATAATCTAAGCTAAAATTATCTAATTCAGTTCATGTTGCAGATTGCGTTGTTCCTTAATCTTCGAATTGGATCCGGCTTATTATTTTTTGCAGACTGTTAGAGCAATTTTATAAAAGTAAGCTTGAACTTTCGATTATGTCAAATAGAATTTCTGATATATATTTACTAACATGTAAAGGATCTGCAAAGCGAAAGTATGTTTCGAAGTCTATTAAACAAAAAGTGGAATTGCTGCAAAAAAAAATGGATAAAGGCATATCCTTCATTTCTCTAACCATTCCGAAATCTGTTTATCAATTTCAAGCTGCTCTGCGGGGAAGGGGGGGACGTCGCAGCGCGCAATGAAATGGAAGTTGATCTGTCAGCACTACCCTTATCTTCAGGGCAGATGCTTTTATTTTATTTGGCTTATAACTCCTTACTAAATGTAGTATTTGATCTCGATGTACTCCGTCTTTGATATGATTTAAATCAAATTCCTCGTCATTATAATTTGCTTCTGATAGTGAAGAAAGTGACACAGAGGTTATTGAAAATGAAAAAATTTTGATTGACAAATTAGTCGGTATTCTCGACGCAGCAATTATAGGACTTGAACAGCGGAACTTTGTAACTGAACAAGAAAATATGTCTGTTTATAGAATTAAAGAGAAAGTATTATCACATAAAACGAAGCAACTTAAACAACTTACATTGAAAGAAATGTTTAATAAAGTAAACAAATAAATATTAAGCTTTTTTTTTTACCTATATTAAGCCTTTAGATCACAATTCCTCGTTATTTCATAAATTATGGTTTCATATTTTTAATTTTATAATTTCTGCATGCTATCTTACCAAATTTAAACTGATGATCTATAATCCGGAATTGATGAAGTCCCGACGAGTCCGGATTAACGACTTTTGACTGTATTTGCTTTTGGTAGTGCTTAAATGTATAACATGTTTTTCCTTTTTTATGTTATTTTATTCTTTGGTTTAAAATGTATTTTATTGAGATTATGTATTTTTGGTGTGCCTATATTGTAAAATTGGGTGCTCCTTTGACTTTTTAAGCGAAAATATATGTGTATATGGACAAAGGGAGTACGCATTGCAAGTTTGTGGAATTGCGGGATCTTTTTTTAAGTGAAAATATGTCTACGTGTACATGGATAAAGTTAAAAGAGTGCACAATGCCATTTTTGTGCAATTCGGGGATTTTTTTTAAGTGAAAATAAGTCGATGGGTACATGGATACCGAGTTTGTGTAATTGTTTGTCTTGTTAATTTGGCTTTGTGTAGTAGCGATTTTTGGCAAAAAAATCGCCGCTTCGCAAGCCAAAATAACAAGTCAAAGAATTGCACAAAATCGGTATTCATGTACCACCAAAAATCGCCAAAGGATACCTTAAACTATACATTTACCAATATTAGATAACATTAGATTACTTTATTATAACAAAGTATACAACAGTTTTTCACTTATATTAGACATCAGAAAAATTATGTACAGAGACAGCACTCAAACACTCACCAAATAAATGTTCTGCAGCTTTAGCTACCCATTAGGTCCCTTAATACAAGAAATCGGATATGTGCTTTCCCAAAAAAGTATTACAATTTGACTTAATGTCATTTTACTGAAATGCACTTGTTACATGTTACAATCTAGAATAAATGCTAGGGAATTACATAACATTTAAACGGGCTACACATCTTTAGATTTCAACAGTAAATGCAGTGATGAAAATAATATTACAATTCATACAAGTGAAGTACAATTCATAGAAAAGTATTTCATCCTTCTGAGGATTTTGTTTTCATTGCTTCAGCTTCGTATGTGTTCGCACTTAATGATTTTTATGAACCGTCTTTATGAAAAAATAACCAGTTTAATGCATTTCATTCAAATATTTAAATTTTCTTCTCAGCTCCTAAATAAATACAATTTCTAGGGTATAATACCCAAAACAAGTATAGGTATTTTTAAAATTTAGTACATTTAACAAAAAATATTTATTACTTCAGTACAGCCTCGAAACGTTTTTCCTGGCTCAACATGAATTAAACTGCACGTTTTACAACCGACTAAATACATGATAGAAATGCGATCTAATTTAAAAACAAATAACTTATTATGATATTTCGATTTAAAAATTCTGAATTAAATTCCTCATCCAAGTTTAAGCACTAAGTATCGCAGCATATATAATATGCAAAACATTTCAGTACTAATGCGTGCCCACTATCCTTAAATTTTAAAATACGCGAATATGCTAGAGCTCCATGATCGACATTTGATGCTGTAACAGGGATCACAAATTTCATAACTGCAAACAATTTCAAAACAAATTTTGCATTACAACTATGCATCAGAGTTAATACTAGAGTAGCTTCCATTTACCACAGGATTCACTTTATTTAAATTATAGAAGAAAAAAAAAATATTTACCATCATAATAGTAACAAACTCGTTTCTTTGAGTGAGGAGCAGTCATGATCTTATATGTTACTAATTTTCATTCACAAAATTAAATATATATATTTCAAAAAACTTCAGGAAACGAACAAAGTTCCGACCAAAAGTAACGTGCACTGATGCCAATATGCCATTGCGAAAATTACAAAGCCGGTTAATTTCCCGTCAGTTGCACGGCTAGGAGCCAAAGAATCTCTAATTCTTTGTAGGAGCCTACGCGGTTAAGGTTCGGAGAACAGCCTTGGTTTCGCCAAATTGGCTCCTTTAAGGATATGGGCGACATTTCATTATGCCAACGGAAGTAAATATCATGTGGGGAATATTAAAGAACCTTGTCATGTGGGGAATAGGTGCTAAGGAGAAAAGAAAAATACATGGGGAAAAACGCGATTAAGATGTGTTTATATTTGTTTGGTATCTGAATGCTAATTTTGTTGTGTTATGTTGCTAGCATTAAAAGTCGAATAATGTGCGTCTATTGCGAAAACGCAGGGCAATTACTTTTCGATCCGATTTTATATATGTATTAATATATCACATTCCTGCTCATATGATCTACATATGTATCAGATACACTAAACTATATTTTTACCAATATTAGATAACATTAGATTACTTTAGTATGACAAAGTATACAAGTTTTTCACTTATATTACACATCAGAAAAATTATGAACAGAGATAGCACTCAAACACTCACCAAATAAATGTTCTGCAGCTTTAGCTACCCATTAGGTCCCTTAATACAAGAAATCGGATATGTGCTTTCCCATAAAAGTATTACAATTTGACTTAATGTCATTTTACTGAAGTGCACTTGTTACATGTTACAATCTAGAATAAATGCTAGGGAATTACATAACATATAAACGGGCTACACATCTTTAAATTTCAACAGTGAATGCAGTGATGAAAGTAATATTACAATTCATACAAGTGAAGTACAATTCATAAAAAAGTATTTCATTAAATAACTTTAGAATTTTATACATGACACTTATTTCTGGATGTGTATTATTTTAAACTTCTTCAGCTTTGAAAACTTTGAAAACTATGTAAAAGTATTGAAACATTATGTGTATGCTTGTGAAAATATTATTTCAGATATTCTCGTATAACTAACCATACTATAACCTCATATTATTCAGTTCTCATATAACTACGATAGAAATATGCTTCTATTATTTACTTTACAATTCAGTATTTAATAGCCTTCCACATAATAGCCATTCTAGAATTAGTTCTGTAATGTTAATTGTCTTATGCATTATTTTGTCTAAATATTCATTTTCATAAAGAATATATAATGAATGTAGAGAATGTGAGTTCAATATATTTTAAAGACAGAGATAATAAACAAAAAAGAAAAGGGAGACTACACTTGCAACCAGATAAAAGTGACCATATTCTAAAGAAAGTTAATAAACTCAAAATGATGTGAAAGTATAGCCCATGACACAAAATTCGCTTAAGTATTATTTCTGAGTGGTAAAGCAGAACATATATATCTGAGTGCATTTTTTTATATCTAAAATAAAATCTGTTATTAGTTGCTGATAAAAAAGTAAGAAAAAAATTTTTATGGATAGAAATTTATGTAGCTGAGTACTGAAAGTCTGATACTTCATTGACACTGAAATAGCAATTTATATATCGTATGAAAGAGAAAAAAAATTGTTTTTTTAAAACTTCAAAAATCTGAATGATTTTCAGAACATATTCTTAAAACAAATTAAGAATATACTGTTTCTTAGAAGTTTTTTTTTTTTTTTTTTTTTTTTTTTTAATTATATGCCATATACTTTATGTACAGATCAAGCATGGCCAAACTGAGCCTCGTAATTCATAATTTACTCACGTAATAAGCAACTCACGTTGTTTTGCTTTTGAAACATAATTGTCATTTGAAACAGAATTTGTGTGTCTTTTTAATAATTACTAATTTAATTTTTTGAAATCACATTGTGTGTATAATAATTTCAAACTATGCCTTATTTGCTAATCTCTGATAAGTAAAAACAAAAGTCAAACAGTGCCATATGTGTAACTACCATGTTGATATTACTTTTGAAATGTGTAGTGGTCAGCAGCGTAGCAGAAAAGATAAATTTTTTTATCCTGGTAGCACCTGCATTCATAATGTACCTCAAATCGTAATGAATGCCCTATAAATATCTGTACCATGATTTGCATTAGGAAATACAAAATATATCTAATGATCCAAATTTCCAACGAATTAGTTGTTATGTGATGCAGTAGTGAGGTTTGATCCCTATATTGATCCTGAAGTGGGCTGAAGGCCCACGTAATAGCAAAAAACTAACTATATTTTTCTATAACCCCAATAGTTTGACAGCTTACAGTCTCATTCCCCCTCTTTTTTTTTTTTTTTTTTTTTCCATGCTTTTTACCATTACCATGAGGAGATTGTATAGATTAAGAGTCAAGTAAAAATCCATAGTTCTGTATTTTCAAATTACTGCTTTATTTTTAAATTATTTTAAACAGCAGTATGTCACTTCTTTTATTTTCAGTTTACTGCTATTAAAATCTGTTTTTAATTATAACTGAAAAAGAAAAGTTGAAAATCTGAAGGAAAAGCTTTATTTATTAGCTATAAAAAATAAAGTATAGAAAAGTTTACAATTCGTACATCCAAGGAATATGCTTCCTCGGATACTGAGCAAAAGCAGTAACAGTTATTTTGGTACTGTTCTATTATCAAGGGACTGGATTCAGAAATGTATGAACGTGTGTTGGTATGTATGTGCTTATATGTGTGTTTGTATGCACACATATATTTGTACTTATGTATGCATTCAATGAACACATACATGCATACATAAACACAAACATACATTTCTGAACTCAATCCCGATAACAGAACAGTACCGCTATTTCTTTATTCGTGTAAGTAAGCATTATTGTTGAAATAAGAAACCCTTGGCAGTTTACTTAAAATATTTCTTTTTTATTGAAAAGCTTTGCTAATTTTGAAACATGATAAACACCTAATTGTGTTTCTTGAATATTTCTGAATTGTAACGTGCAGTTCTTACTGACATGATGTCTGATGACTTTGAAACAGAATTAGCTAATACAGGAATATAACTGCCTATGCAAATATTCTTAAATCTTTGTGAAACTTGTCCAGTCTTTATGAACCAACATGTGCAAAAGATCATTAAAAACCAACAGGTGGTTTCTGGAGTTGGTTGTATTATGATTTTTATTTTCAACTCTTTTTAATTTTCAGTGTCTACTCAACATTTTGTGAACTTATAAGTTCTGTGCAATAAAACATTTGTGAATTTATTTTTCTTTTTAGTCAACCTGGAAAAGTTGTAACCTGGAAATTGATAATACAGTGCACAGGTTTTGAGAACATAAATGTTACAGTAGCATGACTAATCTGAGAATACAAAGGAAGTACAGTACTCTATGGCCTTCCCCTTCACAAAAAACACAAAAATACTTCCTATGTACACATTTTAGATTTTTAAATAAAGTTTAAAAGGATATTATTTTGATTCATCAATTATAAAAGTATCTGAAAGGCATGGCTTTAATTACAATAAATACCATAACATAGATGTATTAAAAATAATAAAACAACCTATTCTGCCCCTTGCATCTCTTTCGACATTGCTAGAAAATCCTTCCCCCCTCTCCTCTTGAAAAATGCATATACATTTATTTAGATTCAGACTATGTTTCAACTTGTTTTATAAATTAAACAACAAAAGTGTAGAAAATGTTGATAAGTGCCAAAACTTGAACAAAAGTAGATTTTTTATTCATGAACTAAAACTAAATACTTAACATATAAATAAAAGGCTGACCATGTTCTTCCCCCTGAAGCCCCCTTGGTTGAAAATCCCTGTTGTAGAAGATATATAAAGATAGGAGAGGAAAGAAAATTTTTTAAAAGTAACATATTTTTCAAATCAAGTTGAATGTTTACCTCACAAAAGCATACAAAGGATGGCTGCTATGAAATATATACCTGGCTAAAGGGTTTTTTCGAAGGATTATTAATATGTATGTATGTTAATTTTTTTCGCCACTGAAAAGTGAATGTTTTATCAAGTGAAGTATATTTTGAAAAATATTTTAGCTAATGGAGATCAATTTCATAAAATATTTAGAAAGTTTCAATTAGGCATTAGCAGTTGTTACCTGTTATATACAGTGATGAAATTATATTACTGGATATTAAGTAATGATTATTAACTTGTTTAATTATGAGTACACATTCAGTGTATGTGACACCATAAATACTGGATCAAAGTATCACTAATAACAATCATGGTAATACAGTAAATTTTAACTTCTCTTGAAATCAGTTATCTATATTTGTAACATGTAATACATTGTAGCATTTAATGGTGTTAAAATTAACCAGAAGTTAAAGATATGTGACAGTTTAATGCATTAAATTGTTTATCAATTCAACAATGAAGTCTATGAATAAAATATAAAATTAAAAAACTTTTTTTTTCAACTGTGAAAGAAATAATTTCGTCTAATGAATCTTCCTTTGGTATTTATATATTAAAACCATCTTAAAAATTAATTTTGAATTGTTTAAGAAATCATGTTATTTTGCTTTTCGTAATTTATTATATAAAAGTTTAAATGAATAAGATGGCAGTTCTTTTTATATTTTATATCTCTATAATTAAATTGTCATTGATTAAAATTTTAAAAAATGCTTATGTAAGTAGAATATTTTAACAAAAATGGTCAGCTGAAAAAGGGACATTGATATAGTTTTGATTAGTCTTTATTCAAAAATATCACTGCTCTGCAAGAACACAAGATAAAAATACAAATTCTGATAAAAAGCTGAAATACAAATTTTGACATTTCATACCTACTTCTTTTAGTTTTTCTAAGTAGCCCACCAGCGACCAAGTGAATAAGAAAGCTGAATATTGTTAGTTTGACTCGTGTTCAAATCCCAATGAGCGGGCTGACTGCATGAGTGTTTGGATGGCTTTCCATATGAAACATAAATACAAACCAGTTTCCTGTAGAAAATCCTCCACAAAGATATATGTCTCCTTGAGCAGATATTTTCTTGTGTTTTGCTTTAATAAATTAATCTGACCTAACCCTGATTATCAGTATACCCCTATAGAGACTGAAATCTCAAGCATACCTGAATTCTCTAGATGTTTGTGTCTTCTATAAACAAACATCCACCAGTGGCGAAATCGCTAAATATGGATGCTTCAAATCCTTGTAAATGGGCTGGCTGCATAAGAGTTTTTGTGGTTTTGGACATGTTTAATGTAATACAAGCCAGCTCACCTTAAGAAAGTTCTCCACAAAAGTACCCACCCCTTCTGCAGATAACCCTTATGTGCTGTGCAATATAAATAATCTAACCTAATTTAGTAAAAAAAATCTATTAACAACAGTTTTGCCATATAACTGTGGCTCAAGTCTATGGTATTAAAAAGCAATTATCACTTTTTTTTTTTTTTTTTTTTTTTTTTTTTTTTTTTTTTTTTAAAGAATTAAAACTATTCTGCCTCTTTTAACTATTGCCTGTCTGTGTGTCTGTGTATCATGCCTTCAGACATAACATGAACATTTTGATTTTGTATCCTATCACATGCAGAATAACAAAGTTATTAATATTATTAAAATACATTGAAAATCTTGTGTCATTACCAAACTAAATTTAGTGACAGTTTTCACACAAATTGAAAATTTTTTGTTATTACCAGGTAGATTCTTTAAACAATCTCTGAAAACAATACATTGTCACTTGTGAAATGTGGTGTTACGTAGTTTACTGCAATATGAATTTTTTTTTTCGGAATTTTGTATAATCTTTGCTTTATTTTCTCATATAACAGTATTAGTGCTATGTATTAAATAATTTTTATTGCTTGCATATTGAAATCTTGCTTTCATGTTTGAAATCATACACACTGGAAAGGAATGGAACATAGGGAACACACTGAGATGGCATAAAATCCATAAATGTGATTAACAACTGTATCTGTAATATATACAGCCTACCATGGAATCTGGTGGGTAAGACTGCTGAACATTGATAGTTAGACAAACTCCAAATTATGGTGAACAAATTCGCTCCGTGGATGCTTCACCGTGGTTTTCCCTATATATAACATGAACAGAGGCAGTTCTTCGTAGAAAGTTATCCATGAAGGCATCTTTTTTCCTTCATAGCCCAGCAGGTAAGACAACTGAGCACTGATAGTTCAGTCCAAGTTCAATTCCCAGGGAACAGATTGGCTGCATGCTTGTTTTCATAGATTCTCCCTTGCATAACATGAGTACAAGACAGTTTCTGTCAGAAAACCCTCCTTAACAGCATTATTCCATCAAGGAATATACACTAGCATACTTTTCCATAACTTAATAAATCCAAATCTCTTTAGGCAGACAGTTTGTGTCTGAAATCTGAACTATAGATATTAAAGTCTTTCTCCACATATATATTTAAAATATATCTCAGAAAATAGAATATTAATTTTTTAATGTTTCTTGTATATTGTTAAGTGTATATCTAGAGATTGATAGATAAAAACTATGTAAATCAAGATTCTAATTTAAATTTGTTTTGCTCTTAACTCATCATTTTAATTTAGGTATTTTCAGTTTCTGTACTAAAAATAGTAACTGCTTATAATAAACCACTCTGGACTGCATCATTCCTCTATTAATCCATGTCAAGTGACTTCCTAAATACACATTTCTAGTAATGTCTGTCTATATAATGCTGGTGATGTTTTGTAATTCGAAAGTTAACCAGCCAATATTATTTTAGAGTGCTATTTATCAATCAGTCAAACAACGTCGAAACTAATTCACTCTGAATTAAGATTTTGTACTGACCACAAAAAAACTATATAAATCATTTTGGATCCCACCCCCCTGTACATTTATTTATGTTGCTAATAATGTTTGGCTTTGAAAACTTTCTGTACTAACAGCATTTATAAGAATTTTCGGGAATACAGGAGACGCTGTAAATAAATTTAGGTATATCTCACTATGTTTCCATTAAAAATCATTTTTAATATTATTTGAGGACTATTAAGTTTAAAAGCACTCTCTTATTTTATGGAAATAAATCTTTTCACATATTCTATCCTATAGAAGTTTCATTCATAACATCCCAACTGGAAAATACAGTTGTAGGTTAAGTTAATTGGTAAGCACCCATCCATTCCCGAAAGTACATTGTGTATTGCTGAGTCTTTTTAACTAATAAGCTGCACCTCAGTTTTTAATGGAAGATGGACCTGCGGGTGTCCCGAGGGTCTCCCAACTTTTATTCCTCTACTATCAACTTCTCGAGAGAATTTCGGCTGGCCTTGTATTTTGAATGCTCGCTTGCTTCATGCATGAAGAAAGCATGGATGATTGTAAATTTATAATAGCTTCACATTATAAGCTGACAAACATCCATGCACATGGTGGCTTATAATGTGAAGATATTATAAGTTTACCAATAGCTACGCCTTCTTCGGGATTCGAACCCAGACCCTTCACTACGGCATTCAGCATCATTAACCATTACACTGCCTGGGCAGCCCTATACATACCTACAGCATAGAAACACCAAATTCATACGTAACCAAGTGTTTGGATTGTATTCCTTAAAATACACTATAAGTCAAACTAGGGATCTGGTGGCTTTTTTGCAAGCACACACTGCACACCTAACAGAGCTGAACCTGAATATGAGATAGCTTCTGATATAAATATGCAAATATTGATGGTTCAAAAAATTAGATTGTAGTACAGATTCATAAGAAGATAACAAATACGGTGCTGTTAATTAAAATTTCTATACCAGGAAGCAAAGCAAATAACAGAATCATATTTATCGTATTGCATTTAATATAATGAGAGGAAGATATGATTAAATTAACAAGTGGTTTCTCGTTCATAACATGCGTAATTAAGTATACAAAGCTGACACATCTGGCAGCCAGTAACATTTGTAATCCGGTTGAACATCTAATTGAACTAAGCTGATACAGGTACTTCATTCCATGCAGCTTTAGTTCTATTTTCTGGTGAGTGATGGCATGGCAATCTCCCGGCAACCCAAAATAAGATGTTCTCAATGAGTCAGAGGCCCGGAGAATGTGCTGATCGGGGCAACACTCGGAAACATTCTGTCTCAAAGAACTTCAGGGCAGCACAGGCAGCATAAGTTCGTGCATCATCTTCTTGAAAGATCGCGTCAAGCAGGCCTTGAAGACAGGGCACGGGCATTAAGACATCACAAATGTAACGACATTTGCCCACATTACCGGTTATGGGAACAAGAGGTGACCAGGGTGAAGGTGGAATGGCACCTCATGCCAACACGCCAGGTGCTGAGCCCGTATGACTTTCACGAATGCAAGTTGGCAACGTTCATTCTCCTCTATGCCTCCACACACGGATGCGTTCGTTCTCATGCTGTACGCAGAATAGGTTTCGTATGAATCACGATATGGTGCCCAATGTCGTTGATGACATCCATTGTAAGTGCACTTGTCTCTGTTGTAGCATCATGGGAAGCAGCAACAGTGGTCACTGTCCGTGGCGCTGCAGATGTCGTATTTATTAATGTAATGAGAGGAAGATATGATTAATTTAACAAGCGGTATGGGGTTAATAACATGCGCAATTCAGTACATAAAGCTAACACCTCTGGCAGCAGCAACATTTGTAATCCGGCTGAGCATCTAATCGAACTAAGCTCGAATGACAAACACAGGTACTTCATTCCATGCAGCTTCAATTCTATTTTATGGCCAGTAATGGCATGGCAATCTCCAGGCAACCCATGATAAGATGAGCGAGAGATATAGAGAATGTGCTGATCAGGACAACACTCGAACACATTCTGTCTCAAGGAATTTCAGGACAGAACAGGCAACATAAGATCGTGTATCATCTTGTTGAAAGATGGCGTCACGCAGGCCTTGAAGACAGGACACAGCCACGGGCATTAACACATCAAATGTAAAGACGTTTGCCATGGGAACAAGACGGAATAGCACCTCATACCAGCATGACAGGTGCTGGGCTCATGTGATTTTCATGAATGCAAGTTGGCAACGTCATTCTTCTCTGTGCCTCTGCACACAAATGCGTTCGTATCATGCTGTACGCAGAATGGGTTTCGTTTGAATCACGACATGGTGCACTCCTATGTCCAGTGTTGTCGATGACGTCCACTGTAGGTGCACCTGTTTCTGTTGTAGCGTCATGGGAAGCAGCAACAGTGGTCACCGTGCTGACTGTCCGTGGTGCTGCAGACATCATCTCACTGCCCGCAATGTTTTCTCGGGTTTTAATGCCCCAAGGCCGCTAATATTTTGCACGGCGTTCAATATGGACCCATTGATCTCATATTCACCTTACAGTCATGGGATCCCGATCAACATGAGCAGCAATGCCCTGGAAGAATGAATCATAGTCCAAAGAGTCCACGATCTTGCTGTGGTCGAATTCCAACGCATACTAGTAAGAGTTTCTTCTTTTTATAGGGGGGTAATATAATCTTAAACCGAGCAACTAACGCTTAAATACGATTTCTGAATGAAAAACCCGTTGTTCAATTTTTCCCCCATGTATATGCAATGCAGATGGTATTACTCATACATGCTTTGCATGCATGCGCTGGAATGCTAATTGTTCTTATATCCAGGATGCAGTACTTGGGGTTCATGCAAATTTATTGCATGTCGCCTTCATGATGTTGCAATTTTAATAGGCAGTAGCGTAATGTTATCAGCTGACAAATAAGTACTGTTGCAAATAAATTGAAATCTGTCGTACATACATACAGGTATACATACAGCCTATAACATAGAAATCGACTCACTGAGAAGTTATCTAAATAGGTAGAAATTGCGTATGGCTATACCTTACGACGAAATATGGAAATAATTAACATTTAGTGTTGAATGATTGACAAGCTATGGAGTTCCAGCGGAGCATCCAGATGAAATGGATAGCTGTGTCAACACCTCTACACTCCACTGCTCTGTCAACTAAGCTATGCACGGATGGTACATAAAATGGAAGATATTCCACTGATAATGCATAACTTCCAAGCGAGTATGGGTCCGTCGATCTAGGTGGACTGTACCAATGTCTCGTAGACAGGTTCGTCAAAAGTACGAGCAGATGTCATTATTTAAGAATAAAGGAATGAGGGTGGCTGCAGGATAGATAGATATTTGGATCCGAGAGATGCAACCATTCTATGATGTTGATAGGAATGGGTGAACCATGGTTGTAGAGAGCGTCAAGAATGTAACGGTCGAGCAAAAGCGCCGGCAGAACGCAAGGACAAAGTTATCGTCCGAACACGCTCACAACCTCAGCCTCTGATACTTTAATCCGACGTGTAGCCGAAACATCAGTGCAATGACAAGCGATAATGAGACTCGGGGAACGGGGCTGAAGTCACAGAAGGCATTGTGCCGGCTACCCATCGTCATTGCACACCGTTAAGCATGTTTGCAGCGGTGCCGGAGGTATTCGACCTGGGATCTAACACACTAGAATATAATTGCTTTCAGCCATGAGTCCTGCTTCGAAGTGAGTTCCGATGACTAGCGAAGACATGTCTGGAGACGTTCAGAACAGCAATGCATACTCATCTGGATACTGTCAACGAGACAACCAGGAACTATGGTATGGGGTGCCATTTCATTAGACAGACGGCCTCGTTTGGTGTGGCACTCTTATAGCACGGCAGCACTTCGATGAGATTCTAGCCCTTCCTTTCACGGATCTCTGGGCTTACATTTCAGCAGGGTTATGCTTGGACGCACACGGCATGCCTTTCTACTAATTGTTTTCGTGCGTCTCCAACACTTCACTGGCCAGCGCGATCGCCAGATCTCTCCCCAACTGAGCACGTTTCGGCTCTGAGGAGCCATGTCCGACCCTCCCTGAATGGCGCCGATCTAACTTGCCGGTTTTAAAGTATATGCCAAGGAATCCTCCAGGAGCACATCCGCCAACTCTACGAGTCAAATGCCTAACCGGATTAGAGCTTTCATTAGGGCTAACTAAAGGTGGGACTCTGCATTATTTATTTTGCTTTTGTAGCTGTATTTCCTAAATAAAAAATTAATTCCTATCATACTAGTTTCGTTTTCAATCCATCTACAGATTTTCGTCTCATTCAGATAATTCCTTTTTGGTGTGTTGTTTTATATGTTACAGAAATGCAACTGAAATTGTAGGTTAAATTAATTGAATATAGCGATGTTTACAAGGGGTATCTGCTTAAGAGGAACGATGCTTTCATGGAGGACTTATTAAGATAAACTCGCTCATATTTACGTTACGCATGGGAAAACCACGAAAACCAATAATGGCCTTTGTGTGTCTTTCTAATAAAATCTTACATAGACTGCTATATATCTTACAGCTAGAATAGAGCATTTTCACAGGCTGATTTCATAAATGTTATCAAAATAATGTTAGAATTATGCTTAATGAATTGGTTTCTCCTACATTAAATAATTCCTTCACTACCTAAATGCTTAACTTTCCTCTTATTATTCATTAAATACCAGGGACACAAGTGCAATTTCTCCCATATTAAGACAGATCTTTTTTTCAGTGTCCTTCAGCTGTTTATGAAAAATACTTTAGCTATATAAATTCTATCTTATTTTTGTAATAAAGATTATTTACAATATTTTTTTTATTTGCTATAACACTTCAGTTTTGCATTGATAGGACAATCAAACTTGTAAGGATCTTAAGTTTTACTAACGTTTATTTTATTTTAAATCTTTACTATCACTTCTTATTTTCTACTTCCGGCCAGAATTATAAGCGTTAAGGTTTTTATGCAAAGTTTGTCTGGCGAACGCCAAGTATTTAAGTTGTGGCTTTTTGCCAAGCGAAAAGAGGAAGCAGTTGAGTCAAAGCAGGCCGCTTACCTTAGAAGTTACGCAGTTGCTGTTTGCCTTCCAGGCCAGAGGTTTTAATCCTCTTGATAAATTTTAAAACGTATTGTAGTGTTCACAGTTCTTTGTACTACATACGCTTCCTGTTAATATAAGGCCAATCTTCCACGTTTATTAGTTTAAAGTTAAATTAGAGTTTAGTTTTATTTTTATACTTTTACGTTAGACCCCAAGTAGCGGGTCAGTGTATTCCGAAGTACGGAAGTTATTGTATATAGAGAAAAATAAAGGGTTTTGTATACCCTTCGTGTGTATCCTGTCTACTTACCACAATTAGTGAACATAGCTTTAGTAAGCTCTCTGTTCCGAGTCAGGTCCTTGTATGTTCCCGAAGAAGGTAAGAAGGAACATTGACCCTGATAAACTAACCTCTTTTGCAGTTCTTGATAAAGATGCCTATAAGTAAGGCATTAAATTGTTTTAAATTTTATATACTGTGCATGTAAAAGTTACATAATTTCATCTTTAACTCTATGGAAGATTTAAGGATGCTTTCAATTGAACTGCTGCCATGTTTTTGGTGCTAAGAAGCATCTTGTTCTAGGCAGATAGCACTTGAAATGGATATGCTTATGATTAATAAAACATTAAACCACATAGTCAAAATTCAGTGTAAAACTTCTCATCCTTTTGTAGAATGTTTTTCAATACTGACATGTAAAGTTGAAAGCCTTGTGAACTTTCTTCTTGTTGCTTTATTTATACAAGATAATCTATACTGTACAATGGTTCTATCTATAATGCAATTTATTTTAGAATTTCATTCCTTTCTCTATATAACATTGCAATTTACTACTCTTGGTATTCTGAATAACTATTTACAGGAAATTACTCTTGGTATTATAAAAATTTCTAAAACTATTAATCTCAATGTTTTTGAAACAGATATTTTTTTCCCTTCCTTGAATTTTGCATTTACGGTAAAAGAATTTTAAATGCGAGTTTAATGCAAGACATACAAAAGTGTCATCAATTATGATAAAGCAGAATTTATATTACTCAGTGTAAATGACAGCACATATCTTATAACTCACAGGTAACCAGTGGCTGAGTGGTAAAAAATTACTGAATACGGGCAGTTCCTATTCAATTTCAGAAGAATTGGGTTGTCTGCATGGGTGTTTTCATGGTTTTTCCTACCTGTACCATGTATATGAGCTAGTTTTCCCGAGAAAGTCCTCCACGAAGGCATCCTGCCCTTAGAAAGAGAATAGTTTGCTTTGCAATAATCAACTAAACCAAACCAATTATGACTCACAGTTCAAAATACCTCTAATATATTAAAAATATACCAAGTTTATGAAATGAATTTAGTTACATAATGTGAATGTGCCTAATTTCTTCTTTACAGTTTCAGATATATACATACCTTAAAATTTATCATATACTGAGATTTATAATAGCCTGAGATATCTCAATAATTACTTTTGTAAAAATTAAGTAAGTTTAATTAATAAACTGATCACTAAAATTTTGAAATTCTATAATAAATATAATTTTTTAAAATAATAAATGATAATTACATAAGTAATAAATGAAGGTCCCATTTTGGCAAATGTGCTCTGAAATGAAAATATATTTGAAAGCATAAGATTGTATATGCAAAATAAAGTGCAACTCATTAGCCAATGGTCTTGTATTTATCTTTTTCTATCATCGGCTGCTCTAGGAAACTTTTGCTTCAGCAGATTTCAAATGCCTACATGCCAGAAAAAATATGACATTCATGACTTCTCCGAGATTTGATACATGAAACTGAACTAGGTTGAGGTGACAAATTCTGTTTGACTATAAGGATTATCTGGGTTACTTGTAGAAGGCTGACTGCTATCTTTGGGTTTAGATGAATGAAGATGACAACCTTTTTTTACTAATTACATATTTAGTAGCATTTTTTGGAAGTTTCCTTCTGGCAATTTTAGAAAACCTTTAGGAATACCTTCAGATTTTTTTCATTACTACCAGAAAAAGTATCTGGTTTCCTTTTAAGATGCAAGATTTCATTACTTTGTGTACTTAATTTATCTATTGTCAGGAAGTGTAGCCTGCTATAGAAATAAAAACCCATTCCTTTCATTGCATAACATTAAGAGTTCTCCCCCGTTTTTTTGTCAAATATTTTTGGCAGTTTTCAAAGGTGAGTTTATGCAAAGATCAATGTATGGAGTAGATTTGTCAAGCCATACATAGTATCCCTTGATTAATGATTCCATACTCTGATCCAATTCTTGTACTACCACTTTGATAGTTTCAATATCTATATAATTCAGTAGTATTCTTCAGTAAATGAAGTATCTATCTAGTTATGAAGTAGGCTCATTCCAATCAATCTGTCCAAATGGAACATCATCACTCGCTGGCCTTCTATGGCTGAAACCTGAATGTATGATATATACAAGGTATGTCTTATGAATGTGTACAATTATGATTTTTATGAAGGGTACACTTTTAAACTGAATACTTTGCATAATAAGCATTGAGCAAGTTTTTAATCACACAAGTATTATTGGGGGCACATGTATAAATACAAGTCATTTGCAAAAAAACACCACAATAGTCTCAATATCACAGGTTAAAAACAGAAAATAAGTCCATAACTGTTTCAAAGAAAAATGTAAAAATACAATGCAAAAATTTATTCCATCATAACAAAAATGTGCCCACCAGTGCTTGAGCAGTAAAGTTGCTCAAAGCTGGTAGTTTGACCTGACTGCAATTCTAGGTAAACAGATTGACTGCATGTGTAATGAGCATACGAGTGAGTGTCTTTTAGAAAGTCCTCTATGAAAGCATGCTTCTACTTATGCAAGTAGCTTTCACATACTTTGCCATAAACAAATCATGCAGACCAAGTCAAATCAAATTAAAATAAAAATGAAAATCACAATACAATAAATCAAACTATTACTAAATAATTAAATTAAAAAGTATGTAATTTGAGTTTAGCTGTAATTCTGTAAAATGTCCTATGCATTATATGTTTTTTTTTTTTCAAGATTGGGCAATTAGCTAATCTAGAATCAATATTATTGTTAAACATATTAGTTGAATAACTGTATTACTCTTACATGAGTAACATATTTTACATGTTTCATTATTTACATGCCTTACTATTTACATAGCTTACAGGTGTTAAATGCCTCATTTTGTTTTTATTTGGTAAAAAGAGGATAATAAATTTCATTGCAAAACATTTTGATAGGTAGTTATGTATATGACTTATGATATGAACTCTATATTCAGCTATCATATAAATACTATTCTTAATATACATAAAATTTAATTTTTATTTGCCTCTATAGTCAGCCCTCTAAGGTATAATATAGCATGGCTTAAGTAACAATTTTCGCAATACAATGTATTGTGAAATGTGAAACATGAATACAGAAACATATTAAGTAGAATAAGAACATAAAGAATAAAATGCCATTTTAATCATAGATATTTACAAGAAATAATGCTTGATATTTATCAGAATTGTTCAGATGAACAGTTACTAACTGCAATACATGCATCACAATGACAAAGAAGTGATTGGCATATACTTTGAAAGCTATTCAGCTAGTCTCTGCTGCAGTGATGCTAACTGGCTGACAAGATCTGCAGTAGAATCAATCTTTGTTTCGTAAACAAGATCCACTGTCATTGTAATGCATGAAGTTTGCATTATCTATTTGTACAATTCATTTATAATAATTCTCAAAATTCTTGCTGTAATCATAAACAATTACCAAGGACTTCAGTTTACTTAATTAAATTACATAAATCATGAAGGAAATACTGCAAAATTTTCACTATCACATTCTGTAAGTTGGAGATGATTTATATTTATGACAATTAAAATAAAAAATGAAATAAACTATTTTTAGTTTATTCTTATAGCATTTAAATCCACTTTTATTAACTGCATACAGCATTATTTTATGACATCAGGAAATATTAATTTATTAAAATTTATTGAGACTTCTCAGTTCATAATGCATTATATATATATATAAAATACTATAAAGATGAGGAAATGTTTAAAGCAAATTACTCTTTCCATTAATAATGCATGTAATTAAATATGTGTTTAAATACTACAAAATATGGTTCCTTCTAGCAGGTTTAATGAAATTTTTATATTTATACTGCAGTTAAAAAAATGAAATACAATACCATTGCATTTTGTGGAATTTTGAACAATTAAGACATGAGAGCATTAACATGTCTAACAGCACACAAATTTATCACATACATATTTCTAAAAAGTTATTATTATTTCTAATTCATACAATAAATACTAAAAATATTAAATGTGCTATAAACTAAATATCAGACTGAGGCTACAAATGTCCCAGAAGAAATATACTGCAAATATGTTTAGTGTGAGAACTTTAAGTCTGTTTAAGCCAGATATTTCTAGCAACTGTGAAGCAACTTATCTTAGCAACTTATTTTATTGCAGTACGATATGAAAGCACACATTGCAAGAAAGAAAGTACAAGAAAATGTTATAGATTACTTGCAATCAATGCACATAAAATAAATACTAAAAAGCTATAGAATAAACCATGTTTGAACATCGATGAGTATAGGGAAGCATAACAAAGCAAATGAAAACAGAAAATAAAGCATTAAATAAATATTTACAGACGCAAGACACTTATTTTTACATATATTATCAATATTTTATATTTTATTCAATTATGTGCTCTTTCTAATTTAATACTCTTTGCTTGATAAGCAAACAGCAAACATAATAATTTTTCGAATACGTATCCCGATCTGCTGCTACGGATAATCCCTTAGCAGGGAAAAAGTATCACGCTGTCCTCCTAGAAGAAGTACGTCATCGGATGACAACCATAACGTGGTCTACCATAATAAGTTTTTTCTCCCGTTAAGGCTGTTCTCCGTACCTTATCCTACCGCAAATTGGGAATAAGCAAGAATGAAGCAAGCTGAAAGAAATAAACGGTGAAAGCTGTCATACCCAGTCATAAAAAGCATCAATGCAGATAATAAATTTAAGTTTAGTTCGATATTAACCGTCTGTAATTAAAAGCGCAACAGTT
Organism: Stegodyphus dumicola; assembly: GCF_044657685.1. NCBI lineage: Eukaryota > Metazoa > Arthropoda > Arachnida > Araneae > Eresidae > Stegodyphus > Stegodyphus dumicola. The sequence continues at coordinate 143,932,312 of NC_140776.1, forward strand.
TTTAATATGTACATACAATAATGATTCCATTGCATAATACCTCATAACTCTGGAAATTAATCCAAGGAAAGAAAATATACTTAATTCACAATTCTTAATCCGGTATATATAAATTATTAATTGCAAAATCTGTAATATTAGTAACTTAAAAGACCTTCTGTGAAGCTTTAACCTCTTTAGTTTCAATGAAAATGAGATCTCTGAATCTACTCCTATCATTTAGACATTTATGGAAACTTAGGTCAGGATGTTTAGATCTTTTTGATGTACAATGAGATAAGTAGCCAAGGCTACATCGAACTGGGCCACTACAGATGCACAACAATAAGTACTACGTATTGTTATGTGCCCTTCTCATAAAATTACAAGAACAAGCCTTCAGAATTTGTATCAACAGCTCCAAACTTGTCTTCAAAACGGTCAGCCTTTTTGCGCTGCTCGTCTTAACGCTAATTTTGTTTCAGTCGCCTCTAAAAGCATTTTGCTACAGTTGTGAAAGGAAATGTAACTGAAAACTGCATTTCAAAACATCTATGAAAAATTCATGTAATTTTTAATTGCTGCAAGTCGAATTTTCTCTTTGACAAGAAAAAAACTAAATAGTTTCATAATTTGTTTATTCATTCAAATTTGCGATAATATGAGTTTCAAATTTGTGATACGTATTACTATACAAGCAAACAGTAAGATAGTATTAAAATTCTGGATTACTTCTTCTATTTTTAAGCTACAATTTTTAATCAAGTTTTTAATACATAACATTAGAGGGCAGTTTAAATTCAGAGATATTCCTTATTATTATCTCTAATTTTAGTGTTATTTCAATTTAAATGGGACATAATTTTGTATTTATTCTAAAAGAAAAGTTGCATTTTCTGTAGAAAGACGTGTTGTATCATAAGTATATATGCTGAGTACAGTTCATTTTGTTTGCATTTCAATTTATAGAAGTTAAAGAATTTTTTTTTTTGCTGTTCTTAAATGAAATTCCTTTAATACTATTTCGAAATATGATTTTGAAAGTACGATTTTTTTCTATTTGCATGCGAGACAGCTTGAATGAAAAACAGCAACCCTTTTCTGGAAGTAGTCCCACGTAGACTGGAAAGACCAGAGACTGCCGAGAAAGAAACCTGCTGGGTTTGGTTTTGCCTTCTAGAGGATCCAAACCCAAACAGTGCTCGCTTTGAGATTTCGAGGACAACTACCTCAGCTAAGTAACGTAGTGTAGACAGCTGTGTTCGTGACATTTGTATATCAAAAGTTGGATTTTTAGAAAATGTAGTTCTCAGAATGGCACTAAATCAATCGGAAGTTTAAGCCCAGCTGACAGTGAATGTCTAAAGTAAGTTTTAAATACTATTGACATTTCATCATTAACCCTAAAGGTATAGGCGTATGGAATCAGGTTAAGATTGTTTTCTTGCTCGTTATATACAGTGTTGAAAACTATTCATCAGCTTTTATTATTAACTTCATTGAAACCTTTTAAATTGTTAGTAAACTGTAGTTTAGCATTGTAGCGTAATGTTAAAAATCGTTCAAATAATAGAGAAATAGTTTTATTATGATTCTGCATTTACAATTACCTCATACATTTCTGGAACATTATTCTAAGAAAACTAGTTGAATGTGTTTTCTTTTCAAGTGTAGATTGTTAAAAAAAATTCGTTATGCAGATATGCATCAATTTTTTAGCATGATACTTTAAAACCCAATGTGTAAGAACTTTTGTAAACAAAGCAAACGCAAACTCCATTAATTTGTTTGGAACATTTATGCGTGTTATGTTCTCGGCAATTTCGAGGATTTATATTAACAAAATCATTTATTTTTTACAATACAATATTGATTTGGTTAATATATATATGTTTACAATGTTTCTCTGTCAACATTTATAATGCATTGAATCTGTATTTCAGAGGCTTTCTTAAATGAATTATGATCGTAAAATTATAGAAAAATTGGTGGAATATTTTTTTGAATCCAAACAAATATTTGTATTCATTAGTTCTTCATTGTTTTATTTATTTATTTATTTATTAATTTACCATTGAAGGAAGTTTTTGTGTGACGTAAGAAATTTAAAATTCACGCCTTAGTAATATAATTTTTTATTTTGTTGGTATTTATTAACATAGATGAGATTACATTTATTAATGCTGTAGTAAGTAATTATCATCACATGTATGCATGAAAAAAATTTAAGAGTGTAATACATTTAAAGAAGCTAGGATTTCTATTATTCTTACAAAAATAGAAATGTCAAAATTAAATATTTAGGTATTTGTCAAGTATGCAGTAGCATGGAACAACAACCTAACAATTAGATAGCTTTTTAATATTTGTTTAATGTTTGTGGAATTTATGTTCAATTTTGAAAAGATTTATTTTAATCTTTTAAGCTTTGGTAAATATAAACAAAATGTATTCTAGCATTTAATTTTAAAAATGCACATAATAAAATAAAAATTCAAGATATGAATACAAAGTAACTGATGTGCATCTGAAATCCACAGTGCTTGCACAATGCTGAATATTTTTCAGTAGAATGCAAGATAAGAGTTTTGATGTATGAAACCAGGAAGGAAATAGTAACTTCCACTGAGCTGAGAGTCACAACTTCCTTCAACATTGTTTGTCATAAAGTAGTGAATATTTTATATAAATTTAAGTATATTAATTGCATATTTTAAAGATTTTTTTTTCTGGATTTAGAATATAGTTATGTAATACTGTTGAATGTTCTGAATTATTACAGAATTTATATATTTTTTGCATGATTACGTTATTTAGATTTAGGTGACCAATGAATTTTTCCACATTGTTTTTTAAATGGGCATATTAAGTTCAAAATCGATTTGTTTTTATTTTTATCAAAGGAGTGTGTAATTATTGTAAGAATGCTTGTCTTTATAAGGTATTTTTTCCTCCCCAGAATTTTATTTCATCAGTAGCATGTGGATGCCACTTACTCCACTTGATGGGATGGTAGTAATTAGCATATTTGATTTGAGACAAAGTCTACCATTTGATCCGTCTGATGACTACAGTTAGATCTTTTCATGAAGCTTTGTAAGTTTAAAAAATTTTGTCCTTGCATAGTTGTGATAACATATAGTTTTTTTTTTTTTAAAGATATTTAAGAAAAATTTGAAGTTTATGTTTTAGTGTAATATTTTTGAAATATAATTAGCATAACCATTCATCATTTAGTATTATATAAGAACTTAAATAATGAAGTCTTTTTACTGTATGCTTATAAATTAAAAATAGTAAAATTGAAAAAAAATTGTGCAGAAAGTATTTTGCTTTTTTAAAAATAACTTTTTTGTCTATTTAAAGATATTAAATTTATATATATATATATACATACTAATTTATAATTTTTAAATGATCAAGATATATTCCTATAATTACAAGTAGTTGGTTCTGGCATACTGTTCAGCATCACATGTGATGCAAATAGAGTAAACTTTATCCTTTTTTATGACACATTATTAAGACAAATAGAATAAATTTTGTAAAAAATAATGTAAGAAGATAGTACATGGCTTATATTTTGAATACAAATGCAGTTTATTTCATGCGGAGAAGATTTATGCTTACCATTCTACAAAACTTTAATTACCCAAAGAATTTATATAGTATTAATAAACAATACTTATTGCTTTATTATCCATTATCAGCATCTTACAAATCTGGTGTTGTATAAAAAGTATATTGGACGTGTAGTTTTATATTTTCTCTTCCTGGGGCCAACAATGTTGTCTAACTTCATTTTTAAGAAATTTTAGAGAAACTTCATTGCTCTGTACTTTTGTGACCTTTCTAATATGTAGTAAATATTTATTATAACATGCAAATAGCAATTTCGGTGCTTCCTATTATGGCAGTCCCTGAAGTTGAATTGCTTAGCAACCAAGATATCTCGTATCTCGCCATGTGTTCTTTCCAATCTCTCAAAATCTTGCCATTGCATTTCCATTGGTTTGCATTTTTGCATTGGTTTTTTAAAAATATTCCATGCTTTTTCGTAAATATGCAGTTAACAATCTTTAATTTGCCAAATGTAGAGGTGAATGTCATAATTATTTCAAAAAAGAGGTTTAATACCTTATATATCCTTGAGCAGAGGAGCTGTTGTCAATCAAATGGTATGACAAACAGCTTAATATGTATGAAAATGTTGCAGTTGATGGGAACAATTTTATGCGGGAAGTGTGTTCCTTACATTTGATAATAAAACTGAGTTGGCATTTCAGGTTAACTGTTTAATGAAATATGACTCATTATATTTTCTTTTGCATTTTATTTTCAGTAATTGTAACTGATTGCACCAGCAGTTCAGTAAATGATAGATTACAGAATAAATGTTTTCAATTTTAATTAGTTTTGTACATACTAATTGCTGTTTACTAAATAGCATTATTTCTTTCAGACTGTATTGATTTCATAAATTTTTATTATATTAGAAAATGTCTTTAATTCAGATTTGGTATCAAAGACACACTGTAAAATTTCTGTAAATAAATCTAATAACTATTAAAGCTCTCTGGAGAATAAAATGGATAATCTTTGGATTATGGTAACTTGGCGATTTTTTGGCGACCAACCCTGCTACAGCAACCTGCTAGTTTTGTTTTGGACGCCATTTTGTTTTCAAGAAGTAAAGGAAATGGTTGATCTTTACATTATGGTAACTTGGCGTTTTTTTGGCGAAAATTTGCCGACCAACTCTCCTACAGCAACCCTCTATTTTTTTCCCCGCCGCCATTTTGTCTTCACGAAGTAAAGACATGTTTCTTTTCATCTACTGAACACTTCTTCCAACAATCTACTAGCCGAATTACACTTATGCTAGAAATTTTATCTAACAAAACTGCTTAATCATGACAAATATTCACTGCAAAATTGGGAAAAAGTGCACAATACCATACTCCTTACGCGTTTTTCAAAATAACACATACACATAAACCATGTACACGCCGACTTATTTTTACTTAAAAAAACATCCCAGAATTACACAAAAATGGCATTGCGCACACTCTTCACTATATCCATGTACACTGCTTTTTTCTCATAAATTACAAAAATTTCACGAAAATACATGACAATTTTCTGAATCTTTAAACCCGGTAAAAAGAACATATATGAAATTACCTGATCGCGAAAAAGTTTATACCCTTTTCAAATATGAACATTTCCACATATAAAATAAATAAAATATCCAAAAACTTTTACCTCTAAATCATCTATTATATTATACACGTCACCAACGAATTCATACCGCAAGCATTACAAATACTTAGTGTCAAATATTTAAATTATTTCCATGCACGTTTACTTCAACTTAAATGTATACCAAATTCCTACAAACATAAAATTCATAAAATAACTATCATTTAATTAAAATATCACTAAGCCATGTACACGTCGACTTATTTTTACTTAAAAAAACATCCCAGAATAGCACAAAAATGGCATTGCGCACACTCTTCACTATATCCATGTACACTGCTTTTTTCTCATAAATTAGAAAAATTTCACGAAAATGCATAACAATTTTCTGAATCTTTAAACCCGGTAAAAAGAACATATATGAAATTACCTGATCGCGAAAAAGTACATACCCTTTCCAAATATGAACATTTCCCCGTATAAAATAAATAAAATATCCAAAAACTTTTACCTCTACATTATCTATTATATTACAAACGTCACTAACTAATTCATACCTTTACTTCATTACAAATGGTTACAAATACTTAGTGTCAAATATTTAAATTATTTCCATGCACCTTTACGTAAATTACTTTCCTTCCACCTTACATTTAGAACACAATGCATAAAAATAATATCCTCAAATAATTAAAAGTACTAACTTACCTATTCTTCTTCAGAATCTTGATTACGTGTTCGATAAACTTTTCTTATTTCTGTTTCAGGATCTTTAAAATCATACTTATAGTTCACAGCAAGGTACCAGGTAATATAAATAACTTAATAAAACATCTTTACTTCTATCTCGCACAACCTTAAAGAAACACTTATTACTACCCCTTTCAATCCCACTAAATACCCATTTCGAATTCACTTTAGTTAGGGCCATGGGATCCAAAAATTAACGAACACTGTTTCACACAACACAGAATAAAGCCAAATACAAAATTTCCAGATTTTTTCCCGATTTCCCCCCCTTTTCTGATTAAAGAACCGTAATTCGTCCATTAATATCACATGGCATATCCCATGATCTCTCATTTCCCTCACACAAAATAATGCGTAATCGGAACTGAGTACTGCTCACATTATTACCAAAGTCCCAGGTAGTAACCTTTATCGCCTGCAAAATGTCGCCAAACTACCAGTTACCAAAATTCTAAAGATCAGACCTCGCTAAAATAAACTAACATAACAGCAATAAATTTCAAACAATACCGTGTTCACAACGTTCTGTTTTAACTCAAAAAAAAAAAAAAAAAATTAGCGAATTGCCGAATCTAGGCAACGCGCACAGCCTCGGCATTGTGCACAAATTAACAAAATAAACTAAAATAAATTACAAACAATTCAAAAAACAACAATAATGTCAAATTCATAACAAAAAAAAATTAACATAACATTCTAGAAAATAAGAACAACAATAAAATAATATGCATGAATGCTTCTTCAAACAGCAGAAATATCGATTTTAAACATCGGCAAAACTCGTCATCAATTTTCACCACTTCATGGTGCCTGACATATATATATGTCATGCACCATACAGAGGGCTAACACAAAACGTTTTGCTGTCTGAACTTTTGCCTAAAATCTGCTCTCCTGTGCCTGTCCTAAATTCTAAAAATTTTGCCATCTCCAAACTTTTCTACTCGGTGCTTCATTGAATTCTAAAAATTCTCCCATGCCAGTTCTGGCCATCTGTCATTTCATATTTATTCTTAGTGCTCATTTTACTAAAGGGATAAAATCAGCAGTTTCTTCTTCTTCTTCAGTGGCCAGACAGCGCAGGATGGGCCCTTGCCTTCCTCAGAATTGAATTCCATGCTCTTCTATCCCTGGTCGTGGACATCCAATTGGTTATTTTTAAAATTCTTAAGTCTGTTTCCAAATAGTCGAGCCACCTAAGTTTAGGTCTCCCTCTTTTTCGGGTGCCGAATGGTCTGGCCAAGAAGATCTTTTTAGTTAATTGATTTTCATCCATTCTGCGCTGGTGTCTTGCCTATTCAATTCTCAGAATCCTTATATATTTTACTATATCTATTTCTTTAAAGCATTTATAGAGTTCAGAGTTAGTTTGTCTCCAGATATTGTTACATTTTATGCTACCAAAAACGCTTCTCAAAATTTTTCTTTCAAAGACAGAAATAATATTTCTAATTTTTTTCTGTCATCGCCCAGGTGTCAGCAGAGTATGTAAGAATGGGTCTGATTAAGCTTTTGTAAATTAAAATCTTCGTTTTTCTGCTAATGAAGTTAGACTTCAAGTACAGTCAAAAGTCGTTAATCCGGACACCCATAATCCAGAATGATCTATAATCCGGACCTCAAAGCTACGAACTTTCTGCGCATGCGTCAACGCATACGCATAATATTTTTATGCATGCGCATAATACGTTTACGCATGCACGTTTAATGTATAATGGTATAAGCTAAGCTCTAATTATTTATTTCAGTTAATGTTGCAGGTTGCGTTGTTCCTTAATCTTCAAATTGGATCCGGCTTATTATTTTTTGCAGACTGTTAGAGCAATTTTATAAAAGTAAGCTTGAACTTTAGATTATGCCAAATAGAATTTTAAAGGATCTACAAAGCGGAAGTAGGTTTCGATGTCCATCAAACAAAAAGTGGAATTGCTGCAAAAAATGGATAAAGGCATATCCTTTGTTTCTCTAACCATTCCGAAATCTGTTTATCAATTTCACGCTGCTCTGCGGTGGGGGGGGGGACGCCACAACGCGCAATGAATTGGAAGCTGATCTGTCAGCACTACCCTTATCTTCAGGGCAGATGCTTTTATTTTATTTGGCTTATAATTTCGAACGAATGAAGCAACTTAAACAACTTACATTGAAAGAAATGTTTAATAAAGTAAACAAATAAATATTAAGCTTTTTTTTTGTACCTATATTAAGCCTTTAGATCATAATTGCTCGTTATTTCATAAATTATGGTTTCATATTTTTAATTTTATAATTTCTGCATGCCATCTTACCAAATTTAAACTGATGATCTATAATCCGGAATTGCCGAAGTCCCGACGTGTCCGGATTAACGACTTTTGACTGTATTTTTTTAGACCGAGGAAACATCGGTTAGCATCTGTGACTCTACTATGGATCTCGTATTAAATCATTGAGAGTATTAACCTCTGATCCTAAATATTTAAATTTGCTAACAGTTTAAAATTTGTAATTCCAAATTTCAAAATAGGGATTGCTCTTATTACCACATGACATGTATTTAGTTTTATTTTGGTTGATTGCTAGATGCATTTTGCTGGCTGCAGCCTCTAGAGATGTAAAAGCCTCTCTAAGTCACTCGGGATTGCGCGTGACTATGTCGATATCGTCAGCAAACGCAAAAAATATGAACAGATTTGTTAAAGATAGTTCCACGAGTATTAATGTTGGAGTCTTTTATGATTTTTGAAGGGCAAGGTTAAAAAGCAAGCAGGCGAGTGCATCATCCTGTCTGAGTCCATTTGAAACAACAATAGGCTCAGAAAGATTATTCTGGATTTTTAACCTAAGTTTTGTCTCAATAAGAAATGGTGACCAAATTTATAAGTTTTTCAGGTATTGCAAATTCTCTCATAGCTTCAATTAAATATTTTCTGTTTATTGAATCGTAGGCAGTCTTAAAATCAACAAAAAGTGCATTGCAATGCCATATTCGTAATTTTTTTACAAAATTTGCCTAATATTAAAGATTTGTTCTGCTGTATATCTTCCATTGTGGAAACCACATTGGTTATCACCCATAATATTTTCTGTATAAGTTGCAAATACTAAAAAGTATATTGGCAAATAGTTTGTAAAAAAACATAAAGGAGACTGATTCCCCTGTAGTTGGTGCATTCCAAAATGTCTCGTTTTTTTTTAATAAGTTTCTTCTAAGAAGGAAAATTATACAAATTAGCTAAAAAGGTCTGGAAAATTTTCAAATTAAAAAGATGCATCAATATTTTGTTTTGTGTTGTTCAATAAAACATATATTTTATAACTTCTAATGTATAATCATCCTAATGTTATTTTAGAATCAGTGTCATAAATTATATGTGTAATTATGTGATAAACTGTAAAATGTTCTTAGATTATGATTTTGTGCTTTTTAATGAATAATTTTTTGAAAATAAAAATATATTTCAATAGTGACCATGTATATCTGTAATGACTAAGGGTATATGACTACCTAATTGAATTATTTGTAACTAAATGAGAAGTTACCTCAGTGCTTAAGTTAGAAGAAGAACCTTAGAAGTTACCTCAATGCGTTAAGGCAAGCAATCGCCTTTCTTTAATTTTAACTGTGAGTGGAAGATAAGCATAAAAAAGTAAAAATTAACAAAAAACTTTGTTACTTGCAGCTAGTGAGACTTAAAATAATATCAAATAATTTTTTATCTCTGGTGTTCCAGTAGCTTATTGGAATTTTACTGGGATAAAATCAAGCAACTCTACATGAAATTATGACACTAACTTGGTCAGACAGACAAGATACTACTAACTTTTAACATTACCAACCATGCCAATATTCGGCACTCACATCTGTTCTGATCAGTGACTGTGTGTTTAGGTAAGCAACAGCAGTGCTAACAGCTTCTGTTACAAATCATATTGATTATGATTTTATTTCTTATTTTAGCCTAAGCCTCTGGGTATAAAATTTGTGTATACCTCTGGACTGAGCGCGTACCTGATGAAACAAGGCATAAAAGAAAAAAGTAACATGAAGCTTTTTGCTAGTAAAACTTAAATAAAATGTGTCTTATCATCTTTAAAATATGTGGGATTATTTTAAGTGTAAAATATAAATGTTTCAAGAAATTGTGCAATTTAATGCTAGTTGCTTGATTGTAGAATGCTGGTTGTTTGAAAATTGTTGAAATTTTAACAAAGCTGGTTTTATTTGTGAATTTTTTCTGTTAAATCATGTTTAATAATCCTACTTAAAATAATAGTATCTGTTTTTAAGTCTGAATCATACTTAAAATAATAGTACGTATCTGTTTTAGTCTGAATACCTGAGATCTGTTTGTTCTGTTCTTATAATGGTATTATGAACGTGAAGTTTGGGCATATAATTGCTTTAATTTATTCAAATCCCATTTGCTGATATGTCCTTAACTTTCACTGACGGTTCTTAAAAGTACTTAATTTCTCTGTGCAGAAATGTGTATGAACTCTGTAAAGCAGAAATTTTTTTCAATAAGAAAGCATTTGTGTGCGAATTATAAAAGAAAGTGAAATGCAGATTGTAGCCAGATGTTCATGAAAGTCGTAATTGTTTCTGAAAAGTATTTTAAAGGTATTTCTTTCATATGTGCATTTTAAATGAATTATTCTTGATATTCTCTGATAATGGTGATGTAAAAAAATACAGTACAAAGTCCGAGATCTGGACGTCCAATATCCAGACTGATCTAAAATCTGGGCCCCAAAACCAACCAGCAAACCCCATTTTTTTTTTGGTATGCTTTATGCATGTGCATTTGATTTTTTTCCCTGATAATAAAACGTGGAGAGTCCCCGATTCTTAATTTTACTTCGGCACTAAATAAATATTTCGTTACTGAAGAATAATTTAACAAATTTGTGTCATTAATAATTTGGCTCCTTAGCTGCATAGCTGCTCGGCATACATCTCAAACCCTAAAATTCTACTTAGAAATATTGTACATTTTACACCTACTAATATTTTATATCCCTGATGTCAACCTAGCGAATTATTATTTATAGTATTTTGCTCTCATCACTGTATTTTTATCAACACATGGCAACTTAAGTAATGACTCATGCAGCAATGAAAGGAAAATTTTTTGTGTTAGTAATTTTAATAACAAAGAGTATGGGTAACCTTTTATATTGAAATTACGCTTTGCAATGATTGCAGGTTTATGTTAAATACACTTAAGAAATGTTGATGATTAAAAATTTAATGAAAATTTCTTTCAATATGCCAAAAATATTTTTTTTTTTTTTTTTTTTTTTTGTTTCTTAGTAGGCCAAGAGATAACATTTAGTGCTATTTGAATTGAGAATAACTGATTTGTTTTTCACATATACCCAGAACTGGTGCCAGAACTCGTATGACCACACCGGGTGGCAAAATTTAGGGAATTTTTGGAACATAAAAATTAAGGGATGAAAAAATTTTTAGAATTTAGGGAAAGCAGTGGCATCCAAAATTTAGGAGTGGCAGAGATTTACAACTTAGGGAAGCACTTAATAGCAAAATTTAGAACCCTCAGAGATTACATCAGATGGTAAGATATCTAGCGTCTGCCCTCAGTAAGCCTTAAGTATATGTGGGAGTTTATTTATTCAGGACTCGGTTAAGCCTTAAGCATGTGCTAGAAATAGACATAAGTATAAAAAGTAACTAATATAATTCAGGTTTAATCATCTCAGTGTGCAATACAAGCAAGACAAAATTTAGTGGAACATCTTGTCTTTCATCTGCAATCTCAAGATAGATAACCAATAATGTATAGCAGATGTTATTAAGCTAGGCTAAAATTATTCTTTTCAGATTCCTAGGAATTTCAGTCAATATAGCAGATAGCGTTGTTCCTTAACTTTCTGATTTGATCCTGCTTATTATTTTTTGCAGGCTGTTTTTATTACAATTGTATGAAAAATAAAGTTTGAACTTTCGATTATGTCAAAAAAAAAAAAAAAGTTTCTATTTCTGCAGCTGCAACAGGATCTACAAAGCATGTTTCAATGTCCATTAAATAAAAAGTAGAATTGCTGGGGGGAAAATGGATAAAGGTATATCCGTCTCAAAATTATTGAAAAGTCAACTAGTCATATAAGGAACTTTTTGAATTTTTGTGGATTCCGACACCCCACTCGCAATGAATAACAGAAAAATTATTCATTATGCTAAAAGTGAAGACAATGAGTCGGACGTTGTCGCAGCGAGGATGGGCCATTGACGGGTCCAATGCTAATTTCTCAAGCTAAAATATTTCATGAAGTACAGTAAAGTATTTCATGAATGTAAAAACTGAGTGTACATATATGACAGGTTGGTTAACCAAATTTAAAAATTGCCATGCTATAAGGCAAGTAAGAGTTTCAGGTGAAAAAGTTTCAGCTGATACTGAAGCTGCTGAGCTATTTGCTGATGAATTCATCGGCAATAGTGAAAATTTATATCCAGAACCAAATTTACAATGTTGATGAAACTGGTCTTTTTTGGCAATATGTACCACAAAATATTGGCAACCTTTATAAAAAAGGCACCAGTTGGTGTAACAGTTTTAGCATGTGCAAATGCTGCAGGAATGCACAAGTGTAAACTTTTTGTTATCGGAGAAAATACACGACTTTGAGTATTTAAAGGAGTAAACATTTTGCCCGTTATATATTGTGCAAATAAAAGGGCACAGATGACTCAAGTGTTAATAAATGATTGGTTTGAAAATCATTTCATAGCTGAGGCTTAGCAGAATTCAGTTGGTTTACCTTATGACAAAAAAATTGTCCTGATTGTCGACAACTATTTGTTTCATATTTCACTTTTCAGCCTATGGATGTCAGAGTAGTGCGAGTGCCGAAATGTAAATATAAAATAGAATTTTTACAATCCATGTTAAATTTCTTGAATAATGGCAAGACTATTTAAAATTTTTTTAATATTTTTGCATAAAATCTGCTTTGTGGAGCATCGCTAGAACATGGGAGGATGTGTCTCCAGATACTTTAAAAAGTGCTTGGCATAATGTATGGCCAGCTACCATAGCATGGTGAGGATGATGAAGATGATAACTGTGGATTTTAAGGTTTTCAGATATTGCAAAACAAAGGTGAAGTTTTCCAAATAATGAATTTGTAAAGAAATGTGGAGAAGCTGTAATAAATGAAGATGTATAACAGGAGTTTTCTATTGCGTTGATAATGCCCCATTCATCAATCAATTTATAGATGGCGAAATCTGTAGTATGGTTCTAGATCCAGAAAATACCGCTACCGATAGTGAAGAAAGTTACAGAGAGGTTATTGAAAATGAAAAAATTATGATTGATAAGTTAGTCAGAATTCTCGAAACAGCAATTACAGGACTTGAACAATGTAACATTTGAACTGACTAAGAAATTATGTTTGTCTACAGAATTAAAGAGAAAATATTAACATAAAAAAAGCAACTTAAACAACTTAAATAAATATTTAATAAAGTAAACAAATAAATATTAACCTTTTTCTTTTTGTAAATTTTGTTACCATTTAGATCATAAATGCTTCATTATTTTATAAATTATGATTTCATATTTAAAATTTTTTAATTTCTATATACCATCTTACTAGTTTTAAACTGATGATCTAATACCCGGAAAAATCCCAAATCTGGAATTGCCGGAGTCCTGACTTGCCTGGATCTCGGACTTTGTACTGTATTTTTTCTACGTAAGTTAAAATGGAAAAAATATTAGGGGACGATAATAACTAAAGAAAAATGCAAGAAAGAGTAACTATTTTTAATACAGTTTGTTCGATATTCATGTTTAGTTTTATTACTTGTTTAAATTTAATGAAACATTTTAAGACGTTGAACTTTATTTTTTAATCTAAATTAATCAAAAAATATTGTATAATTATTAAACCCAGCTTTTCATCATTTTCCCACTTTTCTTTCATAAATTGAAATTAATGTGACTGACAGTAAAGTTCCATACTAGTGATGAAAATTTGATTTATTCATAAGTATACTTTTTTTAATTAAATATACATAACATCAAAATTTTTGTTCTGTATGCTGAGAATTATCTTCTATGATTTAAACGTAGAAATGATTTATTTTTAGTGCTTTGCCATAAGGTTCCACTGCTATGGGTAATTTTTGTGTCAAGAAAAATGACCATGTACAGACTCTTTCCCAGGCTAATGTTCGGGAAAACCCAGAAATAACCATTGAAACTTCTCTGTCTGCTGACAGTGGCTTGCAGAGTGGAAATGGTGGTATTAGTCAGCTTCACGAAAGGCAACGCTATCCAAACTGCTCATCTAATGCACCCGCACAAGCATTTTCATCTGAAAGTAATAGACAAGGCAATAATTGTAGTAAGTTTGGTATGATCATTTTTTCTCCCTTGATAACTTACTTTGTTAATATTTTAAACTAAATATTATTACCATATATCTATTTTTTTTTTGAAAAATTAAATATGCAGTACTAACAGTCTGTTATAGTAAAGTAAAACTTTATGCTTTACGTTATTTATTTCCAAGAAATATGAGAGAAAGAAAAAGTTTCATGAAATTGAGCAAAATTGAAATAGTTTTATCTAAAGTGTAGTCCATAGCCCATTATTATTGATAAAATTGTTTAATAATGTATCATTGGTATTGTTGCACAAATTTATATGTCAGAAATAATTTTTTCTTAATTTAAAATTTTCTTTAATGGAAAATAATGACACCTGGATTATCTGCAAGATGTTAATGTGTCAGAAATGTGGTGTGTAAATTTCAAGCATATGCATTTCCAAGCCTGTTTTATTTTTTAAATCTCTTGATTTTTGTAGAGTATGGGCCACTGTAATCTATTGCAGTAATAGCAAGCAGTATATACTATATAGTCATAGTGAAACATGAAAATGTGAACATTCTATTAAGTAGCTTTGCAAAGAAAGGAGAAATGCTTTATTTTGTTATGAAAGTTAGCAAGAGAAATGCATAACTTTGAATCCGCAGATTCCATCTGAATTTTTTAGTTATAGAAACTTTAAAAACAGTGCAATTACCTAAGGCTAAAGTACAAATTTCGGAAATAGACAAGGAATTTCATTTAAATAATTTTGGAATGGATTAGGTAATCAGTTTCTAAAGACTTAGTGTTTGAGATAAAGGTCTAGGACTCAGAAGTGTATAATGCACGTTTTATGTTATTTTTATTTTCATTTACGTAACTGTGAGAAAATTAATTAATTGAAAAATACTTTTAGAAGAGTTCTTTGAAGTTGTGCCCATGATATGACAGAATTTCCAGGAAAGTAAATTTCATTCCTAATTTTCAAATATGTTCTGCCATTCTATACTATTTCAGTTCTAATTGCTTATTTTGTTTATGTAGTATGGTATTAAATTCTAAAGTAAAATTTCAGCATTGTAAAATTTATATTTAATAATTTTAGCAAACATTGAAAATAGTTTCAAATTCATTTTTAAAATACTAGTGTAACTGTTCTCAAGTTAGAGCACTGGAATGTACTCTAAACCAATGGTTCTTAACCTTTTAACTAATGTGTACCATCTAAACAAAAATTGAAAAACTTTAGTATCACCATTACATTTTACAATGATTTTATTTCAATTTCTCAATAGAAATATTAATATATATATATATATATATATATTGCCATTTATACATCCTGTTGGCTATTAGTATTAAATATGCACACACAAAAATGTTAGATTAAAAATTGGTTACCATTTTAATTATCAAAATTTAAGTTATAATACTTTAATTCTAAAATTTAGTGCAAAATTTGGCCCTGTTTAAGAGAGATCAATTTCTTTATGTCTTATCTTATTTCATTTAGTTTTAACTGTAAATTGGGATCCACTTTTAATTTTGTTCTGTATTTATTTTTCAAATATAGCATGGAAGAAAATCATTGTTCACACAAATAGGTTGCGAAAAAAGCAATAAAAATGTAATAGCTTTATAACTTTCATCATGTTTTCTATAAGCAATTTTTCTTTTCTTTTCAATATTCTCAGTAGATTGTCCTGGATCCATCTCGTGTGAATCATTACTTTTCCACTTAGTCAATCCTAGCCATTTTGAAAATCTAGGTTTGTTTTATTATTTTTCACAAATATTTAAATGCACATTATATTAACAGTTTTTCAAAAACAAATGATATTCTCAAATCATGTAGAAAAGTAAGGACTACAAAGCAACAAGAAGACAAAATACCTGCTACTAGAGACAGCAAATCAACACACACACACACACACACACACACACAAAAAAAAAAAAAAAAAAAAAAAAAAAAAAAAATTACTCTAATTGAAAGCAGAGCAATATGAGCCCAGAGATGGTGGTTATATTAAGTGTAGACATGTTAATAACTCTATACTTGAAGAATTGATAATAAAAGAATTAATAAGATACTATTGTCTTTTTATAGGAACTTACTTTTATTTCCTACCAAATACAGCATCCATTTCTATTACACCTTTTGAAAACATCATTTATGACAAATATTGCTATGTCTATAACTAAAAGAATATTTGTAAAATTAAAAAGATTATTTTGTCTATGAATGGCTATTGACCTTGAACAAAGTTCAGATTGCATAAATTTATGAGTGTTGGAGAAAAAACTGAAGCAGGATATTGGGGTATTTAATTTTTGTATTTAATAGTCAAAAATACTTTGTTTCTTTGTGTTACCGCATGTTTTTCTGTTGGGTACTTCCAGTTGGAATTGGTGTTCTAGACCTATAAGCAAATTTTATTCGAATTTATTAGCTATATTTATTAGTAAGTAAAAAGAAAATGTTATGCAGTGTAATAATTCAGTACAGGTGCCAGAATAAGTATTAAAATTAGAAACAAAAATTATTAAAATAAATATTTCAGGAGTATGATGATGAATAAATTATCAGGGAATTCTGAAAAAAAAAATTAAATGTTCATAATTTAAAAAATTATGTGAATATATTTAAGAACTTTCAATATATGTATACTGTGTTTACTAAAAGTTTTGCTGAGCCAGAATCTAACCTTTAAAAGCAGAAATATTTAATATTGAAATTAGGAAATGCCTTATCATACTTATTGCTGCTTAATAAATAACTTACAGGTTCAAAAAGACTGAGAGGACACATTTTAAAACACTGACATTTTATTGTTCACTCCTACTATATACAAATTTACGATACAACTGTAAGAAAATTAAGGTGCTTCTGCGCATGCAAGCAGCAATTTCTCCTTTTCATCTGCCGAATCTCTAGGAGGGGGGGGCAAGAACCCTCTCCTCGTAAAGGGGGTTTGCCACACTTATAAAGGGGAAACTTCATTTATTATACTGTTTATATCTTTAACAGCTTATAAATCTTATGTAGACCAGGTCCAAGGTTTGAATCTTGGCGAATGGGCTGGCTGTATGGGTGTTTTCATGCTTTTCCCATGGGTAATGTGAATATGAGCCAGTTTCCCTTAGAAAGTCCTTCTCAAAAGTATCCCTCCCATCTATCTCTCAATTTCTTTGCCATAATCAAATAAAGCAAACTAAACCTATAAATATGCTTTTGATAATGCCTATGAAAAAAATAAATTAAAAATATTATTGAAACTATAATTATCAGAAATATTTACTTTGCTTATCTATATTATTAGGCTCATACTGAAGTCAGCCACATGCTTTATATTAATTGATAGAAGTTATTCTAACTTTGGTTCTTATTCGAGTGACTTTTTCTCTGTACATCTTGTCATCTTCATTGCTATTAAATAATATATATGAAATAGAAATAATGTGCTGCCATTTCATAAAAAAGTTTTAAAAAAATCAGCATTGAATGCAAAAAATTCAGTTCCAATTGCAACCAGAGATTTTAAACTCAGTGGATGCTAAACTGATCCAGGTGGATAATCTATGAACGCAGATGGGCTGTGATCACAGTATAGTACAAAAGATGATGCAAGATTTAGTTTGCTGTAGAATATGTGCAGTGTAGCCACCTTGACAATTGATAGCCAGTTTGAAAGAAGAAATGGTTATTTGTCGGGATTCATCTGACCTTATTACCTGTTGCCTATGCTGTTGGGGCCAGCCTTTGTGATCTCTGCACCATTGGCATCTCTTGAAAGCATTAATTACTGTCACCAAGGTTTTACGAATTGCCACTCTTCCATAAATGTTTGCAACATGAAGTTCCCTTTTGGCAATTTTTTTGAAAGGGTGTCCTGGAGATGACTGTTCATTTCAGATGTTATCTCGGATAACGATTGCTTGTGCTTTTGGGCTACTGTTCGCTTCAAGACCCATCTATCTCTATTAGCCAGCCAGCTTTGACTTTCGGCCACTGTTGTGCTTTGAAGACGTCATCTTTCTCTCTTTCGTGTATGCTGTCATAACGGCTGGGAGTTTCGATCAATTTATTTTTAGACCAGTAAAGTGTAATATCAGGTTCCAGTGTTATACCTTGTGAAATCAGTATGCCTAAAAAAACATATATTTCTTCTGAACTGGTTGAATGCCACGATTTTGTTCTTGATTTTTCGTTTGTATGGTGTTGGTTCATATACTCTTTTACGAAACAGTTGGTTTCAGTAACAATATGAAACACGAGCAGTTCATCAAAAAATAATTCAAAAAAGATAAATGAGTTTGAAACATTCGTTATATCTTTCTTTATTCCTGAAGCCTACTCCTTGCATGCCCCATAAGGTTTGCTGTTTCCATAACCGATGCTCCACTCAAACGTGCTCCAACTATCATTCCTCCTTGGAACTCTGACAGGTCTGATATTTCAACTTCTCACAGACAAGTCCTCCATCTGTATATTCTAAAACTAAAAAGGCAATTTCTTGTATACCTTGCAATATTTACTAGAAACATACTGCTGCTTACATCAGCATTGTGTACTATAGGATTCATTAATTTAAAAAATGCTGCAGAAAGATTAACTGAGTGCACAGCATCTGAAATCCATAGAGAGGGGATGATTAAGTGGAAAATTCAAGTATAACAAATGAAATCGGGTAAGGCATCAATCATGACATTGAGTTTCTAATTCACACAGAGAAAGAAAAAGGGAGAGAGATTCTACACATGATCATAGATGCTGAATTGTGTCTTTCAACAAACTGTTTTTTTTTTCCATTGGTCTGAGGAAACTCCCAGCAGCCTTTTCACAAAGTGCCCTC
This sequence comes from Stegodyphus dumicola, assembly GCF_044657685.1. Lineage (NCBI taxonomy): Eukaryota > Metazoa > Arthropoda > Arachnida > Araneae > Eresidae > Stegodyphus > Stegodyphus dumicola. Next base: position 143,951,425 of record NC_140776.1, read on the forward strand.
AGATTAGTCTAGAAAATTTTTGGAATTTAATGTCTCTGCTTGCGAAGCATTATTCAGCTCTTAAGTACCAGCTAAAGTACCTAAAAATGGGTCAGGTATCATATTTATCAAAGATTATTCAGAATGAAATTATTGACATAATGGCAAAAACAGTTCGAAAGATCATTTTAAAAAATATCGAAAAAGCTAAATGCTATACAATAATCTTCAGTTGCACTCCAGATGTGTTGCATGAAGAACAAATGAGCCAGTGATTTGATATGTAATAAAATGTGATGATTTCTTTGTATGAAACAAAAGAAAACTTGATTGATTTTGTAGAAATTGGTGGAAAGATGGGGGAATATATTTCTTAATGGATTGTGGAAAAATTGACATTTGATGGTTTGGATATTGGACAGTCATGGTCAGTCATGATAATGGGTCTAATATGGCTGGTACACTGCTCAAAAAAAAAAAAAAAAAAAAAAGGGGGGGGGGACAGTCCTATATCTCCCGATCTACTGGGCCGATTGACAAAATTCAAATTGCGTTCTTCATGTCTCGAAAGCGCGACTTAGGATATATATTAGTTTTATATATAGCACTATTCTAACATAGGTATTTTGACACAAAATCGTACTTTTTCTGAAATAACATACCAATTTTTTTACATATTTCGATTCTACGACTCAAATTACGCCTAAATATGAAATTTTGTAAAATTTGGAGCGAAATTTACGGAGAAATTCACAAATTTATGTTGGCACTTTTTTGTCAGTTTGCGCCAAGAATAGTTCATTTGGCGAACTTCTTAACATATGGCAACCTAGTTTCCTTTCCTGTGAGCGGAAAAAAAGTCACCATCGTTCCTTTTTTCCAAATAATATTCTTTATATTATATTTTTAATTATAATTTATTATTTTAAGTAATTTTTTCTTTTTCGAATTTCATTTTAATTGTTTAAGTTGCATGGTTTTTTTTTTTCGAATAACTATTTTAAAAATTTCTACTTACCTATTCGAACTGCGTAAATAAAGTTGCAGCATTTATTTTTTTTCAAATAGTTTTCTTTATATATATTTTTTGTCATAGTTATTATTTTAGGTAATTTTTAAATTCTTAACTTTTATTTTAATTGTTTGTGTTGCATTGTCTCTTCAGATAATTGTTTTAAAATTTTCTATTTATTCCTTCGAATTGAGCATTTTAAGTATATTTATTAATATAAATTTTTCAGAATTTGATTTTATTTATTTGAATTGCGTTTCTTTCGGAGGAATACTTTGTAACCCAGACTACGATGCGTTTGAAGACTGCATATATTAAAAGAGAAAATACAGTAAAGCACAGTTAACACACCTTTCAATGTTCCGTTCAGAAAAGATATATATAAATAAGAGAGACATTTAACTTAGGATTGCGACATTTTAACTTAGGATGACTTGCATACACTGCTTTAAACAGTTTTATCATTGTGCCCATTGCTTTACACAATTTTATCATACATTTGGCTTCTTAAATGTTATTCATATTTTAGTCAAATATTTTATTTTTGAAATCGTAAAAATCAAATATCATAAGATTAAAAAGTTTTAAATTAAAAAAAAAAAAAAAAAACACAAATACTAAATTTTACTGTAAAATGTATTTTTTCTTCTCTTTTTCTTCAGGCATTCTACTTTATTCTTGCTCTTTTTCTTCATTCTACTTTATTCTTGCTCTTTTTCTTTAGGCATTCAGCAAGTATATTAAAAAATATCCAATTTTCGAAATATCTTGATATTTCTGACAATCATTTTAAATAAAGTTATCGCCTTCCATTTCATAAAGGCCCACAAACGGCCGAGCGGTTAAGTCGCTGAACACTGATAGTTCACTACGGGCTTCGAATCCCGGTAAACGGGCTGGTTGCATGGGCGTTTCCGTGGTTTTTCTCATGTGTACCGTGTATGCCAGCTGATTTCCCTTAGAAAGTTCTTCACAAAGGCATCCTTCCTTTTAGGCAGATAGCCCTGCTTTGACGTAACTTAATAATTCAATTCAATCCATTTCATCAATATTTGGTCAGAGCTTTTATCAGTCTTTAGAGGCTAAACATTTTGAAGGTATGAGATGAAAGGAAAGACTGGTTTCATCAAGAGGTTTTGGTTTATTTAATTATGACAAAGCACACTAGGGCTATCTGCCTAAGGGGAGGGATGCCTTCGTGGAGGACTTTATAAGGGGAACTGGCTGGCATACACGTTGCACATGGGAAAAACCACGAAAATGCCCAAGCAGCCAGCCCTTTCGCGGTATTCGGACCTCGGACAGAACTACCAGCGTTCAGTGACTTTATCGCTCGGCCGCTGTTTCATCAGGAGGAAAAAAAAAACATCTTTAGGTGACATCCACATACATCACTGGATAAACTCCTGAATCTTCAAATAATTCGAATGAGAAAATCATGCAATTCTCCATTTATGATACGATATGATGTTCTATAACGTAATTTAAATTTATACAACCATATAGTCTAAACCATATTGTCTTTTCTGTTAACCACAAGCTCAATTAATGGTATTTGCTGGTGTACACGTCCAAGTGTTTTTTCTTTGAACACCTAAATTCATTGAAGTATCCTGAAAGTATCTTCAAAAGCCTAGTATACTAAAGAAAGTATCTTCAAAAGCGTCCAACTTTTTTAAACATCTTGGTATGTCTGAGAGCCAAATTTCCCTGCAAATTTTTGCTTACTTTTCTTCTTTCTTTCTACAGTTATTTTCAGTGCACACACAAGAAAATTAAGATTTTTCGATTGCTAGACTTCCATAAATTTTGCTTTCTTGTCAATTTTTTAAAATATCAATTACATGAATTGCGTTTCAGGTGAAGACAGCTTTTCTAGTCATTTTAACTATAAATAAAAAAAAAGCGAAGTCCAAAGGATAAATATTTTAATTAAATGATTTTTGCTAAATGACAAAGAAATAAAACAGTCCAGCAGGGTTAATTCTGTACCACCGAGTAACCCGATTCTTATATCGGCTGAAACAATCTAAATCATATTAAAAATCATGTTTTTTTATACAATCTATAACGCGAGAGAAAAATTAGCTTCTTAAAACATTCTTTCTAAGAGGATTAATATAAAAGATTATATTTATATATATATTTTTAAAGCTGGGACTTGAACCAAACTGTAAAATTTTTAAAGTTTAATTTACATGGTGGTTATAATTAAAGTTCCAATTTGAAATGGTCATAAAAGGAAAACTACCGTACCAAATGTTATCAAACTTGGGAATCATGTAAAGGAGGTTATGAGAATTTATTTTCAGCGAGGGAAAAAAAGTTAAAAAAACTCATCACCAGGGGGAAAGTGATGCTGTACACAAGATTCTTAAATGAAATAAGACACGAAAACATCTGTTTAAAATGTGTTTAATATTTTCCGAAACGTGTTACAAAGCATGTTCAATGTAGCGTCTAGCATTTTCCGAAAGCAAGTTAAATCCTGTTACTGCATTCTCAACAGCAGCTCTTAGCATATCGGGGGGAATGTTACGGACATGTCAGTGTTTAACATTTTTCATTTCTGCTAAATTGTGTAGATTATCACCATAAACAGTGCTTTTGAGAAAACCCCATAGCTAAAAGTCACAGAGGTTGAGGTCTGGTGGGAAGAGGGGAAGTGTTGGCGTATAAGATGTTCATTCGTGAAATGTTGCCTAAGTAACAGTGCGACACACGTGAGGTGGGGCCCAGCTGTGCATAAAAATCGTAGTATCTAAAATGCCACGTTACTGCAGTTCATGTATCACGAAACATTTTAACATTGACTCTAAATGAGCTGCAATCACAGTAGTCCAGCTGTCGACTGTTCTTCAGAGAAAAATGGTTCAGTTATAAAACTAGCTGTCATTCCACACCAAACGGTGTGGAATGACTGCTATGCAATCGAATGCAGTAGGAGAATGCAATGGAACTAGATAGATAACATGAGGGATTTTTTTGGCCCAAATCGATTAAAAGCGTTTTGAATCAGTATCTTCATGTTTTAGGGCCGAATTCAGGCTTAAAAAATTACAAATTAGCGATCTGTAAGAAAACAATTTCCAGATTGTACGCACTTGTGCGAGTGATTTGCGATCTCACATTTTCTAATCGCTAATTCGTGGTTTTCACGGACGAATTTCTCACTTACACGGATGGCGCACTCGACGTTTATTGAATTTAACGCCTTTAAATGGTAATTTTCTTACTTCAAAATTTCTTAAGGGTATGCAACATATTAAACCCGTGTAACAAAAGGTTAAGTTAGATTCCGACCCATATTTCATTTAAAAATATTGCATACAGCGCCATTTCCCCCCTGGTGGTGAGGTTTGGAACTTCCCTTTTTTCGCGGAAAATAAATTCCTATGATCTCTTTTACACAATTACCAGGTTTGATAACATTTGATCCAGTAGTTTTTGTTTTATGACCGTTTCAATGTGGAACTTTAATTATAAACACCCTGTATATTATTAAATTTTAATTGAAGCTATGCGTTATATGTATACCATGCGTAAGATTTCCGCTTTTATAGAAAAAATAAAGAATCAAAGCAAATATACTTAGGATAATGGAACAAAACTGAAAAAAAATTCCCCTCCCTCCGAAAATAAAATATTGAAACTTCGACCTTCAATTTATTGGGTTATCGAAATATTCAATATGACCTAACTTCTAAGTCCTAGTTCCGACAACAATTCCGTCAAAAATTCCGAATTACTTAAGCTGATGTAAAAGATTTAGTATATATTCACTGTATGTTAGTAAAGTAATAAAAATAGATTATAGAATTTACGCTGATGCAACTTTTTGTCTGACTGCACAACATGTAATGGAAGAGAAGGCTTGTAGAGATCTGTTTTTGATATGTCTCTAAAAGTAGATATCATACTCCTTTTGTCTCTTCAATATCAAAAAACTTTCCTTTGAGAGGCAACTTTAGTTTTTGGGAAAGAAAAAAAATCACAAGAAGACAAATTTGAAAAACATGCAGGACGATTGAGTACACATACTTATTTTCGGAACACAGGCGGTTCTCCGACTGGTTATTGCATAATGAAAAGATGCATTATCATGCAATACAAAACATTTGGAATACGTTGTCTGACTGAAAACGTAAGATTAAAAGTCATCTGCTTAATTCACAACCATTTACAAGTCAACTAATGGGGCAATTGCAGAATTGTTTTGATCCTGAGCTTCTAAGACAAACCTTATATCACTGGATTTAAACACTTCTTTAATCTTTCGAGAACGTTCCATCTTTAGCTCATATTCCAAGAACATTAAGTGAATACAATTATTGCAAAAGAAAATGAATATTCATTTGCACTACGGCTTGGTAGTTCTGCTTTTTATGTCTAAATATACAACAATATTTTAAATATTTACAAATAAAATATTAAATTGGAGATTTAATTGGACCAGTTGCCTAGCATTTGAAGATTGTTAAATACTAACTGTTTGTTGCGAAGTCTAACCCAGGGTTTTGCATGGTTGGTTTTCGTAGTTTTCTAGGTTCTCTTTACAAAGGTTCTCTATGAAAGCATCTTAACCAAATAGCTCCCACATTCTTTCTATGTTCAAATAACCAACTAACCTAGTTTAAGCGCGATTTCCAAATGAAGTTACTAGCAAAACCCGAATACTCATTAAAAATCATGTAGCTTGCCAATCAGGAGTAACATGAAAGATACGGCACCAATAATTGAATTGCTGTTATGGTACGCTGTTTCTAAATCTAGATGGTCATTCCTTAATTAAATAGCCTACTAGCGGCCGAGCGGTAAAGACGCTGAGCACTGGTAGTTCGGTCGGAAGTTCGAATCCTGCGAACGGGCTGGCTGCATGGGCGTTTTAGTGGTTTTCCCCATGTGTAACGTGTATACGAGCCAGTTTACCTTAGATAGTCCTCCACGAAGGCATCCCTCCCTTTAGGCAGATAGCCCTCGTGTGCTTTGCCATAATTAAATAATCCAATCCAATCCTTAATTAAATATAATTGATTTGTAACTTCTACTAGAGCTGACAGTAAAAATTGAAGTGCAAATAAATAATATCATGTGCAATCTTGATTAATATAAATTAAAAATTTTGCATAGAAAAATATTTGCATTCAGACAGAAAGTTTTTTGAAATATTTGCAATTACTTTATAAGAAGGATTTATTAATAACCGTAATAATTACTTATTATATTACTGATGATTAGGATTCAGTTCTTGACAATTACATTCTAAATTAGAATTTTAAGGATATAATGAAAATAAGCTACGCACAAAAATACATTTTTACAGATTAAATTGACATTCAATACAAAAATACAGAATGTTGGGTGTCGTTTATATAATTATTCTTGCTTGTCCACAGAATCTGCTGACTTATCCAGCCATTAAGTAGCTGCAGATCATTTCTACATAACCATTGAACTTCCATTAATTCAGTCTCTACAGGGTTGTATGTTTATATCATAATTTGACTTTTATAAAAATGATTATTCAAAATCTTATATTTCTATAAAAATATACTATGCTTTAAAAATATGGATGATAGTATCTGCCGCTCTTTCAGCCACTTCAAAAGCAACAGTTTGTTTAGAAATAAATTATGCAGTTAATGTCATAAAATATTTTCATTAAATTCAAATAAACATTAAACGAAAATTTTCAGTTTTAGACAATTCGATTTAAACGAAGTAAAGTAGCAGACGATAAAACGCCGAAGGTAAAAATTTACTCTTAGAAAAACGTACTCTTATTTTTTTAAAAAAAAGATGAAAGAGAGAAATTTAAAAAAATTGTTAAAAATTTGAATATCATCTATAATTTAAAAAATAGATTTTCATATAGTATTAATAAATATTTATTACGTCTTATTGTGGGAAAAAATTTCATATAATTAATTCTCCGTAAAATTTTACTTGAAATTTAAGGTTAAAAATAGCTGTGGCAATTCAGTGTAACAAAAATCCATAGACCACATTTGGCGTTATTATCGCTCAAAAAAAAAGATGCCAAATTTCAAAACGCGAAAATATGTAAATTCGTGTATATCTTAGAAAATTTTGAATAAAAAAGTCTAATTTTTTGCAGATGTGCTTAAAAATACACCTACTTTATGATGATGGTAAAAATTTTATAGGTTATAATTCAAAATTTTTTTCGAAAAATTTATAAAAATTATTTAAAAATAGAAATTTAAAAAATAAAACACAAAAAATGGGTAAATTTTATTTGGAATGAACCTAAATTTCGAAATGTGAGAGAAAAAATAAAAAAAGTTTAGTAAAAAAAGAGATATTAATAAATATTTGCCGAATTCAATTAACAGTGAGGAGCTAAAATTTTGAGAGCTAATATTTTAAAAACTACTCGTACGATTTTTACAAAACTTGGTATTCTGGCATAATTTGAGCCGTAGAATCGGAATATGTAAAAAAATTGGTATGTTATTTCAGAAAAAGTCCGATTTTGTGTCAAAATACCTATGTTAGAATAGTGCTATATATAAATCTAATATATATCCTAAGTCGCGCTTTCGAGACATGAAAAACGCAGTTTGAATTTTGTCAATCGGCCCAGTAGAACGGGAGATATAGCACTGTCCCATTTTTTTTTTTTTTTTGAGCAGTGTACTTATTAAGAAGTACAGCTTTGGATTACAGAAGTGAATGACCTGGCCGAATTTGTGCCATGTTTGGCTCACTCCTTAAATCTTGTCTGTGTGCATTTTCCCTTATCATGACCGGAAGCAGTTAACCTATTTGGAATTATCCAGAGAGTATTTTGCTTTTTCATCAGGTGCTGTACTCTGTGGGGTATTGTGAAAAAATATACAAGAAAATCAACTTAAAGGAAGCAGCCAAACGAGATTGGTCAGCAAAATATGTGGCTGTGAAAGCCTTTTTGATGAATTTGCCGGAAGTAGTAAAATTCTTAAAAGAAACTAAAGATATTTCTCTTAATGCAAAATGAAAGTACAGGCAAGACATCTGCTGCATGCTGTGAAAAATTTTGAATTTATTATCAGCCTGAGAATTTGGGCTAATATTCTTCAAGAAATAATTTGAGTAAATACTGAAATTCAAAAGGAAGATACTATGCTTGTGCATTATTCTTCATCGCATTAATGTTAAATCTTGACCAAAACTTTGAAAAAAAAAAAAAAAAAATTTCCAATGGCAAGATACTTGCCATATACAAGAATGTATAAAATAAGGTACATAAATAAAAAAGAATATGATAGTGAAAGTCATTGACCCATGCACAGTCTTGCAAACCAATATTGCGCAGTGTGAAATTTTCCATGAATAGCAATGCACTGCATAAGGTGGTCTGTATCCATAATACCATTGCTGTACAGGGAGTGTATTGATTTTGGCAGTATATGAAGGCGAATTAGGTGCACCGCCATGTTCAATAGTAAGTCTCATGGTCACCACAAATGTAGAACGAGCCCAGTCAAGAATATTGTGTTAAATAGTTTTCAACATCTGCTTTGTAGAATTTCTACATACGAAGTCTTGAGAACAGTTAAAGGCAGAGGCGTATTTAATAATTTGTTTAGCAGTTGGAAAAGAAAGCTCACTGTGAATCATCTGAGGGAACATGGATCTCTTTTTAGCTAATAAATCGACCTTTTTCATTACGATTCTGCAGTGTGCCAAAATCCACTGGAGGGTAATGTTCTTTCCTTTTAAGCTGTTTGTTGCAAATAATTTCTACATTGTAATATATCTAAAGATTTAGCCACAGCATTAGAAGCAACAACCTCAATAGCTGCCTTAGAGTCAGATAGCATCACGGTCTTAACAAAAGTCAAATTTCTAATCAAAAGTTGTTGTAAAGCTACCTTAATAGCAGCTTTATCACCACCAAAACCAGTTCCAGTATGTCCATTACGATTATAAAAACGCGAATCATTCACGAAGTACTCTTGTACGAACATTTGGCGAGTTGATTGAACTCGATCCATCAGTATGTGTTTTAAGCCAGTCAGATCTCAGGTATCGAAGTTCTAGAGTCTTCGCCATCATATAGTACAAAATTTCAGAAGGATATTTATTTTTATAGGCTGGGCAATAAAATTCCAAGCATGTATTTAGTGCTTCATAATTACAAGGATTAGCCGGCTGCACTAGGTCTTATATATTATCAAGAAGATTGAAGGTAGGCTGCTGTTCCAAGACTCTGTGAATAAAACCAAGTTTGGTCTTTAAATCCTTAGGTCCAGATTAATACTGTCTTTAAAAAAAAAAAAAAAAAAAAAAAAAAAAAAAAAAAATTCTAATTAACTTTTCATATAGAATAGCTGCACTCACATTTATCAGAGTCTCAGCAGGTTTATTTTCTGTCAAAAGCGACATTGCATCAGTCAGCATGGTCTTAACAATGCCGATGATTAAATTAAGTGCCTGGTTCTGCAAATTTTCTAGTTTTCTAAAGGCCTACTTAGAAATAGTAATTAGTGGTTAGCAGTACATAATAGTTATAAGCAGTACATAAAACCGGCAGAATAAAAGCTTTATTAATATTGTTAAGATTTGAGCAAGCACATCCCCATAGACAACAGCAAGATGCTTAAGGAGAGGCAGTCTTTTTGTAAATCTCTGAGATATATATTCAGTATGATACTTCCAGTTCATCTTATTGTCAAGCACAACCCCCAAGATAAGTAAACCTGCCAGATATATTTAAACAATGATTTAAGAAGTAAATATTGTGTTCAAATTTTGAATGTGCAAGAGAGAAGGTCTGAACAGCAGAACAAAAGGTCTTATCAAGATTAACAACCATGTTATTAGTACTACACCAATTTTCCAAAGTTCTGAGAGCAGCACCATGGGTATCCTCAGTTACATTCTTTTGCACCCTTCTTTGATTGTGTCCAAAAGACAAATCATCTGTGAATAAAAGGCAGTGAAATCCTTCAACTGAGTTCATGGCATCAATTACGTCATCTACATATTTATTAAAAAGGATGCAACTGACTACATATCCCAGTCTCCAAGACAAAACTCCAAGTTACTTTATTCCAAAATGGACTCTGCAGAGAAGCTGACCAATAAAACAGTGAGTCCACCTCAACATTTTATTTCCAACACCAAGATCTATCATCCTAAAAATTAACTTCTCCTTCTCTACCCTATCATACACTGATCTAAAATCGGCATAAACAGCCATCGAAACATTTCTAGCATCAAGAATATCCTTCACAAACTGAACAAATTGGGCAACTTGAAAATTTGTCTATCAGCCCCAATGAAATCCAGCTTGTTTATATCTTAGTAAACCAAAATGCTCTAGAATACCAATTTAACTTTGCATGAACTATCATCTCCATCACCTTGCCCATCGCACATGTAAGCGAAATAGGTCTATAATTTTACAAATATCTTGCATCTTTATTGTTTTTGAGAATTGGGATAATCAGTGCTTTCCTCCATTGTATGGGGACCACACCAGTCTTCAAATATAACTATTCAAGAGCATCTGCTTTGCATAATCACTCATATTTTTAAGAAATTCAGCATGGATATAATCCATTGTGGAGATATTCTAAATTTAAGGTTTCTCAATGCAATTTCCAAATCATGTAGTACAAAAGGAGCCGAAGATATCATCATGTGCACCAATGATATCTCTTTTAGAGTAAGGAAGACTAGAAATTTGAAAATTAATATGTTTAGACATCTTACAAACCATAATCACTCTTTCTTTGGTTTTGGTCAAATTCACATCCAAAATCATTTGCAATAGATTTGCCAGATGTCAAAATTTTTGTTACCTACATATACGGGTTCTTTCTTAGATGAAGCATATTTATTTTGTTTTCTTACAAGGTACCTGCATTTCTTCATGCTATTTTATTGTTAATCTTTGAAATAAATTTACTAAAAGCTTTCTGCTTCTACTGAAGTAAAGATTTTTAAAAAGTGAGGACATTCTCCTCCAAGCAATTACATCACACTTTTAGTTAACTGAGCTTTTCTTTGAAGACGATCTGTCCTTGCTTTTGACTTTCCCAGCTTCGTACTCCAAAAGCACTTTTATAGCCTAACTCTCCCCCTTGGGATTGTAGTCTTTCCGCATTCAAGAACAGGCGTATCAAAAAGGGTGATCAGCTTATCTGAGGATCCCAATATATCAAAATTAAAATCCTTCTGCACAAGTGATTAATCTTGCCCAGAAGCAAAATCTTTTCACCTTGGTTATTTAAAATTCCATAAAACCCTTGAGGATTTACCCAAATTCCGTGTTCAAAAGGGCCACAAACTGTAACCACAATCGGACGATGTCCTAAGCAAGGGTCCTCAATTACAGTTCTTTAGTGCAATCACCAGTGTCAGCAGTTACACATACATTATCAGGAGCGGTCATACAGACAGAATAATGGAGAAAAGCAAATCTTCTTTACTAAAACCCAATTAAAAAAGCCTTCAACTTCACCACTTACAGCATTTAAATCTTGATAACCCCATGCAGTAGACTAAATATTTATATCACGTACAAATGTTATTCTGTTTTCAGCCTCTTAAGCTGAAAATCAAGCTAAATTTAAAGGAGGATGGGCGAGGGCAGCAGTTTTAAGTTTTTGCTCCACATCAGAAAAATTCAAGATCACATTCCATTAATTCATCAGGCACCTTAACTTTTAATAAAGCTTTACTTTCTTCAAAAATGCCTCGGCACTTAATTTTGACACTGATAATTTCTTTACATTACTTCTTTGTATTACTTTTGAAGCTATGCAATATGTTTTTCTCAACACTGGAAGGTTGTGCGATAAGCACAAATTATCTTCATTGTCATCACTAGTAGCTTTATTGCCAGTTAAATGTTGCAGATTGAGTATTGTCATACTTGGCTCTAAATTTTCTTCACTGATGTCTTAACCATTCTTGAAAATGGTTATTCTTCCCTCTCTGTTACTATTGTCTTCATCTGAAAGACGTCGACACAAATCTCATTTCATCATAATTTAATTATTTTCTAGGCTCTGATATCATTTACAATTATAATCAAGCAGAACAAATGCAAAAAAGAAAACACATGTAAGTAAACAGCATTATAAAGTCAACATCAAGCTGTTTATCAAGAAACAACATATGCAGTGATTGTGGAAAAAAGATTGAAAAGTATCCCCCCTCCCTAAAAAAAAAGGAAGTTTACTAAGTAAAAACAGCTAAGGAGGTCTTAGAAATTAATTTGTGTTTTATGTTAAACAGACATAACAAGTCTGTTTTCTGTAAAGTAATCCTCTGTTTAGTGTGTGAAAATGTGAGACAAACTTTTATAAAAAACATCAAATTTTCATGTTGTGATATTAGAATTAAAATAAATGTTTTAACCCATTAACTGCCAAATTTTTATTATATTTCTGTTAGTTTACATCTAAATAATAAGAAAAACATGTTTTTCTCATAAATGCATCAATTTTTTTTTCAGAAATTTTAAATTTAAGTCCGATCCCTAAATGAGGATCATGGCTGATACTATCTACTTTTAATGCCAGCGTTAAGAACAGTCTATGTGTAATCCAACATTACATTTTCCACATTGTTTTCTTTCATTTGTTTTGCACAATGCACATTTTCTTTGTTTACCATTTTCGGTCCGTTCAATATAATGATTACCAGATGTTCTGATAACAGTAGGAACACGATTAATTGATGCTTTAGTGAAAGAATTCCTTCCACCCTTTTTTGCATCTGAGAGTTCTGAAGATAAAGCAAGATATCGTCTAGCAACCATCCTCCTAAAATCTAGCAATGGAATTTTATCATTTGAAATACAATACAGTGCGTGGGCGTTAACCAGTGTTACGTCGATGGCATTAGTAAGCAAAGGAAAATACCATTTTCCCCCCCTTATTCTGATTCTGTATTTTTGAACATTCCAATCCATCTTGTCCACTCCACCCACGTATTTGTTATATTCTGATATCAGTTTGGGTTGTGGTACTTGAATATCTTTCTTCTCTGTTCTACTCCATCGCTTCATCTCTGATATTGGTTCGATATTTTCATGATTAGACAGAAGCCTTACACAACTGTTGTCAGTCCACGTGACAGCTAAAATTTCATTACAGGAATCAAATCTGTAGTCATATGCCTCGTGTTCTTTTTTCCTTATCTCTTTGTCTGTTGCAATAGGGCATTTGTTCATTCTGTTGAATCGAACAGTTCCTGTTGCTCTAACATCAATGTCCTGCAAATGTTTCATCAGAGAAAATCCTGTGTAAAAATTGTCGAAGTACACTTTATGAGCATTTGATGTCTGAAGAATAGATACCATCTGAAGGACAACACATGTCCCAAACCCGCTGATGCTTTCATCATCTCCTAATTTCTTTGATTTGCCTTCATGCACTTGAGTCTGATAACAATATCCAGTCTGTGAACAACAGATAACCCATTGTTTGAACCTAAACCGCACTGGCTTACCACATATAAATTGTTTAAGGTAGTGATGTCTATAGTAATGAACCATTTGTTCGTCAATGCTCAAACTTTCAGAAAACACCCAAAATTGTTGAAATTTGTCATTCAGCTTGTCAATCAATGAGCGAATCTTGAAGAGGTTATCACGTTTACCTAGTGGAATCCTTTCTAAATCAGAGTTGTCACTGATATATAGGTACCTATTATCGTCGTCATCGTCAGATGCAAAAAAATCATCAGAATTTACAATTTCTTCTATTTCTTTTAAAGAAAGATATCTTTTACGCAACATTTCCTGGAAAAAAAGAAAAACAGTTTTTTTTTACAATTTTAGTCAGTATCAGCCATGATCCCCAAATGGGGATCGATATATCTAGGTTCATTGTACCCATCCAAATTACAGTATGAGGATAAATAATATATAAATACAGTAATTATTTGCAAAGGAAATTCAGTACAACAAAAATAATTGTTCCTAAGTAACTTTTTTGTGCTTTGAAAATAACCGTATTATTTTTCTCGTGAAAAGTAACGAGAGTGCTAGAAAAATAATCTTGTGAGCTCAACTAACTGAGTCCACGTGTTTGTTTAAGATTTCTACCCTTAGTTGAAATCTTCAGGAAAGCATGACCACCCGTAAGGGACCACCCAAGTGCAGCATGACGTCGCAATGTATACAAATGTAGGTGATCCCCATATGGGGATCATGGCAGGGAATGGGTTAAGGAAACTAATAGAAAATATTGAACTGCAAAATCCATATCATGACTTATGTATCTATGAATAATGTATTAATATGAATAATGGAATGCAATTTATTCTGGTATTTAAATGTATATAAGGAGAGTAAATTCTGCAGCATTGATAAGACTTTGGTAAGCTTGACATGGTTGTGTTAGAATATATAAAATAGATTCTTGTTTCTATAAGAGACATTTGTTTTATTAAAAAAGGTTTTTATTTAAAATTTCTAAAGATTCCATGCATGTGTCTTTATACAGTACAAAGTTCATAATCTGGACTCGTCGGGACTTCGGCGATTCTGGATTAGGGGTTTTTCTGGATTATAGATCATCAATTTAAATCTGGTAAGATGGCATGCAGAAATTATACAATTAAAAATATTAAACCATAATTTATGAAATAAAGAGCAATTATGATCTAAAGGGTATCAAAATTTACAAAAAAAAAAGATTAATATTTATTTGTTTACTTTATTAAACATTTCTTTCAATATAAGTTGTTTTCTTCATTTTTTGTGCTAAATGCACATGTGTGAAGCATAAAAAAAAAACAAGTTTGTGGCTTTGAGGTCCAGATTATAGATCATTCCGCATAATGGACATCCGGATTACGGACTTTGTACTGTACTTAATTAATGTATACACTGTAAATTTTTTGTGTTAACTTTCTGAACTCAGAAATTGGTTTTTCCTTTTCAGTGAAAATAGTTGTAGCGCTTTATACATACAATGCTCGAGATGATGGGGATCTAAGTTTTCGTAAGGGAGACCGTTTAGGAATTCTTAATGATAGGTAATAATTCTAATATATAATTTGTATAGTGTTGTCATTTTCTTAAAACTCCTCTTTCTCTTGTATGTTACATTTCTCTTCTCGCTTATTTGAGAATAAACACTAGTATGTGATAAAGTTGAATTAAAAAAATATAAGGTAGTTAAAAAAATGACTAACTGATTTTTTTTTTTTTTTTCAAACAAAATCTTTATTATTGTTTATAAAAGAGTTGATCATATCACCCTTCAACATACTCCCCTCCAGAGATGAAACATTTTTGCGAATGTTCTGGAAGCATTTTCGTGTAAGCTTTTCAGTTGCTCATGAACCACTCTCGAACATTAATGGCATTATCCACAAACTGCATGCCCTTCAAATGGGTTTTAAGCCGTGCAGTTTGCATGCATATAATTTTTTTCTTGTTTACAAATGCTCAATACACTGGGCATATACCTTTCCATAGTGCACATTTTTTTTTTCTTAGTGGTTTTTTTACAGTGCAAACACTGATTGAAAGCATCAGTTCAAGTTCTTTAATAGTAATGCACCTATTCTCACAAACAACCTCATCAACATGATCATTGTCTGTTGGGATGATGGATGTTCACATGCTCTCATTCTCAATGAAACACTTAACAGGATGCATGGATCCTAGAGAGACATTTTTTGCTATACTGTGCTTGAATTTCAGATCTGAGGACATTTTCTTGAATGAGAAATTTGATCAACATGCACTATTCTATGCTCTAAGGCAGCTATTGTAAGCTCATTATTCTCGTGACTGTGAGATGTAATCTAGCAAGTTCTTATCTTTCACTGAAGGGAAGGTGGGGATACTAACCCAAGGACACATTGCTGTATATGGATAGTGATTTTTAACAGTCCTTGTCACATTTGAAGCCCCATGTACTAAAAATAGTTGGCAGTCATAATTTTCATTATTCATGGGTGTATTCAATTTATTATTCTTATTCGGTATTGTTTATCTAAATTCTCACAAATGTTCATGATTTTCAGAGATAAGGAGAGAGAGAGTTGCAAAGAGAAGTTTCACTGTATTTTCTTTTCTACTTAATTTTGCTACTCTGCATTTCTGATCTTACCATTTTCCACTGAAATTTTATGTTTTTACTTTTTAACTGTAAAAAATTGTATTTAATTAAGTATTTTGTTTCAAAAATTAGAATTTGTCATTTATGTATTTAGTGATCCAGATTGGTGGCATGCACGCCACTTAGCAAATGAACAAAATGGTTATGTGCCCCGGAATTACGTTGCTCCAGAAAAAACTGTTGAAAGTGAAGAGTAAGTACTTTTCTTAAAATTTTTTTAATTTGTTGTTTTAAAAATGTTATTTTATTAATAATTTTTGAGTTTTAGTGTATTCTCATTTTGGTCAATCTTTTTGTAGTTGGTTTTTTGGGCGTGTATCGCGCAAAGAAGCTGAAAAAATGCTCATGCTACCTTCAAATCCTAGAGGAGCTTTCCTTATTCGAAACTGTGAACAAACTACAGGTATTATAAAAGGTTGATAAACTTAAATTTTCCGCATGAAAAATCTTAACAGTATGGGAAAGCTATGCATGCAGATGATTCTGTGTTGAAATATTTTGCATGTCACTCTGTTTTTAAATTGTTCAAGTGAATCTTTTAATTGCTAATATTTCTATTTTTTATAGACTTTACTGTGGGCCTTTCATTGCATGAATATAAAATTGCAAAGTAGTTCTCTAACTATATTGTATGCCTGAAGAAGTCACCAAATATTTAAAAATGAATTTTAATTTTACTTATTTTTAGAACTATTCAAAATATGTTATCTATTTCTGTTACATATTGGTATTAAAAAATATGCATTAAATAATCAATTCATAAAGTGATGTGAAAATTTAATATTTTCTGACTTCCATGCCTACATTATAGGTATCTTCAAAATAACATATCTGTGTGATAGACAAATAAACTTCTTCTCTGCCACTGTTTTCTTTTTGCTATAGAATTGTATAACACTTTAAATTTCATTTCTGCGGTATTTTGTTTTCAAACTATTTGCTCAATGCAGTTAGATATAGTTATATTAAAAAATTAAATGCATGTTTAAAATGTTTAAATCTAGGTATGTAAATTGTTTTGCTTATGGGTATAGATTTTCTGTAAATAAAACTGCTTTCAAATTCTTATATGTGAAGAAGCTGTATAATAAATAAACACTCAAATCGTAATATTTTTAGCTTTACGAAGAATTTACAAGTGCTATTAATGATTAGCTAATATACAGCTGTCTATTAAAGATTATGATGTTAAGTAAAATGTTAGGTACTTTCTGATTATCCAAATCCCCTACTGAAAAGTTGCAAAAAAGTATTGATGAGACAGTATTTCATACCAACATCTTTCGCAATTCTACGTCACCAAAAAGTATGTCAAGTGGGAGCTAGGTATGCACGTAGCCTACATGTTTTAAATTTTTGAATACATGTGGATGTTCACTTTTGAAATTCAGCAAAATTTTCTGATTAGTATTTCTTTTTACAATGAGTACATTTCCTTTTGTTGTAATGAGTCTTAGTGGGACTATAGAGTTTGAGGGCTGATAAAAAAGCCTTGAATTTATTCAGAAATATGGCATTTTGCCCAAGAATTGAGAATACAGAAATTTGCATTTTATGAAGGTATACATCTTAAAACAACCAAATTTTATGGAATGTGATTTGAAAAATTGCAGGCAAAGTGTTAGAATGTAGGTCAGGAACTGGTTTGAAAATAGATGTGTCTTGTTTATAACACTGTATTTATTAACAAAGGAATACATGTCAAGGAAATTCTGTGAAGACATCTTGGCATTATTTTCAAACACAGCTGTCAGTGTCTTCCATGGAAAAAGGAGAATGTAGTAAAATAGATGCCACTAGATACATCACTGAAATAGATGTAAGGGTAACCCAATAAACAGTTTTCTTCAAATTTGCTAGTGAGTCTGCAAATGCTGTCCGAAGTCATTAATGAGTCTGAAACTTTTTGGTAGGGATGCATATAATCAAGAAAGCACCAAATTTTACTTTAGTGAACATACCAGTGATCATCTCTTTAAACAAAATTGTTACTTACCACTAGTAGTTAGTTGGAATTGCCATGAAACTTGAGTCATTATATTACAAAAGAATTATAGAAAAACAGTAATTTATGTGAGATATATTTTGAGTTTTTCATATGAATGTAAAGCTGTAGTTTGATGTATATAAATCCAACAGTATTTCATGTGGGGCAGAGTGGGAAGAAGCATTACCAAAATAATCTCTCTTAACATATACTCTTGCTATTTGACTCAGGTCATATATATTTCTGATGGAGCTGATGGAGCTGATGGAAAACGGGAGACCTACAGTCAATCTTTACAGGGAATACAGGGAGACAATTTTATATATATATAACATATATATATATATATAAAATTAGTACAAAAATTCCTGTCAATTAAAATAAACTGTACAGTTTGATGTGAATTTATCTAGTGATTTCGGTATAAAAAGGATTGTTATAGAAACAATAAAATTTGAAATGAATTACAGTTTGTATAAATGGAGGCATGCTTTAAAAAAAGTGGTTAATGTATTTCTCTGACCTACTTATTTGAAATGATTAAAAAATATTAACTTGATGATAAAAATTTCAATCATATAACTGTTTTATATGTATATATGTTACCGTGAAAGACCGAAATTGGAGAATGTCGACTTTCACTGGAGAATGTCAACATTCACCAAATACGTCGGTGAAAGATCGAATATTGCATTACATTCTTGTACATTCGGACCCTCACCGGTGTATGTCGACAATCACAGATATGCTCTGGTGTAGGTTGAAAAGAGAGGAGTATATTTACACGCTGTCATTGCAAAAGAAACTGTTCCACAAATAAATACAGTTGTAAAAGCAAGAGCCTCTTGTGCAATTCAAAGTGTCATAAAAGTTTGAGTTGTTGCAATAATAAATAAGATTTGAATCACATAATTTAGTAAGTTTTAAACTTCTATTATTTTCCTTTCTCATTTTGAATGTACTGTGTGTTTTAAGTTCTTATGTTCTTAAGTTCTTATTTTAAGTCTCAAGTGCGTTTTTTCACGACTGAATTACGGAGAAAAAAATATAATATTCTTATATGTTCAACATTCACCATTAGTACATGGTGAATGTCGACATTTACCGGTGTAAGTCAGAAATAAGAGTATTTGTAAAATATTTCGGACAAACACCAAGCGACTATGCGAATGTTGACATTCACCGGTGAAAGTCTGCACTCTCCAGTATATATATAGAACAGTGGCAAAATGCAAGAAATATGGGGCAAAATATTTAAAACCAAAAAAGAAAATGGAATTTACATCTTTCACTGCATTGTCATTAGGGAGTTGGTGCAGTGAAAGAAGTTTTTTTTTTTAAAAAAAAAAGCTTATTTTTGAACTGATGAAGATACAAATTAAAGTTTTCAAAGAAATCTGAGGAAAACAATCAATCTCTGTCTTTTATCAGTCTAGCATCCAAAGACCAAAGTAAACAATTCAAAAAATGCAAAATTATAGCATCAAAAACATAGACCAAAGAAAAAAAATGGGGGGAGGCTATTTTGAATAGATAAAGAGTACAAAAACAAAACTTAAACAAAACAAACTTGAAAAAAAGAAACCATTTGCAAATTTTTTTTTTAAATCCAAAATTGGAGGTAACAAAATTACATGCAGATTTTTAAAACATATGGGCCAGGTAAAAAGAAATAGCATAAATCATACACTGCTCGACATTGAAAATGCAACACCAAGAAGGAGTGGTAAGAAAGTGATGAAATTTGCAAAAAAGACAGAGACAGCAAGCAGCAATAAGTGATTTTTATTTCAAAATGATAGTCGGAATACAGAGCGAGAATGGCGTCAGCTCAGTAGGATGTAGGACCACCGCGGACAACGATGCATGAAGAAACACATCTAGGCATAGAGTCAATAAGAGTGTGGATGGTGTCCTGAGTGATGGCTCTCCATTCCCTTTCAAACTTTTGCCATAGTTTGTCTTCTGAACGAGGCAGCAGCAGAGTCTGCAAACAGCGTCCAATCACATCCCACACATGTTCGATTGGTGACAGGTCAGGAGAGTATGGTGGCCAGGGAAGCATCTGTATACCTTGCAGAGCATGTTGGCAGATGCGAGCACTGTGTAGTCGGGCGTTATCCTGCTGAAAAATTGCATTAGGCAGCCCCTAAAGGTAGGGGTGCTCAGTGACGTGCATCTACTCTAAAATTTGCATAAATTTCTGACCACTCCTTCTTGGTGTTGCATTTTCAATGTCGAGCAGTGTAAATAAGCAAAAAAGCTTTAAAATCTGAAAAGGATTTTTTACATGAGTGGACTGTATCCAAAAACAGAACAGAATTCAGATTTTATATTATTGGGCAATTTTTTTTTTTTTTTTTTTTTTTTTTAATATATATATATAGGATGATTCAAAGAAACTGGAAATTTTGAAAGTTGTGTTGACAACAGTGGGAGTTTGGTAACAACGAGAAACATATGCCAACCTGTCAACGAAACATGTTTAAACTAGCCCCTGTATATGCTAGGCATGTAGTATAAGTATATAAACTAGCCCTCTGTTTATGCTAGGCATGTATAAATAAATAAACTATCTCCTTGTATATGATAGGCCTGGATAAATATATAAACTAGCCATGAGAAAGACAAAGTAAAATTATAAAAAAAAAGGGGGGACCCAAAAGAAGTGAAATTCAATACCAAATAAATTTAAAAATTCTTTATAAATATGTAAAATAAGAAATAAAGAAATGTGAAACTAAAACATAAAATTACAAAAACCAGAAAAAAAATACAAAAGAAGAGGATTTGTAATATTATATATACAGTCAAAAGTCTTTAATTCGGATGTCCATAATCCAGAATGATCTATAATCCGGACCTCAAAAGCTACAAACTTTCTGTACTGTTTACGCATGCACGTTTAATGTATAACAGACGGTATAAACTAAGCTAAAATTATCTAATTATCTATTTCAGTAACTGTTGCAGATTGTGACGCGCAATGAACTGGAAGTTGATATGTCAGCACTATCCTTATCTTCAGAGCAGATGTTTTTATTTTATTCGGCTTATAATTCCTTACTAAATGTAGTATTTCATCTCAATGTACTCCGTCTTTGATGTGATTTAAATCAAATTCCTCGTCATTATAAATATCACGAATACACATCAAATAGATTTCTGGTTGCAATTTTCTAATTTTGACTATGCGTAATGTATGCTTTACGCATGCGAACATTGAACAAAATGTTTAATAAAGTAAACAAATAAATATTTAAGCTTTTTTTTTTTTTTTTTTTTTTGTAAATTTTGATACTCTTTAGATCATAATTGCTCTTTATTTCATAAATTATGGTTTCATATTTTTAATTTTATAATTTCTGCATGCCATCTTATCAGGTTTAAACTGATAATCTATAATCCTGGAAAAGCCGATGATCTGGAAATTGCCGAAAACCCGACGCGTCCGGATTAAAGACTTTTGACTGTATATGTTATAAAATAATTTTTTTAAAACAAAATATAATCATGTCTAGAATTTTCATGCATTAAGCTGCTGAAAAATTATTAATAAAGACAAAAAGTAAGAAATTTTAAACCAGTTTTTCACAAAGGCGAAAAATTGAAGTTCATAAGTAATAAATTTCAAATAATCCTATAAATACAATAAAGAATTTAATAAATGTTAAAATCAAAACTCTTCAAACAAGCAATACTCCAATTAAAAACAATAATGAAATTAAAGAAAAAGAACATAATAGAAAAGGAATTCTATCAACCTCAATGACACTTCATCAGGAGGTGGAACATTGAAAACAATTGAAATTTCTCTTCCACAAAAATCTTTGCTTTTCTGTATCCAGAATTAGCCGATTAACCATTTCAATGTATTTTAATTATAATAGTTCACCTGAAAATTCTGGCTTTTCCCCAAAGCAAGGAAAAAACAAAGTAAATTCAAATTAAAATCTTGAATAAAGAGAATTCTATTTAAAAAATTGAAAACTTAAGTGAAAAATTCAAATCAAAATTTTACCTTTAAACTATATTATATGTATAAACTATATTATAACGTATCAATCGATAAGTCCCGAGACTAAGAAAATAACATCCATTTCACGAAATTCATGTTTATTCATCAACATAATCACCATCAAGAGCTATGCTATCATTCCAACACTTTTCTAACTTTTCTATACCATGCTCGTAAAACGATTTGTCCTTGTCCGCAAAATAAGCTTCAGTGGCAGCAATGACTTCCTCATTTGAGCCAAATCTTTTTCCCTGGAGTATCTTTTTCAGATCAGCAAACAGCCAGTAGTTGCTAGGGGCTAGATCTAGGGAATATGGTGGGTGGGGAAGCAGAGTGAAGCCCAACTTGTTCAAAGTAGCCAGTATTTGCATTGACTTGTGGCATGGGGCCGTGTCTTGGTGGAAGATGATTTTTAGCTTCTTTGTGTGTGGTCTTTTTTTTTTTTTTTTTTCGATTTCGTTCTTCAGATGCACCAGTAACTCACTGTAATAGGTGTATTGATAGATTTTCCCTTTTCAAGGTAGTCGATGTAAATTATACCTCACGCATCCCAAAACACTGATGCTATGAAATTCTGTTTATTGCGAGTAAACAGTGACAAACAGCATTGTGAATCGTTGACTTGTTGTTGCTTTTGTTCCATTGTGAGCATGCGCAGCACCCATTTTGAAAACGCTTTTTTCACGCCCAACTTTTCATGTAAAATCGCACACGCACTTCCAGTTGATATAATTACCATATCAGCAATCTCACGAACTTTCACTTTGCGATCATTCATCATGATTTTCAACCCATGTTTCTCATTTTCTGAAGTGACCGCTTCATTTGGCCTACCCGAGCGTGCCACATCATTTGTATCCTTGCAACCACGCTTGAAATCGACATACCAACGACAAATGGTTGTTTTCGATGGAGCAGAGTCTGGATAACATTTTCAAACCATTGCTGAGCTTGGACAGTATTTTTGCCCATTAAATAGCAATGTTTGATCAACACTCGAAATTCGTTTTTATCCATTTTGTCCCCAAATGCACAAGTAGTGTCACTTTCACCACAGTAGCTTCGCCAAAGAATCTCTAAGGAGAAGAAGTAAAGGTTCCCCGAGGCAAATGTGGCTCTGTCAGACCGAAGAGACACATTATCTATATCCCTGAAGCTATCCACCCTCCGTACCTCACTGCGCATGTGCGAAATAACATCAGGAGGCAACAAAGCAGCATGCCGTCGTCCATATTAGCACTCTTTTACCACGTTGTTCGAAAAGGTTCTTTGTTGTTGTAGTCAGAGGTACTTGGTTTTAGTTATGTGAAATTCTTTTAAAGACTTTTTAAATGTAATGCTGTAAGTGAAAAGGTTTTGGCTATTGGGTGAAAACTTTGCTATTGGTTTTCACAATGGTCATTCCAAATAATTGTCTAAAAGTTTCCATGGTAATTTGTTTTTAAAGTTGTTGTCGGATAATTATAACGTATTTCAGTGTTGTCCATTTATTTAGGGGTGCCTTTAATTGTCTTTAATTATTTTTTCTGTTTCAGTTAGTTATTGCAAATTTTGCTTTTAAAATTTCACTGTAAAATTTTAACTATGGATTCATAAAAATTTATTACATTTTGTATGGCATGTGTTTCCCCCCCTTATTAAGTTTACAGAAGAAAAGAAGAAATTTATTTCATTTAAATTTTGTCTTCGTATGGCTCGCTGTTTAAATTGAAAGTAAAAATTTGACAGGATTTCTATAATTCGCTCAAAATTCCAATTAACATCCTTTTGCTCATAAAACTCCAGAAATGTATGAAAATAAAACAGTTTGAGTTACTAATTCAGAAGTCAAACAACAAAAATCAGCATTAATTTACAAAATTTTCACAGGACTAGTTTCGATGGTTTTACCGAACCATCATCTTCGGCTGCAAAACCGCAAATCAAATGCGGTTTTGCAGCTGAAGATGATGGTTCGGTAAAACCATCGAAACTAGTCCTGTGAAAATTTTGTAAATTAACGCTGATTTTTGTTGTTTGACTTCTGAATTAGTTTGAGTTATTTCAAAGTAAAAAATTTACTATCTCCTCGAACTGTGTTTAAATTCCACCCTGTGCTGGTGTTTCACTGCATAGCCGTGGCTCTTCGGTACAGCGGTGCAGAGGCGAAACAGGTTTACATGGCGTCTATGGAAGCTTTCATTCTTCTCCTTAGAGATTCTTTGGCTTCGCTGTTCCCGGTCCGAATGCCATGAAAATCAGACGTGTATCATTTGAAGGTTAGTTCTTCCAAACAGCGAAGTCTGATTGATATTACTACGCCATCTGTCGTATAGTCCAGGGACTTATTGAAGGATGTGTTATACATAAATTTTAAACTATATTAAAATTTCAAAAAAAAATTACCTTTAAACTATATATATATTTATTTCAAACTTCTGTTGCTCTTGATTCTACAGATTTTAAAAACTTACTACTCTATTTTTTATTTATTTATTTTTATATATACATTTTAAAAATCAGATTTTCTTTCATTTCTTTTATTCTTCAATCAGAATGGACTTGCTTCAATCATTTAAAAGTTTTCGTTAGATTTTTAAGCATTTTTCCTTATTTATGATTTACGCTGTCTTTTTTTTTTTTTTTTTTTTTTTTTTATAAATCTACGTTTTTTTGCGGCTATAATTTTGCATTTTTGGCACTGCTTACTTTGTCTGTAGGGGTTGGATTGATACAGAATTATATAACTTAAGATTATTTTTCTAAGATTAGTTTTAAATATTAAATTTATTATTTTTCTAAGATTAGTTTTAAATATTAAATTTAATTGTGTTTGTCGATTCAGAAATGAACTGTTTTATTTATTTTTTCTTTCTTTCTTGTGCCAAATCATTGATGACAATACAGGGAAAGTTGTAAATTTCATTTTCAAATTTGGTTTTGGCATATTTTGCTTCTCTACTTCTTGCAGTTTGCCACTGTACTTCTGTTTTCTGTTCCCCCCCCCCCATGTGGTTTATTCCAAATTGAATATGGTATGAATTTTAAACTTATTTTTTATATCTAAAAAAATTAACTTTTATATTTTTAATATTAAACCTTATATTTTAGGTGCATATTCTTTATCCATCAAAGATTGGGAACACCAAAAGAGCGATCATGTAAAGCATTATAAAATCAAAGCAATGGATAATGGTGGCTTTTATGTAACAACAAGAAAAACATTTGTTACACTTCAGGAACTAGTTGCGTATTATTCAGGTAAGATGATTATTTTATTTCAAATTCAAATTAACTCTCAGTTGTGATAAACTTAATGTATAGTAAGTTGTGTAGTTGAAAACAGACCATAAATTATAAGAAATTTATAGTCTTTATGATCATGAAATTCATATTTCATTGTATAATCTATATTTAGTAATTTGTTTGTTTATGAGGATTACATATTACAATAATGGAGGCATGTTGTTGTATTATATGAAACCATTTAAAGAAATATATTTTATGTCTAAATGTAATGCCTTACACATTTGTTTATTTAACACATTTTCCAAAAGATTGAATATTTCATGAAACTAACTGTAATGCACTGTGGTAGAATGTGCAGAAACACTGGAAGTATTCTCAGAGTTGCCAGCTTTCCCGATTTAGACGGGAGACTCTGGTTTTCGACCGTTCTCCCGCCAACTCGATTTACAATATATTTATCCCGACTTTTTTCTTATTCTTAAAATTTCTCACGATTTCTGTGGAACTTAGCTTAATACTTTGTTATATGAACAAAAAAAAAAAAGTGATTTTGAACGTCGGAAAGCAATTGAATTTTATTTGGATTATATCTAAAACAAAACCTTGCGAATCAGATGAGAATTTCTGCTTTGTGAGTGAGAGCATACGTGTCCAGAAACGTCATTCTCGAGTTTCCCGATTTAGACAGGAGACTTTTGAAAAAAAACGAAAAATTAGATTTTTCTTTGGAAACAAAGGACCAAAAAGTGATTAATGCAGAATGTCTGTTCTCTGCCTTTTTACTGGAGCACAACCTGCCACTGAATGCATCGGAACATGCTGCAGCTTTATTTAGAAAAATGTTTCCCGATGGTGAAATCGCTAAGAAATGCTCAAGTGCAAGGACCAAAGGTGTATTTGTTAAATAAATGGGTTTGAAAAATAAATCTTCAGTTATTAATTGCATTAAAACAGCTCCGTTCTGCCTCTTTATGGGTGGAAGCAGTAATACCAATTCAAAACTGTATCCAAATGTTGTTTCTTTTTTTAATCCAGAGTCTTCAGAAATTGAGTGCAATTTACTTTGTCTCCATGTTAGAAGGACATTCGGCAGTCTTTAGTATAACACAGCTAATTATTAAAACTTTAAAAGAAAGTGCAGTCCCTCTGGATAATTGCTTAGCAATTGGTGCCGATAATGCACCAGTAATGGTAGGCTTGAAGACTAGTGTTGCAGGCATCTTAAGAAAGGAAAATTCAGATTTTCAGATTATGAGGTGCACCTGTCACCTCTTAAATTTAGCAGCTGAGAAGGGGGCAGCTTCTTTACCAATAAATGTGGATGAACACATTGTTGATATTTATTATTATCTTGAAAGGAGTTCTAAAAGGAAGGGAAAATTGAAACAGTTTCAACAGCTGCATAATAGTGAAATGAGAAAAAATTTTTAAACATGTGTGTACACGCTGGCTGTCTTTAAAGAAATGCTTATCTAGAATCCTTGATCAATGGAACCCACTTTTTGCATTTTTTTAAAGAAGTAAATGCTTCGAGAGTTAAGTTAAAAGGCTCTATTGAAAGTTATAAAATACCTAAAGTAAATGGAAATGTAGTTACTACTTCCATTTTTAAAAATACGTTTGAGAAAAATAAAGTAATTTTTGCACCATTCAGCAATTCAACTGGCAGTTCTCAAAATAATACTGCAAAATATAAGCACAAAGCTGATACAAATTTCTCTCAAAATTTGGGGGGGGGGGAAATTGCTCAACACACGAAACATTTTCTGATTACTGCAAGTTTATCATGTGAAGAACGAATATGTATGTTTTTTTTTTTTCCTTCGGACCTTAACAAAGCTTTTTGCTTTTTTTTTTACAATTCATTTTGCTATCATTCGCTGTTCTTAACACAGTTCTACAAAGCAGAATTCCATTAATTCATGTTTTGCAATCAAGGATTTATGATCTTTTTAAAGACATTTCATCAAAGTTTGTAAAACCAGTCTATGTTTTGTCTTGTAATTCTATATATGATGTGATTTATGGTGAAATAGAAAATCAGAAGAAAGATGAAGATTTGGTAATTGGAGCTACAACTACAAAAGTAGTATAAAAGCTTTCTGATATAAGGTACTTTTTGAACAGATTTCCTGTGTTACTTCATTTAGTCATGAAAGATGATGATATTGATGTTGCCATTGATAATATTGCAGACTCAGTTTTGCAGTTTACAATTAGAAAACTTGGATGGAGTTATAAAATCAGCTAGGGTTGACACTTCGTGGAGTTTAATTGGAAAACTGAAAGGTGCTGATGGAATTTTAAAATATAGTAAACTGTCTAGAATTATGTTAGCCATCTTGACAGTTCCCCTTAGTAATGCAGAGTGGGAGAGGATTGTCAGTGTTGTTGCGAAAACGAGGACTAAATTTAGATCTAATATTCATTCAATGATGACACATTAGAAAACCTTTTATTAGGGAAAGCAGGCCTACATGGCAATTGCTATGAACAAAATTATGAAGTTTCTTTCTTAACGAAAGCAAAATCTGCCACTGTTCATAATTATTTGTACAAAAACTGATTAAAGTATCTCTTTTTTTTTTTTTTTGCTTGTTTGTTTTCTTAAACGATGCAAGTAATAAAAATGTTTTTTTATGTATAAGGTATTTTTCTGGTGCTTGCATTTAAGAATTAGTAACTGTTGAAAGTTAATTCATTATTAAAATCTATATTTTTATCATTTAAAAAGTCTTTTTAGCTTTCTCTTATTTTCTTCTTCTTATAGTGAAAAATCTGATTTTTGAGTGTCATAGGTTGGCAAGTATGTATTCTGAAATAGAAATAGTCCCCTGCTAAATTTCCTTTTCTTTACATCTCTTCTAAGAAGGCTCATAATTATTTTGTAATCACTGGTCGCTGGTAGTTATATTATTCCAGAAAACAATTGTTTCAGATGACAGCAGTATTTCTTTTTTTAAAATGTTTGCCCCAAAATATGCCATTTGGCATATTATTTTAATTAAAGATGTTAGGAATTTCTCTTTGGAGTGATTTCTTTTTATGTGTTGTTAATGTTTGCCAGCTTACAATAAATATTGATAGCTTGAGAATCTTTCTAAAAAAGTTCATGAAAACCACCAATTTGCATCCGATAAGCAACTTTTACTTTTTTATCTGCAAAAAATCGGCAAATTTAATACATGATTAAAACTTTTGATTGTGATCACTCTAGATCTTTTACAACAAAAATATTGAAATAAATAAATCCCTATTCCATTTGTACTTTATTTATAACTTTTAAGCATTGTTGGACACCATTATCAGCATTAAAAACACTCCACCATAAGCAGTGTGCCATGATCATTCTTGTTCATAGCACTCATTTTCAAATACTTTTTCTTAAAGATTTATTTCTTTCAGTAGAGGTGACTGTTGATGTTTTTTTCAACATGTTTTGGCTTTCAGATTTAAGATTATTCAGTATTTTATTTTTGTGCATTATGTATTTGATCAACAATTTCAGACTCTTTTTTAATTTCAAACTTACGAATTTAATTTAATATTCACTTTGTTGCAAAAAATGTATGCACCCAGAGAGAATTGAGGCACAATTATGAAACTTGGCAGTAGGATAGTGTTCAAATGATCAAAAACTGGGGCAAAAATGCATTTGTTTACAGTTAGCAATACAAAGAGTGGGAGAATTAGTAGGTGGTAAAGCCACCCCTGGCAGCTGTGTAAGCTGGTACTTGGTTGGACATGGTGTCTATCAAGTTGCCAATATCCCTTTGTGGTAGATTATGCCATAAATGGAACAACTGGCCAGCAAGTTGGGATGTATTTGTACAAGGCTAAATTTGTCTGCCTAACATGTCCCAAATATGTTTGATATGCGACAGGTCTGGAGACCTGGCAGGCCAGTCAAGGATATTAACACATCGAAGACATTGTTGGGGAAGCTATAGTCTATGTGTTTGAGTATTGTTCTGCTGGAAAACAGAACCTGGATGACCTGATAGCATAGGCAGTATGATCAGCTGCAAAATGTCGTCAGTTGTACTATCAAGCAGTCAGAGTATCTCAAAGTACGACTAATGGTGAATGTCTGTTCCAGTTTATTATTTCCCAGACTCTCGCACTGTGTGTTCTAGTTGTGCCAAATGGTACATTGGACCGCTCACCTATCTGTCTCTAGACATGTATGCGCCAGTCATCAGCATTAAGATTAAAGCACAATTCGTCACTGAAGATCACATTTCTCCAGTTGGGCACTGTCCAGCTTGAGCGAGTGGGACACCATGAAAGACACACTGCTTATGGTGGAGTGTCAATGGCAAGCATCTTAATGGACACAAGATCTGAGCTCAATGTCACCTAGTCTTCAGCGGGTCATATCTCTGGGTATCTCGGGATTCCTGCAAGTTGGACAAATGATGTTGAATCAGTGATAGCATAACTGTTGCTGTGGACGTGGCAGCTCTTCTAATTGTGCAATCATTTCATACATTGGTGGCCTAGGGACGTCCCGAGCCACTATAGTAGCTGATTACTTTGAGTGACTGGTTTTAACAATGGACAAGACCATGTCACATCAACCGATATCCTGGCCGATTTGCCTGTTCAACCAACCATTTAGCCCTATGATGCGACTCTTGTCAAAGTCTGACAATTGTCTGTAATGCCGCCGCGTGTGTCTTAAAGGCATCTTTCATTTCAGTGTCATGTATCCAAACCATCAGTGTGGTTGTAAATCATGGTCATTCGCTTCACCTGCCCTTTTACTTTCTACCTTTTTCTTTCAGTTCAGATGTCCATTGTGTCATTCCATTATGCTGATTGGTGCTGCAAGTTTAGTCATTTACACAATTCACCAAATCATATTTGCATACAGCGTTTTGTAGCTGTGGCTCAATTATTTCTGTGTGTATATATTTTTTTGCAGCAGAGATTATATAGAATTATTTAGTACAGTAAAAAGCCTGACTGTCTCTCATTCAACTAACTGGAAAGCTCAAGTAACTAAAGTATTTTGGAATGTTAGAAAAAAAATTCCCTCCAAAAAAGTTAGTAAATGAAAGATTTGTAATGCCGTAGAGTTGCTAATACTATTAACAAGTATATCGTGCAGCCAAATTGATTTAGTGCCAGTAATGGATAAGCATGAAATTGCAACACATTTTAAAATTTTTGTAAAGAGGGATATAAGTTCTGTTTTCCCTCACATTTTGAAAAAATAATTAATATTTTGGACTGCATGAAGTGGAGAATTTTCAAATTTACAGTATTTAAGGTGCCCCCCCCCGAAAAAAGCCATATGTGACTTTAAAAATGGATAAACAATGATGATCTAACATGAAATATAAGGATAAATTATTTAAGTTTTTTTATATACTATATACATAATTTGTATCTCCTAATTACCTGACTAAGTAGAGAATGATACATTTGTTTAAACTTTTGCCAGAATAACTAGTGACACCTCTATCAATTTTCATGCTTGATGCAGGCATGAAAGTGAAAGTTGGCAAAAAAAGCTGAACAACGCGCAGACACAAAATTACACAAAAACTAAATGCGCACGTGCGACCTCAAAAACACACAAAAGAAACACATTTTAATAAAATATCAACCTTTTAATATAAAAAGTATTAAACATATACATATAATTAAACTAAAATAATACTTACTATTTTGCTATTAATTTTATCTTCCACTTGTTTAAAAAAAAAAAAAAAAATCAGTAAATCAAGAGATTGTAATGAATTAACCTTCTTTAAGATGCTCTTTATGTAACTTAATTTAACAGTTGATACATGAATACTGTACACAACATTACAACACACTAATATACATATTTATGTTATATATTACTGCCCATTTCCAGGCAATGACAAGTTTTAGAGATAATATATATATATATAATTGTTACTATAGCTTTCAGTTATCTTCAATTTTAGTTCAATAAACAGTACTTTATATAACACCAGAAAAAGTAGTCATGTGAGGTAATATAGTTACCAAATAACATAACATATAGTAAAGGAGGAATTTAAAAAATAACTATTTTGTCTGTCTCACTCAATCCTGATTAAAAATTTTTAGAGAAAAAGCTTTTTCTTTTTTGCTATTTTTGCAGCCAACTTTTCTAATTTCCGTTTGCGAGCTAGTTTTAATTTCTTTTCAGCAGCTTTTATACAATCCATTGATACATTTTTATTTTCTGCAATGTTTAATTGTTTTTTTTTTTTTTCCCCTCCAGCTCTTATTTGTACAGTTATTTATAAGCATTACTTAAATTTTTACATATTGTTTTGTGTACTGGAGAATGCAAGTCGTTATCCGTATGTCTGACAGATGGCACCAGCACCGATCGCTGAAATTATTGAAGTCAACTCTCGTTTGACGGTTGCTTGTTCTTCTTTGATTCGATATTTGTACGCATCTAGTTCCGCCTTTCCACATAAGCCCCACCTACTTCGCCTTGATGTAAAACAATGTATTTCACGATCTTTGGCATGATGTAAAGTTTTTTTTTTTTACAAAAAAAAGAGGGAGAGAGCGTGTCTTCCGTTTACCCTCCCCCCCACCCACACATTTGCCGGTCGCGATTTCTCAACGGTTTTACATTGATCTCAGAAACAGCCCGGGTAACGTTCAAAAAAGCGGAATTCCGCGAAAATGTGGAAAACTTTCATGCCTGTTGATGGGATTTCAGAATCGGATCAGGCCTATGAAATAGGTCAACATTTATAGGACTGATTTTTTTTTTTAAAACCTTAATTTTAAACGTAGGCTTTTGTTATTCAAGTTGATAACAAATACAATGATTATTTTTATCATTTTAAAGCAGAAATTGTTTCACTAATTTGTCTTTTTCTGATATGAATTCCGTCTTTTATATGCTCAACTATCCAGAATTTTCACTTATCTGAAACTTCGCATTACCCAAGCTTTCCGATAGTCGAGCTTTTACTGTATGTTTATATATTGGTAAATTTGATGCACAGACATATGAATTACAGTGAAGGAAAATATGAAAATAGATAGGTTGGATGATGATAGGATATATCATGTATTCCCAGGCAATTTTACAGTTCCTTATGGTTTTAGAATGTATTAAGTTTTATAAAATCCTTAAACTGAGGGAAATTATCATTGCATCTTATCACTGAATTAGATTAATTAAATCCGGCAAAGAGCACGAGGGCTATCTACCTAAGGGGTAGGATGCCTGTATATGAAGAACTTTCTAAAGGAAACTGCCTCGTATTCATGCTACACATGGAAAACTATGAAATTCAAACAAGCTACCAGCCTTTTGCCTAGGACCGAATTCATGTCGAAGTCGCGGCATTCAGCAATCTTAACCACTCAGCCACTCATTTTGGCGTTCAACTTACATATAGTAGAATAATTTTTTTTCATAAAAGAAGGTGCAGTGGTATAGCTCTTTAAGATGACCATCCATGGTTCTAGACAGTTTGGTCATTTTTAGATATAGTATGTAAGATGACTGTTGATGATTATAATTATCAATTTGTATGATGAATTTATGTTATTGGAGTCTAAAAGTAAAATCCATGTTAGAATATAAAGTAAAATTACTGAAGAAGTGCAATTTATGAGTTAATGTTATATTAATAAAATTACAAATTAGCCTAAAAAATAATGTAGCCACACACACTATGAACAAACAAAAACAGAAAAAAAAAAAAAAAAAAAAAAAAAAAACTGATTTATTTTATACCTATTGTTAATGGCAGGTATAAAATAAAGCAATTTACTCAAAAGCTGTAAATGAGTGAGATTTTAAAATATGGAAAATAGGCCTAATGTATGAAAGAAACAATAACAATATCTGGTATCATAAATTTTAGTAATTTCAGAAACATCTCTCTTCTATAATGAAATGTACTTACATGATTGTTACTTTATAAAACATTTTTAGGGCACAGTTTATTATATTGCCATTTTTGGACAGTCAATTTTCTTTGATATCACCATTTTAAATGACTTTTAATCTTGTTTTCAAATTTTATGTATATACCGGGTGGCCATAATTAAACTGACAGTGCTCACAGTGTTCTGTAGCATGATCTATTTGCAAGAATGATGCCACATTTTGTAAGAAGATTAAACAAGACAGAGGACGAAGGATTCCACGAAAAAACCAAAAGTCACCGCTAGGGAAATATTTGGCGCTGTGTAATAGAAAATAGAGTGTTAACAAATGCAAATTAATACGGAATAAAATTACCTTTTATTATGCACATTTTCTGATTTAGTTCAAGTGCAATATGGCAACACTTTTAAAAAAGAGTAAAATCTACATAAACACCGATAAAATCTCGTGATCTACTATGTCACGTACGCTGAGCAGAAGAAGAAGTTCTTTATTCAAATTTCACTTTACATCCATTCGCACAGTGCCAGCTGCTTGGGTTTTAAAAAGCATTGTGTTACGTTTCAAATGAATTGGATTGAAAGTTTATGTGCAATGTCTCCTTCTTTAGTCGAGCGTGCGTCACTGGTCAAATTCTTTTACCTCAACCAGTCTAAAAGTAAAATCCATGTTAGAATATAAAGTAAAATTACTGAAGAAGTGCAATTTATGAGTTAATGTTATATTAATAAAATTACAAATTAGCCCAAAAAATAATGTAGCCACACACACACACACAGAAAAACAAACAAACAAACAAACAAAAAAAACTGTGCAACGCATCAGCTGCTCTTCGTGCTTTTAGAACGCACAAAAAAATGTGTAAATTTAATGGTCCTGTGTCAGTTAATGGGCTAAAAGCAATGGTTGTGACGTTTGAGAAAACAGGTTCTCTGAAGGTTCAGTCAGGCAGAGGACAAAAACCTGTACCACAGGGTACAATCGAAGCAGTTGCCACGGCGATTGTTGACAGAGGACCAGACAATATTGCTACCACCTCTAGCGCTTGTGGAGTAGCTCGGAATATGGATATGCCTTACAGTACGGTATGGAAAATCTTACGAAAGATTATCAACTTCTATCCGTACAAGATCAGCCGTGTACAGGAGTTACTGTACCCCAACCATGATAAGCGATTGACTTTTGCTCTCACCTTTCCTGCCAGAATGGATTTGGATGATGCTTGGTGGTGGAAAATCTTATGGGGAGACAAGGCCCACTTTTACGTGAGTGGAACTGTGAATACCCAGAACTGCCGAATTTGAGATGACAAACCAACCACATGCAGTCACAGCAATTCCCTTACATTCACCAAAGGTAACTGTTTGGTGTGGGTTCACAGCGGAATTTATCGTAGGTCCATTCTTCTATGAGAACATTACCCAGACAGGACCGGAAACATGTTCTGTTACCGGAGAGAAATATCGCCACATGTTGAACAGCTTTGTCATGCCGGCACTTCAGCAAAGACAATGCCTAGGGGAAATCATTTTCATGCAAGATGGAGCCCCTCCACACATTGCTGTACGGGTGCAACAGATGCTATGACAGAAATTCACAACAGAAAGAGTCATTAGCCGCTACTTTCCAACTCAATGGCCACCTCGGTCACCTGATCTTACCCCATGCGACTTCTGGCTATGGGGTTACCTTAAGTCCAAGGTCTATCAAGGAATGGTTCAGGACCTGGCTATGTTGAAGGATAACATATCACGGACTGTACGGGAGATTCCTGCAGACATATTACTTTCTGCTGTTGTGAATACTGTTCACAGAATGTACGGTCCACAACAATGGCAGCCACATTGAACCTCATTTGAATGCAAAATGAAAGGTAATTTCCATTTTGATTTGCATTTGTTAACACTCTATTTTCTATTACAGAGCGCCAAATATTTCCCTAGCAGTGACTTTTGGAACTAATTTGTTTTTTCGCGGTATCCTTCGCTACCCGTCTTGTTTAATCTTCCTACAAAATGTTCCCAAATAGATCGGGCTGCAGAACACTGTGAGCACTGTCAGTTTAATTATGGCCACCCGGTATATCGGGGTTTAACAAAAATTTCTTGCCACTGCAAGTCTTTGCATTGTCTGGGCAAACAGTTTGTATTGGCATTTTTAGTCATGTTGTGTCAAACAATTTTTGGCATTTTAAAGAAA
Source organism: Stegodyphus dumicola (assembly GCF_044657685.1). Lineage (NCBI taxonomy): Eukaryota > Metazoa > Arthropoda > Arachnida > Araneae > Eresidae > Stegodyphus > Stegodyphus dumicola. The sequence goes on from NC_140776.1 coordinate 143,986,834, forward strand.
GAGCCTTGCTTTAGAGCACTGGGTTGTGAAATTTGTAAAAAGTTATCATTATCACTAAGTACAAGATGTCTGAAATGGAACTATCATGCTACCAGAGTTCTATTGCAAAAAGTCAGCTACAGAATGTCACCAAATCATGTGAACAGCTTTAGGTACAATTGTTGTAACGTGTGATGCCATGAAGGTTTAGTAACGAAAGTTAAAAAACAAGGACTATGACATTCAAGAAGCAGAGAGCTCTGGCCGGCCTACTGATGTTGAAGAGGACTGCCTACGAGAACTTGTGGAAGAAGAGCAGTATGAAAACACTCGAAAGCTAGCTAAAGGGTTAGATGTTAGTGCCATGTCTATTAGTCCCACTATGCATTGCATAAACTTAAGTACAAGTTCAATCGCTGGGTGCTGCATGAGCTGACTCAAGCAGATAAGGACAGACGTATTTGGGCTTGCACTAATCTGCTTGAATATCAACGCAAGGACAAAATTCTAGACCAGATTGTCACTTGTGATGAAAGTAGATTTACTTCAACAACACAGGCCAAAAAGGGAGGTTGGTCTGCACTAGTGAACCTGTCGAGAGTGTAGCAAAGTGCAATTTGACTAATGAAAAGATCATGCTTTGTATCTGGTGAGACTGCTGTGGTATTATCCACAAACATTATCTGGAAAAATGTAAAACCCTTGACTGTAAAGTGTAGAGGGAGATGGTAGTCCGTAATGACGTGCTGTCAAGAAAAAATGTCAAATTGAGTTCCGACCAGGGCTGTGGATTTAGTAGGGAAAAGGACCGACTCCTGGAATTTAAAAGACTCCGACTCCCTTATACATGTAAACATATACACATGGATTACAGCTTATTTTTTTTAATATAAAAGAAGTAATAGATGCTACAGGAAAAAAAATCGATGGCATAATATATTTATATTAATTAGCATTTATTATGAAATGGAATCAGTTATTTCTAAGAAAAAGTATAGCTTTCACAAGATCTTCTTTGTTGGAGGGCCAAATATCCAATTTGATAAACTTCAAAGCTGAGAAGAGTCGTTCCACACTAACTTGAGTAGGAGGAATTGCTGTTACTGTTAGAGCTACTTCTTTTAACTTTTCAGGATAGATTTTTAGAAGTTCTAAAAGAGGTGTCTTGAAAGCGCAATCATATTTTTCTGTATCTTCAAAGGTCATGTAGAAATCTTGTTTGTATTTGTTCATTTTTATATCTAAAGGCTCTTGGTTCTTTATTTTCATTCACTTTGCCTTAGCCTTTTCAATATTATCCAAAAATATTTCTCAAAATCTAATTCATCACTGGAAGAGGATGATAGGGACTCAATTGCAATGTCTGCAGTTTGACTGTTCTGATTCGAATTCTCCAATTGTTCTAAGAATAATTTCGTTCTTAATGATAGTTCATAGATGGCTTTCTTTGCCTTATTAATTTGTTTGACACCTAAGAAAATTTGGTGTTTTGGATCTCCGTATATTGAACCCAGCAAGGTCTCGTTGTCTAGCAAACTAGTTTCTCTTTTCTTCATTGAAGAAATGATTAATTCTGCAATAAGCTCTCCATTTCAGAAAGAACAAACATCACATTCTTCCATTCTTGCCTTCTGTCAGTTCTTCAGATTGCAGCTTTTTTTGTGGTTATATATGGTGTAGAAAGAAGAGTTTCCAATTCTGCAAGATCATTCCACAGTCTTTCTGTTAGTGAAACATTAGGGTTATCTACATCTTCTAAAGAGGTTCTTGATTCTAACAACCTCTTTATCATCAAATATGTACTTCCTTATCACATTGCTTGATCAATGATTGCTCCTTTTCCTGCTCACTTCCTAAGAATGTCATCAGTTTTGGGAGTTCTTGCTGCTTGCCTAAATTTACCAGTGAGATGTGTAACTAAATGAATCAGTTTAATCACTAATGCCAAATATCACATCCATCCTCTCATATTTATTTATTAATACGTCAATAAAATAGAAGATATTTATTAATGTATATAGTCCATAAATAAAAGTAATAACTCAGGTTGTCAATATTTTTTTCAATTAATTTTAATTTTATTTCAAATTCAAACTGTCCATCAAAAACTGGAGTCGGAGCCGCTTTTAGCGACTCCAGCTCCGACTCCTGTTACCCCAAAATCTGCCCAACTTCCCAGCCTTGGTTCCGACACAAGAAGGCAATGTTCCATCAAGATAGTGGAAGACCACGTGTCTGCATTCATTGGTTGGACTCTGCACAGACTCAAATGGGATCTTTTGCCACCCCCCCCCCCCATATAGTCTCGACATTGCTTCTTTGGACTTCTCTACCTTTTATTCACACCTGCATCTTGCTGGTGCTATTTTCCATTCAGCACAGGACATCCGAAATGAGGTTAATCTGGTTTTAGACTCGTGGCCACCAAGTTTCGGGACTGAAGGCTTTGAAAAGCTACCAAAACATTGGCAGAAAATCATAGATTTGGGTGGTGATTATTATCCGCACTAAAGATACTGCTTTCATTTTTTTTAAAAAACTTTATTAAGAACTTTTTTGGTGGAAAACTTTCATTACAACTATATGTATAATAATGTTGGAGGAAACATTGATTGCACAGATGTTGATCCATAATGAAGCAATTTAAATATTCAATTATTATTGTATTCCAGCAGATATAGTAATTAAATTAATAAATATATGCATATTAAATATTCCTGTATATTAATTCCAGATTGAATATTCCTTTTTGTTTCATTTGACATCTGCGGCCACAATACTGTTGACTCTCTAATGTGCTTATATAAAATATTTTACATTTTTGATTTTGTTGTGATTGGAAGAAAAGAAGTAAGCAGGCCATAGCGAGAACAGAGATAGAAGCAAAGTCCACAGTTATTGATTATGGCAGCTTATTTACGGAAAAATTTCGTTTCTTGAAATTTTGAGATCCAAATTTGTTGCATCTTCATCATTATGTAAGTCATATGATAGGACTAATCTAGTAATAGTGCAGTCCAGACAATGTTAAAACAATTCTTGTTACTCTTTTTAGAATAAGAGAGAGGAATTACCCACATTAAAATGAGAAGGGGTTATTGCTAAATAAGTTATAATATTGATTTACATATTTTTCATCTTGCATATTTTCCCCTTCAAAGAGAAAAAGGCTTTCTGACAGAAAAGATTTAAAAGATTTAACATAAAAGCATTAGCAATGAAGATAAACATAATTTTAAAAATACAAATCATAAAATTTTAACGAAAATAATTATTTAAATAATCACAAAATATAAACTTTGATAATATTTTAGAGTCCTATTAAATTTTCAGTCCAAAAATTTTTCTGTTTTAAGTCCACATATTCATATTTGTTCAGTGAGGCTTTTCAAAATTTTTCACACAATATTACAAATATAAAAATTTTATACATCCATTACTTAATTTGTATAATCACAAGAAATTTCAAAGTTTTATAACACTAATTTCCATATTTAAAATATACTTTTTAACATCATAAATACAGTTGTAATATTGCTGAAATCATGATTTCACTGCTATTATCTTTCATTTGCAATTCCCTATTTAGCAAAATGGAAGGTGCTGTAAATAAACATTTTCATTAATTGGACTTATCCACCTGAACTAACTGATGTATACTGCACCAATGGCCAAGGTTATTATTGACAGTTGCATAAAAAAGCCTCCATTCCCTGTACAAAGTAATTGGTCTTCGAGATCTGCACTAATACATTCCATAAAGTAAATAAATAAATAAAAGGTAATAATATATAAAAAAATTACGCTCAATCATAAAATGAGAACCTTCAAAATTATCTTGTGTAAGGAGGGTTAAAGGAGCAATTGTACAGAGAGGCCTCTGTTTCTGAACCAGTACATCCTCAATGTCGTCTATACTTAACATACAATTATCCATAAATTTTAACATTATTTACTCTAATTTCAAGCTACTTTTTTATACAATTTTTAAATTTTACTCATCAATTTTATTGTAATTATACAATTTCTGAAATCAGTAATATTCATAATTTATCCTAACGATACTCAGTATTTATACTAAAAATGCTATTTGTTTACCATATTCTATACCAGTTTTTCAAAATTATTTCATTCATTTCTTATGTTTAGCTCATTCTTAAAATAATAATCCAAATTGTCAATTATTGCCAGTTAATTTTTAATAACCTTTCCTAAATAAAATAATTGCAAATCTTTAAATTCATTACTTATTTTTTTTTTCATCATAATACATAAAAATAAATTACTAATGTTATAAAATTTCTATCTATATTATATTCATTATGCACCGTAGCATTTTCTAAAGTTCAGTATAAGAAGAAATATAGCATTACATACTTAAAATTTCAAAATAATAATACTGAACTATTTCCATATAATTATACTGTACAAAATTATAGCTGCACTTATTAAAACCTTACTTTATTCATATAAAACTTGTCTTAAAATTTTTAAATCCATAGCACTATGAGAGTTTTTCGACTGATGAACATAATATTAACAATGCAGATAGGAAGTGAAAGTTAATTTATTGCACACAAACTTGAAGCATATTCTTTAAACAGAGGTTAATGGTTAATGACACACTGGTAATGCATAGTTGAAATAATTTAGAACATTCCTTGAAAATACTCATTAAATCATATTTAATATAAATTCTCTGGTGGATTAATTTTTGATGTTCTGATTTTTTTCACTTCTGGATATTGAATGCATCAAGTGCAGCATTTCTTGTGGATATAATAAATAAAATTAGTTATCTGTATAGCAAATCTTCATTTTTTGTCATTAACATACTTTATGCAATCCTATAGATGAATTTTCTATTCGTGTACCTGCAATTGAATTATTGGACTGTCGACTAGATTGTAGTGAAGCTGAATTAGATAAATATGACTTAGAAAATATTTAAAGTGTTGATGTAGAAATATTTTTTTGTAGATGTTGATCCATAGTGAAGGGCAAGTGAAGTATAGTGAAGGGTTTAGCAGCTGAGGCAGATTAAATATTCCTTTTTATTTCAATTGGCATTTGCTGCCACAATACACTTGACACTCTAATGTACTTATTTTTTTAACTTTATATAACTTTTTTCATTTTTAATATTGCAATGAGAAAAAAGCAGCAATTAGCATTTTAATTAGAACAAAGGTAGAAGCAAAGTGCACAGTTGTCTAGTATGGCAGCTTATTAAGAGAAAGGTTTTGGTTCTCAAAATTTTGAGTTAAATTCAAAATTTGTTGCGTCTTTATTATTACGTAAGTCGTATGATAAGCTTAATTTAGAAATGACACAGTCCAGAGAAAGTTATTTCTGTGTTTAGAACAGGGTAAAAACCCAAATTAAAATGAAAAATTAAGGGACTATCACTGATTTGAATTATAGTTTTGATTTACATATTCTGTATCTTGCGTGCACACAGCATCTTGATGAGGTTAATCATTTAAGATGTATGAAATTTACTGCGTACATATATTAATTGAACTATTACTTGAAATAAAGGTGACCTACTATGGTAATTTTAAATTTGAAATTCAGACATGAACTGCTATGGCAACACTGAATAGTAATTTGTTACACATTTCATCTGCACAGAGAGGAAATGGAAAAGTTAGAAAGAACACTTCAGGAATATAAGAAATCATGTAAAGTAGGTTATATCATAAATGGGTCTAAAATATGAATTATATTGCTTTATATTAAATGCTTTATATTGAGATAAGATTAAAGTCTGTTTTGAAAATAGATAGAAACATATTTCTCTCAAAAATTGTTCTTCTGTTTAGAAATACATTTAATTTATATAGAACTTGTAGAAATGGTTCTTTTCAGGATGTGGTCAATACAAGAGAGTTAACTGTATAGCAACAAAATGTTGTCTACTCTCATTTTTCTTCCTCAGTCCAAATGAATGCATTGTATCTCAAATATTATGAAAATCTGTAGACTGAATTTTGATCGTTTGTATATTAAATTATTGCTCAGGTGTGCAGATTATATCTGTAAGTGATCAATCTCTTTTTACAGAAGGAGCAAATGGCTTGTGCCATAAATTGACAGTTCCCTGTACGAAACCAAAGCCTCACCTTTGGGATCTCTCACCAGATACTAGAGATGAATGGGAAATCCCTAGGTCTTCATTACAATTGATTCATAAATTAGGTAGTGGAAATTTTGGTGATGTATGGTATGGTAAGTATGACTTTAACTATATGTGCACTGTTTTCTTGAAAGCTTTTTTTTTATTGCATGTATGATCTATGGTTTTTAAATATTAACTGCATATTTTTTTTAAAGAGATAATGCTGGTTTGTCAAAATGCATTAGAATTGATCCCTGAAACTTGTGTGTTTTAATAATAATAATAATAATAAAAATAATAATAATAAATAAGTGAATGGGATTCCTTCCTTTCTATGCCCTGAGATTACATCTGTCTGGAAAAATTAACTGACAAAAACTAGCATAGAAACATAAAGCTGTAGGTTTATGCATAAAATATATGCTAATAGATGCCAGACATTTTTTATCATTTATTACTGTAAATACCAATAATTACCATTTATTACCATAAAGTTCAGTTGGAATCTTATAAAACATTTTGCCATGATACAAGTTCATAAGATTTTTTACTTGAATCAACATACAAGGCTGGCCATATCTGTCTGAGAACTGTTAATCCTGTGTAAGTAAGCATGAAAAAAAGAACTTGATATACTGCTGTCTGCGGTATTTTTCATTGATGCAAATGTAATTATGTAAGCTTTAAATAAAAATCACGTCTTGAAGTGCCACTACTTACGCTGGAATGTCTTACAAGAAGTAGAAGAAAAAAACATAAAATGATACTTGAATTATTTGATATGTATTTCAATTTTTTTTTTTTTTTTTTTTTTAAATACACCAGTATTTCTTGCAATAGGTTATTCAAGTCCTTAAATCTGACAAATATGAAAAAGGATTTGTGATTTGATTTTTTGGAATTTTCATGTCTTTTCTGTCTTTCAAACTCTAACTTAAAAAAACTATTTTATGTGTCAACTCAAAACAGTGGAAAATTAGTTTAATTGATGTCCATTAAAAATTTTCATTAGTGTAGAATGCATTTAATGTGTAGTTGGATAGGTCTGCCTGCAGTGTGTTTAGCAACATAAATGATCAGTTGTGATTTACCGTATATATCATAAATAATTCAAAGAAATATATATTTTAGTTTAATTCTTGCTTATGAGAACAACTTAGCATGTGCCTTCTAAACTTTGGTGTCCTAGGGGGTTGCATGCGTCACATATGCTTGGAATCGGCCACTAGTATCATCTGTTGGAAAATATGGCCTATTGTAACCCTTTTTCTGCATCATCTCTCCTCCTTGAAATATTTATTAGGCTTAGTTCTTATTTTAAAGAGATATAGTAGTTACTTCTACTTCTTTTTTCACTGCCACTGTTTGTGTTGAGAACGGACTGTTTCAGCCTAATTAAGATGCAAAAACGAAACGTGATCTTGCGTCATCTGGAAAGCCGAGTCGTGCCGATAGCTGATTGGTTGCTGTGAGATGACGTCATGCCTACTTCTGGTACAAGTATCTTGCGTCGCTCTGGCTCATCCCTTCTAGTTCCTGCTTTCTTGGCTCTTGGGTGTGCGGTTTCCAGCTCCTATTTAAAGACATCTTGCGATGCGTGCAGTCTGGGAATAAGTTCCGAGGTTCCTGTCTACAAGATGACTTTTTCCTAAATAAGTTCCGTGGTTCCTGTCTACAAGATGACTTTTCCCGAATAAGTTCCTTGGTTCCAGTCTACAAGATGACTTTTCCTGGATTCTCAAAAGAGGCTACAATGTGAGTGACTGCCGTGGGCGGCATCCATGTTCTTCATGAAGGCGGCATTTAACATGAGTTAGCGGCGATGTTTTTCTGAGCTGTGATTCCTTGTGTTCAACTACAGTGAGCGGAGTTAGGCCGGATTTAAGTGCTCTCAAGGACTTAATTTAATTTTCAGGTGCTTTCTTGATCACTAAGCGTGGACCTATTGACAGTGTAGCTAATTTCATTTGAAACCGCATAATTTCTGTTTAGGATACGTTTTTTTTTTGTTTTTTTTTGCCTATTGAATGCCAGTATTTTGGAGACCAGGTAAAATATTATTTGATATATGAAATTTTTGATAATGATGGTTGTATTATAATTTCTAAGTTATTGATATTGTTTAAATTTTTTCATTGTGTTTTTATTTTTTTATATATTGTTAATAAATTGGTTAAGTTTGAAACCTTTTATTGGCTTCAATATCTGCACTGCACATAACCTCAGGGAGCTTCTATTGCTACTCATGTTAAATGTTTAATTTTATAAACTTTAAACTTTGCTTTTTGCATCATCATCTCATGGCAGTGATGTGTGCCACACTCTTGATTTTCTGCTGTTTAAATTTATCTATATTAAGGAATAAACTTCCCTTTTCACTTTTATTTGGAATACCTGTAGCAGCGCCTGTTTTGTTGATAGTTTGAATGGACCGGTCTATTGCCGCAAGAATCTCAGGAACAGTTTGGAAGCGAGTGCCATGAAGTGGTTCCTTCATCTTAGGAATTAAGTCACAGTCACAAGGCCTTAGATCTGGGGAGTATGGTGGATGGTAAAGCACTTCCCAGCCCCATCGCTTGAATAAATCAGTCGCAGCTTACGCTGCATGCGGCCGAGCATTGTCATGCAAAATGAGAGGAGCGTTTCGTTTTTTTGTCGCCGTTTTTTTCTCAAAGCTGGTTGGAGATTGTGCTCCAAAAATGAGCAGTAATACTGCGCAGTGACAGTCTGCTGTGGGGAAACGGTATGCGTTAGGATGACACCATCACAGTCGTATACGAGAATCACCATAACTTTAACGTTGCTGGGGTTCTGACGAAATTTCGAACGTTGTGGTGACCCATGATGACGCCATTCGTTTGATTGGTGTTTCAGTTCTGGCTGGTATGATCGGGCCCAAGTCTCATCCAGCGTAATGATACAGCGTAAAAAAGCATCTCCTTCATGCTCATAGCGATCCAGGTGGGTTCGAGCAGCATCATATCATAGCCATTTCTGCATTTCTGTCAGTTGATGTGGAACCCATCGTGAAGCAATTTTTCTCATGGACAGGCATTCCTTCAGAATGTGCAGCACAGTCGTATGTGCTAATCCTGTTTGTCCGGCCAGCTGACGAATCGTTTGGCGGCGATCACTGTCCATTAGTGCGGCAACAGCTTGCACGTCTGCATCGCTGACACTCGGACGACCTGGCCGCAGCATGTCTGCCACGTTTTGGTGTCCTTCATTGAATGCTTTGACCCATCTTGCTACGGTTCTGTAAGGAAATGCAGATTCCCCGAAAACCTCTTGAAGCCCTTGATGACACTGTCGTGCTGTACGACCTCTGGCACATTCAATTTTTATCCAACATCGTTGTTCTTGTTTTGAAAACATCCTAACAACACTTACTTTAGACCGTGAGCTAATACAAGGATCCGTTCTTCGCATCACTCCGCATGCGCATGACGTAGGCAGGACGAGTCTTTTTGCTGAGAGGTAAGGTAGGTATGTAGTTTACGTGTGGTATACGCGATATTCTTTGGTTTTGTTGCGTAGTGTTTTTTCAGCTGTGTTGCCACTATTAAAGTTCCAACCCTCGTATTTCTCAAATATTTGTCTTATTTTATTCAGGGGGGAAAGCAAGATTTAGGAGTTTAAATGTGTACATCATATAGTAAATTACGTCTGTATCATCCAAATAAATGTAGACATATTTTTAAAAATTATATTCTTAATTTTTGTTCATTAAATGCTGATGTAAAATTCTGCTTTAATTAAAATCTCTTAAGTACTTTTCTCTCTCTCTCTCTCTCTCCCCCCCTTATTGCTGTATTCTAGAAGGTTTGAGGCATAATTAGAAGTTCAAAAGACCTTTTATTTTTTATCTAAAGACCTTTTATCCATCAAAAGACAGATTTAGTCCCATTTCTCTTTCTTGAGTGTATTGTGAATATGGTATGTTACTGCCAACTGTGATTTTTATGATGATTTTTTAGCAACTGTCCTTAGTCTGTAAGATAGGCCTGCAAATTCTCAACATTTTTCCTTTGTTATCACACTTAACTAAAAAACTGTTATCTTGTTTAAATATGAAAAATAATTTAGCAGTTAGCATGGAAAATAACAGTAAAAATCTAAAGTAAGCTAACTTATGTGCCATTTAATATTTGTTTATTGGGGAATAATCCTAAGAATAATATGAAAATTTTGCCTTCAATAAAATTTTATCATAATTATTGCATAAACACACATATGTATATGTAATAGTTTAATATTACCCTTGTTTAATGTGTTGAATGTTTTTAGGTAAATGGAAGGGAACAACACCAGTTGCAGTCAAAACCCTTAAATTTGGTACAATGGCACCATCAGAATTTCTAAAAGAAGCTACAATAATGAAAAAATTCCGGCATGAAAAATTAGTCTCTTTGTTTGCTGTTTGTTCAAAAGAAGAGCCCATTCTTATTGTTACTGAATATATGGCTAATGGCAGTCTTTTAGATTATTTAAGAAACAAAGAAGGCAAAAATTTGAGGTTGCATGCTCTTATTGATATGGCAGCACAAGTAAGTTTTTGTTTATTTTTTTGCATCATTTATTCTTTTATTCATTTCTGTTATTTGTAGTATTACTGTTCAGTAGTTCAATCGTTTTTATTTGTACAAATGCGTGTTTTAAATTTAAAAACCACCTTTTTCATTTACACTTTTATGTTACGTTCATGAAGCAGTTTTAATGTGTACTGGGTGGAAAACCAACAGATGATCAGAAGAAAGTGAAAACTTATATTTTGCTGAATGGTTTTGCATAAAATATGTTTTAAGGTACTAGATTTAAAATGTTGCTGCATATTTAGGAATATGCAAGTTACAAATGTCTCAACTGAGTATGCAGCCGAAGAGTAAGCTTAAGAAACTGATAATTGTTCCTGTAAATGTCGGTTAGAATAAGTTTTAATAATTGCCTGATTGAAGGTGTCAAGAAGAAAGCATTTATGTGATTGTGAGAAATAACAGAGATTTGAAAAATGAATGCCAGGCAGAATTAGTCTTAAATATCCAAAATGTTAGGCATACTTCAAAATTTCATCTCTAAATCATAAAAACTATTCAGAAAGGCAGGGATAATTTGTTGTTCAGGACAAGGCCACTCATAACCATATCAGAAACATTTCGTGGTTGTAATCATGAAGAGAATGAAGAAAGTAACAGCACTGCTCATGAGCTTCTGAATCTACAGGGATGCATATGAAAATAACTGCAATAAGACACAGAGAAAAAGAGGTACATTCTTTTGAACACTTATAAATTCTCTCTCATCAGTTGAGCATATCTGAAATGGTATTGATGAAATAATACCAAAATAATACTGATAGATCATCATAAATGGAGTTTCATGGCTTGGAGTTGAGATTTATGTGAATGAGTTTAGACTTTGCTGGGAAAATTATTCTAAAAGAATATTTATTCAAACATAACAAAAGATAAATTTTATCTCCAATGCATTCTATAAAGATGTAGATTTAGAATGTGAGAATCATAGTTTGTGGTGGAATAATATGAAATTAAGATAGACCTTCAGATATTTGTCAGTAGTTTTGTTCTTGAAGGATTTAAAATATTTTTTCTTCACGTTTAATAATGAATAATGTGAGCTGATTTTCCTTAGAAAGTCCTTCATGGAAAAGCAGAAGAAGCTACCTGCTTCCCTTCAAAAGCAGACAGCCTTCTGCTTTCCCATGATCAATTAACCAGCCATTTGTCTAGAAAGCTGTAATAATTATATCCATTTTATCAATTATACTTAGTCCTCTTGTGCTTTCACCAAATCATTATAACCAACTACATTGGTGTGCAGAAATTAAGAACAGGGCAAAGAAATTAACATAAACGTGGAACAAGGCAACAGAATGGATCAAAGACTAATCATGAGATACACTTAGGTCTGGTACAGTGCATATATGCCACATGACTTAGGTGAAGGAGTGTCAGAAGGGTGTAAAGCAAATGGGCAGTGCACAGCCAACAATTTGTTGAAAGATATTGCATGGTGTAGAGTGACTTCAATGACATTGAGTTACTAATACCTTGTGATATAGCAAGCAAGCAATTCTAGAGGTATCATCTGCATGACTTTACCTGAAGTCGTGTCATTGGGTCATTGGGAACACCGTGGCAAGTAATGAATTGGAAGTTGATCTGTCAGCACTATCCTTATCTTCATGGCAGATGTTTTTATTGGTTTATAATTCCTTACTAAATGTAGTATTTCATGTCCGTCTTTGATATGATTTAAAGCAATTATAGGAATTGAACAGCGGAACTTTGTAACTAAACAAGAAATTATGTCTGTTTAATAGATTTAAAGAGAAAGTATTATCACATGAAACGAAGCAACTTAAACAACTTACATTGAAAGAAATGTTTAATAACGTAAACAAATAAATATTAAGCTTTTTTTTGTAAATTTTGATACCCTTTAGATCATAATTGTTCTTTATTTCATAAATTATGGTTTCATATTTTTAATTTTGTAATTTCTGCATGTCATCTTACCAGATTTAAACTGATGATCTATAATCCGGAATCGCCGAAGCCCCGACGAGTCCGGATTAACGACTTTTGACTGTATTAATTCTTCTATTATAGATTGCTAGTGGCATGGCATATTTGGAGCGTGAATTACTAATCCACAGAGATTTAGCAGCTCGAAATATATTAGTAGGTGAAAATAATATAGTGAAAGTGGCCGATTTTGGTTTAGCTAGGATAATAGAAGATTCTGAGTATACTGCTCGGCAAGGTAATTTTTGTTTTATTGTCTTTGAATTTTGCTTTCGCTTTTTGCTACATGCTGTTGTTCAAAAAAATTTTTGCGTTTGATTAGTTATGACATTTCTTAACTATTGTGATCTGAAGTCAGAGAAAGTCAGTTTTTTATGTGTTTAATATATATATATAATTTAATTATATTATTTAAGTATAAATGTAATTAGTAAAATTTCTCATTCCTGAAATAGTTGCAAAAATGAATGTTCTGAAAAAGTGCTGAGATAATGAGAAGTAGATTTTTTTTTTTTTTCAGTGTACACTGCGAAAAAAAAAAGCGACAGTTCTATATCTCCCGTTGTACTGGCGCAATTGACGAAATTTAACTTGCGTTTTTCTTGAAAGTGTGACTTAAAATAATTATTAGATTTATATATAACAGTGTTTTAAGTAATAATTTTTAGGTGTGTCAAAATACCTAAAAATTAGGTATTTTGACACAAAAATCGAACTTTGTCTGAAATGACATGCCTTTTTTTTTTTTTTTTTTCACATATTCCTATTCTACGACTCAAATTATGACAAACTACCAAGTTTGTAAAAGTCGCAGGAGTAGTTGTTACAAAATTAGCTTTCAAAATTTTAGTTCGCTGATGTTAATTGAATTTGATATATATTTATTAATATCTCATTCTTTATTAAACTTACTTGATTCCTTCTTCCAGAATTTGAAACCTAGGCTTAATCCAAATGTGATTTGCACATTTTTTATGTTTTATTTTTTTAATTTGTAATTTTAAATAATTTTTATAAATTTTTCAAAAAAAATTTTTATTATAACCTATAAAATTAACATCATCTTAAGTAGATATATTTCTAGGTACACTTTCAAAAAATTCAGTTTTAAAATTTGGCATATTCGTTACAAGCAATAATAACGCCAAATGTGGTTTACGCACTTTGTTAAAATTATTTGAAAGTAATGAACATGACCTTTTCTCTGCTCGTATACAATAAAAAAAGGAAAGGAAAATAGTTTGCTGCAAATTAAGAAGTTTGCCAAGAAATTATTCTGGGGGCAAACTGAAAAAAATGTGCCAAGGTAAATTTTTTAATTTCTCTGTAAGTTTCACCTCAGATTTTACAAAATTTAATATTTAGGCATAATTTGAGTCATAGAATTGAAATACAGAAAAAAATTGTCATGCCATTTCAGAAAAAGTCCGATTTTGTGTCAAATTACCTATATTAAAACAATGCTATATATAAATCTAATGTATATCTTAAGTTGCACTTTCAAGACATGAAAAAACACAATTTGAATTTCGTCAATTGGCCCAGTATAGTGATGGGCAACTTAGGTACTTTCTTGTACCCGGTACAAAATATCGGTTACTCAAGTAACCGTTACTTTGAAAAGTACCGAAAAACGATTTCAAGTACCGAGTACCCAAGTAACGATTTGGAGTACCGAAGTAACGAAATACCGGAGTAATGGTTTGCTGTACCAGAGTACCCTAGTAACGGTTTGCTGTACCGGAGTACCCTAGTAACGATTTGGAGTACTGAAGTATCCTAGTAACGATTTGGAGTACCGAAGTACCCTAGTAACGATTTGGAGTACCGAAATATGCAGCTAACAATTTTGCACACTGAAGGAACTCTGCCACGTCACCACATGTTTGATTTTATCTGTACAGAGTAAGATTGAATATCAGAAAACATGTCAACTACGGAAGTGTCTGAGGAGCAGGAGAACGCGGCGGGTAGTTTCTGGTGTTGGGTTTGCGTAGATTGTTTTTGATGGCCAGTGGGGGCTGGGAGGATTGGCACGGGAAGTGGATGGATGGAAACATTTTCACTTTCGGTTGTGTCTTGTGTGCAGGTGCAGCAAAATCAATGGGTGCTCTATCAATTTTTTGAAAGGGGTCGTCCATAAATGATGTCACACTTGGAGGGGGGTTAGTGAAATTGTGACAGTTTGTGACAAGGCGGAGGAGGGGGTAACAAGAAGTGTGACATCATATTTTGATTAAAATAAAAATGTTTAAAATCAGCAGATTGAATTTTGAAGTTATTTTTAAATTACCAAAATTTGAAGGTATTTCCTTAATTGGGGCAAAAGCAACTTTCATGTTTTTTTTTTTTTTTTTTTTTTTTTTTTTTTTTTTTTTTTTTTTTTTACTTACATTCCTTTTTTTCCAAAAAAAAAAAAAAAAAGAAGAGGCATTGAGAGTAGGTTTTGAAAATAGGGTAGCGGCAGAAATTGTAATTTTATTGCTATTGTATATTAATTATGTTTTTTGCTGTAAACTTTTCTCTTATTTCATACAAAATAAGTGCACGAATCATTATTATTGTTATATTTACAGATGTCATTAAAACATATAGTTTAAATTTAAAAAATAAAGTCTGAAATATGATCTATAATGTAGTGCTACGTTTTTGAACTGCAAGTATAAGTTTACGTAATATTGCATGACATGTGACAATGATCAGTCTGTTTTAACATGGACACAAGGAGTGCATATCACCATTTCGCAAATACAATCAGATTTTACTGTCCTCGTACCAAAACCGAAGTGAGCTGAACCCTCATCGATCCTCCAGTAACGAATACCGAGAAGAGACGCATATTTTCGTTGCAAAGTAGTGAATACCGAAAAGCACCCGTTTTGGTTCAGAAGTAACGAATACCAAAAAGCACCCGTTTCGGTACAGAAGTAACGAATACCGAAAAGTACCCGTTTCAGTACAGAAGTAACGAATACCGAAAAGTGCCTGTTTCAGTACAGAAGTAATGAATCCTGAAAAGTACCCGTTTCGGTACAGAAGTAACGAATACCGAAAAGTACCGATTTTGGTACTGAAGTAACGGGTACTTGGATGTACTGATTTTCAGTACCCGTTACAAAATACCCGGTTCGGTAGTACCGACTCATCACTAGCCCAGTAGAACGGGAGAAAAAGAACTGTCCCACCCCCTTTTTTTGTGCAGTATACCTTCTGCTTTGCAAACATTTGCTTTATTGCCTTTCTCTTTATGCATTTGTGGGTGGGTTTTTATCTCTTTATGTATTTGTGGGTGGGTTAAAATCTAAATAAAGTTTTTACTTTTAGATAAAAGGCAAAAATCAGAAATATTATTCAGCATTCCTCTTATGCAGCAATTAAAGAAATCTACAGTTTCAGTTTGGGCTAAATTTGTGAAATGTTAATAATTGTTACATAGTTAGGACAGTTCTGATGAATGTTTTAAAAAAGAATGCATGTTAGAAAAAATAGTCTAAGCAGTCAAGCAAGCATGCTGTCATGTCTCAGTTCAGGCAGAGCAGAAGACAAACTTCATCTTTTAAAATTAGGATGGGCAGGCAGATAAACTCTAGACTTTTTGACCTGACAAAGGATGTCCTTTAATCTTGCATGACCTGTCTAGTTTCTTGTACTTCGAAATCTTGAATGACTCAACCTATTGCACTATTGTTGCTGCTATTATCTCCAGTTTAGATAACTTTGTTGAAAGATACTTAATTTTTATATTAGTGTAATTTTGTCTCTGAGAAAATAAAACTGACTTGCATCATAATATTTGTCAAATTATTTTTCATCTTCTTTTTAGTAAAACATATAGAAAAAACCAGTGTTAATTGAGAAAATAAGATTTTGAAATAATTTATAAATTGCTAAGCCTTAAAAAGATAATTTTTTGCTTTGGGGGCTTGGATGAATTATAACATTTTAATGTTAGTGCTTAGGCTGTTATTATATGCCAGAGGACATTACCAACATTTAAAACAGGAATATTGTTAATTATTGGAATCTTTAGTTTGGGGGAGGAGGGAATGTATGTGTAACATTCATAACTGTTTTCAAGTGTGTGAAGTACTGTCATATTGAGTTTTACAGTTATTTCTCATTTTTGAGTCTTATACAGAAGCGTACCCTTACCAGAAGTCTAATTTTATTTTAAGTCTTTCTGATTTTAGTTCTCAAAGACAATATTTTTTAATAGTGCTTAAAAGGTGCATAATTTTTGTTAGAAAAACTCTGACGTTTTATGATGAAACACAAAATGAATAGGCTTAAATATATAAGCTGTTTAAATATTAAAATTGTACTCATTAGATATTTTTATCTGAACCTGTTCCTGATGGTATTATTTTTAAGCACAAATTGAAATGTTTTTCATATGAATTTTTTTCTATATTAAGTAATTTTTAATTTTTCTATTCACATATCCAGCTGTAAAAAGTTTTTTTTTTTTTTTTTTAAAAAAAAGAAGGTGGATTGTTGTAGGCTTGTTATTAATTACTAAATCTCATGTAACATTGAAATTTGCTTTTTTTTTTTTTTTTTTTTTTTTTTTAAGTTATCTTGAAAAGATCTGAATAGTTATTTTTACTTCCTTGTACTTAGTAAAAAGGAAGTATTGTAATCGCGAAAAGTTTCATGCAGCATATTTCAATGAAAATATCCCATTTTGACCTCTTTCAAATGCAATTTAACAATGTATTTCCATGATATATGTACGTAAGGACAGAATAAAAGAGTCTTTTCCTCCCAAAAAATTATAAAACTGCTTTAAAATGAATTCTGAAGAGAATTTTTCATGGCGTCTGTACGAACGTATGTACATACGTACGTATCTCGCATAACTCAAAAACGAGTAGCCCCAGAACGTTGAAATTTTATATATGACTGCTATAACATGTAGATGTGCACCTCGTATTTTGGTTGCAATCGGCCACAGCAGACGTATATAAATATATTTATATATATATCCACTCTGTTACCCAGTTCAGTGATCTCAGTTTCTTTACTCTTGTATGTTTGTAAATTCTACATTTTTTGCTTTAAAAATGATTGAATTATGTTGTTCTTATCTTCTGGTTAAGGTTTTTATGCCTTTAGTAAATTTGTATGCAATATTTTTAAAATTATGAACAATTTTAAAATTGTTTAAGTGCCGCTAAGCACAATAATGTTTTTGATGGCGGCCATTGCACTTGTTTACATTTGAAACAGCAGGATAGTGGATTTATTGCCAATCTAGAGAAACTTAGCTTCGCAACAACAAAGATAACGCCTTCATTTATTATTTAAATCATGCTTAATCCTTTCTTAAATTTTTTCGAGGAAATAAGCGTTTAAGATTGACTTCATAATTTTTGATACAGATATTTTGAGTTTTTATGTATATTTGCCTTGTCGCAAAGTGAAAACTGAATTAATTGAATGAGAAATACTCAATCGTCTGTGAAAAACTGTTTCTTTTTTGTTTTGTTTGCTTAATTTCTTTTATACATCATTCTAGCTTTATTATAGTATTTGAATAGAACATGTGGCAACGATTAGATAATTCTTTAAATGATATAAATTTTGCGCATTGAGTTCCAATATGAACGAAATATAATACTGTTAAGTGAACCTAGCGCCAGAGTGTCGCTATGGTAAACAAAGTAAATTTTAAAGAATGCATTTATTCTATTGTGGTTTTTGCGGGTGTCGGCAAAGTAGGTTTAACTCAATCTTATAAGTTTAAATGAAATGCAAGAAAAAATGCATATAATTTAATATTCCTTACAAGGAAGTCATGTGGTGTACACATCAGATTTTTTACTTTTAAGGTTCAGTGAAGATGATAACTAAGTTACTAGCTCTACGTATGAATAATTGTTGTGAGAATAACTAAGTTTCCCTCCCAGCTCTATTTGAAATTTATTTAAGTTAAGAATATAATTTTTTCTAGAAAATAACAATTCATATCATATATAATGACAGTACATTAGGATATTTTGATGCATATAAAAGCAATGTCATTTTGTTTATCTTCCTCTTATTTCAGGTGCTAAGTTTCCAATCAAATGGACTGCCCCAGAAGCAGCATTACTTGGAAGGTTTTCCATAAAATCTGATGTATGGTCTTATGGAATATTACTTTATGAACTTATTACTCATGGCCAAGTTCCTTATCCAGGTATGTCCTTATCCAGGCTTAAAGTAGATTTTAAGACATTTATTCTAGTTTGTTGGATTATGTTAAATGCAAATCAGGGAGCCTTTACCATGGATTTTATTTCTGTCATAAATTATTCTGCATATTTTGTATAAAACACAGGGTATTTTCAATCTTGATCTTTAAATTTTTAAGTTTTTATTGATTTTTTCCCCCTGTAGTTATTTTTTAGTCTGAGGGTATTTTAACAAAACTTCTCTTTCTGGGGAAAAAGCCTTGGGAATTTAAAAATATCTTCTTATATATATATCAGTGCTTATTTCTAATTTGTTGCCAGTTAGAAATAATATCCACTCTTAGAAATAATATTAATGACCTTAGAAACCTAGAATCCACTGTTAGAAATAATATTAATGACCTTGTCGTGCTTCCATTTTATCCTTCTGTTAGCTATAAAATTGCACAGATTCTCCAGAAATTCAATTTTCAAGTCGGTTTCTCCCCTATTAATAAAATTCACCCTTCGATTCTAAAAGATTGCGTTTCTGTCTTGAATTCTTGGGGAATTTATAGTATATCGTGTCAGTGTGGTTTAAGATATATCGGCCAAACGAAAAGAACGTTGAAGTTTCGTATCAAGGAACATGAATCTTATGTCAGAAAAGGCGAAATTAACAAGTCTTCAATAGCGTATCATAGTTGGACTTTTAACCATAATTTTGATTTTGGATCTGCAAAAATTATCCAAAAGGCTTCTTCCATAGGTGAATTGGATTTTCTTGAGGCTTTTCACATTCACAAAGATTTAGCAGGTTTAGTTAATGATTTGAAGTCCAATCCAGTCCTTCCTAATGCCTTTAAAATTCTACTATCTTAATTCAGTTATTTTTGCTGATAGATGGCGTTATCTCCTTGCGTTTGGTACTACCAGAGGGTACAAAAATTCATTCAGTGGTTGCTTTCCATTATTTGAAGTTCAGATTTTGAGCGTAAGGTGCATTTGCCCCTCGCTCCCTATTTTAACTTCTCTAATTTTTCATGCTCGATCAGATAGCCTGGCTCAGTAAAAGTAGGCGGCCAGTGCAACTCTGATTAAAAATCTAGTTATAACAACGTGCAGTGCTGATAAGGACCACGTGTTTCTGTGACTCCTTTATTTTCTTCTTTCTAGGTATTTCTTTCTGCTGATGAGGAGGGACCTTTAGCTGCCCTCGAAATCGATTGAGTGTTTCATTATACCTACGCTAAATACAAAGTTGTTTTTACGATTTTGATTGTTGCCAAATGTTTTAAAATAACAAAATATTAGTTTGGAAAGTTGAATGTTTTAATTAATTTAGTAACTTATCTGGGTATTAATAAAAAGTTATACATCTTTTGATTGTAATGTAAATGTGTATTTTATGTATCTTCAAATTATCAGATTTTGTAATTCCAGTTACCGAAGATTAAGAGAGCTTTTGTAAGTGAGCTCAAACTACCTCTGTCAAAATTACTGGAAGGTTTATGGAAGAGCCCATCAGGTTTGGAATCATAACTAGTTCAGCATTAAACGGGATTATACTGAAGGTTATGATAAAACTTATGAATGTTATTTATAAGAATATAAAATGGTTATATACATGAATGGAGGAGATAATAAAATAATGTATGTCATATAAAGTGTACAAAGAGCTCTTCATATAATGTGTTTGTGAAGTTTGAAATGTTTCATATTAGAAATCCTTCCTCTTGTGTAGTTTTATTTGGAAGTTTCTTGAAATCATTTATTCATATGCTTTCATGGTTCTTTGTTCTTTTTGATTACCTCTCTCTCTTTCCTGAAAAATATTTATGTGGCAACTGGCATGTATGTAGCAGACAAGTACTAATTTCTACCTTTAAATTCGATTTTATTTATTTTGGTAAGGAATCATAATGAGACTAGAGTTTGTTAGCTGATGAAAAAGCATTGCATTCCTTCAGAATTATGGCATTTTGTTCAACAATAGAGAATGCAGAAATTCATATTCCAAGGATGTACCGTGTTGTATGATAAAATATTTTGGGTTGGAATTTTTTTTTTTTTTTTTAAAGCAAAAAAATAGGTTATTGTGTATATGGAGAGAAAGGCAGTGCTAAGTTGTGCGCAGTGCCGAATTTGTATAGTTCTGTGATGTTTTAGCTCGAGAACGACCGAACCCAGGTGGGAGCTGTACTTTAGTGTTTTGCCGTAAAGCTGTCTTCTCCGTTGTAGCTTGCAGGTTGTGTTGCTAATTGCTTCAGTGTGTTTATCATAGTTTTTAGACAACTGTAAATGTGTCTTTGGAAGTCTTCTGTGTAATGCTGGCGAATAAATTGCGTTCTGATTCTTTATTAAGTGTTTCCATTTATCATTCCAAATCCGCAAACCCATAGAACACAGCAGTATGTCATATCTGCTCAACTGTAGTACCAAATCTATTTATAGCATGTCATTTACGTTAAATAGTGATATTGAATACCTCATAGCTATGTATGTTTTCACACTTAATGCATTTTTCATTTTACTTTTTTTTAGAACAATAACTGCAGCATGTTGGAAATCAATATTAATGACTTCTGTGATAACTGGATCTGATGGGCTTTTTTGAGGGGGAGGAGGGTTGTATGCTCAACTGTAGTATTTTTTAGGAGGGAATGAAACTTGAAATGATTAAGACCAATTTATTTGGAACTGTATTAGGCAATGGTTTCTAAACTATGGGTTGTGATTCACCAGTTGTTTGATAGACACTTTTTGTGAATCACCATATATTTTGAATTTTTGTTTTGCTGCATAGTTACTAATTACTTTATAATTTCTTATTGACTGCTAGTAAATATATATATATATATATATATATATATTGTCATACCTCCTATTAATGAATACTAATAGGACCAAGGCTTTTGTCCATTATCAGGGAGTGTCTGCTAAATGGGAGTGCATTGGCCCTGTTCAGGGAATTCAGGAATGTCCTTCTTGTTCATCACCTCCTGAGAAAGCAGGAGCAACAAAGTGAACTGCAACTACATGCAGGTGTTGCAACATGTCAAAAACTTGAAAACCATCTGTCTTGCAAATCCTTCCAATCCTTCCAAAATTCAATTAGTTTATAAAATATAAAAATTAAGGATAGAAAATTCCTATTAACATTTATTTGCCATACATTCTGCTGCATATACTAGTTTTGGAGATATTTATTAACTCATTGTGAAAAATTAGTTTAGTATTATTTAGTTTCTTAAGGGTTCCATGCTAATTAATAGGCAGATTGTTTTCGTGCCTTTTTCTGCAATCGGACAAATAAAACTTGCAGATTAGCCAACCAACCAACTTCTTAAAACTTAAAAAAGATCTGATGGATTTAATGCTCTTGGTTTTATCTGATATTTTCAAAAGGTTGTTCTTATTATAATTAAGTGTAACTAACTACAATTTACAGTACAGAATTGTCTTTTGTAAATTTCAATATGTTAGCGCTTGTTGAAACTCTCACCGACAACCACATGATTTGTGCATGCGCGCAGCAAAAACTAAATCAGAACTTTTTAATTGAACTTTGAGAACTCGTGATGGACGTTTGAGTGAAACATGTTAATCCTATTCTTCTGTGTTACATATATATTTTAGTTTAGTGCTGTGATGCAAATTAAATATCATATTATCTTAGAAGCCTCCCTTTTTCTGTGAATAGTGTAGTAAGAAAAATACTAAAAGGACCATTTAGTCGATCTCCTCTCTTCTCCAAAGGGATATCCGGGAGTATTTTTCTTAAGTACATCTATACACTACTCACAGAAAAAGGGAGGTTTCTAGGATAATCAGATATTTAATGCATCACAGCACTAAACTAAAATATATATGTAACACAGAAGAATAGGATTAACATATTTCACTCAAACGTCCAGCACGAGTTTTCAAAGTTCAACTAAAAAGTTCTGATTTAGTTTTTGCTGCACGCATGCGCAAATCACATGATTGTCGGTGAGAGTTTCAACAGCGCTTTTTATCATTTATTCATTTTTTGAAATGTTCTTTTAGGCATGCACAATCGTGAAGTAATTGAGCAAGTGGAAAGAGGTTACAGAATGCCCAAACCTTCAAACTGTGAATGTCCAGATTCAGTTTATTCAATGATGTTACAATGTTGGGATGCAGATCCAGAAAAAAGACCCACATTTGAGTTCCTGTTTGGCTTTTTTGATGATTATTTTGTGTCTACAGAGCCAAGTTATCGTAATGCCGAAGATTTCTGAAAGCATCCAAGATTGTATACTTTGTGTTTCATCCGTTGAACGGTGTCAAAATATAAAATATTTAAATGAGAACTTTTTTTTTAACTTTGAATGTTTTATATATCTCCTGAAGTTTTTTCAGGCAGAAAAGAGCTCCCAAGATGTTTTGTGAATGTATCATTTTTAGCATTTATTAATGGCATGTAAATACATATTTTTGTCATAAAGTGTTTGTCATTTTTATCACTCAAAATGTTTGTTGCTTTTTAAATCTCAAATGCTTCAATTTTAGAGTACAGAAATTTAAATTTTAAGCTTCCAGACATTGTGCCAAAGTTAACTAGAAATGAGAAGAGTTTTTATATAAAGCTTGCATTTTAGGAGTAGCCTCATTTTTATCAAAAGTCTCAGCAAGTCATTTTCATATTACAGTTTTCTTTCAACTATTTAGTAATTTTATAAATATCTTGAAGATTCTATCTGCTGTAAACAAAATAATTTAAATTTTTGCGTTTATATACATTGAAGAAAACATAACATGCATCAAAATTTATTTATTTGTACATTGTTATTCATTTTTAGAGGACTGTGCTAAACATAATTTCAGAAGTGTTTCTATTATTTAAGCATTTAATGCACTTTCTGAAATAAATTATACATTTTGGTATATCTTACTAGTTGTAATAGCTTTGCGTCTTTATGTATTTTATAATAAGAAATTCATATTATTTTGTAACTGCTTATTTTACGTACCTTTAACTAAAATAATTGAATGACATGCCTTCTTAATATCTGGTTTCGTTTTGATGTTTGTATAGTTATTTATAAATGTAAGTGGAAAAAAAATTCAAAAGCTTTTGTGTATTTTATATATATCTGTAATATCATGTTTTATTGAAATAAAATGCATAAGTACAGTTGACCTTTGACATTGGGACTAGGACTTCTGATTCTTCATGTTGCCAAAAACTTGCGTAAAACTTCTGCCTGAAATCTTTAAATGCTAATAGCCTAATTTTAAATAGAAACTTTACTGGTGGCATGAGGAACAAGTTTCATATTTTATGTGTTGTATATATTCTCATTTATTCTCTTTTTACAATAAAATAACTGAGAGGAAAGAAAGAAATTATTTGTAGATACAAAGATTTAAAAGTATATTATAGTAGGATCGGTAAGTAAATTTATGTGCTCTGGTTACTTGATGTTAAGTATGCTACCAAGAATAGAGCATGAGAAACAAGTTTTTATTGCAGGTTCAAATGTATTTTTATGCACTCGTGGGAAAACCAGATTTTTCTTTACTTACTAATAGACTATGCTATTTAGCTACAAGTTTTAAAAAACATAGCAGATTGTCTAAAAATTGATTCATCATATGTCTTAGAGGGCGAGGGAACCTACTTGCAATCAATTTTTCTGCCACTTCAAATCTGCATTTTTCAAAGGTTAACTGTATTTAAGTATATTTATGAAGTATACCCATTATTTATAAAAATTTCTAAATTATTTGGATATATACATAATATCAGTTTTTGCTTTTTATGAATTACCGTATTTGATGGCATATAAGACGCACTTTTTTTTTTTCCTAAATTTGGTCTCAAAAATGTTACCTGCGTCTTATACGTGAAGGACACAGGTTAACTTTCAATACTGAATGCTATTTTTAGCCTGGATAAAGGTCTAGACGAACATAACTTTTTCTACATCTGCCATAATTATTTTGCGCATGTGTGAAATATCTGTCGCCAAAAAGCGCCAAAGCTCAAAGCTGATGTCGAAGTTCGAACAGGTTTGACGGTCACTTTACGTCTATGGAGCCTGCAGGAAGAGCAACTGAAGACTGCTAAAAAACAAAAATATAACCTTTGATGCCCAGCTCCATCTTGGCCTCAGGCATATTTCGTGATAGGCAACGTTTTTCTTGAATCTGTATTTTGTGTTGTTTCTGCTTTTTTTTTTTTTTTGTTTTTTGTACTATGTTTGATTGCTTGCCGTTCATTCATTTATTCATTATTGAAATTTACATATCATGTTCAAAATAGCTTTTCGTTTGTTAATTTTCCTTAATAAAAGTATGTTTGGTAATTGCATTCAATGATTGTTTATTTGGCTTTTACGAAACGTGAGAACTAAAAGAAAACACATTTTAAGTTATTGTGGTCGTACTATTGAAACTTTTTTTTTCTTGTGTGTGGCCTTCTAAATAAAGGTTCGTCTTATATGCCGTCAAATACGGTATATTTTGCATACTCGCATGTTTTGGAAATACTTAAAGCTGAGTTATTGTTTTACAAGGCATTTTCCCATTACTCTTAAAATAATTAGATTTTCTGAAATCATACATTTTTAATACAATTTTCATTAAATGCATTTACATTAATTTACAAGTAACAGCACATTCTTCTCTTAGCACTTTTTTATAGTTTTCATTTTTTTAGAAAATTTCTATTGCTTTGAAAATGTTTGTTAAGATGTGTTTCATCAAATTTCATATTAGTAGTAATTCTACTATTTAGTTTAGTTTTAAAAATATTCAAAAATTCAGATTCTTCCCGTTGATTCTTGTTAATTGTCGAGATCACGAGCTTTACATGTTTTACCAATAGGAGTAAACAAATGTTCCAAGTAATAATGTTTAGTTATATTGTAATATAAGTGTGTTATGTAAGTCAGTAAGAAAGGGGGAAAAATTCTCAATTTTTTGTACTCATTTTGTGAGAAATTAATGTTAACTTTGCATTTTCATTCATGTCTATTTTTAAACAAAAAAGAATTACTTGTGCTTTATATATATATATATATATATATATCATTGTATGTATATCTATATATGTATGCAGTTAAATCTCATTAATTTCTGGATGAAGGCATGCACATTTCTCAAGTTTTTAAAATATCTGATGAATCTTAGCATTATAAGATTTTAAAGTGATCATTTTTTGAAACTGAACTATTCACTACCAGTCTTATTTATATAAATATGACAGACTGTCCTTTTGTGCCCTAAAATTATAGGTCTTCTAAGATATGTGCATAAGAATGTAATGTAAATTTTGAATATATTAGCATGATCAGCAAGTTATTAATGAAAGGCATATTACAATGCATATACTTTGGGCATGCAATAGCCAGCCTGTTGGTATGATTACTTATAGTTTTTAGGTTTTATTGTGGCAAAAGCATCACTATTTTGTAATCATACCTCAGTCCAAAATTGTTCTTTTTCTCCACATCTAGTATTACAGCTAAAAATTTTCCACCAAACTTAGATTGATCAATTATGGGCCATATACCTCTTTTAGCTATTTGTCTTTGGCTGGTAGTGGTAAAAAAGGTAAAAATATTTAATTAAAAGCATTTATCCTCTTCATGTATTTTTGTGGTGTCAAAGCTAGAAGATTAATTGAATATTGTGTTGTCCTTGAGTTCATCTCCAGATAAGAGCTCGACTAAATGTTTTAATTTCTCATTCTGAGACTGAGCTTTTATTTATTTTTTTTTTTACAATGTAATGATTCAGTTATCATTTTCAGAATTATTTAAAGTTGAGAAAATTTTTCTTTTTCTTTTGACTGAAACATTAAGCTAGCCAATTTCAGGGATGGCCAGCCCGTGGCATACATGCCGCAGTGTAGCACGGCAGAGTTTCAGCAGTAGCATATGAAGAATATTGAAAAATTTAAGGATATGAAAAAATAATAATAATACCGTGTGTAAGAACTCTCTCAATAGATACACTCGTAAATGCACTGAAATAAATATAAAAATTCACTTTCTCTGCAAAATGTTAATTGTTATTCAACTGAAATCCAAATCCAAATTATTGAATTATAACTGCATACTACACTGAAAAGTAAGTATAAAGAACGTATTTCGTCTGAAAATGATCCAAATTGTATTGATCTTGGAAATTTGTGCCAACAAGCAATTTTCCAAATTTACACGATTTTGCTGTCAGGTATTGTTATAGGCTTGATGTTTGTGAACAATTGTTTTCTATAATGAACATAATAACATCAAAAATATGGTTTAAGATTAACTGACACATATCTTAAACACCTAATTTTGGTAGCATCTTGAAGAACTAATCCGAATATAGATGATTTAGTAAAAAACTACATATTCAAAAACCACATTTATTAAATACTTACTGTTTAATAGTTATTTTAGAGTTAAATGTTTCAAAATATGACTTTTATTTTATGCATAACCTAACTCACTGAACCTTTAAAAATGTTTATTAACAATAAATCTCTAGTTTATACATTTGTTTTATTTATTATATTTTTTAAATGTCTACTACCCGGACTTGCATAACAAAATGTGCTATTTGCATAAAAATCTTATAATCAGCATATAAGTACTACTAAATTTTTCACCTGTTTGTATTTTTTAGTATGTTGGAAATGGCACGCATAACCTTTTCTTTTTTCCCAGATAGTGGCACTCTTCCCAAAAAGGTTGGCCATCCCTGTTTATTTGATTATGGCAAAGCCCACAAGGGCTATTTGCCTATGGGGAGGGATGCCTTCATGAAGGACTTTCTAAGGGAAACTGACTCGTATACACATTTACACATGGGGAAAATCATGAAAATGCCCATTCAGCCAGTCCATTCATCAAATTCGAACCTCAGGCTGAGCTACCATTTTAGCGACCGCTTAGCCGCTGGTAGCCCACTACCCATTCAAAGTCTTCAACAAATAATATAAATTCTGTGTTAGTTCATTAACATAGGATACCTATTTCTTCCCTTTTAAGTTTATTGCTTTTTTGCAATGTAATTTATAGAACAAGATGAGAATAAATCAAGATACATGCAACTAGTTTATTTTTTAACTTCCTTATTAAAATTTTAAAATGGTTTCTAAACAAAACTTTTCATATCCACGTGTTGCTTTTTT
The DNA here is from genome assembly GCF_044657685.1 of Stegodyphus dumicola. Classification (NCBI taxonomy): domain Eukaryota; kingdom Metazoa; phylum Arthropoda; class Arachnida; order Araneae; family Eresidae; genus Stegodyphus; species Stegodyphus dumicola. The sequence continues at coordinate 144,014,788 of NC_140776.1, forward strand.
GCAAATAAAAAAAAAAAAAATCATAAACTAAAAACAATTTTTTTAAAATAGCTGTTAAAGCTTAAGAGGGTTCAGTTTTTAATCATAATTTGCTATAAATGAATAGAGTTTTTAAATGTTTTTCCTGTTTAAAAATGGAAAGAAGTATAAGCTCGAAACATTGCCAGAAATGCATGTGTAAAGTAGACTTTTATAACATTAAAGAGTATATTGTTTCAGAATGACAGTTATCAGAGTATAAATGTATCAGCTGTTTTAAAATGATCATATGATTGTTTTTAACTCTCCTTTTTTTTTTTTTTTTTTTAAATGTGTGTGTGTGTGTGTGTTTAAAATTTAAGTGTTAGCTAAAAGTGAATATATCTTTTTACTATATGAAACTGGAGGTAAAAAATTATGATCTCTTGATTTACAAGTATATATTTTAATAAGCTTTTCTTTAAAAATATGTAGTCTGTTAACCTGTGTGTTTTTTGTGTCTTACATGCAGTGTCAGTAAAATACTTGGTGAAACTAGTAGAATGCAATCAAGTGCTGTTATAAAAATTCTGCTTGGTCAAGAATAAGAATTAAACCTCTGGATCCACTGATAAAAGCTGTGTTCATATAATTATCAAAGCCATTGTTTTATTTCGTTCTCCCTCCATTTCTTTTTATTAATAATTCAAGTGTGCTTTAAAAATCTGTTTATTTATTTATTTTTGCCCAAATTCTTAATTCATGATTGAACTTATGCATAACAATTTCATCGTAAACTAAATTTGGGAGAATATCCATATTTTTTAATAAATAAAAAAAGTATATTTCTACATTAAAAATATTAAATATTCACAAAATATGAAGTGGAAATGAAATTGAATGGAAACTATATTTTTTTTTTCACACAAACTCAGCTTTGTTTAGATGCAGTTTAAAAATCTAATCTTGAATACTTAAGACTAGGACTTCAGTACTCTCTAAAGTCTGTCAGGTTGGGGGGGGGAAATTGAGAGCTATATTGAAAGGGGAAAAGATAATTGCTCAGTATTGTTCTGCAGTTCTTAAAGCGTTTACAGTAAGATTTGAAACGTGCAATATCTCAGCAACAGCATGTCTCCCCCCCAATTCTAGAGATAAAAACATTTTTTCTTGGGCCTTGCTGAAAACTGTTTGAGTGTTTTATGTGATAAAAACATGACTAGGGTAATATTGTAGTAAAAAATGGGCAAAATATTCAATAAAATTTGATCTATTATGCTTAAAAGTGCTTTTGATATTCATCTGTCATTTTAAATAGTCTGTTATTAGCTTTTTCTTTGCTAAGTTATGAGGTTTCTTAAACTGCTGGAACATTTTTGTATTTTATTGTAGATTTGCTTACTCTTTTAAACATCTATCAATGATACAGTAATTATGTATTAAAATTAATCATTTTTTAGTGTATCTGGAATTTGTTTATTTTTCTCTTGAAAGAGTAGCATAACTGTGAAATTGATCTGAATATTTTATGCTTATAGAGGAATTTCTCTTGAACCAAATGATTGGTGAGAAAGCATCATGGTAAATGCAAGAAAACATAAAAATTAGGCACATTTCAACTTTAAATTGATGTTAATTTTATAGAGATGCTGTATCTATTTCAAGAGCATTTTACACAAACATTTGTCATATTTTTCAAATGCAAGTCTTCCTTCAGATTGGCAGGTCACTATCAGATATCTATACAAATTTTGTAATAGTGTCTGAAGTATTCCTCTAACGTTAAAGCAAATTTAAGATAAAGTTTTGTAACAGATAGCAGCACAGGTTCTTCCCCCCCCCCCAAGATGTGAAAGTTAAAATATTAACCTTCTGAGCAACATAACCACTTTTATTTAGTCATGAGATCTATTGCTACTTGGTGTCTATTATGTAGTTATTTAAAATATATTTCTTCTTTATTTCCTTTAATAGTACAATTAGCATTCTAGTAAAAGCAAGGTTATGAAATCAAAGAATAAAATAAGTGATTATACAAATGTAGCTAATCAATTCTGTTTAAAAGTAACTCTTCATTTCGGATCTAAAAGCAACACCACTGAGATGGTTAAACATATATAAGCATTTACATGTTTCAGGGGGATTTTACTGTCAAAAATATTTTCTTGAATTTTACATTGTTTGTTAATATGAAATTTACTCATGATAAATCATATTTTGATTAAATTTTAAGTCATTTATCTTCAGATGTTTGTAGCATATTATATGTAACTTGCACAGCAAGTCATCAAAATTGTGAAATCTGTCGTTTATTTTCTCGGTATTTTTTCCTGTACTGCAGTTTTATGCTCCCTTTTCATTGCACTTAAAAAAAATTAAAAGTATTATTTTAATTTTAATTAGGTATGAAATTATTAAAAGATTTTTTAAAACAATTCTCCCATAATAGTATGGAGGAATACAGTGCAGCAATTACTTTGGCCTTAGTAGAAACAAAAATAGCTAGCACATTGTACATCTTTGTACTTGATGATTGTGTAAGGCATAAATAAACGTATTTATTAAAATGCATAATTTTCACTTTATGAATCTCATTGATTTGAAATAAATTGTATCCTTTAAATCCAATTTTCAAAGTTCTTATTAGTCTTCCTTTTGTAAATAGTCATAATCAGAGTGATAATACACAAGTATTTTGATGCAAGCTTTTATAGGGTATTTTCTGAGTTTAAATGTTTTGACAGATTTAATTTTTCTCTTGTTCTTTTTTATGTCTAGTATAATTGTTAGTTTTTTTATGTTTAAATAAATTCATTTAATAATGTTAAAAGTAACATTAATAATAAAATAAGAAAATCTTCCCTTTTAAAAAAGAATAGAAATCTTGATATCATATGATGATAATAATGATATGTAAATGTAAGATTTAATTCAACAAATTTAATATGTGTTTGGTTATCTGTATTAAAAAGTGGGAGGCTTTTGGGGTAGAATATATATTAATGTAAATATTCAAAAGTTTTTGTATAAATTCCAGGCCATGAAATTTTTCACGAAATTTCACTATTCTGTGATTGCCCTGTGAATTTTGCCAATGATAAAATTATCTAATTATATGTATGTACATGAATTTGATAGGCCATGGTAGTGTAGAAGTTTCAGATGCATATAAATGTCCATAAACTAAGAGAAAAGATTTTATTTAACAATATACAAGGTTGAAAGGGTTAGAGAAAAATTGTCTTTAGTGTATCTAAGTTGAACCTTTCTTGAATTTTGAATTGAAATACACTAAAATGGTGGCTGAAAACGCGTGAAATGGAATAGACTATTAAAATATGCTTTCAGATTTATACTCGGAAGCAATTTATGTAAAATTAATGAGATTTGATTGTATTTTATGATGTAATTGCATAAATATCTGCATATGCATATATATGTTTATGTGTGTATGTTAAATATTTATTGTCATTTATCAGAATTTATTATACATTTAGCTGCCGTTAGGCACAATAAGTTTCTAAAAAACATTGCTTTCATTTCTGCATGGCTGAATTAGTATTTACTGATTATTTCATAAACTAATGAACACTTTATTTAGATGAATGCCATTAGCTAAATTAAATTCATGTATCTATTTGAACTTTATTTTTCATTTCCTGATTTCTGAAATTCCTTGTTTAATTGTAAAGATATTTGCAATGATTGCCATTTGACTGAATTTAATTATATATTCTGCAGTATATTTCTTCACAATGCAAATCATTGATTTTATGGAAACTAACCATTTTATAAAGTTTGAGATACTTAAACATACACTGCCATTGTATATTTGCCTTATTTTTCAAAGTGTTACAATTTTTCTCTGTCCTTTATCTCCAAATTATTATTTTACCAGATTATCCCTTGTTCTATGTTTTCTGTATGCAACAAATAGATGCTACTAAAGATTTCTGGTAATATAAGTTCTCATCTAAAATATTTATTTTGATCAGTGTATTTTCCTAATAAAGCTTATTTGTTATATATTATATAATCTCTATCCCCTAGTTTCTGAAAGAACCTTTTTTGTGAAGGAACATTGCTCAGAATTTTTTTCTAAAGTATATGATAATCACAGATTATTTAAATCAGAGCTTTTGTAATTTAAACTGATTTTACATTGTCTGTAACTTATTATAATATAGAAACTTTTAACAGAATGTTAATTTCTGAGACAATATCAAAAGCTCTGTTTTAAATAAGATGCTGCATGCATCGATTGACGATTTATTGTGATACTCATTTATATATATATATATCCTGTTTTGTTCATTTTTTAACATAATTAAAAGTTTCTTCCTCAACATTACATATTTTTTTTACCTTGCAATAATAGAAAATGTCATGACCAGGTTTTATTGTATTTTAATAATAAGCCACTAGTAAAAAGAAGCAGTTTTTATTGACTGTGTAAAAGCTATTGTGGAAAAAAAATCAAAGTTTTTATATAAATTATATTTATATCAAAAGTAATTTTAATTGCTTCTGGCATTTCTACCAAACATCAAATGTTTAGCAAGCCTTTACATGTGATAGTTAATAATTCACAGAGGAATGTGTTATTTTTCCATTGTATTATAAGACAAGGTTGAAAATTAAATAGATTTCTGAAAATAACTTTATGTGTTATATGTTTGTAATTTTTTCTCAACATCAGTGTAAAGTATTTTATCTATGAAGAGGTGATTTAATGTTCTTATCACAACCTCTAATACTAAAAAATTCAATAAAATTTTGCTTGGAGTTTCATCATATAATAACCAAATTGAGTGTAGGGCTACAGGAAAAAATTCTGCAGTAAAAACAATTTTCTACCATTTTATTCATTTAACCTCTTCTTATCCCCCCCTAATGAATTTTGTGTGCTTTAGATTTTTCATTTTGTACTTCTTTTCATCCTTAGTCCCATCCCCCATTACATTTTGTTTCTTCTTTTATTTGCACATCGGATTAGCGATTTTGTGAAATACGTTTTGAAGTTTTATAACATATTTAATATTTGCTTTAGTGCAAATGACAAAATTGTCATTCCCACAGCTACAACTCTCCTGATTTTACCTGTTTTCCTTGTTTTTCATCGCATTTTCTAGTTTTCCACCAGAACCTTGAATCTCCTGGTTCTCAATTTTTAACCTGTACTAAAGAAAATGTTTCCAATAATGACAATTGTGCGAATTCTATTCCCTCACCCTTAGTGATTTTTAATACAATTTTTCTTATTAAATTTTAATTGATCTGAATTGTCTTAACCTACTGAAAAATTACAAAATAGAAATTTGTTGAACTTGGAAGATTTAATTAATGTTTTATAAGTTAATATTTGTTTTACAGTAGTAAATGACATATTACTAAGTTTATCCACATTTCAGTTTATACATTAATTATTAATTTTATTTTCATCATATTTAAAAATATTTTAATAAATAAAAGCTTTTTTGCCCCCACTCAGGATTTTCTTAGTGTGAACCTGTGAGGTAATTACAAAATGAAGTTAGCCAAAGAAAATAAAATTTAAGCCAAAGAAAATAAACTTATCTACGTAATAAAATGTTGATATATTTTATATTATTATCTTATAAAGAATTCTGTAATTGAATCGTGCATTATAAAATGAATTTTAAGTCAGTTTGGAGCTACTTCAAAATTGTGCCACCACCCAGCATGAAAAACCTACTAGCTTTTCGTACTCCAATGTTGGAGATAATGCATTTCTAACTTAATTATAGTAAAATGATAATTGCTAAATTAAAATTGTGAATTTTCTCATGTTTCTAAGTATTCTGAAATTAAATTGTATCTTTGTTGCATTATCAGAAATATCACAGTGTTTATGCCAAATTATCCGCTTCATTTAGTGATCACCGCTAAAAGTAAGTAATACCATTATTATATGTTAGTTTCTAATTCAGCATTGAATTTTTCTACCATTGAACATATTCTCTAAGATACAAATTATTTATTAGTACTTTAAAACAGTTCTTACTTCTAAACTCTCCAAATTCATTTTATATTCATCTAGTACCATTCGTTACCAATCCCATTGTTAATATATAGTCACTTACGTCTATTTTGGGACATTTGTATTGTTGAAATTATTTGCATAGAACTGTTACTGAATATTGAAACATAAACTTCAAATTTTTTCTAATGTGTTAATTTTTCTCTGTTTTGAGTCCTGCTTGTTATAATATACACAAGGTGTTTACACACTTTTAGAACGATTCTGGGCAATTTAATTAATTTGTAACATATAAAAAGTACTTCTTAAGATTTTAGTTTGATAGCCTTTTTTCAGACTATAAGTCTGCATTCTGATTTTCATGATAGAAGGGCTTTATGTAAAATTTCCTGGTTATTGGTTTCTTTTTCTTCTTCTACTACTTTCTGGAGTCCATCAATCTTGGTCGGTTTGCACTTTGAAAGAGCTATTTTCAAGAGATAAAGGGCATACTAGTCCATTTGGTGAAATTCTCAGGAATTTGTTGACAAGACATATATGTAATACTTGTATCATGCTTCACTTTTTTCAAGGAATGTAATGGTATGTTTCGGAGTATGACTTGTTACTTTGTTTAGATGAAGTTATACTCTGAAAGTCCCTGGGATAAAGAAATTGAATTTCTTCCATCAAAATCATGAAGGGTCATGCGAGTTAAAAAAATTTTAATTTGTGGGCGTAGCTTATTTTTTTGCGTCGTGTTTTTTTTTAATTTTTATTCTGAACGCGAACCTGACAAATATGCTTCCGAGGGGGGGGGAAACAGAAATATAGCAAGGATAATCGCAGAATTTTAAAGAACAGTGGACAACAGACTATGGAATAATAGAAGAAAGCAACAAAGTTCTGTGTTCCTTGTGCTCTGTAATGTTAGTATCTCACACATTTGCTGTAAACTGTTATTTCGAGATGAATCATAAAAATATGTGCTTTGTGCAAAACGAAGAAAGAAGAGTTTATTGCACAAAAAGTAAAGCGTGCACAAGATAAACAAGTTGTTTTGTATCTTCTTTTAATCCAAAGAGTAATATCATTGGAGAGAATTTTCATATGTCTCGTTCTTGGGAAACCACTTTCGGATTGTGAGTTTCTGAAGACGACTTTTTTAGTCACATCCGACAAGTTATTTGAAGTTTTCCCCAACAAATAAACAGTAGAATTAAAGAATTGCCTACTAGCAAGGAATACTGTGAAGGATAGAAATAATAAAAATGAGTTAAGATGTTTTAAAGCAAATACTAATTTAGATAACGTCGAGAAGTTTTCAGTATGCCTTGATGAAAGCACCGATGTGACCTTACGAGCAAGGCTGTTTTCGTTCAATTTTCTATGTAATGAGAGAGGAATTAGTTGCATTGCTGGGTTTACCAACCACGATCACAGGTAAAGCTATAATGAATGCAATAAAGCAAGAACTTGCATTAAAAATGGGGTTTGACTTTAAAAACAATTGTATGGTGCCCCAAATATGGTAGAAATACATAATGGGTTTGTAACATAGCATTGTGTAACTTCATTGCATTTTGCATCAACAAACACTATGTGCAAAAGCTAGTATAAAGTCATTACAAAATGGTCTGTCTGTAATTATTAAATTTTGAACATCGTATCTGCACGGGGTATAATTAATCGCCAGTTATGGAAGTTGTTACAGGAAGTAGAATATCAATGTAGTGGACGTTGTATGTACAAGAACATTCATTGGCTGAGTCGTGGACAAGTTCTCCAGATTTGACGAACGTTTGGATGAAATTCGATTTTTTATAACAGAAAAGGAGCAAGAATTCCCAGAACTCGTGTATCCTATTTGGCTGTGTAATTTAATGTTTTTCTACGTCTTTACAACACTATATAATGATGTTAATATGGAATTGCAAGGAGAAGGACAAACTGCAAATTGATTATTTGAGGTTGTAACATCCTTACAGCATAAACTTAACGGATTCTTCAAAGATATTGAAAACGTATTCTTGAAAGATATTGAAACAAAGAAATTTAAAATTTTACTTCACTTAAAAGAGACTTTGAATTGATGTCCAGTTTTGCCTATAAATTGTTTTACGAACACACAGAAAATTTATTTAAGAGCTATTTAGAAAATTCAAAGGAAATAGTATCAGCGCGATTTTCTGTTTCAGAATTTGGAGAAAGCGTTGAAGTTTACTTCAAGACCTCACTTTGCTAAACTGGATGAGCTTAAAGTGACATCTTATGAGGTATTGGATTTTGTCAATTTGGAAATGAAGCATAGAAATTCAAGAAAATTATTGAGTGAGTGAATAAATTTGTCAAACATGGCGAAGAAGGAGAAGTAGAGTATGCTGTTTCCAAATATTGCATCGAAAATTCAGAAAACTTAATATTTGACCAGTGAAACGATCTCCTACAAAAAATTTTTAAAAAAATTGCCATAGCACTATTTACAACGTTTGGGTTTTCATACGCTTGTAAGTAGGTGTTTTCATCAATTAACTGTATAAAACCGACTGCAAGAAACCGCCTTGTTTCAGGTTTAAGTGAATCTTGTGTGTTGTTAAAGACAGGTCATGACCCACATAACACTGCTTAAAAAAATTAGGGGAGCAAACAAAAAAGTGAAGAAAATCATTGCTCGATAGCCGTGCATGTTCGGGTAGCAATGGCATGTAGATTCAGATCTTCTCCAGGATGTTTCAGTTGGCGGCTGTCTGAAAATGAATCCCTTTCTGATCACATGATGATTGAATTTGAATTTTGTCTCTTTACGTTCTACGAGACACCTCAAATGTTCCTTTTAAAATCTTCAATACAAGGAAAGCAAATTGGGATCGTTTTCGAAAATTTTGTTCTCGCGTCACCCATTTCATTGATATTCTTAACAACTGTACTGACGGTTCTTGCCCAAAATACTCTTGTTGAGAATCTTAGTTCTGTTCTTTTCCAGGCATCTTTAATTTCCATACCTGTTAGGAATCACGGTAAGCACAATGTTCCTTGGTGGTCTACCGAAATTTTTTGTATGAGAAAGAGGCTTAATGCCTCTAGGCGTAGATTTCAGCGTTGTAAAAACCCGCCTCTTAGAGAACTTTATAAAGGTAAATATCTTGAATATAGAGAAGTGTACAATCAAAAGCTTGCCGATGCTAAATCTCAGTCTTGGAAAACATTTCTTTCAACCATTGATGTTCACAATGTATGGAAAAAGATTTACACGTATGTAATTAAAAGAGATTTCATGAAAAATATTGAAATAACTGGTTGGAAAGACAACTAACTCTTTAGAAGAGACAATTACTGCTGTGCTTCAGAAATCTTTCTCCTTCGATCTGGAGGAAAATGATGATGAATTGCATAAACAATACCGTCAATCTGCGCATAATGCTTATTCTTCTTTTGTTGATCCTATGTTTTCCTGCGATGAAGTTAATACAGTAATTTCTATGCTGGAACCAAATAAATTACCTAGTTCTGATTCTATTTCAAATGAGATTATTAAACAGTTTCATTTAATGTTTTCTCAATTTCTCCATAAACTTTTTAACGTTTGCCTAAATGTTGGCATTTTCCCACGTGTTGGGAAACATGCTGAAGTAATTCTTATTCCTAAAGGAAATGAGTCTAGGGTTCCTCAGCTAGATAATCTTAGATGTATTACTTCCTGCTTTAGGTAAGTGCTTGGAAAAACTTTTTATTAACAGAATTTGCTGGTATTTCTGCCATGGAGACCTTCTTTCTGGTAATCAGTACGGTTTTACACCTCAAAGAAATTCTGAAGACGCTCTTTCACGCTTGAATGAAATTGTTCAGAAAGGTAAAAAGAAAAACTTGCACACTATTTTGGTCTTTTTGGATATTAAGGGCGCCTTCGACTATGCGTGGTGGCCTTGTATTTTCAATCTTCTCAAAAAGGTAGAACTACCAATGAATATTTTTTTCACTTGCTGCTGACTTTTTAAATGATCGGGCGGCCAAACTGCAATTGGGCTCGGCTTCTGTAATTCGTCACCTTAAAAGGGTTGCGCTCAAGGCTCAGTTTCAGGACCTACGTTTTGAAATATTATTATTAATGATCTCTTATCAAAACTGGAAAATCTTGCTTGTTGTGATACTATAGCCCTTGCGGATGATGTCTTGTTTTGCTTCCAAAATAGGGACCTTCCTGCTACTTTTTTACAGGCACAAGAGGCTTTAAATCTCGCCTCCGACTGGTCAGAAAGTTTTAAATTAGACTTTAATCTTGATAAAACCAGGGTCATGATTATTGAAAAGCGAAACATCTGTTATGATGCATTTCAGTTATCTCTCGACGGCACCCCTTTGACTGTGGTAAAGCAAATGAAATATCTTGGGGTTTTTCTCGACTGTAAATTTTCTTGGAAACAACACTTAACTTATGTATTAAAGAAATGTGATATATTACAGCGTGGATTAAGTCGTATTGCACGCAACACATACGGTATTAATTACAATGTTCATTCGCTCGTCTATAAACAAGGAATTGCACACTTCATTATGTATGGCTCTAAAGTCTGGGGTATATCGCTCAAGAAGAAGATAAATTGTAGATATTTACGACGCGTTCAAAGGCGGGTACTTCTGCGGGTCGTATGTGGATATCGTACCGTTAGCTATGAGTCTGTTTATGCAATTTCTGGCTTCACTTCAATTGACATTGCCATTCTTCATTCTATTGCTTATAAGGAAAATATTTCTGCTTCTGCTGTCTCTTAGTATGATTGTATTTTACCTCAATCTGATCTCCCTCACCCTTCAGAAAGAAATGCTGTTAATTTTATTCAGTTTAGCAATAAAATCGTAGATGATTCGCCTGTAACTTGCTATACTGATGGCATCAAAATTGATGGCAAGGTTGGTCTCCCATTTATTGTCTTCAAAAATGGTCTTGAATTTGAGCACTTTCAATTTAGAATTAGGGATGAATGTACCGATTTTATAGCTGAACTTTTGGGCTTAAACTTCGCCATCAAAATGGGTCTCTGAATAAAATAGTGCTGTTTCAGACTATCTCATTTGTATTGCTTCCCTTTCATCCTTGGAGATCTTAAAATGTATTTCTTCTTCTAATAATATCATTATCGAGATTCAAAAAGAACTGAAAAACCTAAAAGATAAAAATATTTCGGTTGCATTTTCATTTGTTCGTGGTCGTACAGGTGTTGTTGGGAACGAACGAGCCGATTTCCTTGCTAAGCCTGCGACTAAGCGGGAAATTGACACTTTTGTCAATATCCCTAATTCCTTTTATAAGAAGGTCATGTATGAAAGTATTGTGGAGTCGTGGAACCACGAATTCATTAATTCAAATAAAGGGAGCTTAACTAAGATATTTTTCCCTTCCATCAAAATGAGATTGTCATGTCATCACTTCTTCACAAACTATAAATTAGCCCAATTTCATACTGGCCATGGAAATTTCAAAAGTTATTTGAACAGATTTAAGTTGAGTCCCGAGGCTGTCTGTGATTGTAGCCTCGGTGGCGAGGAGAATGTTGAACATGTGCTTCTTATAAGACCTAAATATGAGAGCGAAAGAAAAATCTTGAAACTGGGACTGAAAAATTTTAATATTAACTGGCCTCCAGAATTTTACCAATTTATTTCTCTGAGAAGTGCTTTTAATATTTTTTGTCAATTCATTGTAAAACTTTGTAATCATCCTTAATTTTATTTCAGTTTTTTCTTCTGTTTATTTTGTATTGTGTTTCATACTTACTTCTGTAAGCCCCATGTAATACTATGTGGTACATGGGAAATTTATTGTGTTTCTTAAATAATGAAAAAAAAAAAGATAGCCATGCATGAACATAAAATAGAGACTACAGGTATAATGAAATGCAATAAAAAAAGAAGCAAAAAAAAAAAACAATTGTATGGGAACTTTAATTCTTTGGAATACCAGAAAGAACTTAACATGATGTTTCAGGGTAACAATTTGGTTATGTGTAAACGATAAAAACCTATTGTTTGGAAATTATACAGGATGTTTAATATGGTGTGTGGTCCCCCCTCAAACTACTAAGACTGCCGCAAACCTGTTTGGCATGGATGCGATGAGGTTATCGATGAGACTTTGAGGAATACTGTTCCACTCTTGAAGAAGTGCGATCTCTAAGTCTTAAACAGTAACAGAAGGCAACAACAGTTTTGCAGCAACGCGTCATCCGAGTGTGTCCGAAACATACTTGATCGGATTGAGATCAGGAGAGCATGAGGACCACTCCATACGCTGTACTGTTTCAGCTTCAAGAAAGTTCTCACAAGACAAGCTGTATGGGATCTGGTTTTATCCTTTTTTTAATAGAAAGGAATTACCAATAGCTGCAGTATAAGGAACGAGTTGGGGTCTCAAGTCTCATCTGCATACCTTTGAGCCGTCAAAGTGCCATTCCGAATGTTGTACAGGCCCGTACATTCGCGTATGTTGATTCTAGCCCATACCATCCCACTACCTCTTCTGTAATGTGATCTCTCTTGAACGAATACAAGGTTATTTCGAGTGCTCCTTTCTCTCCATGCCAAAACACGTCTGGTGTCATACTATAAACTGAATCGGGACTCATCCGTAAACACTTGACTCCAATCATTTCGCATCCAACCTCGATGTTCAACAGCCTGCCTTCTTCGGTTCGCATAATGTCTTGCTGTCAACGGAATACACACCATTGCATACAGACCACCTTCAAGAAGTCTATTTCTGATTGTTTGGCTTGAGACTCTCCGTCCTGTTGGCCAAAAAACTATCTTTGAGTTTTACTTCTGGCTTTTCCGCCTCGATAAGCTGTTAACAGGGAATATCGGTTTTCATTTGCTGTGGTACCACGTGAACAACCTTGTCCTGGTCTACGTCGAATACGCCCTGTTTCTTGGAATCGAGTCCACACTTTTGCAATCCACAGCCACAGCGTCATTTCGAGTCCACACCCACAGTGTCCGCTACATTTCTTTGTGTTTGCTCAGATTCCAATCTCCCAATAATACGCCAAGCCATGGATTCGGGAAGGTCACCTTGTCGTGACACTTTCCAGTCACCTTTTGTCAAAACAAAAGACGAAAGGTTGAATTTCACCGCTGAGAGAACGAAATCAGTACCTTCTGCGAAATCTCAACTTCTACACTTATAGACCCTTGGCTTTTGTCGTCATGAACACTGATTTACATATGAAATTTTCTTCTTAAGTATATTCCCATCCACGTAAGTCAAAACAAGCTGAAGCTAGAATTTGCTTAGCCTCATGGTACAAATTGCAGTAGTTCCTTTTCATCAGATACAGATATTACTCAGTTATCCACATAAAAGACATTTTTTACTTACGCACAGTTTCTGGAAAATCATCACGGCATTCCTTCAAATGAAAATTAATGATTGCAGCTAAGAAGAATGGATTGCATGTGAGTCCACAGACTACCTTTTTATGACGATAAAGTTTCGATTTTCTTTTCTAAAAATTCTCCCTCCCCCCCTCTATAAAAAATCTCAAATAGTGCTAATCTTCTTCGGCAACAGAAATCTGTAAGAAGGTCTTTCTTATATTCGAAATGATGCTAGTCGATTTTTCCCGAAACCTCAGTAGTAGTGGAAGGATTTAAGTAAGAGAGAGAGAACTTTAGATGTTCTAGAGAAAGGACTAAACCTCTTGCATACCTGCGCTCTACAACCAATTTATTTTCTTTCAAAATCTCCTGTTCTTCAAAGCAAGGCAGCTTCACGATGTACCGACCACCTTCTGTATCCCTTCTCACCGTTCGTTGGAACTATCGCATAACTAATTAACGTGTCTCTTATTTAGATTTTATTTCAACAGCATCTCCGATGCCTAGAGCAATTGAACATATCCAAGTTCCACATATCAGCAATTGATGCATTTTTTTATCAGTAAAGAGGGGATTAAGTTTGCAGAGGTTCTAACAGGATTCTCATCAAACATTTTCCCCATAATCAGCCAACCAAAAAGCGTTTCATACGCGACTAAGCCACACTTAAGATAATGAATTTTCCCCGTAAACAAATGACCATAAAAATCAGCTCCAATCAATATCTTGATATCGGGAAATTTCTCTCCATAATTATTAAGCCATATCTTCTTTTCCTGTAACTCTTTTCCCCATGATCCTCCTTTCTTTAATCGCGGAATTTTTCCACAAATAATTGACTCGTAGAGAGCTTCTTCTTACAGGGAAATTTATTGTTAAAGGATTGAATGTAAAGTTCATACTGACGATGCTCCTTTAGCTCTGTCGTTAATCCTCCAAAAAGTGTGTAAATCAAAAACCTGTTACCAATTAGTTCCATACCCATCTCATCTACAATTGTCTTCAATATGTATGAATGTTGGGAACCGCTATCGATGAGTAACCTTACTTGTTTTTCTTTATTTCCTGATTTCAATCTGACCTGTAACGTCTGAATTAGAACTTCACCAGAGTAACAATGATTTGACGAGCTGTTATCGCTTGGTTTTGATTCTTCAGATTTAAGAGAATTATTAATAAATTTATTAGTTTTCAGCTCTGGACACATTAAAACCAAATGTTTTTTTCCACAAAGAATACATTTAATATTTGTCTTGCAAAATTTTGACAGATGTCCAGCTCTTAAACATATAAAGCAGACTTTCTTATCCTTTAAAGTATCTTGTTTTTGCTGGAAATTCAGAGTTTGAGCCTTAAAACAATCTCTGCTCTCGTGTGGCTTTTCACAAAATACCCAAGCTACGTTTTGTTTTCTCTTTTCGAAAACTCCTGAAAATAAATCTGCAGCTATCGGTTGATTAAAAGCTTTCGTCATCTTTTCTTTCTCTCCTTTTTCATATTTATTTGAAAACCGAAATTTCGCTAAGAGAACTCGCTCTTTTCCTTCTACTTACGTTTTCATATACAGTAATAAGCTTTTTAACTTCTCATTGTATGGATTCTCCGCTGACTAATCTAGTGTATTAACTATCGGTGTCGCGAGCAACTCAATGATTGTATAAATGTAATTTTTTTAAAGGTTAAATTTTACGGTTTGGCAACGTTGTATCGTTTTTATGTTCAGAATAAAAAATGCACCATGATTTTGCATTAAGGTGGATTGCCTGTTTTATAGTGAATTAATTTGGGTGGATTGCCCGTATTACTTAATTATGAATTTCTCTTTACGTTCTTTTAATGGAATACCGACTGAATGAACAAAATTCAGGTAGTCTCGTAACAATCGGATTTCGTAATCACACCCTAAAAATGTCCTCCGGTATGCAAGATTCAATGAGAAGGAAAAGCATGGCAGAATATTTATCCGAAGTCAAGCCAGTGGATTCCAAAGCTTTCAAATAGTATTCTAGTTTATTGTACAGTTTAACAGTGCCTAATTTTCGGTGGTGCTACTTTGGTAGATGGTTGCACGGATTGTGGCGATTTGGTTTTTGGCGAGCGATACGACTTATGGTAAACCCATTGCTCGACAAGTTATTTATGGTAACCGATACTTTGTTGTTATTTTATTTAAAAAATAATGCGTTTTATTATGCATAAATTCCGTGTTTTAAATATTATTTATGGCTTCTAAATATTAAAAATCAATTTAATTTTGCATTTTTATTTGAAATAAAAATTTTATTGTTTATGATATTTTATGGAATTTTATGTTGTGGATGGTGTAATGAATGATGTCACATTACTTTAAAAGTACTTGGTTTTAATATCTATAAAATTAATCTAATGTTTTAAGCATTATTTATGGCTGTTAAATATTAAAATACAATTTAATTTTGCATTTTTTTAATGATTTTATTATGTATGATTATTTAAATAATTTTAATTCTATTCGTGATGTAATCAGCTCCCTGATTGGTTATTGAATATTTGTGCATTACCGCGCCCTTTTAAAATTTTATTATTCATCTCTTCGAATTCCTTAGATTACATTTTTCAAATTTTTTTACAAATTTTTTCCTTAGATTACATTTTTGAAATCATACTACATTTTTCAAATTTTTTCATTGATATCCAAATTATAATTCCGATTTTTTGTGGTACTTATCAATATACGACAGGTTAAATACTCAAAAAAATGTAAGTACATATTTTTCTTTTACTTTATAGTTGTATACTTCAATTTTTATTAAAACATTTAATGCACTGTTTTCAAAAATTGTCGAGATATTTATTGCCACATATGTTTTAATGTTAAATAATTATATCCTATAAAACTTATTTTAAAGTATTTGAATTTAAGTAATACTTTAATTCTTTTAAACGTTAGTATGATGTTTTTAATTCGATATTCAATTTGAGTAATATTTTAATTCTTTTAAAAATTGGTATGATGTTTTTAATTCAGTTATCAATTTAAGTAATATTTTAATCCAATTAAACGCTGTTGCAATGTTTTTATTCTATTTCTTAGCTATATGAAAGTAATAATTTAACCTTACTTTAGTATTTTATACTCATAGTAAATGTATTTATTTACATTTGCCTGCCATCTTAAAAAACGACATTTTCAACAAAAATTTAATCCATTATTTTTAATGATATTTATTTTTTTAAAGTTTTGAATACTTGACTATGCGTAAAGTACGTAAAAACAGCGTTTTTCAAGATGGCTGACGATTGTAAAAACCGCGCCAACGTAAATCGCCAAAAATCCGTGTAACTGTCTACCAAAGTAGCACCTTTTCGATTATTGCCTGTAGCATTTTGTACGACTAACTGTAATACTTCTCGTAAGTAAAACTCAATAAGTAATTCATCCCCATCAAAATGAGATTTTAGGCATTCTACCACTTTATTATAATTTTCACCTGTTGGCGGATAACTTAACAATATCACGAGCTCTCGTGTTTTCCGACATGCATGGTATTAAATATGAAATCTATCCTCCTTTACTATATTTTCATCTTCATGAATTTTTTGGAACTGACGCCCAAAAGCAAGCCAGTCCTTAATTTCACCGGTAAATTTAATGAGTTCAATCTTCGATAATTTCAGTTTCCTTTTAAGCTGAACGGGAGAAGAACAAACTAGCTGGTTACACTGATCCTTTAAAATTCTATTTATACAAATGTCTACTTTTACTGTAATACTATCCATCTTCTCATTGTATTCTTCAATAATCAAATACTCGCGCTCATACTTTTCTGAGTCAGAATCTGCAACTAATAAATCACTTATTTTAGAATCGAAACTAGAAAGCCGAGCATGTATCCTTTTTACTAGCAAAATTTGATCGAATTTCTGCCTCATTAGGTTTTTCCTGATTTAATAAATCATTCAAGGCATTAAAAGTTTAGTAAAATTGGCTCTAACAGGCGTTTCTTTACTAATAATTCCATGCTTAAAAGTTTAACGCTATTTACCTTCAAAAATCCAGTGATATAAAATCACGTCCCGCTTGTCACTACTAATATTTGTTGAAAATACCTGAATAATATTTCATTCAGTCGTTCCCACCTTTAAATTAAATCTGACTCCATTCTGAACCCAATACCTACACATGAAAAGAAATATTTTAAATAAGCAATTACATTTTCTTACTTAAGAAAGCCAAAACTTTATTTGCTTACACACTTAAGGAAATCAAAACATTATTCAAATCTTTCTTACTGTTGCTAAACTACAAAAACAAAACGCCATCTAAAATAACAAGAAAACATCTGCTGTTGAATATCGTTAACAAATAAATCAAAGAACTCACAACACGTTCCATTATTTCTAATTAGGAATTTTTCGTATTTTCTCTGAATTAAATATTCAGTCTAGATTTTCTTCATTATTTTCCAACAGCACTTACAGCCAGCCAATGGGCTGAGGAATTAAAAACAGGAAGCATTGGAAGTGTATCACAGATTTCTGTCGAAAGAGTAGTTGAATAGGCTAGCTGCATATTTTTCATTTCTCCCGTGTCGATAAGGCTCATATATGATGTCGATATTTGATACCCCTGTGTCGATATTTGATACCGTATCAAATAATCCAATCACCTATAATTAAAACGATAAACAGTGGTGAAGTGTACAGTTTATCATTAATTTCAAGCAATTTCTTTCCCAATCGCAATTCATTTATGTTTTTCCCCTCTTAAAGTATTATTTACTAGTGTTCTGATTTGAAGGAGAATTAAAATATTGTATTGAAATCAGCTATTCCATTTCTCGTGGACTTAAGGAAATAGATTCTGTTATTCAAATTCATTTTAAATTAGTTTCATTTTGCTGACTGCTGTTTTCAAGCAGATTAGGTATCAGAAAATTATAGACCGATGTTCTTGCTGACAATTATTTATGGACGTTGCGGGTTAAACTTCATGTCCTCCAAAGATCTGTTTCTATTTATACTGTTTTTTTTCCCTCTTTCCTTTATTGCTGATGCTGTAAGAGCAGTTTCTGCATTTTGAGAAATTGTCTTTTTTGCTGGTGACTGGGTTATATTTTCTAAAGATCATAAATTTAATTCGAATGCTTTATGTCTTATGAAAAATTAGAAGGAACGGAACGTCCTTGTGAAACGCCCGAAACTATAAGAGGGCGTAGCCACAGCCATCATGGATCACAAGACAACCGGAAGTGATGTAGATGTGTTTGAATGACGTAATACATAATGATAATTCTAATTTTCTGGTAACGACAATATTTATTTCAAAGTTTTAGTTTGTAGCTACGACAATTTCTTTCGTTTTCTATTGCAGCAATTTCTCAAACTACGTGTTTGGAATGATATCGATTTCAATTGATTTTTCTTTAGTATTTTTAGTTATTTAATACGACATTATTTTTATTATTCGTTATTTACTATTTTACTATTTTTAATCGATTTCATTATTTATTTTAGTAGCAATGCCTTTTCCGTGAAATTTAAAAAGGGGAGATTCGAACCCAATACCTATCGCGGAACAGATGTGCCAGATTCACCGGTTGGCGAAAAGTTATCGCCACAAATTTTTGGCGAGAAACATATTTTCTCATTCATACTAGACGAAATGTAAACAAAATTGAGAAGGCAGAGCATATGGACTGTGATGACGGTAAGATTGACTCGTTGATTTTTACGATTTCTTCTGAAAAGTATGACACAGCATTTTTTTGCATTTAGTTTGACTTCCTATAGTTGTCACCAGTGTGCTATTATGAAGTCCAAACTGTAGGTTTTCAACTGCATGTTGGGGTCTGATTAACCTGGAAATGACAGCAGCGTCATCTACATATTTGGTTGTTTTTCAATATAGAAGCTCTGGAATATCATTTATATATATATATTGAATAACACTGGGGCAAGGACTGAGCCTTGTGGTACATCAGCACGTATATACTTCTTTTTGGGGAGCATATCGTGGACTCTTAACTTGGAAAGTACGACATTTCAGATATGATCTTAGGAGATGTATCATTTTGTTTGGTAACTCGATCGTAGTAAGTTTGTTTATCAGGCCTTCATTTAACGAAAGCCTTTTCTATGTCTAAGAAACAGGTTGCAACGTTACATCTATGAAAGTTTCGGCAATCATTTCAACTACATTTATAATTTGCACTGTGATCTTTTCTGAACCAAACTGGTTATCTTTGAAGACCTTGTTTGCAGTAAGATGTTCGCTGAGTAGGGAATGTATCACACATTCGAAGATTTTTCCAAGACAGCGGAGTACGCTTATTGTTTTATAACTGGTTGGAATTTTCGGGTCTTTTCCCGGTTTCAGAAATGTAATTATAATCGCATGTTTCCACTGTGTAGGAAAATACACTAACCTTAAGCACGCATTAATAATGTTTGTAAGCAAGATGAAACATTTTCTTGGAGCTTCCTTTATTGCTTTGTTGGATATGGTGTCAAATCCGCAAGCTTATTTTTGTGTTGAGTTTTTTCATTATTTTTGAGATTTCACTGGGAGTTGCTTATAGAATGTTCTTCATTGCTGTGGAATAAGTCATTGTTTTGCATATACGTGAGTATGTGATTTCGAATTTCTTCATCGTGATGTGGACATCACATCAATGATTTCCTCTTTTGACTGAGCAGTGATATTTGCGTACTGCAATGGTTCAATGTGATTGGCTCTTTCCGAGCTTAGTGATCTTACAGTCTTACAGATCATGTTGTGATCAAACCCAATGTTTTCTAGGAGTGCGTCCAATCTTTCTGTTCGACATTCGTTTATTAATTCTGTTATTTCTCTCATAAAGTAGTTGAGATGCCGTTTATCATTGAAATATCTGCTGAGTTTCCAATGTTTTCTCGCTCTTTTTGTACTCTGGATATCATTAAGTAAGGAAAAATTACAAAAACGACGATTACGCAAAAGGTTACATTTAGAATTTAATGAAACTGTCTCTCCAGTGTACAACACTGAGTAAGGTATAAAATAACATGAAAAGAAATTAACAAATAATTTGGGTGTCATAGAAATTAGCATATGCATGAAACAAACAAATCCGATGTGTTAGTTTTATATAGGAAAATTACCTTTAGTATGGAGTATGACCCCCCCTAAGCAAAACAGCACATACAGCGATGTGTGATGCTGTCAATTATGCGGTCCATTAGTTCTGTAAGAAGCGAATGCCATTGCTCTTGGAAAGCAATTGCAAGCGTGGCAAGGGTCTCATGAGGAAGACAGAGCAGCTAATCGTCGGTAGGATTGAACTCTTTCAGCTATCTTGCAAAGATAGTAGATACGATCTTAGTAATAAGCCAGACGACTTCTCGCACAGGCATGAAGAACTACAACACAAGGAAAGGGTTTAGATTTGCTCTTTTATTTGATTAAAACTTTTTAACAGAAAATGCACGTACTTCGTGTTCACAATAACACCGGCTACTTGCGGTGGGAACTTAAGAAAAACTTAACAATAATTTAAATGGCAAAGAGTAGTGCTGGACTACTTAAAACTGACTCGACAAAATAACAACGTGCTCTATATTAGCGAAATCCCTCTCTGTCTAACTTTCTCTTTTCACCTGTTTAAATGTTTCTCTTCATTTTAACTGAAATTGCATTCTGATGAGGAAATGCGAGGGGAAATGAAGAGCTCGGAAAACAAAAATAAGAATAATTGCTTATTCATACTAGGGGAAACCCTACACGTCTTCCTAAAGCATCTCAAACATGTTCGATAGGATTCAGGTCTGGTGATCGAGCTAGCCACTCCATGAACTGAATTGTTTGCTGCTGAAGATAATCATCCACGATGTGCGGTATCATCCTGTAGCAGAAAATCATCACCTATTGCCCCATCATAAGGGCGTACATAAGCATAAAGGAATGTAATGATATACTGTAGCAATTTCTCAGCATCACTCTGAAACGCTTTCTTTTACCAACGGAACTCATTTTAAAGATAAAACAAACTATCCCTAACACTTTCACAAAAGACCACAATATATGCAAATGTCACGTTAAAATCAATTACGATCTAAGCAAATTCCGCGCAAATGAAGTGGAAACCTACGGACCGGTTTCATTTTTTGTGCTATAAAAAGAATACTTCCGCTAAAGAATGTAGTTCCATGATTATTTTTAATGACCTTATCTTTAAAAGTAAGGGATGAAGATTGTTCATATAAATTATATATTTCATATAAAATCCGTAAATTGAGAAAAAAAAAAAAAAAAAAAAAGGAATGTTCTTTTTTTCCGAGCTGCAAACCAAGGGGAATCTTAGCATTTATTTTCGCGAATATATAGAAATCAGATAATTGACGACATCATCACTCGATGACATGGGGACTTACCCTCCTTCGGTCGTCTTAACTTTCTCTTTCCAGCGAAGAGAAAACTTTCACAAGACCTCTCATCTCGCGACATATAATTAACCACCCTTTCTATGTGATTTGGTATTTCTGTGTATTCAAATATTTCACGATTTTTTTTAAAAACGATGCACTGAAAAAGATATTTCTGACAAAGAAAAATTAAATATATTTCTATATTTTTTAAAGGCCTTGTCATTTTATATCTGCAAATGTGTTCAAATTCACGACTGAAATGCATTCAAATAAAATCGTTAACTTACTTTTCTAGTTCACAAAATATTACATCTGATGTATTTGTTCCAGTTACGTACAAAAAATTTTAAGATCTTGATAAGTATTTCCGTTAAAAATTAAAATTAGGTTCTGTATTATATTTAAGTGGAAAAATTCTCAATGAGTCTTTAACACAACGTTTGCCAGAGGAAAATCGTATGTTAATTGTCTGTTCAAAATATAAGCTCGCTTAAAAATTGGATTTTCTTAGCAAGAAAGTTATTTCCGTCTTCTAGGGAGAAACTTCGTCCATATTTTAACTACTCAAGATATAATAATCCAACAACATTCCACCTTATATATTATTTGCCTCAAACTCCTATCTAGAGAAATGTTCAGGCACTCCCATTGTTGTATTTCTCATCATACAGCGAGGATAAGTCTGGCAACAGCTGCAGGGAGAAAAGCTTGGCAATGCTGGAATGGCAACAGCGGATGATATTCTACAGATTTTAATATTTTGATTTTGAGTCGATGTTTTTTTGCGTCTTTTATTGCGTCACCACATTTGAGTTTTGGGTGAATGAAATGAATCCGCTGTCCCGCTGCAGATATTAGTAAAATATATTTAGAAAATTAGTTGCGTTGGAAGGGATGAAACCTTGTGTTTGAATTTGCGGTAATTTTCCTCCTAAAGTAGCGTCGAGTTCAGAATATTATGCCAGGCTTATTCACGCTGGTGCAGATAAGTTCAAATTTTGTTTATTGTATTTATAGTGTATAACTTGCAAATATATGAATAGAATTCTATTAAATAAACATCTAAAATTCTGAAATGATGTTTTAAATTTTAGATGTAGAGTATTCACATTGCTATGTCGGAGCCAGTGGCAGTCAGGTGTAAAGTAAAATTGTTTTTGCTCCACGACATAACAAAATGGCGAGCCAGCCAGGATTGCGATCCTCATTCGAATGTGTTCTGATTATTATATTAATATAGTTGAGAAAGTATTGTGTTTGCTATATTATATTATTGTAGAAGTAAATATTATTTTAAGCGTTATTTGGAAACGTAATGCGTTTTATCGTCTGCAGTGTTGAATTTCGTATTTGTATTCGAATTAGTTTCAATTTTCAATTGAAATGCTATGCGCAGTGTAAACGTAGAAAAGGTTATGCATTAAATCTTCTGCTGTGATATTCAAAACAATTTTGTTTTGCTGTATTATGAATGTTATGACATATTGTTATTTATTTTATTATATTGAGTTATATTTTTGGAATTGCTGAGTAAAGACGTTTTTGAGGATTTATCGGATTGATGATAACATTACAGATTTTGAGTTTTAAGTGGGTCTGCATTTAAAGATAAAATGGATGTTGATATGTTGAAGAAAAAGCATGCAACGGCACGCAGTGCCCTTACTAGGACGGCTAAGATTCTAAAAACCGAACTTTGTAAAGATGTTCAAGCAGATAGAGATGTATTGAAAGACAAAATTTTGAAGTTGCAGATGATAATTCCTGAGTTGAGATCTTGCGATTCAGAAATACTAGATTCAATGATTAAGGAAAAAGACGCTGAAGATGATCTGGAAACAGAGGTTATAGGCTGCGAAGAATATTCAGATAAGTTTATCACGCTTAATCGTCGGGTGAAAGAGAATATAGATAATGCGGTTGACCGTAGAGTCAATACGATTTCTAACACGGATAGTAGCATAAGTGCTTCTAATGAAAAACGGTACAAGTTGCCGAAAATTCAAATTAAAAAATTCGATGGACAATTATTAAGTTACCTTACATTTTGGGGTGAATTAAAAAAGATCCATGAGGATAAGGAGCTTAATGACGTTGACAAATTCCATTATTTAGCTCAATCGATGTTACCCGGAACTCGGGCTAGTGAGTTGATAGATAGTTATCCTTTAACGGCTGAAAATTATCCGAAAGCAATTTCGGCGTTTGAGGAGCGTTTTGGAAACAAGGAAATTTTAACTGAGATATACGTGAGGGAATTGTTAAAATTAATTATCCAAAATGTACGCTTACAAGGAAAGGATCGGTTGCCGCTAGTGTCACTGTTTGACAAAATCGAATCCCATCTCAGATCTCTAGAGTCTTTAGGCTTATTCCTGGATACTAATGTTTCCTGGTTATATCCCATGGTCGAGTCTTGTCTGTCTGCTGAGATGCTTCGAGTATGGCAGAGAAGCGTTTTGTTCAGTAAAGAAGGATCACGTCTCACAAATCTCCTGGAATTTTTGCGTGAAGAGGTCGAAGGAGAGCAGAGAGTTAAACTAGCCAGGACTGGATTTGAAATCCCTTCTACTTCTCGCAATGAACATTCCAGAGATGTAAAAGTTAAGACCAAAAAGCCAATCGCTAGCGCAGCAAGTCTAGTTGCTGTCAAAGAACAAAAATGTGTTTTTTTGCGGAAAATCTCACGAAAGCAAAGAATGTTTTACATCTCGATCGATGAGCTTAAAGGAAAGATTAGACAAATTAAGAGAATTAAAATGCTGCCTCCGCTGTCTTAAACCAGGGCATTTTGCGAAGAAGTGTCCACAGTTTATTCAATGCTATTTGTGTAGGCGATCTCACCCTATAATTTTATGCCCGGAGGTATCAGAAAACAATGCTGACAATAAGGAAAACCGAAACGAGTCAGTAATGGTACAAAGTACAATGTCCTCTCCCTTATGTATGAATGAAGTCACTCTTATGACGTTAATGGTTGAAATAGTTGTAGGCACTGTAAAGAAGGTGATCAGGTGCCTCTTGGATTGTGGATCCCAACGATCTTATGTTTTACAATCCACAGTTAAAGCTTTAAATCTGAAAAGCACTTCCTCTGAGACTTTAAGTCATGCGTTATTTGGCGGAACAAGGACTGAGTCAAAAATTCACAAGAGATATTCTATAGGTCTAAGCCCGGTTGGGAAAAACAAAGTGTACCAATTTAGTTTTCTGGATCAAAATACCATTTGTGCAGACATACCACGCATACCTAAAGGACCGTTATTGAAGGAATTAAAAAGACACAGAATTTGGATTTCAGATGTCGGTGAGGGTCACCCGGAAATAGAAATCCTCATAGATATTTATGGGCAAATACTTACTGGTGAAGTAATTCAGCTTGAGGGTGGTTTGACAGCCATAAATACTAAACTGGAATGGACGCTGTGCGGGGAATCGAAAAGAACGATTATCCAAAGTTTTGAGGGTACCCCATCTATGTTAGTAACAAATCTTCTTATTCAAGACATGGAACCTTCTTTTATGTGGAAGTTAGAAACTATCGGCATTGCAGATGATGCGCAAAGCATTTCCAGGGTCGCAGAAGATCAAGCAGCGAAAGAGCAGTTTCTTAGTGGCCTTCGCAAAACCGGAGATGGTAGATATTGCGTGAGTTTACCTTGGGCTCTAAAATTCCCTCTTGATATTCCCTCTAACTGGCATATTGCAGAAAAGAGACTCTTTGCTACTACGAGAAAATTGAAAAAATTAAATAAATTTGATGAGTATAGTACAGTATTTAACGAATGGCTAGCGGAAGATGTCATAGAAATTGTCCCAAAATCAGTAAAGAATGACGGAGGATATTATTTACCACACCATCCAGTAATAAAATTAGGAAGCCTCACTACCAAGATTAGGCCTGCATTCGATGCGTCGAGCAAAGTCGTTGGTTCGCTTTCGCTAAATGATTGCTTGATAAAAGGTCCAAACCTTGTAGAAGAAATCTCAGCCATTCTAATGTGGTATAGGGAAAAGGCAATTGGTGTAACATCAGATATTAGGCGGGCTTTTTTACAGATTGAGGTAGAGCGGGAGGATCAAAATTACTTTTTTGGTGGGTAAATAATAATAAGTTTTTGTGGTGGGTAAATAATAGAATTGAAGTGTTTCGTCACAAGAGGGTTGTTTTTGGGTTAACTAGTAGCCCCTATTTATTAGCAGCTGTGATTTCATTTCGTTTGTCCCACGTTTCACCTGAATTAAAAGCTGTTGCGAATAAACTTGCCAAATCATTTTATGTTGACAATTGTGTCACGTCAGTCGATGTTAACGAAGAGCTAAAGGTTTTTATGAGCCAGTCGATTACTATTATGGCAGAAGCCAAAACGGATCTTCGAATGTGGACTTTTAATCAATATGGTGATCAAGAGCTAGCAGCTGAAGATAGTGATCCAGTCTCCGCAGTTCTAGGCTTGCAGTGGGACCGACGAGATGACAGCCTTACAATATCCGTCCAAAGAGAAATCGTTAAAAGAGACTTATCAAAAAGGAGACTATTGTCTCTAATCCATGCTGTTTTTGACCCGCTAGGTTTCTTTGTGCCCGTCATATTACCTGCGAAATTAATTCTTCAACAGGCTTGGGCAACAAAATCGACCTGGGATAAGCCATTACCGGATGAACTTCAAACAAGATTTGAGAGATGGTACGAAAGGTTGCCTAGTCTTTCCAGCCTTAAATTACCTCGTCGCATGGTTCATGGAATTAAGGATTCATGGACTCTACACGTCTTTTGTGAGGCCAGTCAAGCTGCTTATGCAACTGTCATTTACTTACGAAGTAAGGAAGAAGCCAAAGTTTTCGTGAAATTCGTCATAGCAAAATCACGGGTATCGCCCTTAAAGAAAATAACTATTCCGCGTTTGGAGTTGCTAGCCTGTGTTCTAGGTGCACGCTTGGCAAGGTATACTTTTGAAACCCTGTGCTTAGTCGATGCCCTGATATATTACTGGACAGACGCTACTGTGGCTCTTAGCTCGATACAACGAGAGGAAAACTGGGGTATATTTGTGAATAATAGAGTAAAGGAGATTCGGAAACTCTCGAAGCAGGAATGTTGCAGACATATCCCTGGGAAATTGAATCCGGCAGATGTGGCATCTCGTGGTTGCGCTCCTGAACATTTACGATAAAGCAATTGGTGAGACGGCCCCGAATTTCTGAAAGGCTCTCCGAAAGAATGGCCAGACTTTGAGTTTACTCCAGACGAAAATTCTGTTGCAGCAAAAATTAAGAAGGGAGTGATTGTCAGTTTGAGTATAAAATTAGAAGATTCTGAGTGGTACAAACGTTTTTCGAGTTTTTCTAAAATAGTTCGAGTATTCTGCTGGGTTCTACGCTTTACTAATAAACTCCTAAAGAAGCCCTCGTATTCTTCGGATACCTTAACAGTAGAAGAAAAAACTAACGCCGAAACATTTTTGTGGAGTTTAGAGCAAAGGAAGCACTTTCAAGAGAAAGGAGATTCCGTCCATGGATTATTGGTAGTGAGAGACAATGACGGAGTCCTCAGAGTTAAAACTAAAATCATTGAACGTGATGATGAATTCTGCTTCCTTTATCCCCTGTTGCTTCCGTCCAAGCATTACTTAACTGAATGCCTCATAAGAGAGTATCATGAAAAGAACTGTCATGCGGGAGTGCAGATATTAGCTGCTAAGTTAAGAAAGCGATACTGGATCATTTCGTCGAAACGTAATATAAGATCTTGCGTACGTCGATGTGTAGTATGTAGGAGATTTACCGCTAAGGCTTTATTTACCCCTCCGATCCAGTTACCCCTTGACAGAATAAGAGATTCGGCAGTCTTTGAAACAACTGGAGTCGATCTTTGCGGACCTTTACTTCTGAGACCAAAGAGTAAAGCTTGGGTCGTCTTGTTCACCTGCGCCGTATACCGGGCAATTCACCTGGAGCCTGTCACCTCTCTGAGTACCGAAACGTTTCTACAGGCTCTGAGACGGTTCATTGCCAGACGAGGCCGTCCTGCGACAATGTATTCAAATAACGGAACCAATTTTACCGGAGCAGACAATGCTCTGAGATGCCTGGATTGGAGAAAAATCACAGAAAACGAGTGTTTTCCAATGAAATGGAAATTAACCCCCCCTACGGCTGCGTGGTGGTGGGGATTGTGGGAGCGCTTAGTTCGTTCCACCAAGACTCTTCTCGTGCGAATTCTAGGGAGATTGTCGGTGAATTTCCAGGAGTTACTGACCGTCCTGTGTGATGTTGAATCCACATTAAACAACCGTCCTTTAACATACATCTATGATGATTCGGAAGAGCTCGTACCTCTGACACCTTCCCTGTTTTTGCAAGACATAAAACAAGTGGGGGTACCAGATCTGGATTACATCGATTCCCAGAAACTGAATGTGCGTGTAAATTACTGCAATACGTTGAGACAAGAACTGAGAAGTCGCTTCCGCAAGGAATATCTGGCTCAACTAGTGCAGAAGGCAAGCGCTTCATGTCAAAACCTAAAGGTGGGGGATGTAGTCCTCATAGAACTAGACAATAAAAAACGTGTAATGTGGCCAATGGGCAAAATTGTAAAATATTCAGTAGTAGAGATGGGGTTACCAGAGTGGTACAGGTAAAAACAAGCAGTGGATATTTTGTAAGACCAATAAAAAAACTGTATCCACTAGAAGTTTCAACTACCAATGATCCTATGCTAACTCTGGCAACTGAAAACAGATCTAGATACGGTAGACTCTTAAAACCAAGGACATGCTCATAGAAATAATGTACAATATAGACGTTTTGGACTTATATCCTCTTTTCTTTAGCAATGACTTTAATTAGAAGTTTATTCTTTATTGTTCTCATTTTAGTATGATCTGTCATATATATTGTATGTTAACCGAGTTTCTTTTATGTGTTTTCTAAACTAATACATAGTACTGTTTTGTTTTATTCGTAATGTAAGAAAATTTTGCGCAATGTCTGATTTTGAGAAAATCGGTGGGAAGATGTTGTATTTCTCATCATACAGCGAGGATAAGTCTGGCAACAGCTGCAGGGAGAAAAACTTGGCAGTGCTGGAATGGCAACAGCGGATGATATTCTACAGATTTTAATATTTTGATTTTGAGTCGATGTTTTTTTTTTGCGTCTTTTATTGCGTCACCACATTTGAGTTTTGGGTGAATGAAATGAATCCGCTGTCCCGCTACAGATATTAGTAAAATATATTTAGAAAATTAGCTGCGTTGGAAGGGATGAAACCTTGTGTTTGAATTTGCGGTAATTTTCCTCCTAAAGTTGCGTCGAGTTCAGAATATTATGCCAGGCTTAGTCACGCTGGTGCAGATAAGTTCAAATTTTGTTTATTGTATTTATAGTGTGTATGCAAATATATGAATAGAATTCTATTAAATAAACATCTAAAATTCTGAAATGGTGTTTTAAATTTTAGATGTAGAGTATTCACATTGCTATGTCGGAGCCAGTGGCAGTCAGGTGTGAAGTAAAATTGTTTTTGCTCCACGACATAACAGCCATTGAAATATCCAAATTCACAATAAACAGCATTGAATTATAATCCACTTCCATCCTATCAAAATCAAGCTTTAGCTAAAAACCGACAACATTTTAAGTTATATGTTGAGATAGAGAATAACTTTTCTGTCTTCATATCGCTGTGTTAACATGCGTTGCTTATTTCTCCGCTTCAGCCATTGTCTAACCAAGTGACAATTTATATAAAAATGTGGGGGGGGGGCATATTGCACTCATGATGTGTAAAGAAGAATATGCGTTCTAAAAATTAGTTACCAAGGGATAAAATTATGTGTGCGGTCACTTTCCAACTAAATCATAGGAATTAAATGTAGTAATGCTAAGAGAATTAAATAAAATATTAACATTGTGGTATTCAAAAGTGGAAATAATTACTTTCGAGGGGGAACAGTAATAGATTTAGCGTAGAAAAATAGAAGATTCATCAGCCTTATTCTGTAGTTGGAAATACAGAAATACAGAATTAAGGTGCGATGTCAAGTTGTAACTTCGGAAAACAAGTAAACAAATTTCTTGTGATGGCTCTTAGATTGATTAGATAAGTTAATCGGTAGATAACGTAACATATAAAGATAAGTTAATCGCTAGATAATATATCATATAAACATACGTTAAGTGGTAGATAACATGTCTGATTATGAACGTACCTGTAGGTATGAGAGTTTGACCTCTTGTGATATACGAAAACGAAGTGAACACCACATGTATATTTTAAAATGAAAATGATGAGAACATATGCAAATACAGTAGAAATGTTTATGATTTATACAGCTTCTAATTATTAAGAGAATATGTCTCTAGGGATACAATTTTAAAATGGCAATAATACTAGGATGCAGTATATAGTATCAACACATTTCTGATATGCTCATGATCCATTGATGAAAATAATATGTCTACATTATGGACGAGCATCAGGATGTTAGATGAGTCAAAACAACATAAGCGTATAAACGCAGACACTGGGAATAACTTTATAATGAATATAGACGGATGAGTTTTTTCACCTCAGACTTCACTGTTCAGAACCCTTTCCGTATATTCCTATATTTCCATCAATAAATAAAAGATGGCAGGTTGAATTCAATAGACAGAAGAGGTTATTTTCTGATAGACATCACTATATTATGCTGGTATATTAAAAGTATGATAAGAAATTTAGAATACACTTAACATTTACTATAAGTCTAGTTTTGTCATTCTATAGGATACAGGAAAAAAAGCCATCTTATTGCCAGAAATTTTCGTTAATGTATGCAGGAATATTAGACGTTTAACCGTAATTCAGTTTAATGATATCCACGAACAATGCAACTTTCAAAATTCTACTCCTGTTATTAAACTAAAACATGTATTCATTTAACATTATGTTAATTCAGAAGACAAACAACAAAAATCAGCGTTATATTTACAAAATTTTCACAGGACTAGTTTCGATGGTTTTACCGAACCACCATCCTCAGCTGCAAAACCGCAAATGAACAAGATAGGAAAAAATGATTAGATAAGATAAGAAAGCCTGGACAAGAATAAGCAAGTGGCGTCATCTGTTGGTGAAACCAGAACTAAAACATAATTTCTTTAAAGGCCGAAGGCAAATTTGGATTGGAATTAGGATCGTTAACTAGAACAGAAAGATTTTTATGAATGTGAAATGCCTTTAGAAAATCCAGTTCTCCAATGGAAGATGTTTTTTGAATAATTTTGGCAGCAGAAAATTTAAAAGTGTGATTTTCGGACCAACAATGTTGCGCAACAGAAGATTTCTGTGTTTCCTTTTTTCTAACATATGCCTCATGTTCCTTGACGCGAAATTTTAAGGCTCTCTTAGTTTGGCCAATGTAAATTAAACCACATTGGCAAGGAATCTTATAAATACCCCAGGAATTTTGTTGTTTGTCTTCTGAATTAGTATTTATTTGGCGTGTTATTGTCTCTTAACATTATGTTATCAATAATAATGCAACTTGCTTATAAATGAGCAAATGAAATAGTTGAATCAATAATATTTCCGTTTTGTTGATTCTGAAAGAAAAATTCGGAGGAAATTTTTATTTATTTATCTGTTTATAAATCAAGCTATTTACAATATGAAAATTTTGTCATGAAGTATCCTGCCAGAAGAGAGACGGTCTTTTGCGCTCCGCTATAATTATCTAAATAATTATTACTAGGATCTGATCCAATAAATTTGGGGATATTGGCATCGGTTCCCCCAACAAATTTACTTTCAGGAGCCTTCAGTAACAACTTTTCTTGTTTTCATAAAGGGATAGGTAATAGGATCAGAATCGGCTACAAGTGACATAGGCAGCCGTCATAAGGTGTCTATTAGGTTATTCTGACAAGCGGCAGCTGAATAAAGGTTTTTCTTCGATTTGAATT
Source organism: Stegodyphus dumicola (assembly GCF_044657685.1). Taxonomy (NCBI): domain Eukaryota; kingdom Metazoa; phylum Arthropoda; class Arachnida; order Araneae; family Eresidae; genus Stegodyphus; species Stegodyphus dumicola. Next base: position 144,046,436 of record NC_140776.1, read on the forward strand.
TATAATATTTCATTCACCTGGAGCCCAAAATAAACTGATCCCTAGGTTCTACCCTAGGTCATATACTGATCCCGAAAGTTTTTGATCTGGGTTTGAATAAGATCATATGGAATTATAAGGATCATGTGGAATTATAAGGATGATTACTTTTGTGCTGTGTAAAATCTAAGATTTTGCGCCCGAATACTGCAGCCTTAAGCTGGTATCAGGCCTAATATTATATAAATAACCGTTATACATAAATAATTAGACTTATTTGCATGTACAAATATAGACAACAGAATAAAATTAGAGAAAGAAAGAAATTTCGGTGCAACATTAATTCCATACATTAAATATAGTTGTAAGCATCCTTGGCCGGTTTATTTACAGTGTAGTTCAGTTTGCATTTGCTGCAACATTATCAACTGCGATATGTCAGCTATTTTTTCTCCATGCATTTTATAATGGTTATATAATTATCATGAGACATTCGTTTATGTTTTCATAGTTCTCTGTAATTTGTTTCAGAACTAATGTAATAATCTGAGAAATAGTTAAATAAAAATTCAAAAGTTGGTCTTTCATCTGGGTTTGTCCTCCAGCAGAGTAACATTATTTCGTAAACAGCATCAGAACATTCAGGGTCAGTAGGTTTTGGCATACGGTAACCTTGCTTCGTTATCAACTCGGAAACTGTCTGATTTTTCATACCTGAAAAATGAATCTGAGATAAGTCAAGGAATATAAATGCAAGTATATAACGTTATATAAACTGTGTTTACTAAAGTTCTTCCGAGGCTTTATTTTTATAACCTTTTGTCGTAGACATATATTTTCAAAAACAGTATGTTTCAAATTGCGTCAATATTCATGTTTTGGCATTTTAAAATTAAAAACAAATTGTTTTGGGAAATATTACGAAATTTAATTTTTATATGTTCAACCGATCCCTATACTTCTGTTTAGGAAACTTTTATGCCCATTATGAAAAATATACTAAAAATTTGAGTAGTGATAAAAATTGACCCAGATATTTCATTTCAAAGTTCAAGATCATATTCAAGTGCTATACACAATATGAAAGCGAAATGCTTGCTCTTGCATGTAACTAAAAGCAAAAAAATAGATAAGGGAAAGGTTTATGATACCAAAACATTAAATAAGTTTTTCTTGTAGATTATATTAAAAAGCATTGATCACTATAATTTTTTTCTTTTATTTGAAAGATACGAGTATATTATCAAGAAAATTTTATAGAATTCGTGTTCTAGGAAATAGAGATAGGCTTCAGTAATGAAAACGAATAACGAAAAATATTTCTAGTTTAACGAATTGTTGTGCTATTACTAGATAATGATTCTAAAGTAATACAATTTCATTAGGATATAAGTAATATACTATTAGCTTTGGAAACTTAAATTACCTTCTGTGGAAATTCTTTAAGCCTAGCACTTACATGCATTTGTAATCAATTGTATTGAACTTAAAAATAAGAATGCTACGCATTAATAAATTACAAAAGAAAACAGTTGAATGTCATTTAAGGTGGAAAAAATCTACCTCGAATTATTATAATTTATCTAAAAGGAAGTTGAAAATGTCTTTAATTATTCTAAATTTTGAAATTAAATATTTGAATCAATTTTTGTGGTACGGGAACAAAACGCTTTTGTTTTATTTTTTATAAGGAGAAATATATTTTCCAAAATTTAAGTATAAAGATTGGAGGAGGGTATAAAAAGATAAATTTCGTAATTTTACAGTTGATTTTTTTATTTTCGAAGATACCAAAACATGAGTACTTGCATTTTCGTGTCTAGAAATATATGTCTACGACCAACGGTTGCTAAAATAAAGGTCGCGTAATAAATTTTGTGGACACTGTATGCATACAGGAGGATTAGCTCAAACGTATACAAACTTCAGAGATGAGCAAGTTACTCAAAGATGATTCGGAATTACATAACAATGTAGGCCGAAAACGCACTTCTCATGTACTAGTGTGCAGAGAAGAAAATACAAGAAATAAAAGAGAGAGTGATGTGAATAATAATGCTTTAATCAGAATCACTCCCCCGGGGGTCGACGTAGAGAACTCTGCGAAGCTACTGGCTAGGATATGTACCTAGGCAGTCTCGGCCACGGGGGATAAAATTTATGAACTTGATGGTTCTGAAGCCCCTGGGAAAGGTCACTTATTGGCCGGCCTCGGGGACTGGCATGTCCTGAGCGGTGTGGAACCGTAGCCGGAGGGCTTGGTTCCCCCCGGTTTGCTGGGTAACGGCCCACTGCGACGGGCTCGCCCATGCGACTGGTAGGAGCATTAGACGAACGGTGCTGGCTGGTGAATTCCAGGTGGTGCGCTGCTCCTCTGGAGGGTAATAGTGGAGGTTGAACCTCCACGACGTGCCCAAAGGGGGAGTAGACCTGTAGTGTGATTTAGTTCACGGGGCAGGGAAGCCTAAAATGTTGTTGTTAATCAGAATCAGATTGAAGTGCAGTGGAGACACATTGGTTGACCATTGGCAATGTGGGCATTAGCCAGCTGGGGCACTATCTATCACAGAAAACTACATCCCATGAGGTCACGTGAAGCCCGATCGGACGCCAAGTATATTATGTGGTTCATTAGACCTCGCGAGCTCCACTTACTATAGCAAGTACTAGGAGAGAGGACTAGGCCTCTCCTCCGCAACACCGGCATTTATTGAACATTAGAAGAATTTTGAATATTTACAGTCTTACATATAATTACAATATACATTAGGGTGCAAAACGCAAGCAGGTTCTCCGGTTTTGGCCTAATTTCGCAAAAAAATCAACTGGGATACATGAAATTCCTACTAGAGAAGCACAATGTAGTACTTAAATGATAATAAAAGGATGTAAAAAAAATTAAACGGCGCGATGAAATACCGTACGGAACGAATGGAAAACGACGTCTTTGACGGAATAGCATTGGTACCAAAACTGCCTGTACAAGAGGGAGAACAATAAACCAAAGGGCCTTTCTAAGGGATTATGACTTCGCTCATCGATAAAGAGGACGTTACCCCAATAATGGAGGGCCCAGTTTTTGTCTATTAAATAAGTGCCCGCCTCTGCAATAGGGTGACTAGGCCGCCTTTATGAAATCTTTGGGCCATAGTAAACCGGGATGCCTGTCATCCGACTGCTATGCGCAACTGCTGAGAAATATTGCTGGATCCCTAGTTTCGATTTATTTTCGTCTTCAAGGCGATATATAGGTCATCAGTCCCGTTGTTTTTCTTTCCCGACCACCATCAGCTTTTCTTACAGCTCTACCTATCGTCTGGAAGGCATCCGAAGCTCGTGAAACACTTTTATGAATTCGAAACTCTTGGCGACAGATGTCAAACTACGCCCTTCATCAAGACTGTTGCTTCTTTTACGTGTAGGGGAGTTTTGATGTTTTCAAGAAGCCTTTGCATATCACTTTCGTGAATACCTGGAATATTTTAAGAATGCTCGGAAATGCGACTTCCTTTCTTCTTTTTAAGTTGCTTTGCAATGCTCGCGTTGACTCCTCGTGTTTTGCATGCCCTGACGTCCGTCTGACGTCATGGTGTAGATATTTGCATATGCAACACCTTTCTACTGAGTTGTATTTTCATTGTGCTGATCGCAAAAAGCTCTTCTCAACAATTTCATGCTTGTATATTAAAAATGAATTTATTGTTTAAGTCTTGCACACTAGTGTGGTTGTGACAAATTGACCGTTTGCAAGGCCAATTTGTTTTCACAAAGGTTTGGTGCTTTTATTGTATCTGAATTATTTTATGCCTCTACATATCTATCTGATTCGTTTGGAAGAGAGAAATATTTTCCATTTTACATGATAAACACAGATGATTTATAAAAGTATGCATTTAAATTGGGATGCATATGTGATTCTAATTCGTTTTATACTTCAGTTCCTTTTAAAAACAAAAATTTGCTATTGTTAGGGAAATGGTAAGGGATTGCAGATAATAAAGGCCTGTTTCTTATAATGTGTTATTCTAATTTCATTAAAAAGGAAGTTAAAAAAAATCTAATCTATAATCTGTTAAAGTTAAAAAAAAAAAAAAAAAAAAAAAAAAAAAAAACCCTCTAAACTGTTTATTTTAGAACAAGGACTCTGACCTTTCTCGTATCCATGGTAACAACAGCTTCGGCTCCCATCTGTGATGTTCGCCTAAGTTACGATCGTAAATAAGAGACTAGATATTACGACATTAAACTACCTATTTTAAAATAGCTGACTATAATTGGGGATAAATAAATGTACAAAATTTCTTTGTGAAACCATGCATAAAGTGTAAAGTTTCTAAAGCCATAAAATCAATAATATTTTCAGTCCGATTAATACAGCCAAGAGATGGTACTAGGTCTAAGTTTATTAGTTGTTCGTGATGATGATTATACCAACTTCTATTACTTCTCCAAGTAAAATGGTTTTGTATAATTTTCAGTACCTGAAGATTTCTTTAAAGCTCTTGAAACCAACAAATTTTCAAAATTCTAAGAAAAATTACTCGGTACTTCGACAGATTTTCAAATATCCTCAAACCAGCTCACAAATCAAAATATAAATTATTCTACTATCTTGGATTAGGGATTTTTCAATGCTGCTACCGTATAAAAATCATTTAATGTGTGAATAAATGTTTCGAATATCTTCAAGCCAGTTAACAGAGTGGAACATAAGAAAATGTATTTACAGTTATCTAAATATACTCGTATCATCACAACAAAATGTAAAACTGTGTCCTTTTTTAGACAGAAACAATTTCTGGTCTAATTCCGCATGTTCTGCATGAAACACTTGCACTTTGATGGACTATATGTTAACATGCAGTTATGGTTTATAAAGTTTTAACTAGCCTGATTATGTTCTGATTTAGAGGATCTTTCATCTTAACTTTATGTAGCTAATATAAATTTTTGTTGAAGTGAATATTTGATGTATGGTTTATACATAGCCAGACGTAACATCGTAGGTATATGACTAGTCAACAACATTGTAAACAAAAGCAAAATTCAGTTTATGAAAGAATTACTACTGATTGCTATAAAAATTTAGTTTATATCAAATGCTCTGGGATAACTAAGTTAATAAGGCTGTTCTTAAAGCAAAATTAAAAACTGTCAAAAATCAAAGAAATCCTATTTGCGATTGTTTAGCTCCCTTAAAATATTTGCTATCTTAAAATGTACGATATAAGCTAGTTGGAGAGGGATTGTGTGATATTTTCTTCTATTGGTTTTCACTTACAAGTAGAGATAGTACATCTTTTTGCATTTATTTGAGCTCTTTACGTTAAACTTCTTAAAAGAGTATAAAGTATTTTCTATCGGACAAAACTAATATCTCCAGAAAGCTAATATCAGAGCGGATTCGACTGATGTAAGTTTCATTGCATTTGGACTTACACTTGCAAATTATTGTAGTTTTTATTCTTCAACCTGATTGATTAAACTTTCAACAGTTCTCAACAATTGACAAACGTCTTAACGTTTGGTTATGAGCTTTTAATTTGATTTTAGTTGAAGGTGTTAGCAGTTTTTACTAAAACTCAGTGATAACTTTTACTGCTTAAAATTATCTTTCCATTGATATATTTTTATTAGTAGTATTTTAAAAATATTAAGTCAACAGAATCACTTATTTACATTCTATGTATAAATATTTCATTTTTAAATTAATAGGAGCCATTGTTATCTTGCTCACATTTAGTATTTGATATTATGCATGCAATACTTTTATAGGGTTTAAATGATAACTGTTAATTTCTACCATTATTATTTTTTCAGTTATATTTTATTTAAATAAATAGCACTCTCCAACTAATTAGTTTATTAGTACTATTTACTAAGTTTATTACTAACCATTAGTACTATTTATTATTCAACAGAACTCTGCAACAAATTTTATTCACATCTCCTTAATAGCACAAACAAAGTACAAGCTCAATATATACAATATTAAATATTTTTGCAATAATGACTTTCTTTCACGCTTCAAATTTTAGCTTAAAACAAACAATAAATTTTTATCTGTTATCTTTATATCGCATTTAAGAATTATACCAATAGCATTTAGTTTAGAATTTATAACTCATCTCTTCTATAGCTATAAAGTTATTACCATTTCTTACAAACTCTATGTAAAATTTGTTTTAGTTAGAGTGATAACAAAACATAGCAATTTTCATTAGAACAGCAATTAGATTTTCTTCTCTTGTTATTTTACAATCAATGTCTCCAAAGAAAACATCCACTTTTCCAGCGTGTCCAGTTACATTAACAGCTCCTACCATCTCCCCGTGCTCCTTCAGAAATTCTAGATAGCTTCTGATTTACTTTCTTCATCTGTCAAATTTATCCCCACTATCCGGCGCTTAATGCGACCAATTTCTAGCCCTTTTATCTGATAGCAAAAATAAACTTAACAATAAGTATTCCACAGAATTGCTTAACTTCGCGAAAGAATGTAGACAACTGGCAATAGAAAGAGAAATATATTGTGCTGAACTAGAAGAATAGAAGGAATAGAACTTCCTTCACAATCTAGTTTCCCCCAAACAGTTTCTTCAGTTATAGTACCGACTTCATTGGCACCTCAGATTGCTAGTAATAATCAGAAAGAACTAAAAGAGGAAGCTCCATTCATTGAAGTATCTTGTAAAAAGAAGAGAAATAGAGGTCAAATTACTGAGCGCCCACAATTCACTTATAATTCCGCAAAAACTCATGTTCCCGAGAAAAGCGATCACGTCATCCTCCTAAAATTTAAAGACCCAGAAAGATTCCTCTTCCAGCTTCAAACTTAAAAACCATTAAACACCTGTTAAATTAGTTCTTACAATACAGTGTACCAGATTTACACGATTTAAAGAACTCTTAATAGGCTGCGAAAAATCAGAAAAATTTAATAAAACTAAAAAAAGTCATAAATAATACTCCTAATATTACAGAAACAGTAACCTCGTGTATTCCTCAAAAGGTAAAACAAAGAATTATCATCTTTAGAGTACGAAATTCAGCAGCAGCTGAAGATATATTGTAAGATCTGACTTTGCTATCATACAATGTGTCTAGATCTCAGAGTCTAACCTGGCGACTTCTCGCACAGGCGTGAAGATAAACACAATAGGGAAAGTGCGTAAAAGCCCTTTTATTAATCACAGCTGTTTAACAGAAAGGCACGGTTAACAGCACTGACGATTGGCGGTGAGAATTTAAATGTAAGTTAACAATAAATTCAAAAGGTAAGGTGAAATGTTAGACTGCACAATTTAATTTAATCTAACAGTCTGATTTAGAAACCTACACCAGCTTTATACTAACTAGACGGCCAGAATTCATAGCCCTACTGAGATGAATAGCTGGAAGACAAAATAGCAAACCTTCGCTACACTAGCGAAAGCACGCTTTGTCTAATTTTTTCGTTTTCACCGTTTAAGTACTCTCGTTTACCTATTTAATTTGCATACTGGTGAGGAAATCCTAGGGGAAATAAAAAAGAATTCAGAACAGATACCAAAATTAAAATAACTATATAGGGAACTAAGGGGAACCCTACAATATTGTTCTCTACCAGTAAATATTTCAGTTCCCCGCGCTTGGTTATGTCACCTAGAACACATCTAATGCGTTCAGATTCTATGAATAACTAGTTTATAGATATCCCCTCTCAACAACTTTTAACAACATCAGATAAACTTTTCTTAGGCTTCACCTCTTGCATCATTAAGCCCTTATTTCATTAACTCTCTGCTTCAAATGCCAAGGACTTGGCCACCAGGCGAAGTTTTTCAACAATTAAACTTTTGCTCATTTTGTACTGAAAAACACATTTACAAAAATTGTAATAAGGATAAGATAACTTGTATCAACTTCAAAAGAAATAATCAGGTTAAAGACACAAACTTCGATAACATGCACAGCGCAAAAGCCAGAAACTGTCGTACCTACAAATACAAACTAAAGGAACTAATAGCCAAGTAAAATGACATCAAATAGCGTGAATCTAATTGATAACACAGTTTCTTTGAATATGCTTCAATTAAATCTGTAAGGAGCTAGAATCACTCTACTTCATGCTCTCAAACGTGTGCAAAAAAGGAATGCAACCCTAGTTTTTGTTCAAGAAGATTATATCTCACTTGCAAGAAACTTAGAATTGCCAACAGGAATGTTCTCCTTTCTTTCAAATACTGCAAAGTCGGCGATAATTTATATAGGTCCCATGACCCCAGTACCAGTGTCAGTAAATTTTTATAATGTAACAATAAAGTAGAAAATTTAAATCTTCATATTTACTGCACACCATTTTATGCTCCTCCATCAATTGACATAACAGAAATAGTACAAGAAATAGATTCATTTAATCTTTCTTCTAATTTTAATCATATAATAGCCTGAGTTTTTTAACGCACACTGTCAAGTTTGGAACCACAGAGAGAAGGAAGAGAAGAAAACCACAGAGGTAAATAACTTTTATAATTCATCCAGGAAAAGAATTTATCTACACTAACATTAGGCAATCTTCCAACATTCTCAACATTGATAGCCCGAAAGCTGGATGGATAAACTCTAGCCACGCCAAGCATTGCACTTCTACTTTGGAAATGGAAATAATAGATCAAGAATCGCTCAACGATCAGATACATTAACATTCAACTCTAGCAGAGCTTAAGTTTTATGACAATATGTCGATTTAAAATATCTTATTGTGGCCACAGGCATTTCAAAACTAACTAAATAGATAAATCAAAAGATATTATTATATCTTTCGAAACAGCAACAACAAAAACAAAAGTGAATAAGTCTATGGATAACTTTATTTAAACAATAATAAACCCCTGCAACACTACATATAAGCACAGAACAACTTATAGAAAAGTCAAACTGGTGGAATCAAAATTTAATGAAAGAACGAAGCAGTGAGAACCCTAAGAAGCAAATATAAAGCATGCAAATTTCCTCTCGAAAGATTAACACAAAAACATTTTTATAACTGTTGCTTAAAGAGAAACTGGTAATTCCATAAAACTGAGACGACCCTATTAAAACACCAACATTTATTTTTCGCAGTTTTCTTTTTGCTAAAAATTTTTAAATTCAACCTTTTTAAAGCAGAAATGAAACTTTTAAAGCAGAAAAAAAAACATTGTTATGCATCTGCAGACGATCTCCTCGTAAAAGGTGAATACCTTCCGTTTGGTACATTGTTAATAATAACAGCATTTTATAAAATAAATAAATATAAGATCTGAAAAAATGAAAAGTTGGCAAGGCTTTTGCTCAAATACTAAGGCAAATATGGATCGTCATTTAAAATAGCTCATAACAAAGTTTTCATATCACCTCTTCTTTCTATAATAGATTTTTCCTGGAATAACATCGTCATCAGATGTAGTTCAACACATTATTTCTCATCTTTTTCGGCAAGACAATGAGATTCCTACATCTACGCTTTAATAACTCAAAGAAATAACAGAAAAGAAATAGAAGAAAATTCCAATACATCTCTTCAGATACTCAAAAGCTGGATATAGGAATTTCACCTGAAAATATCAATTCCTAAATGCAAAGCGCTATACTTTCCCACACTGGGTACATCTCTAAAGAAATCTGCTACTACCAATAATCAAAATATCACAAGGGAAAATAGCATTTGGGAAAAACATCTCTTGGAATAACAACAGATAATCGGCAAATCTAGTATCATCACATAAATTATCTGGAAACTACAATTCTCATACTTTCTAATTCATTAAGATTTGCAACAACAAGTACCTGGGGTAACAAAAAATCTGGTAATCTATTATACGAGTAGAAAAATAATATTACATGGTGCATCTGTCTGGAGACGGAATCTTAATAAACGTGCACAAAGCACCTGCTCTCCATTCAAAGACTTTTCCCTCTTTCAATAATAAGTCTACAGAACAACTCCCATAAATGCCCTACAAACTTTACCTGTCATACCACTAATAACCTTAACTCTACAAAAAGTATGAGTACTAATAAAAGTAGCAAGACTTCAACAAACGTGCTCGTATAACAACACAAATTATCTAATCCCTCATAACATTTTATATGTGGCCCACCAGCGGCCGAGCGGTAAAGGCGCTGAACACTGGTAGTTCGGTCTGAGGTTCGAATCCCGCGAACGGGCTGGCTGCATGGGCGTTTTCGTGGTTTTCCCCATGTGTAACGTGTATACGAGCCAGTTTCCCTTAGAAAGTCCTCCACGAAAGGCATCCCTCCCTTTAGGCAGATAGCCCTCGTGTGCTTTGCCATAATTAAATACACCAACACCATTTTATATGTAATCTGCTAACCAATTCTATACCAATTCAACCAGTTTTATGCAACAGAGACTTTTCCTCTTTAAATTTATACAGATGGCTCCAAAACCGAAATAGGAGTTTGCATACATTTCAGAGTGGATGCCCGATGAAAACTTGGAGGACGAAACTGAGCAATAATAATTCTGTCTTTGAAGCAGAGCTAACAGTAATAAAAGCAGCAATAAAACTTCCAAAGAATCACTCCGTAGCATAATGATAACAAACAGCTTATCCAGTATACATGGCATAACTGCTCAAAATCGAGCTCCGTTAGTAAGAGATATTAATCGCTTATTAACGAACTTTTATGCTTCCATAGTACCTAAACTACAGTGGACAATAATACACATGAGAATAGTTAGAAACGATATCGCAGATTTAAAAATCAAAGAAGCTGCATATGGTTCTGTGAAAAATTTAACTTTTATACCATATGCAATATCGTTCCGCAAATTAGAGCAAGATTTACTCTCAGCTTGGAAGTCCAACTGACCCTAGCAGACACAGGCAGAAGAATTCGTATTTCCCTACCACACCTTTCAAGAAATTTAATAGCAACAACCCGAGCCATAGCTTTTTTATTAACAGACCGTAGCCCAAATCTAGCTTATTTTTATCAATTTGGACTGCATCATACAGAGAACTGCATCTGTGGCAGTAAAGGAGACTTTGATGACTATTTATTCGACTGTGACATAAAAAGAAACTTACGTCTCAGACATTATACAGCACAAAGTACTATGGTTCAATTAACTAATCAGGTGCAGAATCTTACAAAAGAAAGTGCATGCGCTCTTCACATATCTGATACTCATCTGTGACAATTTAAAAGCAACCTAACAATATTATTATAAATCCAGCATAACATTGTTATATGATCTTTAATGTTATATTTGTTTTATAGTTTTATATTATATTCCTTAATACTGTAACCTTTATAGTATTTACTTTATATTTAATTTTATTCTTATTTTATTGTTTATTTCTTTTATTAATATTTTATTTCATTATTCTTTTACTATATTCATTATAAATTAATATGCATATATATTGTTTTTCTTTTCTCTTCTTGTATTCTGATAAAATGTACGTATCTTCTATTATTTAATTTCACAGATCATTTCAAAATACATTGTAACGACATATAACAAAATATATTTATGGAATAATAAATTGTAACAAAAATTACAAATAATAAATAGTAATAATTTACTTAATGATAATAATTTTAATTATTACCATTTATTATTTAATTATTTTAAATAACAAATGGTAATAATTAATTGTAATAATTTAATAATGGTAATAAATTACAGAATCTTTCAAAATACCTGTAATAATATAGCATAATAAAATGCAATTATATTGTAAGAAACTATAACAAAATTGTAAATGTAATAAGAAAAGTAAATTGTAATAAGAAACTAACCATGTATGTAACAAAATAATAATATGTAACTGAAAAATGTAACAAAACTATGTATATGTATAAAAATTTACAAGAGAATTTTTATATAAATAAATGCCGGTGGTCTCTTGGCTGGGTATCGCTGGTAGTTTATAATTTCCATATAAAGAGCAAATAGGCTGATAGTCTTGTTGGCAAAACAGCCGCTTATTACATTGTTATTTACAAATGGAGAGAATGTCAGGCTTTCCAAAATAGGGAACGTGCAAAATCAACTGGGTCTTCACTAGGATTCGAACTACAGATCCTACACTACTAACTGAATATAATGTCACGCATAGAAATGCATCATAAGAGACAACTCATCTTTTACAGTCCTATAAATTGGAGGATAAGAGACATCCTCCAATTTATAGGACTGTAAAAGGCACAAGATTTCGTTGATCAAACACAGTTGGTGATGAGTTCTCATCCATTATATCATTTGTTGAAGTATCACTGTAGAGACCATGAGGCTATTTCAAAGCATGAAACGTAAAAAGTCAACTGTGCCATCTCCAAGATTCCAGTAGTGGATCTTCCAAGAGTAGCTGAAAGTACTAGTCACTTAACCACAACAGCTTTCACAGAGGGAATGCAGTAATTCCTTACACGATTTTAAAAGGAAAGAGCTTCTGTTTAGCTGCATTTCATACATTTCAATAAATGTTCTATGCTTTTACGGCACTGTACTTGAAGCCTTTTATTTTCTTGTTATTTATACATGTGTCTAAGAATTAATTATCTGAACGAAAAATTTTCACTCTTTTTGCAGTCTAAATTATAAGACTACTGAAGTTTTATTATTTTACCAGTCTGAATATCCTCATCTAATTGGATTTTCTTGAGGCTTTTTACATTCACAAAGATTTAGAAAGTTTAGTTAATGATTTGAAGTCCAATCCAGTCCTTCCTAATGTCTTTAAAATTCTACTGTCTTAATTCAATTATTTTTGCCGATAGATGGCGTTACCTCCTCGCATTTGGTACTACCAGAGGGTATAAAAATCCGTTCAGTGGTTGCTTTCCATTATTTGAAGTTCAGATTTTGAGCGTAATGTGCATTTGCCCCTCGCTCCCTATTTTAACTTCGCTAATATTTCTTTATGCTTGATCAGACAGCCTGGCTCAGTAAAAGTAGGCGGCCAGTGCAACTCTGATTAAAAATCTAGTTATAACCACGTGCAGTGCTGATAAGCACCACGTGTTTCTGTGATTCCTATTTTCTTCTTTCTATGTATTTCTTTCTCCTGATGAGGAGGGACCTTTAGCTGCCCTCGAAATCGATTGAGTGTTTCATTATACCTACGCTAAATATAAGGTTGTTTTTTACGATTTTGATCTAATAACGTCATTAACATTATAAGGTATTTCTCCCGTCTTCCTAGCGTGACTTTGTAGTCTAGTGGTTCTGGCCGGTATTCCAGAGGTCCGTGGTTCGATTCCCGGCGAAGGCGTTTGCTAATTTTCCATCTTTCATTCTTCCAAATAACTAAAGTGTCTACAACATATTAATATGAAATGTCAAGTATTACATGAAGGTAGCTGCTTTAAAAAAATTTACTGGTTTTATTTAGTGATAATTTGTACCCAAAAATGTTCTATTAAAATTCTTCTTTTTTCTCCACTCTCTTCGATTTTATCAATACTAATTGAAAGGCTGTAATAAATATATTGTTTTGAAATGTAATGTATTGTTATTAATACACTGTCCCATTTTGTAATGCAAGGCAATGGATCATTGCTGATACACTGCATAGCTTATTAACAACTTACGTTTGCATTTCATTTCATTAATATCACTTTAATCTTTTCTTACCTGGATAAGGCGTGCCTCCATGAGTAAAAATCTCATACAAAACAATACCATAGGACCAGACGTCTGATTTTATATTAAATTGTCCAGTAGTGTAAGCTTCTGGTGCCGTCCATTTTATTGGCAGTTTTCCTCCTGAAAATAATCTTATAAATATATAAAATATATAGGGTCTAAGGGAAAGCTGGCATGCAACCCTGGTTTAAGAATAAAGATACAGATTGTACACGTTAGATCTACTTGTAACCAAGCAGATATGTCAGATCTAACAAATGCGATTACAGAGAATATGGTAAAAATATTATGGAAGTTATCGAATCTAACCCTCCAATGAAGGGAGATTAGAAGAAAACGGTTAAATTAGGTAGTATTATCTACTGAACACTTAGTCGACATAAAGAAATGCACTAATGACTAATAATTAACAGTTACGCGTTATTTGATTATCAAATGTCTAGGATAATCCTTATGCTGTTAGCTAACCAATAAGAAAGTAACTTTAAACGATACGTTATGCAAATCAAAATGCCTTAAAAGAAAACACACACACACAACACAACACACACACACACACAAAAAAAAAAAAAAAAAAAGAAAAGAAAAAAAAAAAAAAAAAACTAAAAGGTGGTAGATGATGATTCTTCACCACCAGGGTTTGGCGACCGGGTCCCCCCAGTCCCCAGTCGCCCTTTAAAAGGAATACTATGTAAGGTATTTTCTCACTCCTTTCTTCATGCCATCATGGTATAACGCTATCATACTCGGCGCGTATTCGAGAGGTCGAGGTTCGAGTCCCGGCGAGGGCATTTATTCATATCTCCTACTTCAAAAATCCTAATGTCTCTACAGTGGCACCCGAACGAAAAAGAGGGTGGATGACGATTCTTCTCCACCAGGATTTGGCGACTGGGTCCCCCTAATCCCCAGTCACCCTTAAAAGTGGTAGCATATAAGGTTATTTTCTCACTCCGTTCTGCATGCCTTCGTGGTGTAAAGGTAGCACACTCGGCGCGTATTCGAGAGGTCCAGGTTCGAGTCCCGGCGAGAATATTTCTCATTTATCGTGTTTTCTACTTCAAAAATCCTAATTACTGTACATATTAATATTTTATTCCATATCAAAAATGTAAATAATTGTTTTGACACAGATGTTTGTTTTCATAATTAAAGTATTTATACCTTGATTCTAACTTTACCTTAGATGTCTTGCTTTCCGCTTTATTTAAGAAAAGAAAGTCCTCATTTTTCATGTATGTTAACGCTTCAGATACCCTATCTTGATATATGAGCTTACTATATCAAACCTAAGAAAGAAAGGGATTAGCGGTGCGCATGAATTAATACCTCAATACTTTAACTAACATAGTACTACTTTTCAATTTTGACTAATTTGTAACAATGCTTCTAATACTGCAATGCTTTTTGTAATCAAAAAGCTTCCCATAACTTTACAACTAATAATTACTTCCCTGTGGTCCATTTCTGAATGTTGATTCATAGCGGTAAGTTAAAGTTCTATAACTTTGTAAATGACCATTTTCTTCAATCTTGCATAACTGCATTTTTCAAATTCGATTTCATTTCCTTATTTTTCTGTTAGAGCGTATTGCGGTCAGTTTTATTTGGATATATCCATTTTGACAGAGAGAGACCTTTACGTGTATATGTTCATTTCGAAGTAAAAGGGATGCGTATGAACGTTCCTTCAGACCTTCTATAAGTTTATGAATAAAAAGTAAATACAAAAGAACAGTTACTTCCTTCTTTCATAAATCTTTATGATTTCTTACCACTGGTTACATAAACAGCTTCATCCATTATCCTGGCCAGTCCAAAATCTGCCAATTTTACAATGTCTCCTTCACCAACCAAGATATTTCTAGCTGCTAGGTCTCTATGAATTAAGTTGTTAGATTCTAGATATTGCATCCCATCGCAGATCTGAAGTGCAGTTACAAAGAAAAAAAGGAGCGATTAGCATATAAAATATCATAAATATTTATTATAATCATAAGCACTTATGTCATGTAACTATAAATAGGCTCTATACCTGAGCTGCCATATTTACTAGTGAAGGCAGTTTCAACAGCTGCCCGTGCGTAGTTTTAAGATACTGCTGCAAATTGCCTTTGGGCATGTATTCCATAATTATACAGTAGGGTTCTCTTTCTGTACAAACAGCATATAAGCGCACGATTTTCGGATGGCTTATGGCCTTCATTACAGCAACTTCGCGTTTGAAGTCTTCAGATTGGACACCATGACTTGTCACACATTTGATAGCTACTTCTAGAGTTCCATTCCAGTAACCTGTGTGTGAAAAACTATAGTTAGAGAATAAACGCTACATTTCAAGCATCTATTTGAACAAAAAAAAAATAATAATAATAATTAAAGGTATCACGAAGCCAAGCTTAGTTTTTCCCAACTGAAATAAAATGGTGAATGTAGAAGGACAAAAAAATAAAACGGTAGACGAATAAAATGTAACACAATTTCCGTTTTTCGGCACGAATTATCATTTTACAGCAGCCTGCGCTTTGAAAAGATGGAAATTACTCATTTTCTTTTAAAATTTTGCTTTTCGGATCAGTAGAACAATTTTCATTAAATTATTTTTTTTCTTGCACTTCGTTACAACAGCACCACCAAAGCGACTGCGTGACCCTTTGAGAACAATGCATAATCTAGCAGATTAAAAGAAAACTGCAGCATTTTCTCCGATAAAGTAATCGTATCTTCAGTTTACAATTCTGCAGCTTACTCATTTTGCTACGTCTGAATCATAAGATATTTTTTTTTTTGAAGAATCAATTGCTGAAATTTCATTTTAACGTGTATTATGAATTTATCGGAAAAGTCTGCGTTTTTGCAAAAGTACCAATATCTTGATAGCTCACTTTAGTGAAAAAAGTTTGGACGTGAAAAACGAAAGAGAAAGGCTATATGGAACTAAGCAACTCGTTTGATTTTTGTATGATGCGGTTTGTTTTATCTTTATCAGTTTTATTAAACTGTACTTTTTTCAGTATGCATATGTATGAAAAATACACAAATTTATTAGTAAACTTTTTTCTTCTATATTTAAACCGATCGTAAGTACAACGGACCGGTCATTAAATTTCAATCTCTCCTTTACTACAAGTTTACGTTATAATTACGCGTTTTGAAGAGCACGGCAGGAAAGTCATTAAAGACTTCGAATTGGAGGCATTCTTATAGCGTCTTCAAACTTGTTTCGTCACACTAGTAACAGAGAGGTTAAGACAGCTGAATACAAGTAATTTGATACCGGTTCGAACCTACGTGAAAAGGCTGGCTATATATTTGATTTTCTACATGTGTAACGTAAATACGAGCCAATCTGTATTAGAAAGGCTTCCACGAAAGCATTCGTGCAGTTTGGTAGATAACCCTTCTGTGGTGTGTCATATTCAGATAACCTAACCTAACCTGAGCAAACCGGTTTCAGAAAATTTCTTTGCTGCCTGTTCTGAAAGAGGAGGAACTAGACACGACGAATTAAAATTTTTACAGAGAACCACAATATCAGGTGGGAGATTTTGTTGGATCTCCGAAGAATCTGATGCCGCTACTGCACATTAAATACAGTTTAATGAAAACATTTGTCATATCTCTATACACAGAGCTAACCCCTACCTTTGTAGGATTTCTTCCATAAACTATCTGCAAAAATTAAAACATAAGTCTTCGTTTGATTACGAATAAAGAATATCCTAAAATATAAAAGGTTCTTCGAGAAAAAAACTCAATAGTGATCGAAAAGGCGGTTGAGATAGTTTTGTTGCCATGATTAACGGCATTTTGAATATTTCTGGAAACAAACACCATATGACACTTCTGGAATAAGTAGCCACAGTACTACAAAATACACTGGTGTGAAAAAATTAAGGACAAGACGGCTTTTTCAATATAACATTGTGCGAAAACTTTCCAAATCAACACAAATAATACCATAAGATCACCAAGACGTAAAAACATTGGTAATGTAAGCGAACTTCCCACGAAAGAAATCAAGAGAATAGAAAGGAACTTTATTGAAAAAGTATCATGGAGCACAATGCCACAGAAGCAGAAACATCCTTGTGAAAGATGTCCAGCAAGAAGCATCCTGCCTTCAGTAGGGGATATGATCTCCCCTGACTGCTGTGAACTGTGTATTGAAATAACTAAGCACCAATATTCTTATCTTTCTCAACAGTATATAACATTATGTCATCTGAACTCTAATGTACGAACTGTGTTCTTATTCACGACATGCCTGCTTGGTCATAAACACATAAACAGATTTACAGTGAAAATTTATTCATCTTCAAGGAATTGAAACTATGTTCTCAAAGGTCTGACAATCAAAAGTTTTGATTTAGAACAGTTCAAAAGACCAAAAACTTTGACTTTTATTACTTTATTAAACTTGACTTGCGAACATAATAATTTTGCAGGCATGTCAACTACAAATAATTTAGTGACTTAATTTGAATCAATTGCACTCTGAAAATTTTTAACAGAATTATTATTAGATTAGTATCGAATTATGAGCTTTTATAAGTATATATAGAAAAGCAAACTTGAATTCATATACAAAAGGACAGCCCTTTCAAAATTTTGTTTATGTACATTAATAGGCTTTGCGTTTCTTTTTAGCCTTGTAATAATGAAAATAGCATCGTGACAACATTTGCTTGTGTTATTGTTTTAATTGAATATAATCGTAGCACTGAATGCAAAGATGTATTAAGTGTACGTAAAATTGCATTGTATTTGCATTTTGATTATGCTTTCAATAAATGCCGCTGTTCTGCAGGGCACGCACTGGCTGTGGCGGCAGCTAGTGTAGTAGATCTTCTTCCGATGATCAGGTATTATTCTGTTTGGTTATACCTTAGAGTCGAAGCCTCTAAAGTATAACCAAACAGGTATGCCACATGATACAATGTATATCCTGTGGTATACCTGTGCATGTTTCATATCATCTGTCTATGCTGAGTATGAGGTTTTCAATGAGTTGTTAGGCCATTGCTGCCCATTCCTCTTGTAACACCAATCGCAGCTCCGGAATCATTACTGGCAATAAGTTACATGCTGCCACTCGTCTCCCTAGAAAGTCCTATACATGCTCGATATGATTTAGATTCGGAGACCTTGCCGGTCATTTCATACGTTAAATATCCTCATTCTCTAACACCTCTTCACACAGGAACTGTGTGATGAGGTAGAGCCTTGTCATCCATGAAGATGAACTGAAGACCCATAGAACCTCTGAGAAGACGCACGTAAGGAAGGAGAATCTCGTTGCAATAACGGGTTCCGGTGACGAAACATCCTTGGAAGATGTGAGGGTTGTACGACTAACAAGAATGATGCCTTCCCAAACGAGAACTCCGCGACCTCCAAACCGGTCCCTTTCGATGATTTTGGAAGGGATATTGCGTGTTTCCCTGTCTCTCCAGCTGTGTCTAGAATCGCCACTCAAACTAAATCTACTCTCATCCGTAAAGAGTACTTACTCAACCCCACTGATTACTGGTCTAATTCTGGTGTTCCCTGCATCACGTAAAACGCCTTCTCTGATAAGCAGGTATTAATGGTGTACACCTCACAGGTCGTCGTGCAAAACAGACCACCATCATGCAGCCTCTTGGCCACGGTAAGACGCGATATCGGTTGTCCAATCGCCTGCTAAATGTGTCTTGAGATTTCTCTTGCTGTCTGCTGCCTGTTCCTTCTTGCCTGTAGGAAAATATACCGGTCATCTGCTGTCGTGGTTGCTCGTGGACGACCACTGTTTAACCATCGGACAGCTGTTCCTGTAATATAAAATGCTCTCCAAAGTCATTAAACGAAGCTGTGAGCAATCCTGTACTCCGCAGAAACACTTCTCACACTTCTACCTTCCTCTGTCTTTCCAATGATTCGAACTCGGGTAACATCATGCAGATGTCGTCTAACAGATTGATTGTTCGACATTTCACTTTGAGGCAGCAACTCGATGTCGTTTAAACTGATATACGCCGTGCAATAGCTTCCCAGAAATGCTGAGCTTACACCTCCGGCGACCTTTATACCCCTCCGACATTCCCCCCCATTACATCTAGTTGCATTATATGCACATATGCTACCGTACCTGACCTTAGTCAATCTCCTGATTGGTGTTTCAGACTGCTGTGCCTGTTTGTTCCGCTGATAAGCTAATTTTTGAACTTTGTCCTTAATTTTTGCCCACCAGTGTACTGTACCAAAATGTCTCATAGGTATGCATCTTGTCTCTCATCAGAAATTTTGAGTTCCTACTCAGAAGAAATGCGGCATCAGTGACAGCAGAATGAAATTATTATGTGAACTGCATTTTGGAACTAGCATACAAAAATTATTTAAGACAAACGAGTAAATTTTTATTAACTTTTTAGAAAACTTCTCTGTTCATTCCTAAAAATGCATTATTGGTAAAATTTTTAGATTTTAGTTGATTTTTAGTGGCTATCAATGTAAGAGGTAGAATATGATTCAACACTAGAGATTCTGCAGTTGAGATCTTAGCAATGTCGGAACTGATAAAAATTTTTAACTGTACTAAGTAAGAATGTTTGTAAGGCTAACTTCGTCAGATTCGTCAGAAAGACCTTTAGAATACGCAATCATGGAATTCAAAGGCATATAACAACTCATGCTGAATTTTACCGTTACTACAAGGTTTACGATTTTTGCAATTACACGTTTTCTGAAGTGAAATGATACTTCAGAATTTCAAATGACACGACAAAATGAAACAGCTGTGAAATTTATAAATATAGATATTCATTTTTGAAAGCATTATTATGTTTATTGTGACCTTATATTTACATCTCTAAGAATTACCTGTTGCCACGTGTTAACCAAGCTTCAAGTAACTCGTCTGCGTCCCAGATAATTATTGTAGCTAACCTCATATTAAGACTGTCTGCATAAATTTATTAAATACATAAGATTGTTTTTTAATTTCATTGCTTTATCATTAAATTTATTAATTCCACTCTAAAATTAAAAAAATATGTATATATTTCAGTCTCAAGAGGCGTCAGTGAGGAGTCATGGGATTTTTTAATTTTTAAAATAAAACAACAAGGTGGTTATTGTACCAGACAGAATTTTCAGTTTTTCGCTACACTTGATAGCATATGTATAAGGTTGTACCCATAAAGTACATGGACAATTTCTTTTAAATAAAAATAGACATTACTAACTTTCAAATAAATTTATCTTCTTCAAACTAATCGCCAGAGGAGTCTATCCAATTTTTACAGCGTTTTTTTCAGGTCATCAAAACCCTATTTATAGGCGTTGGAACTAACCATTCTCAAAATACGCGCAACGTTTGATTTAATACCCTAGGCGTTTCCAAATTTCTGTTCTTTCATAGCCATCTTAAGCTTTGGAAAAGGAAAAAAAAAAAAAAAATCAGTCGGGAGAATATGGCGGGTGATTTATCACTGCAATTGAATTTTTAATAAGATTATTGTTGTACAAACAATGTTGTACGGAACTCTGTAAATTATCGTGTAAAAAAAAAACATTACCTAGAATCAAAGGATTCCTAACTCGCCTTATCCTGTTTTTTAACAAAAAAAAGTACCCCCTTGAAAAAATACTGATTGCTTGATTTTCATGAACAAATTTACGGTGAGTAAGTCCTTTGTAATCAAAAAATGCAGTTAACATTTCCTTAGTCTTTGATTTTTATATCCTTATTTTTTGTTACTGTATAGAAGAAGACGATCCTTTCCACTGTGCATTTTGTCTTTTCGCTTCTGAGTTATGATATAGATACCGGGTTTCATCATCCGCTATGACACTTTAAGAAACTATTGTCCTAGCTCGCAGTATTCAGCAAATCTTCGTGGTAAGATTTTCTGTCTTTATTTTGCTGTTCTGTTAAAATCCAAGGCACAAATCAAGCACAAACTTTCCTTATTATCTATTTTAAAATTAACTTACTATTTCTTTCCCAGCTATATTTGAAAGTCGCTGAGGTTTTACACGTCTGTTAGCTTTTACCAAAGAAGAATTTTCTTCACATTTTTATCATTCTTTGAGGTTGAGGGGGCCCTATCTTTGATTCATCTTCAACGCTTTCGTACCCACATTTAAAGCGGTTGTACCACTCGTATACTTGTGTTCTTGACTGGTGCTCCACCATATGCTGTTCGAATCCTTTCTAACGTTTCAGTAGCCGATTTTCTATTAAAAATTGTTCCTGTTTTTGTGTTTTGAAACTCATAATTTTTACATAAAATTTAGGTGAAAGATTATGAGTAGTGGAACAGCGATGTTACTTTGACTGGGGATCGCCTGCGTTGTAAATGATGCAGACGAGCTTCCGTGGGCCTAGATTACAATAAAACATATCTAGGAGTTCATCAGTAGTTATTAAGTATGACTGTCACTAATAAATACGAAAGTGGGCCATTTTCATTTTTAGTTTTGATAAGTTGTATATTGCAAAATTAATTAAAGTTTCAGTGGTGCAATTCAGAATGTCGTCCTCCAACATAGAATGCGCAATAATTTACATGATACCATCACTTCAACCTTTAAATAAGAATTTAAGTTTTATAATTGTTAAGCTATAGAATTACAAAATGTATAATAATACTTTCGAAACAAATTTTTTTTTTGTTTGAAGTTTATGATACACAGCAACTATAAGACATATTTTCATCTATGTGATTAAAGAATATCTTGGGTAAATAATTAGAATTTCAGTTGCTTTTTACTTCGATTGCTTTAGGCTAAAAAATAATTCTGCTATGTACTAATTTTATAACAGTGTGTTTTATCTATGGAATATCCATATCCACATTACACATAACACCAATATAGTAGAAGAATTTTGGGATCTGTTGGGCACCTGAGTTTCAAAAGAGCTCGCTCGGTTTCAAACTTTCAAATATTAGTACATGAAATTTTAGTATAGAAGGCTGGCCATGGCAGCGAAGAAAGTAAGTGTGCCTTTTGTTAAGATTCGAGTATACTGCACGAAGAGAACTGATATCAAACTAAATTAGAATTCAAAATTCCTTACCAGAAGATTGCTATATTTTTGTTGCTGTATTTATCATCTAGTAAATTTACTTATTAAGGATTATAAAGCTATCACTTAAAACTTCATTTATGCGAAATGTATATATAAAAATGCTATTTGTTGATAAATTTCTGAAATCAGTATAAAGATATATTGAAGAAAAATTATAACAATAAAAAAAGTAATTTTTAAACCAAAAAAATTACCGTTCCCGCATTTTCTTATGCAATTTCACTTACCATAAAAGACTTCTCCAAAGTTTCCTTTACCTAACTGTCGAACAAACTGTAATTGTTCGTATGGAATTTCATATTCATCTCGGATATCCGGAGACGGCCCGGGAAGAGTCGGACGTAATCGCGGGCAAGGTTTCTGTAGTTTACAACAAAGTCCATTCGCCTCGGCTGAGAAAATTTCATAAGAAAATCCATAAATAAATTGTAAAAATAATAATGATTAAAAATCAAATAACTATGACATTAATATATTATTATTGTCACCATTAATTCATACTGAACTATTGAAAGTTAACATTATCAAATTTTAGAAAGTGCATAGCTATTTAACAAAAGTATGAAAATTTAGCACTTATTTTCGGTAATAAACAAATCCCATTAAGTAAGCCTTAAGTTATCTGAGAAAAATATTTATATATCTTCTGATTACAAAAGAGCATTTCCAAATGATTGTGCTAAATATAGTATGGTTTTCTTCTTTAATAAAACTTAAACCTCTCCCGGTGGTTTTAAAACTGATAAATTTTCCAAACACAATTACAATGATCAATAAGAATGCAGCATAATTTGGATGATGAAATTCACTTCGTTGTTAGAGTCGTTTTGAAGTTCCGATGATGTGAAAGGGCCCATTGTTCAAGTCTTCTAATCAGTTCTTTAACAAAGCTCTTTAAAGAAAGAGGGTTTTGAGGTCTAAGAGTTAGTGAAGCTTTGTCAGATTCTCAAATTCTAGCTGAATAAGTCTACTTTAAACACAGAGCTTAAAAAATTAAGCTCAGAATTATAGCGTGTAAGAGGCACACTATATCTCAACTTACTTCTAGCATGAGATTTGGTTTACTTTTGACATTTCAAAACATTTTTAGATAAAAAGAACTATTCAATGTATACTCAATAATAAGTTGAATCTTGTCTTGTTATTAATGTTATACTTATGTAATGTTCCAACCTATAATTTACAGCTAAATGTGTGGAACCTTGAGAACTGGTAAGCGAATAATCGCTTTAGTGCAGTAGACAGAGAACAGAACTCAGGAAGGGTTAAGTACCCTTTATTTCTCAAAATAAGAATTTAACATTTGACTCCTTCTCGGAGTTTATAGCAAAGCCCCCACTTGGGCTTGAACTCAGGAATACTGACAAATAAAGCTTAACTAAATTTAACTAAAAAGATATAGCCAGAGCTATTAAAATACTACAAGAGTTGGCCCGTTAACGCTAACTATACGACGAAGCTATCAAGGGCCTAAGGTACGGCCGAGCATAAAAATAGCTTTGGAGAGAGAGTAGCCTAAAAGGCGAACGCGCGCTAGTCGGAATCTTTAGCTCTCTAAGGAAGTCAGTAGAACTTCAACTTTAAATACTTGCTTTTCCTTCATTTGCATTTAACCGCGATTCTGAAAACACATTCTGGCAGGAAATTGTAAGCTGAAATTAAGAGAGATAAGACAGTGGCTTTAACTAAAAATAACTGTTAACAACCTAGGATAAACCTTACTCTTAAATATATTAAAGTGTTAGTCTTCGCATAGCTTTTTCATTCTGTGGATTACTTGTTTTTTAATATATAATTCAATATATTTTTGATATGACTGCTTCCAGAAAGAAAAGGTAGTCCCAGTATAGTTATACCTATTGAAAATAAGCATATCTATGTTCTAAGATTAAAACGTAACAATGGAAACAAATTATTTTTTAACAGCTGCTTAGTGTGAGCATGTGGATCAACAATCCTTTTATATGCAGCAGTTGTCATTTCTATGCGTTGAAAAAAAGTGAGCTTCGGCTGCTCAAGACGCATTAAAAATTTTTTTGTGGAGTTCCTTAATTTTGAAAAATTTACAAGCCAGATGTTTTCATCAAAGTTCGCAGTAACTCTCAGTTCATAACTCTCAGTTCATTCATCTCTTTATTATGGAGACACCTAATAGGTGGGCCACCATCGCCTTTCCTATGAAAGGAAGGACAGTTATAACCATACCTTCTCCGGGATTCGAACCCAGGCCCTTCGGCATCGCAGTCAGCTTCCTGACCCCTATACCGACTGGACGGCCTGCTATATTAGTATTGCTAACTGGATTTCATTGACAGTGGCTTTCCGCTTCGCAGATTTTCTCTAGACCAGGGGTTCTCAACCGGTGGTACGCAAGAGAAAAATAGGTGGTACGCAAGAGAAAAATAGGTGGTACGCAAGAGAAAAATAGGTGGTACGCAAAGTATTTTTAACTATTAAATTCAAAAATTAAAACCCCAACATCCTGATAGAGTTTTCTTCTAACACTCGTAAATTTATGCGATATGAACATTGCTCAAGAGTGGTGGTGATAGCAGTACTTTGTAGTGGATAATAGTACTTTGTAGTGGTAACCTAAAGGTTTTCAAATTTTGTTTAGATGGTATGCGTTAGTCAAAACGTTGAGAACCGCTGCTCTAGAAGATCCACATCTTCAGCTAGTCTGAGAAGGCTCAACATCTCAACACACATGAGAGGATTTCCTTTTTGAGATCCTTCTTTCAGTAGGAGCTTTTGCAAAAATTTTTTTGCAAATTCTTCATTTCTGTAAGTGAAACTTTAGCAATCAGCCTCCTCTGGCAAGGATTCGAGTAAATTATTTGAAATACTGCAAATCACACAAAGGCTATTTTTAAAGGAAAAGTATGCATTCGTAGAGAACCTTTCAAGGAAACTGGCTTGTTTTTAGTTTATAAATGAAGGAAATATGACAACTTTTATGCACCCAGATAGTTCTCAGGAATTTAAATGATGGCCGAAGTACCTATATTCAGTAATCTTACCACTTAGCCCACGGTGGGGCGATAAATATATATTACTCAACCTTTTAAAGTCTTTTAAAGTCATGTGTTCACCACCTTTTAGTTTGGGCGCCACTGTAGAGTCACTAGTTTTGGGCTCGAAACACGGATCACTACACCACGAAGGCATGCTAAGAAGGTGGGAGAAATACCTTATAACCTAAAAAGCTACAGATCAAGCATGCTAAAAAACGTTCAAATCACATAGCCAGTTTTTTATAAGGTTGTATATGATTCTGGGTGGAAAACTAATCTTACATATTTTATTCCGATAATATTATGAGTTTAAATAAAAAATGTTGTATGAAAAGATGCATTCTTTAAAACAGTTCTCCAATAAAATTGAGAATGTAATATCACAATGAAGTTCTCTCAATTCTCCCACCTTTTTTTTATACATACACTTTAATGCACTTAAAACTTTTACCTGAAAAATAAGCATTTACCTGAGTAGTAGACGACGAGCTGTTTGAGGGTGGTAAAATAAGTGGTTGGTGAAATAAAGAAGCCTCCTTTATCTAGCGTCCTTATTTTGTAATGTCTCACGAATATTTCATTTGTTTCCGGCGAAATGTCTTTTATTGAAAGAGCATAAATACCTAGATGGGGAAAAATTAGAATATTGTAATAAACAACAACAACAAAAAAAAAAAAAAAAAAAAAAAAAAAAAAAAAATTCATGTTCAGAAACATCTAATTGAATTTAAGTATAAAACTATACATTTTTTTTTCGCTTAGAAACAGAAAAGGTTTCTGAGTATTTTATACCAGTAATATATTTTTAATGCATACAATCTCCGCGTGCACCACAGATGCATAACACGGGACTTACAAAAGTAAATTAACTAGAACATTAAATATTACATAAAGCGAACAAGAACAGAGAACAGCAGTCTGGACTTCACGAAAATATATAAGTTCACGGGTCAAATCACGCCGAACATTTTCAAATCCTTTTGCAAGCATAATCTAGGGCCATCAAAGGTAGGGCATGAAAAGTATCAAATTTTGCACATTTTGAGGTATCTTTGTTTACGTTTTTTTTTATACATGCATTATTTGATCTCAGATTGAAACGAAACAGGTAACTTGCAAATTTACCATGACCAGAAAAACTGAGATTATTTAAAAGTTTTAAAATTAACATAGAGGAAAGACTCGAAATATTGAGACATAGTGGTAATATAAAGACCGCTTTTGTGGCGAGAGACGTTTGAAGCATAATTAATAATACGAGGGTTGGAACTTTAATAGTGGCAACACAGCTGAAAAAACGCTACGCAACAAAACCAAAAATATCGCGTATACCACACGTAAACTACATACCTACCTTACCTCTCAGCAAAAAGACTCGTCCTGCCTACGTCACGCGCATGCGGAGTGACGCGAAGAACGGATCCTTGTATTAGCTCGCGGTCTAAAGTCTAAAGATGGTGTCATCCTAACACATACCGTTCCCCCACAGCAGACCGTCACTGCGCAGTATTACTGCTCATTTTTGGAGCACAATATCCGACCAGCTCTGAGAAAAAAACGGCGACACTTTCTGCAGAACGCTCCTCTCATTTTGCATGATAATGCTTGGCCGCATGCAGCGCAAGCTGTGACTGATCTGTTCAAGCGATGGGGCTGGGAAGTGCTTTACCATCCACCATACTCCCCAGATCTAAGCCCTTGTGACTAAATTCCTAAGATGAAGGAACCACTTCGTGGCACTCGCTTCCAAACTGTGCCTCAGATTCTTGCGGCAGTAGACCGGTCCATTCAAACCATCAACAAAACAGGCGCTGCTACAGGTATTTTGCGACTTCCACATCGTTGGAAACGGGTTGTACACAATGCTAGCGACTATATTGAAGGACTGTAAAACATGGTGACATGAATCACTTTTGTATTCCTTGTAAATAAATAGTTGCCACTATTAAAGTTCCAACCCTCGTATAATATGTTTCGTATTTGATATATTTGATGAATTCGAAAATAATGAGCGGATTTATTTTAATTTTATATATCACAGCATTTACATAGCATGTTTAAATAAATAATTTACATCATAATTGTAAATTTAAATGGTTTTGTTGCAATGACTAGTCTAAACTTCTAAACTTTGAAGATTAGAAACTCTTGAGCACAAAGTCTGGATTCACAAAATCCTTCTTTTCCTTTTAAAGTCTGCTTATAAAGCAAAAATATTTTTTGTGTACATTCCAGTTGTTGTACTCGATACGTACCACAATATATGGTTTTATGATTTCTTATCACAATTCTGAACTCCTTGCTTAATTTAATAAACAACACAATTATTTTTGTGGGCTTAGATTTTTCAAGGACGCTGTTAAGTTAGAATACAGCGCCACCTATTGGATAAGGAGAGAAACTCTCACTTGGTCATCTGGATTCGGCTAAGCAACATGCCAGAGCATGTATTAGGTCTGAATGTAGTTAATTACCGTCAATAAACTAGTTAGTTCTTTTGCTATACAGTCCACTCATTAGTTTAGAATCATAGTACATGGTCCGTCGAGCCGGACGCTTTTACTGAAATTGAAGTAAATTGTCAAACATAAGTTCTAATCGTGGTTATTCAGGAACTCTGCAGTAGCTCAACATCGATTTCCAAGCTCATTTCATTTCCTATCACAAAGATTTCATTTGTTGAAAGAAAAATGGCATTGGCTCCTACATAAGCCTCATAAATCCCACTGAATGAAAGATATAGAAAGTTCGTTCATTAAGACTTCTACTATCAGTTCTGCTCTTTTATATTTGTGTTCAAGCCGGCGAAATGACGTCGGAGATAATACGTTTTCAGTAACTTGATCACACTTTGATCTATTGTTGAAGCAGATAATGCAGTTTCGGAGGCAAAAGAATAACATTTATTCTTGTGTCAAAATCCAAATTTTCAAGGACTTAGACAAAAGCTCTATCGATGAAAACCTCTTGAAAGGTAAGTTTTGAGATCTACAATAATACTCAGCTTTTAGAAAAAGGGCTCCCTCTTCGGTTTACAAATACAGACACATTTACAAAATTAGGTAAAACAGCAGCCTTATTTTGGCGTAAATTGCGAACAAAACTCTAGTGATAGTGATATCGAGGATTGTGTATTCTATCCCCCTGAACTACTTCCGATGTTCTTACGTGACAGATTAACATCAGCTATTGGTAGCTGAAGATCTTGCATATCGGACGAGACATCATATATCGCAGAAGAGGGGTTTTAAGAACTTTTACCGATTTATCATTGACCATCCTAACATTTAGAGAGACATTATTATTAAGAGAACAAAAACAAGAGTTAAGCTACATCAGTCTTCAAACTTTGTCTATCTTAAATAAACATTTAAAGTAGATGAATACGTTATGAGTACTTTATATTAAGAAAAATACATTATTTTCGTTAAAATATTTTAACATAAAATTAATGTAATTTACCCATTAATAGCATTAACTCGTGCTCTAGGTGTTCCCTACCATTGCATTATATGTAGTGACTGGGGTGTGCTTCTGATATGTCGTGCATTTAATACAGTTAAGGCGTTTAAGTACACTGTCCTCTATTTAGCGCAGCTTTATAAAAGAATCGCGTAAGTTAGAATAACTATGAAATCTTTATTTAACAAGTTAGAGAGTTTCCTTAATTCAATTAGAACACAAATCAAAATTAACAGTCTTCACAAACATTTAAATTGAAGTGTTGAAAAAAGAACTCATTTATAAATTTTAAATATCTTTAGGTTTACGTATTAGGCAATATTACCTGGAGTATATTCCAAAAAAGGAGGTAACATGGTTGAAAAGGAATGAAGCTCAAATACAAGGCAAGTGCAAAAACATTTTAAGACCTGAGCTTAAAACTTTGCTTTTTTTAAGATTTCAAAGTTTTAAGACTTCAAAAATGTAGGTAGAATCCTTTCTCCAATATATCGTTTGGCGCTCGTTTGTTTTTGACGCTGCTGAGTTTCATTATGCGAAAGTGACATTAATTTATTCTAACAGCTGCTTCATACGAACTCTTGAGGTCTAGCTCTATTGATGTTATCTGCAGTCGCATTTAATATTTTGCGATGAAATTGTTTCTGTTTTTAATTAATTTTTTTTTGGTTGCTATATAAGTTGAGAAAGGTTTTTTGCTTAAATACTCTATTCTGAAACATGTTAAAATTTTTATAGATGCGTGAAAACTTCTGGGTATTTTGCATGAATCTACAACCAAAACTATATTAGCTGCTCTTGTTTAAATTTAGATTTTTAACTTCGAATCTGTTAATACGTCGATAAGTTATTCCCTTTTATTGGCAAGCCTTCTGATTTATCGTAGTACTCGAGCGGATATGTTGGTTAATAAAGATTAATCAAAGAGTGTATATGTTTTACAATTTTTTTTTCGAAATTGTTATTTTTACTCGTGAAACACAGTTTGAAGACCACTGGGGTACATTGTCAGTATGAAATATGCGAAACATAGATAAAAATCACAGGAAAAAAAATTCGAAAAAACGTGAAGGCAGGGTAAAGGCAGCAGAAGATAATTCACAAATTAAATTAAAGTAATTATTTGAATTGAAACGATGTTAATTTCTTAAACATAATAAACCAAGGAACTAAGCGAAGCTAAGTTCTTAAAGATAATTTTTTGGGTTGAAACGAAGGTTACCGGCAGCAAATATGAATGCTTGTTTTTCTAAATTATACGCCATATACTAGCTTGCATGTTTTCCACTGTTGTTAGCATATACTATTGTTACCACAGGGAAGAAATTTTAAGTTTAGTAAAAAGCAGAAAAATCTGGGGGATCAGAATCCGTTAGCCATTCTTATTGTCCACTAAGTACTCTAAGCTATCTGCTAAAAATAAATTAAAAAATATCATTTATATTTTACGTAATATACATTCTTCTAAAGTAGATTTTGCCAACTTTAGAAGATTACATCTAAAGTTGGGTTTCTAGAATTTATGATCTATTTTAGCTTATGATATAGAACGCTTAGAAACTTATGAAGGAAAAGATTTGAAACTTAGCCTGGTATATGACTATTCCTGATCATAAAAGTTCCCCTAGGATTTTCTGGCTGCAAAAGCAATCGTTCTGCATCCGTCCGATTTGTTTCTTCAAAAAACCAACTGAAAAGATATTACAAAATTAAGAAATGTGAACAATAGTTTTAATGTTAATTAAGTAGTACATCGATATTAATATGATAGTTTGTACCTTAAACTGATGTGGATGGCAATATGGCGAAGTGCGAGAGGTAAGAACTATAATTCAGATTTAAGGGAGAGAAAAGAGTCAGCAGTATGGTGTTTTCTAGATAAGTATAGTCCCCTGTATCTCATTACCACAAACGTAAACCAACTTTCATATGTTAGTTCAAACAATAAATTTTAATGTTAGAAAACAGTCTATGCAGTACTGTAAGACTACAACATTTTTTGTGAATAAACTATTTACTAATTCTTCTCTTAATTCAATTGGATTGTTTGTAATACAAAATTCTTCTTAATAAACTAGTTGATTTATTTTTAAATACATTTGCTGCTTTTTATTTTATCATTATGATGTGTTAAAACTCAAGTACAGAATCGCTACTTGACTGAGAAAAGGGCTTAAGAGGAGGTGATTAATGGAAA
This sequence comes from Stegodyphus dumicola, assembly GCF_044657685.1. Taxonomy (NCBI): domain Eukaryota; kingdom Metazoa; phylum Arthropoda; class Arachnida; order Araneae; family Eresidae; genus Stegodyphus; species Stegodyphus dumicola. The sequence continues at coordinate 144,077,809 of NC_140776.1, forward strand.
TCATACATTCGGGGGTATAGCACAGAGTGTGAAAGAAGTGTCAAGAATGCAATACTTTTAAATTATCATAAATAGCGTTAATAAGTTTTGCTACTTTAAATATGATGTTTTGAACGGTGTTTCTTGGTGTATTTCAAAGATGAAAAGTTGAAATTATGATTACTAATTTTGAGAAGTTGAAAGTTAACAATTATAACTCCTATTTAAAAAAAAACAAAAAAAACCTAACTTTTCATATTTAAATTAACGTTTCTCTTCATTCTTTACCTAAGGCAATGGCCTCACGTGCTTCATCGTTGTTTTTCTTTAAAATTATACTTCACTTCAAAAAAGTGGCGTCCGTGGCAAATCGCCTCTACCATCCCCTTTCAGCTACGTTACTGTGAAATCGATGAAAACGGACACATATGACTACCTTAACTGCTCATTTTGATCATGGAAGTTCAGCTAGGACAAACTTGATGGGCCACTGCATCTTGAAAAAAAGCAAAGTCCTTAGCATTTTCAAATGCAGTCACAAATTCTACCTCGAATTAAATTATTGATGGCATTACGATTGTTGAGTGAGAAAACAGCAGCCTCTCCTTCCCCTCTGATATTCAGCCCAGTGTAGGTTTGGTGGGCTTAACAGAAAGATAAAAAAGTAACTGAAAAGCAGATGAAATTCAGATTGGTTGCTTTTACAGAACATAAATAAAGCACATGCTGCAGACATAAAGTGACAAAAAATCTCCTTAAAATCCTAATTTTGTACAAATGCTAATGGGTATCATTTGGATGTTGTACTGTGTTTGGTGACGATGGAAGAATTAGACATCACAGTCAGATGAAGCTTGTTTCTTTCTGTAGGCGGTGAATTAAAACATAACAGATGTTGCGTTGCCAGCGCGGGTCATGGCTCAGTCTTGCCAAACTTATTCTGTTAAAAATAATAATGGTATGATTAAAAATAATAATGGAGCAGTGATATATTAACTCACTTAATCTTAAATGTCCTTAAATTTTTATTCGTTACACACTACTAGAATGTACTCTTGATCACCTAACATCCTTTCTTAACCTTCGCGCTTTATGAAGAGAAAATTTTTTTCAGCAGGACATTACACCATTGGATCAGTGCTGCCAATCACGGCTTAAGAAACAATGCAAATTCCAGATCATCCAAGGGCCTTTAAGTTTACTAGGGTTTAAGCATTTCCGAACCTTTCTAAAATATTGTACAGTGAAATATCATATACATGCATATTGGGGAATTATTTAGGCCATAGTGGTCTGCAGGGTTAGAACAGGTATGGCTTGCAGTTCCTTCGGCAGTCTGCAAGAATCTTTTAGAGCCGATGCCTTGGTACTTCAAAGTTTTCTTTCGTACTAGGGAAGGACACCCTGCTGGATAGGTGTTTTTAAAATTTAAATACTCAGGGTGTATTTCTAATGCGTAGTACCTAATATAGATTTTTACACCAAGTTCCAAATGGGGTTCAAGGAATTCTGGTATAATTTTATTAAATTTGTATTTAATTTTCCAACACTCAGTAGTAATTACCAGATGCACAATTTAAAATTAGTATTTTAACAGTTTACTTGTATTTAGTAACAATTTATTAGTATTCAGTAGTATTTTAAAAAGGAATAAGAAAACTATAGTTATATAATAAGAAACTATTGTTATTGTCAAGTACTTTCAATAAAGAAAATAAAAGGGGGACCAATGCTTAATGTTTATTTAAAACTACTGTGAAGATCTCTGTTTACTAGGACTAAAACATGGAATCTGTTGTATTAATTACCTTTGAAGAAAATTTCACAATTATATATATATATATATATATATATATATGTTAAAATTTTGAGTGGGAGACTGAATAAATTAGAAGATGTAATTTATTCAGATCAGAAAATTTCAACTTATATCTAAAGACAGCCGTTAAACGATGAGATGCTTATCTGCGTCATAATTACTATGGAAGATCCCCCAATGCGTAGATTTACCAAAAGAAATAAGGAAGACAGCTTTGATTAAAAGAACACTTTAATTTATCCATGAACATTCGTACAGTCTACGCCCTTCTTGCACTCTTGATAAACACAACAGTTCTTGTGTATAGTAATTTACATCTCAAAATCAAAAAAGCGAAAGCTGTGAAGCATGTTGTTAGCCTCAAGCAAAGCGGAGAAAAGAGGAGTGCGCAGTTGGTAACTTATTTAATCTGATTGACTGAGATTTCATCGCACTGCAGACAGGATTACAAAACCAGATTTTGAAAAACTTACTTTAGAAAAAGTTATCACTATTTTTAGAGGAGAGAGGGGAAGTACTCAAACTAAAAAGAGAAATTTAAAGGTCAATTAATTTGTTAATTTTGTTAGTAATGGTCTTTCATAGCTTATGGCTTATCATTTGATTCATGAACTATTTCATAACTGAATATATAAAAACTCATAAATGTAATCTCTACATATAAAAGAAAAAGTCTGCGTGTCTTTCGTTCGTGCTGCGCGTAAGCTAATAGACCCAGGGCTACGAAATTTGGTATATAGGTGCATCTCGACAAAAGCCAGTGTACCTCGAAGCGACTTCTTCAAAATTCGAATCAAATTTTGTTTATATTATCTTTTCGATTTTATCGCATCATTTTGAATAGTTTCATTCTTTTAGAAATGTGGTTTTGGCAACAGTTTTTCATTCAATTGTATACTGGACTGCTGACTGTTGAAAACCAGCATTGTTACTACTTGAAAAAATTAGGGCGATAATTCTGTGCATTTTTTAAATTTAATGTTTCTCTTGGATACTGGACGTTTGTTGAGAGAAGGCAACGGAAAGTTGGTTAATTTATTTATTAGGATAATTAATATTTTTATTAAGGGATATTGCTGATTTTATTGTAATTTTTTTATATGTAATAAATTTTTTTTTCGGATGAAGTCGTTCTGCAGAGTAAAATTCTGCGCGGTTTTTAAATTTAACGTTTGGTGTTTGTTCCCTTCAGGCACTTTTCCGGTACATTTAAAAGCCAGACGAAGGCTGGCAGCGAAGCTGCTAGTAGTAATATATTTCAGTGCATAACACTCCTATAGTGTTAAAAGGAATATATTACTTGAAATGCTTCTGCAGTTAAAACACTTAAAAACAGTGTATTTAGTGTAAGATGAACGGCTGTGCATTCAGAAACGTTCTAATTCGGTAATTACATAATTTTTCTTATAAGATCTGTAACATTCGAGAATGGAAACCTATAGGGTAGAAATTATCACCTGGGTGTTTCTTTCTTGAAACTGCACCAATAGCTCATTTAGATGCATTTATAAATACATACATATTTTGGATTAAATCAGTTTAATATGGGTCTGAAAATTAAAGCATCTTTTTAGATTTTTAAAGGCAGTTTGGCACACAGTTTTCCATTTATATATGGAACACTCTTTTAAGCAAATTTATTACAGAGGCTCTAATTCTTGCATAATTTGGAATAAATTTATGATGCGCATTAATACTTCCAAGAAATCTTTTTAAGTCTTTAACATTTTTAGGGGATTGTAATTTTTTAATAACTTTAATATTTAAATTATTGGGTTGATATTTTCTTGCCTAAACTTCATATCCAGAAAATTTAATCTTTCTTTAGAAAACTGTCATTTATACCGTTTTAATTTTATATTTTCTTTTTTACTTATGTCAAATAATATTTTAAGATATTCTAAACATTCTTCAAAAATTTTGGGAAATACTATAATATCATAAAAGTAATTTAAAGAAAACTTAATTTGATATTTGTTTAAAATTAATCTGAGGGTTCTTTGAAAAACAGCTGGAGAATTTTTACAACCAAACGGTAATCTGTTATCCATAAAGACGAAAATTGGTTGTAAATGCTAATTTCTCAGTATCCTTTTCATTTAACATTTGACTTTATATGCCAATAACCCGATGCTAGGCTTAATAAAAAAAAAATAATAAAAAAACTTTGCACTTGTTAATTAATCTAGAACAGCAGCTATTCTAGGCATGAATTCGTAATCTGTTTTAGTAAAACAGTTTTCTGTAATCAATGCATAATCTCGTTTTTGAATCATCTCTTTTATAAATTACAGGGTAGCATAAGGCTTAAATGATGGTTTTATGAAGCCTGCATGTAATATCGGCCGTTTGCTTTTTAATGTTGTTATAACCTTTAGGGGATGCGCTTATGGTCTATAAGCTACAGGAAGTTCTGAAGTCAGTATTACTCGTGGAGGTTCGTTATTAATACGCCCTATACCATATTTACGTTTTGCAAATATATGACTGCAGTTATTTAGTAATTCTTTGAGATGGTGATTTACACAACTTTCTCACTCATTATTTTCAACATTACTGAAGCATTCTTTTTCATTTTCCGTTCTTAAAACATACATCTTTGTTCATATTTCTCTTAAATTGATACACCTCATAATCAGTAAAATTCAATTGCATTTTAAACAAGGAAGTACAAGATGAAGATAATAATAAATAGTTTAAATGAGAATTTACCACATAATGTACTAAATTTCTACTTAAGCATCCAATTTTATATGACAACTTAACCAATTTAAAGACAGAGGACCTTCAGATAAAGACGATATTTTTCTTCAAGTTCAGTTTCAAAATTATCAATACAATTTAAAATGTTTTTAGAAATGACATTAACTTGGCTACCTATATCGATAATAGCAGGAAAATTACAGTGGATGGACAAAAATATGGAAACACCTTGTGAAATGCATGTTTGAAAAGAAAGATTGATTTTAATGAAATATGCAGGTGGCGCTGGCGTTTTTGACTACTGACGCCACCTATACAACTTCGCAAATGTGCTAAACAGTTCAGTTGTTGTCGGAGTACTGTTAAGTGAAGTTGTCATTGCATTATGTAAGAGTTAACAGACTTCGAACGTGGGCAAATTGTTGGAGCACGTACGGTAGGTGCTTCCGTAAGCAAGGTAGCCGAGGTGTTTAGTGTTTCAAGAGGTACTGTATCGAAGATTTATTCCGCATATTTGAAAAGCGGAAAACATCATCTGCTAAATCACAGCGCGGACGAAAGTGTGTCCCGAGTGATCGTGACAGACGATCATTAAGGGCAATTGTGACGAAAAATAAGACCACAGCTGCAAAGTTACTGCTGAAATGAATGTTGTGTTACCGAACCCTGCGAGTACCAAAACAATTAAAAGGGAGCTTCATAAACAGGGAATTGCTGGCCGTGCTGCAATTGAGAAGCCACTCATCAGTGATGCTAATGCCCGTAACAGGAAAAGGTGGTGTCTAAGTCATAAAGCCTGGACTATAGACAGTGGAAGAGAGTAATATGGTCTGACGAGTCTTCTTTCACATTGTTTCCCACTTCTGGCTGAGTTTACGTCTGGAGAACGGCATCTCAAGCCTATAATACAGACTGCTTGATGCCAAGAGTGAAACATGGCGGGGGTTCTGTTACGGTTTGGGAAGCCATATCGTGGTTCTCTGCTAGCCCCATGATAACTGTGTGAGGGCACATGACTGCCAAGACATATGTGAACATTTTGGCCGATCAAGTTCATCCCATGGTACAAACTTTGTTCCCCGATGGTGATGGTGTCTTCCAAGACGACAAAACCCCTGTTCACACAGCTCACATTGTCCAGGACTGATTTCCTGAGCACGAGGATGAGTTGCCTGGCCACCACAGTCACCAGACTTGAATATTATCGAACCTTTGTGGTCTACATTGGAACGGAAAGTGCGTTCTCGTTATCCTCCGCCAACATCGTTATCTGAACTTGCCAGCGTTTTGCAGGAAGAATGGTATAGTATTCCCTTGGCAAACATACAGGAACTGTATTTATCCATTCCGAGAAGACTGCAAGCTGTTTTGGATGCCAACGGGTTTCCTACACGATATTAAGCAAAGAAACATGTTTTTTTTAAAGGTGTTTCCATATTTTTGTCCAACCCCTGTATTATTTCCTACCTTAAAATTTAACTTAAAATATTATAATTTTTTAGGGTGAGGTTTGATTTTGATAGGATTGGGGGTTGATAAAAATTTAAGGTGGGATATTGGGAATATTGAGAATTTGGATATCTCAATGGTGGTGCCCGAACATTTCTCCAGACCAGATGTTGAGGTGCATAAGACATAGGGCAAAGTGGTTTTGGAATAGGATATAATTACAAGGGTAACATGCTCAGAAGTAGAAAAGTAAAACTAAAATTTCATTTTTAATAGATTCCAACAATTTATTTCAAGACATTGCGGATATAGAATGACAAGGCTTCCTTTTAAAAAATCTGGAAATAAAGCTAATTTTTCTTTTTCAGAAAGATTATTTGTACTACATCCTTTTTAAAAAAATATCAAATATTTATCTACTCGATAATTTTTTGTAGCATCAAATCTTGGGCAGGTAAATTTCTCTTTATCTACAGAAACAATTTCGGATATTTTTCTAGGACATTTGGATCTAGTCTCCATTAATAATTTTGTCATAAATCAATGCATTCAGGCACACGAGAAAATTTTAATATATTATAACAAAATCATGAAATACTGAAATTACTTACTTATAACTAAAATTATTTAAAACAAATATTAAAATTCTAATTTTGAAGACTACATGTTCCAAGGACGCAGCAGAAAGCAGACACAAATTTAATTCACTTGATGATATTTTTGACGCATTCGAGGATGCATTCTTTCAGGCCGACGTACATGAACGCAGTGGTAAAAACATGTTAGAAATTCGAAGCAAATAAATCGCCAGCGTAGAGCTTCCCGCAACACTATTTTGATTCGTGACGTATGATAATAGAAGAAACTTGCAGACGATGAATATTTGCAGATAACAGAATACATAATTTTGTTTCCTTGAAAAGTAGTTTCTTAGAACAAATATGCTTTTCTTCACATCACTATGAGTGCGATAAGCACCCCATAATTCTATATTCACTGATCACATTTTAAATAATAGAAGATACAACTAAGCGAAGACATGTGAGTTACCCAGGCAGGAGACATGAGTTACCCTTTCGTTTGAATCCTGATCAGTGAATAGACAACAGGTTTCGCAGTGAAGATCATTGCAGAAGAAATAATGACGTAAGTGACGCAGTAAAGATTCTTTGAAGGAGGACATAGGCAAATAAAATCAGGAAATAAATATTTCCAATTAAGTTAGCAATTCGTTAGTAATTTTTATCATATTTTATACCTTATGTACATTATATTATTTACCTCAAGTTTTAGGTGTACTCATATTTTAAAGGAAAATACTCAGATATGTTCGGAAATCTTTCTAGAATCCATTTTCAAGTATACATTAAAGCATTAAAGACTACTTACTCTTCTTGTCCTACTGTAACGTTTAAAGCTAAATAACTTTTGGGCGCAAACCCTTTGTTGTGTCGCTTTGTGTGCCGAACCAAGTACCAGTCTGGATCACTGAAATAAGTAAAAAAAGAAAAGATTAGTTGCATATCTTTTCTAATGAGGTAGGGATTACTATGGTAAAAGAATATAGATTTTTTTTCATAAATTTAAAAGTTTTTGAAATAAAGTGACAGCGACAGTGAAGCTTCAACTACTTTCAAAGGCTTAATAGAATATTTTATGATTGTTCAATGTTAAAAAAATTAAGTATTTCTCCGTATCTCAATGCATCCAGCAATTTCGGAAGTCTTTATTTTGAAAGACAGTGCTTGAATAGCATATGAATTACCCAATGGAAAATTAAATTGGAAAATTAAGACATTTTGTAACATCAAGTTTATTGCAAGAACTGGTAGCGTAATTAAGAGATAGATTTTTCTAAGACTTCTGACGTATCAGCTCTTTCAATATTTTTCGGTAAAGATTTACAAAGAAATTTATTTCGTGGAGGCAAAGAGCTCTTCATGACGAAAAGAAATCCTGCTTCAGAATGAATAATTTGTTCGCAGTAGAAAAATAGTAATAGTTCTTCAATTGACACCGTTGTAACCTGATTTCATTGGCAAACTCAGACTGCAAGAATGGAGTAGTGTTTTCAGAGGAAATTGAGAACTTAGCAAAAATCATCCGGTGCTAGCAAAATAAACTCCGAGAAAAGCCGAATCGAAGCCGAGTATTAGATTCTGGCCAAAATTTGTGATTGATCCCAAAATTCTTTACTAATAAAGAAATCTCTGTACAAGGGAAGAAGGATTCTGCCAACAGACTACAACTCTCACTTCAATTGTTTTTCTGTCTGAATTTCGAATCTAGAATTTATGGGCAAACTGATGGGGGAATAGGTCCATTAACTCTTTCGCATCGGTAGAGGCCAAAATGTGTTCCTCTCAAACATCTGAAAAACCCGAGTATACGAATTTGTATTGGAATGTATTTCCTTTCAAATGCCATTCTACAGCATTAGCAATAACCTATTTAAGCGAAGCAATTACTGTCTGTCTTCGAAATCGTTGTGCGGTTTCACTTACTGTGTGCAATTTCCCCTTAGGAAAGGATTGCAACTAGAAAGCATCAATAGCTAAACAAAGGAGAGAGAAGGTGCATTCAAATGAGAGAGCTACTTTTAGTCGCCTCAAAAGAAGTTCAAGTCATTTAACAACTCCCGAAACCAATGAGCCCTGCACTAACGTGATGGGGTGTTGCAACTCAACTCTTCCTGAGATTCGATGGCTGAGTGACGTCATCTCGAACTGGGAACTCTCGCCTAGAGATCGCGAGAACTCGGAACTGGGAAGTCGCACGCTGCGTCGTGCGAACATTTAAACCTTTCATTATGTAAATATTCTGTAACCGTTTGCGTCTTCATTAAATATGTTTGTGTAAAAAAAATATATATCATTTATGGATTATCTCCTTCAAGATTTTGCAGGGAGATGCACGAAGGAGATCAACCCGGTGACCCTGGCAGAACCCATTGGAACAAGGTAAGCAGTTTTGTTTTACCTTGATTAATTAGTTAGAAGTAACGAGAACGATAAGGATATAAATAATAATATTGTGGCGCCATAACGTGGGGCCATTGGGTTGAATTTCAACTGAAATTTAATAGATTTTCCTTAAAGCAAAAACATGGATTTAGAAAAATTAAAAAAGAAACGATCTGCTATAAGAGCAGTAGTTACGAGGCTGATACATAAGATAAAAACAGAAATTGTTAATGAGGGGGATGAAAATGTAATTGAAGAAACGGTTGCTCAGTTAATTAGTAAAGAAGAAGAACTAATCTTAGCGGATAATGGTATTGAAGCTTTAATTGATGTAGCAAATTTAGAAGATGAAATAATAAGAAGAGTATAAAAGTAAAATTATTATTTGGAAATTACGCGCGAAAAGATATTTAAATACTATTGCACATAGCGCTAATTCTAGTTCATGTGGAAATGTCACTGAATCGCAGAACAAAATTAAACTCCCCAAATTGGCACTGGAAACATTTTCGGGAAAGGATGTGTGCAGTTGGCCCGGGTTTTGGGCAGGATTTGAGACAGCTGTACACGAAAACGAAAGTCTACATGCAGTAGATAAATTTAACTATTTTAAGTCAATTCTTACTTCCGATGCAGAAACTTCAATACAAGGGTTGACGTTAACAGCGGAGAATTACGAAAAGGCTGTGAAAATATTAAAAGATCGCTTCGGACGCAAAGAACTAATAATAGATACCCACATGAACAATTTATTAACTCTGACTCCGGTTAAAAGGTCGTGCGATGTGACAGCACTTCGAAAATTATATGATGTTGTGAAGTACAAATTAGAGGATTAGAATCGTGTAATATTTTACCGGATTCGTACAGTACCTTATTGTATCCGATATTAATAAAGGTAATTCCGAATGATTTAGCACTAGAATTTAATAGGAAATATGCAGTTGATAATCAGACAAAAATTACGAATTTGTTCAATTTTTTAAGAAAAGAAATAGAAAATCGAGAACGTACAGGATTTTTAATTAAGCCAACAGATTCTGAAGTCACTGAAAAGAAATCCCATTTTGAAAATAAGCGGCAGTTTCGAGAACGTTTTCGAGACAGCGAAAGAAATCGAAATTATAATAAGGGTAGAATTCCTTCAGCGGCGGCGTTAAACACATCTCTATCTAATAGCTGTTTATTTTGTTTTGAAAATCATACGTCAGAATCATGTCAAAAGACTGTACCAGAAAAAAAAAAAGGAAGCGTTAAAGCGAAGGGGAATTTGCTTCGTGTGTCTCAAAAGGTACCATTAGCGAGGATGTGCAAATCGAAACTAACTTGGGGTATTTGCGATCGACGACATCATACATTGATACATTCTGACGAAATGAATTCGTCAGACCAGAGTCCCGTTCAAGGCGCAGTAGTCTCTTCTGTTTCCGATTGCGCAACAGCAAATAACTCATTTCTTCTGACAGCACGAACTGAAATTATAAACACAGGCAATTGGCTCCAGCAAAGCGTTCGCTTGTTGTTTGATTTAGGATCGCAGCGAACATTTATTAGAGAGGACATCTGTAAGAAATTAAAACTTCCCGTTATTGGAGAAGAAAAAATAAAAATATTCTCTTTCGGTTGCACGACGTCTGAAGCGCAGAATGTTAAAAAAACCAGGCTCATTTTGTGTAATTCGAAGAATCGATATGAAATCAAAATAGAAGCTTTAATTATTCCTGTCATTAACGGATCACATATTCATTCCCTTAGAAATGAAATAGTTAATCTTATTAAAAAACAGGGCATACAACTTTCCGATGAATGGGGACAAAGGAATAAACCGCCGAAAATTTCTTTGCTGATAGGAGCAGATTTTTATTGGAAAATAGTTACGGGTAAGGTTCACAGACTGTCTAATCCCTTAGTAGCGGTTGAAACAAAATTGGGTTGGACCATCAGTGGAACAGAAAGGGCTTACGGAATTTCACAAACTAATATGAATACTATGAAGGTTGTGGTTCATAATAATAAAGATACCCAGAACGAATCACTGTCTAGTTTGCTGAAGAATCTCTGGGAGCTCGATTCTATGGGGATAAATTATGATTCGGATAAGGAACTCGAATTAGAAGATAATTTAGTTTTCGATAATTTTAAAAGATCTGTGAAATTTGAAAACAATCGTTATATTGTTCGTCTTCCCTGGAATGATAATTCAAATGAGCTTGGAGATAATCTGGAGATTGCTAAAATTAGATTTAAGAGTTTAAGTCGTAGATTTCAGAATAATCAACAGTTCTATGACAGATATCGCGAAGTAATTGATAAATACTTAAAAGAAGGAATCGCCGAAGAGACTAACACTGAAATTGGACCAAAAACGTATTTTATGCCACATCAAGCCGTTATAAGAGAAAACAAGGAAACTACAAATCTGGGTGTAGTTTTTGACGCTTCGTCACATGCGGAGAATTGTTTGTCATTAAATGACTGTTTACATTCAGGTCCCAAGATGTGTCCAGACATACTGGAATTGCTCCTTAAGTTCCGTCAAAATCGAATTGCGTTTACAGCTGACATCGAACAAGCATTCTTGCAGATTTCTCTTGCTGATGAAGACAGAAACGCAGTCAAGTTTCTATGGAACGATGGTGAATTAAATGGAACCAAAATAAAGGCTCTTCGTATGACAAGGGTAATTTTTGGAGTAACATCTAGTCCGTTTCTTCTCAGAGCAACTCTTAATGTACACGCTGACAAATACAAGTCACAGTATCCGAACGTATTTTCCATGCTAACTGAAAATATGTATGTTGACGATTTAATCGCTGGAACAGATGAAGAATCAGAAGCATTCAAGGAATCGGAACATATTATATGCATACTGAAAGAAGGTGGATTTAACATGTGGAAGTGGAAAACGAATGAAACGAATTTACAAAGGGTATGGAATGAAGAAGAGTTTTCACAAGATTCGACTTGTTCTAAAGTATTGGGATACATATGGAATAGGTCAAATGATACATTTTTGATAGAAATTGAAAATTTGGTAAAAGATGCCAAAAGGATAGATAACATACCAACTAAAAGGGAAATCTTGAGATTTGTAGGACGTTTCTTTGATCCACTGGGGTTTTTAAATCCATACACCATTCGAGCTAGGATTTTATTGCAAGATTTATGGGAACAAAAGATAGCATGGGACAGTGAAATACCAGAAAATCTCAGAAAGAATTGGCAAAGCTGGTGTGATGAATTAGCTCATATTTCTAGTTTGGAAATACCAAGACATCAGTTTGCAGGTGCTGGGAAAAGGGATATAAAGGGTGGTCTACAGTTACACTGTTTCACAGATGCGAGTCAGAAGGCCTATGGGGCTGTTCTGTATTTTCGTTATTCGAAAAATGGAATCATTCGTACTAGCTTCATTACATCAAAATCACGAGTAGCGCCTTTGAAAAAATTATCACTTCCCAGATTGGAATTGATGGGTGCTTTGATAGGCTCCCGCTTGTCAAAATACATCCAAAAGAAACTTCGGGACATTGATTTAATTGTATATATATGGACCGATTCTAGTATAACGTTACATTGGATTAGAAGTGATGTGAAAAGGTGGAAGCCATTCGTTCAGAGCAGAGTGAAGGAAATACAGAAGAATTCAGATGTCTTGAACTGGAGATATACTCCTGGTGAACATAATCCAGCTGATTTACTAACTAGAGGTGAAAATGTCAAACATCTGAAGCAGAATAGCATATGGTGGGAAGGCCCACGTGGTTGAAAGAAGAAATGGAACACTGGCCAAAACCGAATTTCTGTTCCACAAAGAACATTGAAGATTCCAACAAGGAACTAAGAAAAACATCAAAGGAAGTTTTCGTAAATTCGTGTGTTACCGAACCTTCCGAAGATTTATTTAAAACCCAAAATTACCGAATTTACCGAATTACTGCGTGGTGCTTAAGATTCATCAACAATGTTAAAAATACCTCGAAATTATCAGGATGTTTGCAGGTTACCGAATTGGAAATTGCAGAAACTTATTGGATCAAACGTATTCAGGAGCGAAATTTCATAAATGAAATACGGGCATTGAAGAACAACGAGGAATTAGGTTCAAAATCAAAACTGAAGTCCCTCAGTCCATTTGTAGACGAAAGTGGTGTAATTCGTGTTGGTGGACGATTAGAAAATTCAAATTTGGATTACAAACAAGCACATCCAATCGTGTTGCCCGACAAAGATAATTTGACTGATGTAATTATTCTTCACAGTCATCAGGTGGTAGGGCACGGAGAAATAGCAGATACTTTAAATCAGATAAGAGATAAATTTTTTTTTTGCTGAAGGCTCGTCGAAAAATTAAAAGTGTTCTGTACAATTGCAATGTCTGCAAGATATTTCGAAGTAAACCTGTCATGCAAGATATGGCACCTCTCCCACCAGGCCGATGCCGAGCAGCCTTTCCGTTTGAAAACTCCGGGATAGATTACGCGGGTCCACTGTACGTGAAAAGTGGAAAAGAATTATCTAAGACATACGTTTTACTGTTTACCTGTGCTGTAACCAGAGCCGTGCATTTAGAACTTACTGCTGACCTTTCCACAGAAAAATTTTTGCTTGCATTTAGACGGTTCATAGCGAGAAGAGGTTTGTGCCGAATAGTGTATACCGATAACGCCAAAACCTTTAAAAGAGCGAAAAAAGAATTAGAGCTATTGAACGAGGTGATGAAAAGCAATAAAGTTCAAGACGAGTCTCTAAGCAAGGAATCAAATGGAAATTTATAGTTGAGAGGGCGGCATGGTGGGGAGGCTTTTGGGAGCGTATGGTTCAGTCTCTGAAAGCTGTTCTGAAAAGAATCCTAGGCAAATCATCATTAATGTTCAGGGAATTAGAGACAGTCATAACAGAAGTGGAAGCTATATTTGAACTCCAGACCTTTAACATTTACATACTCGGATGTAGGAGAGCCAGAATCTTTGATCCCTGGCCACTTCTTAATAGGAAGACGATTACTATCATTGTCACAAGAAAGCTCTAAATTAACTTCAACAAAGGAGAGTCTTACACGTCGATTTAGACATCAACAGATACTGGTAGAAAGAATCTGGCGAAAATGGAGGCAGGAATATTTGATGAATTTAAAGTCTGCTCATCATTCTAAACTGGCGAAAACAGAAACTTGTTTGAAGAAAGGAACTATTGTATTAGTGCATGAAGATAAAATTCCACGGCTGATGTGGAAGATGGGCATCATAATGGAAGTCTTTCCTGGGGGACATGGCAAGGTGAGAGCCTGTGCTGTCTGCTTGCCCAATGGACATACGATTAAAAGACCACTGCAATTACTATATCCAGTGGAGCTGGAATGTATTAAGGACAATTACAGCAATTGTCCTTCCGGGCAAGAGGATGTTGCAACTCAACTCTTGCTGAGATTCGATGGCTGAGTGACGTCATCTCAAACTGGGAACTCTTGCCTAGAGATCACGAGAACACGGAACTGAGAAGTCGCACGCTGCGTCGTGCGAACATTTAAACCTTTCATTATGTAAATATTCTGTAACCATTTGCGTCTTCATTAAATATGTTTGTGTAAAGAAAGTATATATCATTTATGGATTATCCCCTTCAAGATTTTGCAGGGAGATGCACGAAGGAGATCAACCCGGTGGCCCTGGTAGAACCCATTGGAACAAGGTAAGCAATTTTGTTTTACCTTGATTAATTAGTTAGAAGTAACGATAACGATAAAGATATAAATAATAATAAGGGGGAAAGCACCAAGTACAAAATGCACACAGGCGTTAGAGCGACCTGTCGATGTCTGAATGTATGGGAATTTCGGACGACTTCGCTGTGAAACAGTTAAGTGCTGCATGGTAGATTTCTAAAAAAATTTTAATTTGATTGGCTCCCATGATCTGGATATCAACGACCAAAATTTATATGATTTCATCGGGAAACTTCAAGAAACGCGAAAGCTGACGGTGGAATTCTACAGTACCAAATATTGCATGGAAAACTGTCAGAACTACCATAATAACGATGAGAAAACCTTTTAGGTCGCCTCTCATCATTTTCGAGAGTGACCTAAGGCATCTTGTGTATTGTGACCGCTCTGTTGTAGACAGCTAAAACAATCTTTCGCTGTGGTTTTTGAGTCCATATTTCATGGAAAAATGAAGTTTTTGAGTTCATATTTTATGCCAGAACCTCAAAGAGGTTAGACTTCTACTTTCCACACAAATTTTGGGGGAGAGTATCTCGGAGTTCCAAACGTTCGTGGCAGGTGCATTGGAAACTGCATGAATTATGGAAGTATTTTTCTTTCTATGAGTTTTCGTTCTTCGACAAGAGAGAACCTAGAATTTACATTATAAAAGGAAGACATAATGTGACACAGGCTTAGGTCAACAATTTTAGACTACGTTATAATTCTAACTTTTTAATTGACCAAGAGAGTTACTGACATGACAGATACGAAGTCTTCAGCTGAGAATGAGGTTTTTTTCATCATGGGATTTAACGTGAATACGATTCTTTCTAATGGATTTAACAAGATTCGGAAAACTATTTCATTCGCAAGATTAATGCAATTCCATTATTTGTAATTCTCCCACTTTGTAAGATGTGTTGTAAAACAGAAATATTATGAATACTAAAAAAGGTGAATAAAAAATGAAAGTTTAAATTAATTTAATTTTAAAACTTTTCTTAATAATTTATTAGGACGTTGTAGTTATGTTATATTTTAAAGCAGTAAATAAAGAAAATGCCAGTTATATTCTAGCCGGGATTCAAATTTTCCGCTTGATAGCCATACGTGTTACCAATTACATCGAGAGAGCGAGCAGTGGCAAAGGCCAGAAATTCCTTATAAAGTTAGATGTATCGTTGTAGAGTCATTAAGTTAATTGGAAGCAGAAAAGATGAAAAATATGCAACCGCTTTCGCCGGGAATCGAACCACGGACCTTTGGAATACTGGCTCAGCGTGCAGAACCACTACACCACGAAGGACACTAGGAAAGTGGGAGAAATACCTTATATACTCCCCTTTTTAAAGGGCGACTAGGGTTTTAAGGGACCTAGTCGCCAAATCCTGGGTGCAGAGAATCATCATCCACAACCCTTTTAGTTCGGGCGCCACTTGTAGAGACATTAGGAATTTTTGGAAGCCAGAGAGATGAAAAATTAGCAACCGCCTTCGCCGGGAATCGAACCATGGACCTCTGGAATACCGGCCCAGTGTGCAGAACCACTACACCACGAAGGACACTAGGAAAGTGGGAGAAATACCTTATATCGTGACCATTAAAAACAGTTTCGTTTGGGGGGAACGTGCCCAGTTACATTGCATTTCAAAATGCTAAAAATTAACGTAAGACAATTTAAATGTGCTCGAAAAATGTTTAAATAAAGCTTCATTTCGAGAATAAGAACTGCCTATAATAATATGCAAGAACGCTGAGAAAATGCAATCTCGAGAAAGAATCTCTAATTAAATCTTACAGATATTTGAAGCGAAATTACCTACGTTATTCTGATAAAACTTACTTTGGTAACATTGATAACTGCTACGGTGTTAATAGGTTAAGGAGCTTTAGATACAGGACTTTGTAGATTATCAACTTTCCGAAATATTAATGGCTTTATAAGGATTTTAAGCTTTACTAACGTTTATTTTATTTTAAACTTTGCTATTCTCTTTTATTTTCCATTTCCGGCCAGAATAAGCGAGAGTAGGCTTTTTGTGTTAATGAGTTTAAAACTGTAAAAGGTATTTAAGAAGTCTTTTCTAGCCAAGAGGGAGAGAAACTTTCTGCTATCCTGCTACGCGCGTGCTTTTCAGTCAGTTCGTGTCTGTCTTTAGGCCAGAACTTAGTTCCTGCTGATATACTAGGCGTATTGTAGTATTTGCATTTAGCTCGTTACGTACGCAGTGTCAAAAGTCCAATCTTTGTGTTAATAGTCTCTGTGAAGCATTTAAGTTTAATTCTTAATTAGTTAAATTAGTTAGTCAGTGAATATTTCTTGTTTTTCATATTTTAGACCAAACTGTTGATCTCTGTATCCCCAAGTGTGGGAGCATCTGTACGCTGTGAGAAATAAAGGGTAACGTTAACCCTTCTCTCGTAACTTGTTTGTCTATTCCACACACACACGAACGTAGCCTGAGTAAGCTCCCTGTGTTCCCACTCAGGATTTCTGTCATGTTTCCCAAGTCAGTTAGAAGGAACAGTAGCCCTGACAACTTCTTCCCCAAAAGATTTATACTGGAAAAAAAAAAATCTAATACTGGAAAAAAATCTTTGGAAGAAGCTCGTGATTTGGGATGCTACGAATTTCACTGTTTAAGTTTTCAATGAAATTCAAAAGCCCATTGCTTATTGATGATAGAGAAACTGATTCCTGATGCATCAGTACATAAAAGAAAGTTCTATTGAAGAAGAGGTAGCAGCATTTGAGGTTCAAGGTTTTGAAAACTGGTATGAAGAAAATACAGAAGACACAAGATGAAAAAACGCAAAAACGATAAAGTCTTTGGCATTTAATTAAGCCAAAGGACTGAAAGAGTAAAAGCTTCTTAATAAGCAGATATACTAAAGGAAATCGAAAAGAATAATGAAGATATAGGTGGGAAGTACCAAAGATGGTTACCGTGGAGTGATGGAATGAGTAAGTAAGTTGTTAGATTAAAAGGGTGAATAAAATTGTTTCAAATTTAATTGTATAACTTGAAAGGGGATCTCAAAAAATATCAATATGGCTTTAAAAGAAAAAATACGCCGTAAGTTGTACATCGACAAGAAAAAACTAGAAATCTCTGTAAATTTTCTTATTGTTTTTATAAAAGTATGTTTTAAGTGACAGGGCACTTATTTAAAAACTCCAAAGAAATCATTTTCTGCTATACCTATGTACTGACTGCAAATTTACCTCGTCAATATCTGTGGATTAATTTGTATCAATACTCAGTAACATGGTATATTTTCAATTTCCCTGCTAAATTTATGTGTTTTCCCTATATACACATAAATACAGTGTGGTTTTTACTTTAGTTCTAGTAAGAACTAAAGTAAGTAAGAGTAATATTTACTCTAGTTCTAGGTAAATTAAATTAAAACTTGCTATTTACTACCCTTTTTAGTATTATTTTTATTATTTTGATAGATTGTATATAGTTTATTTTATGTTTACATGCATTATTCGTGTGGGGGAAGTTTCCAATAGGGAGAGTTTCTAAATTACTTTGGTTTTCTAAAAAATTTGGTTTACTCTCTTAATTATTTTCACATTTTATTAATATTTTAATTCCTAGTCATTTACTTGCTAAATTTATCAAAATTCCTACCAGTTTGAATTTCTTTTTTAGTAATTCACAACATTTAGTTTTATTTTTGGTTTTGAATTTTACTATACTCTTGTTTATATGGATGACGGAACACGAATTGAGTAATTGAAGGTTAGGTTTGGAGGCTTTCCTTGATAAGTCTGTTTCCTGCCTGCTCAACAATTATGCACTCATGCAAATTAATTTGGTCTTAAAAATTCATTAAAAAAATTGAGATTAATTTTTGGAATATTATTTTTTTTTTCATGGTTTTAGATATGTACACTGAATTTACATGTGCTCTTAGAATTTAAATGATACTGTAAATTAGTTCGCAGCAATATTTATCTTTTATTTGTATGCAATTAAAATTTCATAATTTAAAATTTAAATTTAAATTAACTTTAGATTAGTTTTATACGAATAGCGAATATTTGTTAAATTAAAAAATATATACGTATATATATATAATTTCATCAAGCACTTCAATATAGTTATTTTAGAGTACTACATGTGCATAAACAGTCATTTTAGCTTAATATCCATTCCTGTAATAGAACCACTGTTTAATGGGGTAAATCCTAATCTGTAAGGTGATATAGATTTTCTTTAAAATTACATCAAATTAATGTCAAATTTTTAAATTTGTTATCAAGATAGTTTTACGGTTATTTTATGATTTATTTCTTTCTCTCTTTCTTTCCTTTTCATATACATTAAAATAACCATGATTAGTTCATTAATGCGAAAGAATCATAATGATCAACGTATTTCAGAAATCCATGAAGTTTCTACACAAAAAGATGTAGCTTACCTATCATCTTCTATGATAAGTGTATCACCTTCTTCAAAACTAATTATAGCACTGTCTCTTGTGTTGAGAGAAAACAATGCAACAGCTAACCTTCCTAAGATAAGAAATTAAAAGCTCAGAACTTAGGGATATCAGTTAGGAAAGCAATAAATTCTTTTAAAAGTACAGACTATAAAATATAATCCGTTTCTTAAAACGAAGTACAAATATATAAAACATTTTAAATATCATTCGTATAGAGACGGTGTGCAACCCATGTAGGATATTTACATATAAATGCTTTCTTTTACAAAACACGTTCAATGCAAATATGCTGTAAACAAAAAAATAAATAATATACTGCAATTCATATACCATGTTTTTCCGATTTTGCAAAGAAATTTTTGCAATTTATATACCGTATTTTTTCGATCTTAAAACGAAACTTACATGGAATCACAAATATTTCAGAATTACTAATTTTTCCAAAATTAATTTTCCATATTAAATAAATAAATATAATTTTGTTGATAAATACAAGTTGATTAGAAAGAAATATTTCAGAGTTGCATTTCATTTCAGTTATCTTAATTTTCTAGAAAATAAAAGTCATTTTTTTCTGTTGCTGATTCTGAAATTAAGGGGTGCATCTTATACAGCGTTTTAAACCAGCGTTTTAAACCCACAGCGTTTTAAACCTGAAGAAATTCAGTAAATGACTGCATACTGCAAAAGCTATAAACACGTTTTCATAATTAGTCACAAATTATTATCTGCCACCTAATATTTGTCAAAGACTCTCCGCTTAGTTATTTTCGAAAAATTTTGAGCTTTTCATATAGTTTATTATGCTTTGTAAATCGGCCCTCATCTAACGAGCAAGTGTTGAAGTACATCACTTAATAATGACAGTTGTAAAATTTCTGAATCGTACATTTGTAGAGTTGCGCGCCTCCAACTTGCACGCAACCAAGAGGTGACTGTTGAAACTGGAAAATAGACAGAGTCTTGCTAAGGGTTTAAGTCCCTTTTTATTCAACTTAAGAAATTACAATTGCGTGCTCTTGACACTCACAAACTACGCCGACCCGGCGGTAAAATAAAAATAAGAACCTGAAAAGAAAGTAATAACAAGACTCTAACTACGAGGCTCTCTAAAAGTAACTGACCTCACCGCGTTTTACAATACCGCTGCTAATTCAGCAAACTTTGAATATCACGTTGAACGATTAACAATTCTCCGAGACAAGCACACAGGCCGAAACGCGGGGTTCTTCAATTTCTGGCTAACTACCTCCGCGCTCGTGAAGTAAGAACAGCACACTTCGAACTCGTTTCCTTTCTATTTAACTCGGAATACTTCCGCTGATAATTTGAATCCTTGCGCGTTCTACTAAAATTTACATACTCTGGCATTGGCAGTTCCAGGGGAAAGTAAGGCTTAACAGGAAAGATAGTTTAAACTTAAAATAAATGTTAGTTAAAATAAATAAAAACCCTACATTTGCCGCTGCCAGAATTTGGAAAACTTGGAAGCGGGTCCTACAAATGACCTGTTGTAAAGTTTCTATAATTCTGAACTAACTGGTAAGAGCCTCGTTTACACAAAAAAAAAAAAAAAAAAAAAAAAAAAAAAAAAAAATCTTATGTAACAAAATGTATACTAAATTTCATTTCTGTCAATACTTATATAAATCTCTCTTCTTACAGCAACTTTTCCTGGACTTTATCAATCAATCTTGTTCTTTTCCTTCCAGCATCTGGAAGGAATAAGTATCAGTATCTTTCTAAATACATTATAATTTACACTTTCTTGACACTGAATAAATTTTTGTTTTTAAACGATTCGTTTTCCTTAGTTACTGCTTACTTCACATTCATTCAATTATTCAAGCATTAATTTAACTTTACCCTGGCTCTCCACCATGTGTGGTGTCAAACGGGAATATTCGTGTTTTAGTCTTACAACACTTTCCCTAACCACCATGATTTGTTAGAATTCAACGACCAAATAGACACACCTTACTCGACATTCTACAACTCGATGAGCTACTTTAACATTCTTAAAAATTCAAGTGTAGGTGGAGAACCCTACAAAACACATTCATTCTAACTTCCCCTTCATTCATCTTTAGACATGCAGGCTTTCGCTCTAAAGCATGACTTATCTACAGTTTTAATACTTAAATTTTGAATTCATTGCTTTTAAGCATTTACTTTTAGCATCTAAAATTTTATGCTTCTAGACTAAATTCTACTTTTACATAACTTTCAAGTATTTACATATATTTACAAAATTTTAATACATATGATTTTTACAATTTACCATAAAATGAATAAGAAAAAATAAATTTTTACTTTACTAATTCTTCGCCAAGCTGGCGGCACTGAAACTAAAATTCTTATTAATACAAGAATACGAAGTTATTTTTATCTTCGGCCAAATTTTGGCTTTAACCTAACAGAATCAGTCTTTCGACCAACAGAAATTGCTTGTTCTTAGATTTGTATTTAAAGAAAATAATACTTTTGCCTTAGCTAAATAAAGTAAAACAAAACTAAGTCTCAACCGAGACATATTGACTTTCGTCAAAACATAGAACTTCGTACTTATGCATAACATTTCGGAACAAAAGAAAAATTTTATAGAAGATTTTAACTTATCTTTGAGTTTTCGATGATTGAAACTCCGTCATTCTTTTCTGGCAAAATTGTTCCCACGTTATAGGTTTTATGGACGTCAATCTTCTCCTTACTGACCTCCGAGTGTCGTCCACATTAGTTTTTCTTTTGCGTCCTCTGCATGCTGGCCTCTTGGCGGAGTAATCGTCGGGTTGCTGTCTTTTTCGTTTTTCTCTTGGCCGACTGGTCTTGACGTCCTCCGGTCTGGAGTCCTTCTTGAATTTCTTCTGTAGTTCCTGGTATTTTCGTTCCTCCTGCTGTCGTTTTAGTTTCCGGAACGGCGGCCTTGCTTGCACCTGACTCTCTGGCCCTGGGAGCGTTCTCCTTGATGTATAATTTCTACTGCGATACGTTGTAGGTGGTGTTTTCCTCTTTACCAAGGTTTCTTTACGCGGTGGCTTTTCATTCTTGTTTTTCTTAAATGCTGGAGTCTGAAAGTTTTCACTTTTTCTTTTTGGTACCGTCGTCTGGGTTGTAGAAGGGCTAGGTCTCTCTTCAGTTCTCTGCTTCTTGGGTGGTGGAACGGTTGTCGTTATTTCTGGACCTTCTACTTCTTTTAGACTTGAGTCCTGCAAGAAACTTTTAAGGATTTCAAAATCATTTGGATTATAGTATTTTTTCACCTGGTCGGGACTTGCTTTGCATATCTCTCCTCTCTCGTTCTTAAGGTACAATACGACTCCTTTGATTTCCTGAATTACATAGGGGCCTTCAAATTTTGGAGCTAACTTTGCAGTAAAATTGTCTGGGGCACTTGATAAAGAAAATTTCCGCTTCAATACTTTATCCCCTACTTTAAAATCTGCTTCACAGCGCTTTCTATCATAATACACTTTTTGCTTATTTCTTGCCGTATCCGAGCTTTTAAGCGCCTGATCAATAAGTTTTTGCACATCTTTCTGTTTAAACTCTTGCTCTCTTTGTTGCACAAAGAATAATTTATCTAAAGGCGTAATTAACTTTCTGCCTAAAAATAATTCTGCTGGGGTTTTTCCCGTAGTATTGTGATTTGCCGTTCTTAAAGCATAAGTTAATTCATTTATGTAGCCATCCCAGCGCTTGTGATGTGTGCTAACGTAACTGCGAATTATTTTTACAATGTTTTTGTTCACTCTTTCTACTATGTTTGCCTGTGGTCTATACGGAACCATTTTGATATGGCGTATGCCAAGTCCAGTGCATATGTTTTCAAATATTTGACTAATCAATTGTTTTCCGTTATCGCTAATGACTTTTATCGGTGCACCGTATTTTAAAATGTATCTGTGTAAGAATGCATCTGCGACTGTTTTGGCTGACGCGCGTTTAAGTGGAACAATTTCTATCCATTTTGAAAAATGATCTACTATTACTAAAAGAAAACGATTTTTGTTTAACTCGCTCTGGGGGAAGGGACCAAGGAGATCTATGCCTAAAATTTCATTCGGAAATGTAGCGCGAATGCTATTTAAGTACCCGGCCGGGCTGTAATTAATATCATTTATTAACTGACATTGATTGCAGGACCTGACATACGCCGTTACTATTTTGTATAATTGCGGGAAATATACCGCCTCGCGTACCCTTTTTAAAGTCTTTCTGACCCCTAAATGACCCGCTGTTTTCGCGTCGTGTAATTCCTTCAAAATGCTTAATCGAAACGAGGCTGGGATGACTGGTTTGTACTCGAGATTTTCGTTTGTTGTTTTCGTATAAAATAATAAATTATCTATTATTTCATAGTTTTCTGCTCTATTTCT
The DNA here is from genome assembly GCF_044657685.1 of Stegodyphus dumicola. Classification (NCBI taxonomy): domain Eukaryota; kingdom Metazoa; phylum Arthropoda; class Arachnida; order Araneae; family Eresidae; genus Stegodyphus; species Stegodyphus dumicola. The sequence continues at coordinate 144,101,263 of NC_140776.1, forward strand.
TATCGCATCGATATCTGTGTGCTCAAAGCTTTCGGGGTCTTTCAAATATGCATAGATATTTCCAAATTCAGGATCAGCTTTAAGTTCAGTGATAATCGTATCTCTAGAATCTAAAATTTTTGAAGTCAACACAGCGCATTTAAGTTCATTTCCTTCATCGTCCAGTTTTATACGAGAAAGTGCGTCAGCTACATTGTTTTCCTTACCCAGTTTATATTTGATTATGAGATTATATAAAATCTATTTAAGTTTTAAAGCCCATCTTATTAACCTGGGCGTTAGGTTTTTCCCCGAGTAAAGTCTATCAACAGCCGCATGATCCGAAAAGACTGTTACTGGCGCTTTGCCGAAATAAACTCGAAATTTGTGTACAGCCATTAATACGGCTAATGTTTCTCTCTCCGTAGCTGTTTAATTCCTTTGTGTCTGATTCAACGTTTTACTAAAAAATGCCAGAGGATGGCTATTTTGCATAAGAACCGCACCCACCGCATAGTCCGACGCATCTGCTGCAATTTCCAGGTTTTCGTCCCCCTCCGGGAATTTCAATACAGGGGCATTGATGAGCGTTTCTTTTAATCTTTCAAATGCTGTATTTGCTTCCGCTGTCCACGTAAATTTACTTCTCTTTCTTTTAACTACTAAGAGTGGTTCAACAATATTAGCGAAATCTTTTATGAAAGACCGATAGTAAGAACATAACCCAAGGAAAGAAGAAAGTTTCTTGGCGGTGTTGGGCGGTGGGAAATTCTTGATTGCTTTTATTTTTGAATCTTGCGTTTCTATACCCTTTTGCGAAATTTTATAACCGAGATATTTAAGTTCTTTAGTTGCGAACTTGCATTTTGAGGCGTTAATTGTAAGACCGGCCTCTTTTAATAATTTAAAAACTTCTAGATCTTTAATGTGTTGTTCCAACATACTACTCGTTATAATTATATCATCTAGATAGATTAAAGTTGATTTTCCTAGGACAGGCTTTAGAACAATGTCCATAGCTCTCTGGAATGTTGATGGGGCCCCACACAACCCAAAGGGCATGCGTAAAAATATAAGTGCCCGATTTTGTTATAAACGCGGTTTTATGTATGTCTTCGGGTCTCATAGCTATTTGTAGTAGCCAGACGTTAAGTCCAAAGTAGACATGTATCTTGTAGATTTGATCTTTCTAATAATTTCCTCTGTAACCGGCAAAGGGTAAACTGGGAATTTAGTAATACTATTTAGTTTTCTGTAATCGATAGCAAACCTCCAAGCCCTTTTATCCGAAGAAGGAAACTCGTTCTTTTTCCTACATAGTACGACTGGACTCGCGTACTCACTATTTATGGGCGTTATTATTTTATTCTTTAACATCTCCTGAATATGTTCTTCGATGATTACGTCTTTTTGCTTGTCATAACGATATGGTTTAGTCCTACAAGGTTTTTGGGCATTTAATTGTATCTGATGCGTAACTATTTGACAACTACCAGGCTTTTCTGAAAACAAGTTAGAAAAATTACTCACCACTTGCTGGATAGCTTGACTTTCATGGTCATTCAGATGGCTAAGGTCCACTTGCGGTTGTTCCACAGGTTCCACCACGGTCTGGTCCATCTCCAGCACAACGGAACTGTCTTGAAAATTCAATTTGGCCCTCGCGGCCCTTAAAAACTCCATACCTAAAATAAGAGGATTTTGCAGATTCTTCACTACAAAAATTAATACTTTGAGGCTTTCCTCTTTTACCTGTATGTTTAATGATAATTTCCCGATGCAGTGACAGGTTTTTCCTTGCGCCGCTATAATTTCGGTATTTTTAGTTTTAAATAATCGTAACCTATAAAAATTCTTTTTGAAGAATGTTTCACTCATAAAATTCCCTTCTGCTCCTGTATCGATGAGGGCTTCTACTGGTACATCGCCAACCAGGACTTGTATAATTGGTAGATGTGAGTTCTTTACGATGACCGTATTTAAATGTCTTTTTGAGGGTTTTTTTAAAACTTCCGGGGTCTGGACCCTCGCTTTCACAGGCCCCTCTACTCGTTTAAAGCTTTCCTTTCAACTTGTGCCTTCTGGGTACGCGGATGTTTGTTTTCGAATTTTCTTTTTGGGCCTTGACCTTCGAGGTTCGATGAGTTAGCTTGATAGCTCTTTCCTCCATAAGAGCGGTTTGCATTTCTGGTTTGCTCATTTGAAGATTTCCTTCGGGTACTTTGAGAATACGATGCCCCTCTAGCTTTTTCCGCTATTCTGCGATTTTGAATCTTCACCGCCAATTCGAAGAACTCCTGCAATGTGCTTGGGTTTCTAATTTCGAAGTAGTCTTGAACAGCAGGTAACAATCTTGGTAAGATTATTTAAATAATCTCCGCGTCGGGTTTCTTCCCATATAGCATATCAGTCAGCTTAATTTTTCGCAAAATAAAGTCCGTCAACTCTTCTATATCCCGTTGATAGAAACTATATAGTTCGGCTTCCAGCCTTGCTCGATCTTTCACTATGGGGAAGGCCTTTACTAACGATTTTTTGAAATTTTCAAATGTATATGTCTGGCTTCCAAATTCCCCTAATAAAAATTTGCCTATATTCTTCCACCATAGCGCGGCCTGACCTCTTAGTGCGGATATGGCGATGGCAACCTTTTGTCTTTCAGGCACAGGGTAGAGCTGAAAGTAATTTTCTAGGCCTTCTAGAAATATCGCCACCGAATTTTTTCCGTCGAAATTGACGTTTGGTTTGACTGACGCTCTCAAAGTCTGGACCAGGTATCCAAATCCTTCCAATTGGCTTGCCATTTCTTGGTGTTGCCCGCGGTTTCCATCCGATTTTCGGCCATTTCAGTTCGATAAGTTCGGGCGCCAATGTAGAGTTGCGCGCCTCCAACTTGCACGCAACCAAGAGGTGACTGTTGAAACTGGAAAATAGACAGAGTCTTGCTAAGGGTTTAAGTCCCTTTTTATTCAACTTAAGTACTTACAATTGCGTGCTCTTGACGCTCACAAACTATGCCGACCCGGCGGTAAAATAAAAATAAGAACCTGAAAAGAAAGTAATAACAAGACTCTAACTACGAGGCTCTCTAAAAGTAACTGACCTAACCGCGTTTTACAATACCGCTGCTAATTCAGCAAACTTTGAATATCACGTTGAACGATTAACAATTCTCCGAGACAAGCACACAGGCCGAAACGCGGGGTTCTTCAATTTCTGGCTAACTACCTCCGCGCTCGTGAAGTAAGAACAGGACACTTCGAACTCGTTTCCTTTCTATTTAACTCGGAATACTTCCGCTGATAATTTGAATCCTTGCGCGTTCTACTAAAATTTACATACTCTGGCATTGGCAGTTCCAGGGGAAAGTAAGGCTTGACAGGAAAGATAGTTTAAACTTAAAATAAATGTTAGTTAAAATAAATATAAACCCTACACATTATTGAAAAAAGAGTTCTGAATGGCTCTAAGGACGCTGATCTTATCGGGAAAATATATATTAAGACAGCTTTTGTCTACGATTCGTGTTGTAGCACTGAAGAAACCCCACATCCCGAAATGTGACCTGATTGGTTTGAATTTTTCGAATTGTAGAGTTCCAGACTTTAGAATTCTAAATTAATGTTGGAAGTGAAGAATCTATGAACTGATAAGCGAATAATCGCTTGTGTTCGGTGACAAGAAACAACAAGATAGAAGGGTAACTAACCCTTTATTAATTAAGACACAATAACACGCCGAATAAATACTAATTCAGAAGTCAAACAACAAAAATCAGCGTTATATTTACAAAATTTTCACAGGACTAGTTTCGATGATTTTACCATCCACTTGCTTAATCTTGTCCAGGCTTTCTTATCTTATCTAATCATTATTTCCTATCTTGTTCATTTGCGGTTTTGCAGCTGAGGATGGTGGTTCGGTAAAACCATCGAAACTAGTCCTGTGAAAATTTTGTAAATATAACGCTGATTTTTGTTGTTTGACTTCTGAATTAGTAACCCTTTATTATTCCAATAAGATTTAACGAAACTCCGCCTGGGAGTGTACAAGCAAAGGCCGCGCTTGGACTTGAACTTAAAAGACTGAGAATTAAACTAAAACTAAGATTAACTAAAGAAGTATAGCCGAAGCTATCAAGGTTCAAAACGAGTTGGCCCCCTTAACTTATTTGACTACGAAGCTTAGCAAGGGCCTGAGTACGGCCGAGCGTAATAACAGCTTGAGAGAGAGAGAGTGGCCAAAAAGGCAGACGCGTGTAAATCAGAAACTCTGATTCTCTCTGACTGAGTAAGTAACTTCGTGGTTTAAATACCGCTCCTCATTAAATATTCAGCAAATTCCAAAACTACGTTCTGGCCAGAAGTAGTAAGTTGAAGTTAAGAATTTGACAGGAAAGGAACTTAAAATTTAACTGTTAATAAAATTAACATAATCCTTACAGAATTATTGAAAAACATGTCGAAGTGCCTAAGAATGGCATGCCTTCACAGGGGGATATTTAAAAGGAAGCTGTCTAGTATTAATTTTTTTCATTGGAAAAAAAACAAAAAACTTCCATACATCTAGACCGTTGACTGGAATTTGATCCAGTGTCAATGATTTTTACTACTCGCTTCTAGCGAGCACTTGTTCTCCGAACTGGACAAAATGGAAATAATACTTGGACAAACGAAATGAACAAATAAAAGAAACAACAAAACATCTCAATGAAATGGAAATGAAAACAACCGCTATTTCTTTCCCAACTTATTCTAATACTTTTTCTTTTAATCGTTTTTATTTTTAAAAAACATCGAATTTATTCTAATGAATGTTAATTCCTCAGCTAAAGTAAATTTCTAGATATTATCGAACAGAAAAATATTTAATTATACAGCCGGAGCTATATATTAATCCTCTTAATTTATTAAAAATATTAGGTTATTATCTTCCCCTAAATTGCAAATTTACTTGCATTGTTTGGTGATTATCAATGATTACATAAATATGATTGTCATTATGATAGTGATTTTCTAATAGTTCATTTTTAGTTCTTTTTAGCTCTTGAGTACTTTCCTGCGCTCGTTCTCCAATTAGCTAATTTTTTTAAGTCCTAAAGTTCGATGCAAATTTTAATTATGTCAGAGTGAAATTTAAATAGCTCTCAGTCTTAGGAAGTGTTCCCACGATAGGGGAACTTATAGTTTGCACACAGAACCCAAACACCGCTCAACAAATTTCATGGTCAGTATCACACGAAGAACGATGCCTTCACCGATGTCGAATCAGAGACATATACCTACAGGAAATAAACAACTTAATGAGAGTCTGACACCTACTGAAAATGTCTCCATAAAAACGGTTTAACACTCAAACAACACCAAGGACATCTTATCAGAAAATTATTATCCATAGAGATTCGCAAACGTCGCTCTCCCCATTCATATTAACGTCCGATGATATTCATGGGAAAATCTGAAATTGTGTTTTGCAAGTGTTGGAATAAAAGTCTCCCAAGGTCCCCTAACGAAAGATGAAATTATCCGAATTGACGTCGCTGATGACAATATTCGCCGGAACATGACTGAACTGCTAAAATCACAGAATATCAAATTTTAATCATTCATTCCCAATGATGAAAAACCACTGAAGATTATATGAAGGGCTTGCGTTAAAACGTTTTATAAGATTTGATTGAACTAGGTTTCTTGATAAATAGCATCCAGTTGCCTATCTGACGCTGAAAAGGAGAAATTAGACTCTACCCACTTTTTCTTGACACTTTACTACAGAATAAGTCAAGACGTGTCTACAACGTGGTAAAGCCGAAAACTGTGATCACCAAAGGTGAGCTTTACAGTAGATGCACTGATACTGTTTAATGCTACCGTTGTCAGATGTTATATCATACACAGGAAGAATGCAACCATTAAGAGCACTGGCTCAGATGCGGCGAAAGTCCATTTCTGGTCGTTTCTAAAAGAAACGAGAAGAGGAACAAAATTGCACAACCTGCGGTTGGGACAAAAACCAATTTTAGGAGATGTGAAATGTAAAATTTGCCAAGAAACAACCTTGTAGAATTTCTGTACGTTAATTAACCAGTTGTTTTACGATTTAGAACTTTACTGTCACTTCTTCCTTCCGGTTCCATGCCAGAATGCAAATTAGCTCACTTAATTTATTTAAGTGAGCTAATTTGTATTCTGGCATTCTGGTATTTAAGATAAGGATTTTAGATTGCAAAACTAAGGACGTTCTGTTTCTGGAGGTCATTACTAGGTTGAGATAAGATTTGCAGTCTTTCGCCTTGCATTATAATCGCCAATACTGAATCTCCTCTTCGGTTAGATTGTGAGTCAACTTGGGGTTAAATTAATCTGCGTAGCCTTTGGCTACTAGCTTATTTAGTTTAAATTTTACATCTGACTGACTGTTACTCTAATTTACATTGCCACAAGTGACTGGCTGATTTGTAAGCACCGGGTCTTCTGTTCTTCCTAGTTTTAAATAAAAACGTCTTTCACACTCTTCTCAAACTTCATTTGTTGTTAGACTTAACGGCCACCGAGAGTTTGAACACTGTTAGATGATTTCAAAACACACCAAACGTTTTAATTTAATAAATCATACGCGGAAAGATTTGCTGCACACAAATCTAATGCAAAAATCCTAGCTCTGTCCACGGAAACCAGAATCGATTCTCGCCTAAGACCAGAATTTATTAGAAGACCTGACTCCTTTAATCAGCTATGACTTATATATTTTAGTTCAAAATCTCGAGAAAGCATCAATTAAAGATTTTTTTAGAATTAACCAGTGGGCTTCCTTTATTTCTTCATCTGATCTCCTCTTTAGTTTGGGAAGCTCACCAGCAGTCGAGCAGTAAAAAAGTGAAACCTGGTAGTTCGACCTGTTTTCGAATCCAGGCAAACAGGGAGTTTTCCTACTTTTCCTCATGTGTGACATGGATATTGTCGCAAGGAATGCAAGACTGCGCCTGCTGTTGGCAAGAGCTTTTAGCACCATACAGGTGACATTTAGACTTTGCTCAGTTCCGCCCCCCCCCCAATTTTGATTTACAGCATCCCAAGGGGACGGGTCCGAGGGTCTCCCACACCTCTATTTCTACCGTCAACCTCTCAAGAGGACTTTGGACTCTCCGAATATTTAGAGTGTTCCCATGCCGCACAGACACTATACATTTACAAACATCTGTGCCTTCTCCGGGATTCAAGCCCGGGCCGTTCGGTACGGTAGTCAACGTCGCTATCCACTATCTCGGTTGGACGGCTCCTTGAGACTTTACTTGATACATCACTGCTTTGCAATATCAGCGGCTAGAATAATTATTCTATGCATTTTATCTCTTCGCCAAAACCTTTGTCTTAGGCGCATGGTGACAATGAAAACCAACCAAAACTAAAAACAATTCCTGAATAATTATCCTACCCCCCCCATGAAGAGCGTTTTATTCACTTACATTTTTATTTCCATTAAATTATAGTTAAACAACTTAATGTGTATTTCCGGTCAAGGGAAGCAAAATTAAGAATCGAAAGGACAGATATGAACAATTATTGAAATAAATGGCATTTGTTCATGAATTTTTACAAAATTGGCCATTGTGACTTTTCTCTGTAATTTCCTGGTTTTAATTACATTCATTTGAAGCTATGTAAATACCGGATAATCTTTCTTTTCCAATAGTTAAGTTTTAAGTAAGTCTTAATTTCTAATAAATATTTTCTCTAATTCAGAAGTCAAACAACAAAAAATTTTTGTTCTTTGACTTCTGAATTAGTATTTATTCGGCGTGTTATTGTGTCTTAATTAAATATTTTCTCGTCAATTTCATTTTAAGGTCTCCAGGATCTTGAACTTAATGCCCGTGTCCCTATTCCACTTCCCTATTTACATCCCCACATAAGCTAGTCAAAATGATTAAAATTTTTTCTTTGTATTTGCTAATGTAAAAATGTTTTTAAATTAGTCCTATTTTTACTGAAACATTGAATCTTGGCTTCTGTCTTTAGGACAATAATTATAATATATTTCCTGTAATAAATTATAATACACTTCTTCTAGGTAATAATTTACTAATTTAAAATACATTTTATTCGTCATAATTTAAAAAATAGAAATAAAACAAAATCTTTAAAATTGCCGATTAAAACTCACCTTTTAAATTTTCTCCATTTTCTTGAACTTGCCTGGTATCTAAATTTATTGTTTCTTTAGGAGTTGTATTCACGGGCTTGGAATGGCAGCAAATTCCCATGGCTTTTAAAGACTTTTGTTATCATCTGGAGCTGAAAAATAAACAATTAAAGCAAGCTATTAAAAAGCAGAGATAAGAGAAAGTCATTAGGCATATCAAGAACTCTCTTCCGGTTCTATTCGTCAAACTTTCGCTTCTCTATAACACTTCCTATCGTTCAATGCAAACTTTCATTTTTAAACAAGCTGTTAGCTCTTTAAATAATGTACTTTACTGCTGGGAGACATCTTTAATTATGATGACGGACACAAACTTTAGTTTGTCATTTATTTTACACCATTCTGTACAAAAATTATTCCTGCTGGGAAAAACAAAATTCTGATAAAAAATTCCTCATATGATTGCTCATAATATAGGTCTTTTGCTTTGATTGAAAATGAAAAATAAAGATTTTTCGAAAAATTCATTTATATGTACGCATTGTAATCTCTCAAGCTAATGAGGCATTTAAGCAAAATCTCGTATGCAGTTGATTTAATATGCATAGCAATCTATCTATATGGAACAGATACTCAACACGTCACTAATTACAGATTTGTTCTATTGTTTCTAGGTATTGCACATAACTTACTGAAATTGCTTTAAAATTAATATTGTCCTTCCAGAAACATGTTAATTTTATCCAAACATATGTGTTCGCATTTTATTTATTTATCTATTTTATTTATTTATTTATTTATTTGACATTGATCAGTACTGTAGAGATGGGAAAGAATTGGTATAAATTACTGAGGCTCAATTTCTCTTAAAGGGCCAGAATAGGGTTCTTTTTCTTTCATTCTTTTTTAAGTAGAAACTCAATTTCTATATAAAGTTCACAAAATAAAATAATTAACATATAGGAAAACTATTTTTGCAAAAAATTTTACACTATCAAATTTTCTCATATAATGATATATACTACAAAATTATGGTGGCTTTGGCAGACAATTTTTATATATTTTTTATTATTTGCTAAAATAAAATTTTAATTTTAAGTAAATACACAATACTTTCTAATAAAGTTGTCAGTCATTAGGGTTTTTTTCAAAGCAAGAGATCTGAAAAAGGAGCAATGCCTTCGCTGGAACTCGAACCTGGACTTCTCGATACGCGCCGAGTGTGCTAACCATTACACCACAAAGGCATGCAGAAAGAAGGGTGAAAATACCTTGCAAAATTACTCATCATGTTGACGGTCCCACCAGTGGCCAAGTGGTAAAATCGCTGAACAGTGGTAGTAGTTCACTTGGAGGCTAGAAGCCCGGTGAACGGATTGACTGCATAGGCGTTTTCATGTTTAGCTGGTATACCAGTTAGTTCCCTCAGAACGTCCTCCACGAACGTCCCTCTCCTTAGGCAGACAGCTGTCATGTGCTTTGCCGTAATTAAATAAACAAAACAAAACCAAACATCACGTTGATATTCTTATTTTCTTATATCACACTTAACGGCCTACAATACTATCACTACCAGAGCTCACAGATTCTTTGTGTAGCATTGGCAGTAAATTTTTGTCAACAGTTTGGCAATATTTGTGCATTTCTAACCAATTAACATTATTTGGCATGCAGAAAGAAGGGTGAAAATACTTTAGAAAATTACTCATCATGTTGACGGGCCCACTAGTATCCAAGTGGTAAAAGCAGTCGCATTAAAAGTTAGATTTCGTTATTTGTTGAAAATTTATTATTAGTCCAAAGGGGGTTTGTCCCTGAAGGGCTATTATTTTCATTTTGCGATTTGCGTTGAATCACTATAAACGACGAATCACTTTTCAAGTTGTTGCCACCAAATGTTAGAGTCCTGCATTATATTTGGAGAAATTAAATAATGAAAAATCTGCATAAATGTATGTATATTTCTCGCATTATGATAAAACAACGGTACATAGAGCAACCGAATTTTGAATGACGTATCCTCCTACGAATATGGGCATGTGGAAGACCAAATTTGAAATTTGGAATTTGTTTTATTATCTATTTCATATTTTGTAAAACTTTAACGAATTTTTAAGTACAAGCTCAACGATTTAAAAGCGAGCAATGGCAACACTCTGTGGGAGAAAAACCTTTTTATATCCAGCGCGCGGAACTGTGTATCGGAAATTCTAAGATATGCTCATTTTAAAATTATTTTGCGACATTGCTATTGAACTGACTTTTATCGTTTAAGTGCTAAGAGCATGATATTTAATAAATAAAGGTTACACACTAAACGCTAAAAAAAAGCCCCTTTGGACGTAATTTAATTTAACATTTAATTTTTATTAATTTAACATTGTCAAAACACGAATATTTTTGTCATTTAAAGCTCTTCTATAATTGCAAATGCATGACTACGACCAATGATTGCAAAAATAAAGGCCCAGTAAGGACTTAAGTCCTGTAAGGGAGTGGATATATGTACACGGCAGAAAAAAAAAAAAGGGGGGGATAGTTCTATATTTCCCGTTCTACTGAGCCTTTTGGCGAAATTCAACTTGCATTTCACATGTCTCGAAAGCGCGATTTAATATATGTATTAGATTTATATATAGCATTGTTCTAATATAGGTATTTTGACACAAAATCGGACTTTTTCTGAAATAACATACCAATTTTTTTCCATATTTCCATTCTACGACTCAAATTACGCCAAACTACCAAGTTTTGTAAAAATCGCACGAGTAGTTTTTAAAAAATTAGCTCTCAAAATTTTACCTCCTCATTGTTAATTGAGTTTGGTATATATTTATTTATCTTTCCTTTTTTATTAAGCTTATTTGATTCTTCCTTTCAAATTTCGAAATTCAGGTTCTTTCCAAATAAAATTCACCCATTTTTTATTATTAATTTTTTGATAATTTTTATAAATTTTTCAAAAAAAAATTGTATTATAATCTATAAAAATTTTAACATAATCTTAAAGTAGATGTATTTCTAAGCATACCTGCAAAAAATTACAATTTTTTATTCAAAATTTCCGAAGATATAAGTGAATTTATATATTGGCGCGTTTTGAAATTTGGCATATTTGTTGTTGAAAGCGATAAAACATCAGATGTAGTTTAAACACTTTGCTAAAATTATTTGGAAGGAGAAACGATGTAACTTTTTTGCCTCTCATGCACAATGTAAAAATGTAGGAAAGAGGTGCCTTTTTTTACCGCTCCGGCATAATAGAAGGGAAATGAAAATTGGTTTCATATATTAAGAAGTGCACCAAGTGAATTAATCTTGGCCAAACTGAAAAAAAAAAAAAAAAAAAAAAAAAAAAAAAAAATTGTTAGAAGAATGCTATATATAAATTTAATATATATATATATATATATATAATGTTGTATGAACTTAAATCCATTTAGTGCGAATACAAGTTATTATTACTTGCGCAATTGCTGCAAAGTTAGTTAATAATAATTTATTTCCTAAACAGTATTGATTAATTGATTATATTATCTCCTAAGTTTAATTAAAGTAGAATTATTTTAAAAGTGTGCATCCATACTGGTAAGTTATATTTTGAAAGGTGTTTTGAAGTAATTTGAAAGCAAAATGTTAATAATGTTTTAACGGGGACTGGAGTTAAATCATCACGAGGAATAATATTACAATTGTAAAAGTAAAAAATAAAACATGTAATTATTGTCATTGATCGGAAATTAGTTGACTTTTCAAGGGGAACAAACCAACTCCCGTTCAATGATCAATAATTGATAAAAATACGTAAATATGAAAGTGTTTCGTCTTTACTCGAGTTATAAGTTAAAGCCAAACCGGCAATTCTAGTCAGGCCAAATATTTCCGCGAATAGTTGTTACTCAAAGAACTGATTCTCATGAAGCATTTTAGTCAATTCAATTTGGAGTAAAAATCAATTACTGTAGAGAAATCTTGTAAAACTCGAGTAATCGTCCCCGACACTATCATCTTTATGTATTTGAGTACTATATTATTTGTAGAAATTAAACATTGGAAATTGTCATTATGAAATCGAAATCAAAGTAAAGTTGAAATAAACATAGAAGATTATAAAAAAGATAAATAATGCAAACTTTGCAAAAACAAATCACAGAGAACATAAAAATAATATAAAAATAATATAAAAATAAAATAGAAAATAATATAAATAAGATCACTGAATGTACATGAAGATATAAAGGCCAGAAAGGTATTAAGTAACTTACATTCTTTCTAGTGGGGGAGTTGGCAGTGTGTTCTCTTCGTGTCTGACTCAGAAGTGTAGGGTGTCCGAAAATTCTTAGCGGCAGTAGGGGCTTTGAATTATATCAGTCGGTAAGACTTGGTTGAAGAAATTTATGGTAGTGGGTGGGACTTTGAATTCTTGAGGGATGTATTTTGTGGAGTTCTTATCTGAGAGAGACCGTCTGTTAAGATTTTTTTAAAAATACTAGTGAATGGAAATTAATTAATTTCTGGCTAATTGTCGTGTCGCAATGATTAAGAATTTAAGAAAGGAAAAAGGCATTTTCGCTATCCAAGAGCTAGTAGACAGTCTAAAGGCAGGAAATAGGCCCATTTTTTTAGTAACAGTATAGTAACAGTATATGTCTGAAGACAATTAGCTTTTTACAATATATACAATTGAGTAATTACACTATATACAAATCTTTCAACTGACAGTCATCCAACTTATACCGCCTTCTCAGGTTTAGGAATAAATTATCATATCCCTATCAGTTAAATGATTTAGAGTGAGTATTTAACGCCTGCTCTTTTAAGGCAATGGTTGATAAATTGAAAGGGAATTAGATTATTTTTGAGAATTTTGATAAGGATCAAAATTTCGCGTTGTAAATCTATTGTATCTGTGCATATAGTTTTAATTCGTTGTATTTGATTAATTATAGTATTGTTAATTACTTTTTTGGATATGTTGGAGTTCCAATTTATTAATTTGTTAGTATTGAAATTGAAGTTTCTTGTTTTGTCAAAAAGTAAAATTTTTTTGTAGTTAATGATTTGAAGATCTAGAAAGTCTATGCTATTTTGTGAATTATTAGTTTTATTAAGTTTAAGACAATTCGGATAAATGTCGGAGTTTTCAATTTTACCAAAATTATTAATTGTAATAAGGTCATCAACAAATCTGTAGGTGTGTTTGTAGTAATTTAACTCTTGTGGTTGTAGATTTTTTTGGAAGTTAAATTCTTTGACAAATAAAAAGATATTACAGATCGAGGTGCTGGAATGTAAGCCCATTGGCAATCCTCTGACTTGTTTAAAAAGTTGATTTTGAAACTTGATGTAGTTATGAAAAAGTGTGCATTTTAGGTAGGTTTCCCATTTGTCAAGAGTCATGATATTGAGTATATTAGGGAAAAGTTTTGGTAGATCAAGTAGACTGGTATAGATTTCTTCTAGAGGAAGTGAGGTATATAAGTTTTCAAAATCATAGCAGTTAATGTTTTGGATGTTAATGGTATGAATGGTATTAATGACAGGAGTGTTATTATGAATGATCCAGCAATAGTTATGATTAGTGTTACAATCATTGAAAATAAATTTACAGATTTTATTAAGTTGAATTGAAAAATAATAGTCTATATTTTTCTTGTAATTATTAGTTCCATTAGCTATAAATCTAAATTTTAATGGTGTTTTATGGAATTTGGGAATCGCATAAAGATTAGTAAATCTGTTGTAGTTTGCATTGAAAGTAATATTGAGTTTCTTATGAAAAGTTTTAATCCTGTTTATTATAGATGTTTCTGTAAGGTTGGCTGATTGATAAGTAGTTGCGTTGAGAAGTTCTTTATGAATAATCTCAGTGTAGAATTGTTTTCATATAATACTAAAGTTATTAGTTGCTTTATCTATTTTTGTAATAGTAAAAAGCTGTTTTAATTTACTAATATCAGATGTAAGTTGCGACCAGTTCAGTGTACTTTTAAATTTGAGGTGACTGATTTCTGTGGATATGCGTTGAAGAATTTTAGCTTTCCATTTTAAGAAGGTATCTATGGGAAAATTCAGTTGATAGCTTGCTTTAACTATAAATTCGTTGATGTTGTTTTCGAAAGTCTTGTAACAGTAATTTGTAGTCATGTTTCTGACTGGTCTAAATTTTGTACCATAACTCATTAGTGTTTTTAGTTGATGGTTTTGTATGATATTCAGGTTGCCAGTAATTATGTGCTGGTGATGAGAATCTACGTAATTGCTGTAAATTGGTGTCTTACAATGTCATTCTGCAGTTTCATCTATTTCATGGTGGTTAGTAAGCAAGTTGCTTAAGGTCCTTTGATATTTAAATGCAATCATTGGTATAGTGTCAACTGCGGGGAAGTAATCTTTACAATCTCTGATGATTCTTGAGAAATGAATATTGTCAAACTGCGGATGCAGAAAATTGACTTTAAAGTAAATTTTGCGTTGAGTGAGACTATTAGAGAGTCTGAAAAGACTAAAATCAAGAATCATGTCTTTAATGATTTGTATGTCGTCGTAGCTTTCTTGAATGAATTTTTTTAGTTTGATAAGGAATTTATTAGTACAGGAGTGTAACCAGTTGAGAAGTTTCTTGGGAAAACAGTCTGAGTCAAAAAAACATTTCAATTGTTTTTTCAATGCAAGTGTATCCAAAGTGGATAAAAATCTCGCATTATTTTTTATTTTGCTTCCTCTTTTTCCTCTCTGCGTTTTGATGCTGTAGAGTTTAAATTGGCTGAAAATAGACTTCTTAGAAGTATCTCTATGACTATGTATATAAGTGTTAAGTCCATATGGATAAAGTGAACGTTGTTTTAGTATATAGAGAGATTCCTGAAAAATTCGTGTTTTGTGATTTTAACTCCAGTCCCCGTTAAAACATTATTAACATTTTGCTTTCAAATTACTTCAAAACACCTTTCAAAATATAACTTACCAGTATGGATGCACACTTTTAAAATAATTCTACTTTAATTAAACTTAGGAGATAATATAATCAATTAATCAATACTGTTTAGGAAATAAATTATATATATATATATATATATATCCTAAATTGCGCTTTCGAGACATGAAAACACCAGTTTAAATTTTGTCAGACGGGCCAATAGAACGGAAAAATAGAACTTTCCCATTTTTTTTCCCGCCGTGAACATATATATATATATTTCTGGTTCTGCTGATTGCAATAAAAAAGCGAGGTGCACAGCTAGATGTTATAGCATTCCCATACACAAAACTTTAGCGATTTACAAATAATCATCTTTGAGTTATGAGACAGTGGTACTACGTACATATATACATACGTACGTACGTACTGCGCCATGAAAATAATCTCTTTTGAATCCATTTTACAATTTATTTCGTCGGTATTTTTCATGTTTTAAAATGTGTGCATAAAGTGTTCCTGATCAAGTAGATACCAATTTTGTGAAATTCGACCTGCAAATTTCAAAGTTATGGTGATTTTGGATAATTAGTTGTGGTTTAGTGTTGCGAGATTCCAGCAATGGGGTCTTCGTTTTGTGAAGTTTTGGATCGTGTTTTGTGCCAAACAGGTGTAGAAATTATGTTCTACAGCTTCCGTGGATTGCATCGATTTGCGTCATATGTATTTTAGATAAGTATTTACTGATTTATCTTCAATTTTGTATTTGTTTACATTGTACTTTGTGTTCATAGACTGATATTAAGCTAGAGACTGTTTTCGAATTAATTAATGGTCCTTTTGGTGAAATTAATTACAATTTTCTTTTAAATATTAATGTTTTTTATGATTTTATGACTTACAAAAAATTTTTGGACAGTTTTATCACAATTAGGATAATTAATTAAGATTTTTATACTATGGTACAAAAAGGACGCTATCTTACACCACTGTTCTTCGAAATTCTTAAGTCTGTAACCGGAAGTTGCCATACGCATAGAAAATATGTTCTAAATTTATATGTTGTTACTGATTATAATCTCTAGAGAAGTAATGTTTTTGAACTTGTCAAACTAACGTTCTGAGACTGTGGTTCTTTCCTGGAAAACTCCATAGACTATATGTTAAATTCATGCTTATATTACTACTTGAAGTCAAGTGATAATTGTTTTCATTTCTGTGCTATAATGTTCCTTGGGGTCCATTTTGTTAATTTAATAATTCAAATCGTACTTACTTTTAATTAGTCTTTTGTTAATTAATGATTTTTGTTTAATTGGTTCTTTTCTGCTTACCGATTTGTTTTTCATAGTGTTTTTATTTCTGTTTCACTTTTAAGTCATATGTTTAAGGGTTTTATGATTATATAGTAACTCCCTCTGCAGAAAAGCCCATTTTATAGAATTATAATAAAATGTCTCATTCTAATGTTACGCTTTCCCCGGCACATTCAGTTTCTTCAGTCTTTGAATCTTCTCCTGGCTCTGTACAAGATTTGGCTCCAGAAAAGGTAACTGGGAACCATCTATCATTTATTAATGAATCCTATGACGGTATCTTAGCATTTTTAGTTGATGCCAATGCAAAACATAAATTAAATAATAAAGATGCAGCGAAACTTAAAAAGTTTGTAAGCAATATCAGATCACATTCAAACAAACGTGAATTATACATAGCTCACCTGGAAGGTTTTAACGCCTGCTTGAAGGAAAGAGTCTCTTCATTGGAGGAAAAGAATTCTTTGTTGGAAAAAAGACTTTTGGAACTTGAGTTAAAATTTAATCAGTTAACACAGCTTGACCAAGCCACTGTCTTACCACATTCGGAAATAGCGTCTGATTTAGAGGCTTGTCATTCACATAGTTTAGACGGTAAATTTGATAAAGTGAATTCGGAGTTATCTTCTGCAGAAATTGTTAGGCTCACTTCGAAGCCTTCACAGGTAAGGAAGATTCCAGCTCAACAGGATCACGTTTTGATTATCAAGGCTAAAGATACAAGCAGATCGCCAAACAGTATTAAGACGCAATTAGTTCAGAATATTAAACCGCAAAGGCTCGGAGTAAATATTTTACAAGTTCGTCCAACA
Organism: Stegodyphus dumicola; assembly: GCF_044657685.1. Taxonomy (NCBI): domain Eukaryota; kingdom Metazoa; phylum Arthropoda; class Arachnida; order Araneae; family Eresidae; genus Stegodyphus; species Stegodyphus dumicola. The sequence goes on from NC_140776.1 coordinate 144,118,431, forward strand.
AGAGCCAAAGAGTTACTTGTTCGTTGTAAAGGGGAAGAGCAATTGGTGACATTGAAAAAAGCCATTTTGGAAAACTCGGATTTGAAAGAACATTTGGACCTGAGAATTCCAAGACTACCAAGAGTGTCTTTCATAGTTTTTGGGGTTCCTCAGGATACTACTTCTGAGGAACTACAAATTGCTTTTCAAGAACTCTTATCATCAGGTGAGAAGAATTTTGTTTTTCCAAGAGAACCCAGATCCAGAACAGACGGTACGTGCAACTGGCTTGTTGAGGTGTCTAGAGAACAGGCACAATTGTTGAAGGACCTGAAGAGAGTCTATATTGGTTTCACATCGTGCTTCTTTCGAGAATTTCATAAAGTGACGCGTTGTTATCACTGTCAAGCCTTTGGTCATTTAAGTCTAATTTGCAAAAATCCACCGGTCTGTGCAAAGTGCGGGAAGGGCCACCTTACTCAGGAGTGCTCCGAAAGCATTGCAAATTGCGTCAATTGTACTCACTCCAACGCCTCTGCAGGAACGAAGTACGAGACATCACATCAGGCTAGCTCATCACAATGTCCGCTATACAGGCAGGAGATTCTTCACCTCAGCAACACTCAGAAGTGACAGGCTCAATGAACATACCTGTTACTCAGAGCATCTCGGGTCTGACTTGTGCACAAGTAAATTTACAGAGATCAAGGGCAGCTACTTTAAATTTTATTGATTTTATGTTTAGAAATGAAATACAGCTTGCTCTCTTACAAGAACCTTATGTCAAAGATGGCAAGATTATTGGATTACCAAACTGTAGTAAGATATTCTTTTCTGGTTCTCTTAAAGCGTTGATAATATATAACGGCCCTCTAAATCCATTTTTTGTTGCGAGAACTTTAGATGCGGTGACAATTCGCTTGCAATTTATCAATAGAAGTATTAATATTACTAACGTTTATTTTCCACCGACGGCCGATTTAGATAGCAATTTAACCGAACTTTGTTCACATATTATTCATAATGATCATTTGCTTATTGCGGGTGATTTTAATGCTACGAGTCCTCTTTGGGGTGGAAATCAAGAAGATCATAGGGCTGCTAAAGTTCTTGATTTTATCCACGAAAACAGACTGTGTGTTCTTAATTCCCCCGATTCAGAGCCAACATTCTTGACTGTCAGAGCCAAGGGTTGGCCTGATATTACATTAGCTTCATCTCCTTTTGCAATTTCTATTACAAATTGGAGGGTGTTGACAGGTTTGTCTATTAGTGATCATCAAATTATTTTGTTTGAAATTGGAATCTCGGAAGACATAATTTTGAAACGTAGATTTAAAACTTCATATGGTGGACATGAAAAATTTATTGAGAAACTTCGTCCACGAATTTCTCAATTTATAAATTTATTTGAATCTAATACTTCTCGAGAGGATTTAGAAAATAACTACGACTTTTTTATTGGTTCATTGATGGATGCAGCAACAGCGTCCTATAAGTCGAAAAGAGTACGGATTAAAACCTCTACATCATGGTGGTCTGACTCGCTCACAATAAAAAGGAACAAAGTTCGTGCTTTAAGGAGACGTATGCAAAAAGAAAGGGATGACAATATAAGGCATTCATTTAAAATTTCTTATAAGAAGGAACTAGCAATTTTTAAAAGATTGATTATAAAGACAAAAAGTGAATCTTGGAAGGCATTTTGTGCTGCTATTGAAAATCCTTATGGCATCACTCAAAAGATTGCAGTGGACAGAGTATTTCGACCTCTTCAGCTGCCAGTAGAGGTAGCTCCGGACTGTACTTCTCTGGGAGAGAAATATAAAAAAATTTTAGATGAGTTATTTCCATTGGATTTGGAGATTGACGATATGGATTTACATAAAGTAATGCGAGAAAAATTTAAAAATCAAACTTGGAATTCTACTTTAAGTGACTCTGCCCTCCTGGAGCTTGAGGAATTAGAAAATACAATTCGTTCTCTACCATCTAAGAAGGCCCGCGGACCAGACGGTCTTGATAATATTATCATAAAGATACTTTTCAAAGAATTCCCCCAATTGTTGTTATCTTTATATCGAGCATGTTGGAAATTGGCTTTATTTCCACGGCAGATGAAAATTGCCGAAATAGTTTTATTTGGCAAAAAAGGTAAAGATCCTGCTATTTTGTCTTCTTATAGACCAGTGAGTCTTCTTTCTTCTTTAAATAAACTCTTTGAAAAATTAATATTGAACAGACTAAATTATTTTCTAACTGAAAATAAAGTGATCAGCGACTTTCAATTTGGATTTAAAAAGGGGGTTTCAACTGAAATGGCTGTTTTTAATCTGCTAAACACAGTAAAACGCAACAGGGATGGTAACAGGCACACGTTAATCATCTCCATTGATATACGTGGTGCATTTGACACGGTCTGGTGGCCTGACATAATTGATGCATTGGATAGCGCAAACTGCCCTGTAGAAATTTTGAATTTAATTCGAAATTATTTGGAACAACGCAAAATTCAATTAACCCTGGATAATGAAATTTTAATAAAAGATTTGCAAAGAGGCTGTCCACAGGGTTCCTGTTTAGGACCAACCCTGTGGAACTTAGTCGCTAATTCGGCCTTTGGTATGTTTGAAAATACTGAACAAGTAACTTTGCAAGCTTATGCCGACGATTTTCTGTTAATTATCTCAGGCGTAAAGGACATTGAAGTAAGAGCTCAACAAGCGATTAATAAGTTTGTAGAGTGGGCAGACATGCATAAATTAAGAATTTCCGAAGAAAAAACTACTATGTTGTTTATCGGTAGGAAAAGAAAAATGCGTCGAAATCCGTCTATAAAAATCCATGGAAGGCCAATAAAATGTGCAAACACCTTGAAATATTTAGGCTTTGTTATCAACAATACGCTGTCTTGGTTTCCACATGTGAAACATCTTAAACAGAGATGTGCCGTTCTTACGAATGGCATGACAAAGACTATGGGCCTTAATTGGGGTACTTCCCCAAAAATCTTGAGGCTGTGGTATAAAACAATCACTGAAAGAGTTCTTTTGTACGGAGTCTCCATTTGGGGTTTTGATATGAACAAAACTATGAGTGGCTTACTGAATTCAATACAGAGGCATCAGCTATTACTTATTTCCAAAGGTTATAGAACAACCTCGACAGCCTCACTGCAGATTTTGGCGGGTATACCTCCATTAGATCTGCAGGCTCAAAGAGACTCTTTCTTAGGACGGATCCTACGATTACGATTGAACGGGGATTTATGGAACCAACATCACCTAGTAAATGATTATGAACTACGGGTTCCATCTAATCTTGGCCATCCTGCCTCTTTAAAACTCAAATCTGCAGTCAATTTATACTATACGGCTCCAGTAGCCAATGACATTGCTCTATTTACAGATGGTTCTAAAACTGAACGTGGAACAGGTTGTGCATTTTGTGTATTTAACAATACTCAAAAGGTATATACATGGACTCGAAGGCTTGATAACAGAAATACTGTTTTTCAGGCAGAACTTTTAGCGATAAACGCTGCTCTCACTTATGTTAAAAGAAATCTATTGGGCAAGACTAAGATCTTCAGTGATTCATTATCTAGTCTGCAGGCTATCTCAGACATTACGAATAGAAATCCGATTGTACAAGTTATTCAAGAGAAATTGCTAAGATTTAATTCATCTGAAAGACCACTTCTTACCTGGGTGCCAGCTCATGTTGGCATACTGGGCAACGAAGAAGCAGATACTTTAGCTAAATGGGCTGCTAATGATATCAACGGAATTGAAAATCCAACGAAATTGCCTTTTTCACACTTGAAGAGCGAGACTTTAAATACACTGCTTGTGAAATGGCAGGAAAGATGGACTAATGACTCCACAGGAAGACGAGTCTTCTCTTTCTTTCCAAAAGTTTCACTCAGTCAAAGAAGCACATCGAATTTTTATACTCAATTTTTCACTGGTCATGGACCTTTTAATACATATCTCTTTCGATTTGGACTACGTACGACTGAGCTTTGTTCTTGCGGGGAGTTGGGAGACCCTGAACACTTTATCTTTCACTGTCCATTTACTAAAAACCTTCACTTGAATAAACCTTTAGATCAACACAGGCCAAAATGGGCTGAAATGATATTAAAAAACTCTAGTGAGAGTAAGAAATTTAAGGAAATTATGCTTTTCTGTCAGGCATTAAATTTTTCTGTAAATAATTCTCTCAGATCATCTCTATTGGGAGTGAGTAATTGACTTTCAGCGACTGTTAGATTTTTACTGTATAATGGTAATTGTTTAACTTTGTGTGTTTGATGCTTATTATTGTTCAGTTTTGTTGTTTCCACTACTTATGTTACTGATTTAAAATTAGAAGTGGTTTTACGTAGAACAGACGTATCTGACATTGAATGCATCTATGCTCTTATAAATTGTAACAGTTAATTGTAGCTTATTAGTTTTGTAATTGTTAATTAATTTTAACAGAAATTTTTTGTGACAATTTTATTATTTTGCATATTTTAATGCGTTCTTTTGTAAATGAATTGATTCACTTTGGTGAATTTGATAGGCATTAATTGTGCATTCTATTATAAAAATTTGCATTCATGATAGTTATTTTATATTAATTTTCTTTACTTTAATCTTGAATGCATTTTGTTTTTGATTTTGAAATTCTGTAAAATTTTGTGTCGGCATTTTTCTAGTATTGCATTTGTCTTAGCGATGCCAGCAAACCTAATCTAGAATAATTATTTTATATACCTTTTTGCACTTTTCTGAATTGAATAGTTGACCTGTTTTTGTGAATTTTATTGGTTTTACTTGAGTTCTCTATTGTAAAATGTGCATTTAAGGCAGTATTTTATAATAATTTTCTTTGACTTATTTTTGAATGTATGTGGTTTTTGGAATCGGAATTTTTCATATATTTATGTTGGCATTATTCTTGTACTGTATTTCTATCGCGTCGCCAGCAAACCTGATGTAGAGTTTTTATATTACTTGGAGTGGTTTTGTTTTTAAACCAAATTTATGTTTTGCATTGTAATAATATCTCAGGTTCAGTGTATTTTATGATAATATTGTTCAGGTATCATAGTTATTGGTTCTTAATTCTGAATTCATATGAAAAAATTTTATTTGGCAGTTTATTATTGTCTTAGTTTATCTTTATGCATTTTTTTTTCCTAAATTGAATGGTTCTTCTTGAATTTGTGAATCTAATTGATATTAATTGTGTATAATGCAGTAATGGATGTATTATATTTTGTTTGTACTATAGTTTTTATTTAAATTAGTTGGACTCAGTTTTAAAAGTATTTCGTATTTTCAGTACAAATTATGAAAGTATACTCGGTTTATTGTTTGAATGCTATAGGTACTACTTGTAACATGCTTTCTTTAGGGTCTTTTATGACTATGTTACTTATGTTCTTGTGTTCTTGAAGGCCTTGTATGCCACTGTAAACTTATTCTGCTTAGTCATAATAAACAGCTTCTGGAGGCAGGGGCTTTAATCCGTGTAAGGCAGACATCATGTCAGCTAGGTAATGGAGCCCCTGTTCTCTGGTTAACAACAGTCATGCAAAAAAGTCTTCCAAATGGATTCAGGAATTGTCAAAATGGATATTTCCTGTGAAATATGATACTCGAAATTTTTCACGGTTAAAGTACCTGCTAACCAGATAAAAACAGATGTAAAACCAGATGGCTTTACACCTGAATCTTAGTTTACACATCATCTAAGTTTTTGAAGAAATATGAGTTCATGTTCCATATGTGGATGCGCTAATAGGACTTCAAAGCATATTTAAAAATTTCACCGGTCATATGTTTACTACTCATTATATGAAGAAAAAGATTTTTAATCATTCAAATTATATCTAAAAATTTCTATTACTGCGCATAATATTATACATTTTTCTGTTTTTTTAAACTATTTATTAATTTTTATGAAATCTATCTTGCCATGCAGTAAATATATATATTTTGACTCAGAGAAAGCCCATCTTGACAGAAGGCTTCAACTAAGACATTGTATAATAAATACATGGACAGGTGTGCTTATATGGGTTTTAAGTTTTAAGATTTTATATAAACATACTATCTATAATTAGGGTAGCAAATTATAAAACTGCCTTAAAATAAATTCTGAAGAGAATGTTTCGTGGCGTCTGTACGTACGTACGTATGTATCTCGCATAACAAAAATGAGTTGCCTCAAAACGTTGAAATTGTGTATATAGGACTGCTATAACATGCAGTTGTGCACCTCCTATTTTGGTTGTAATCGGCAGCACCAAAAGTATATAAATATATATATACCCACTCTTTTACTCGGCTCAGTGAGCTCAATTTTTTTTATTTTTATATGTTGGTAAATTGTGCAATTTTTTGCTTTAAAAATGATTTAATTACGTTACTCTTGTCTTCCAGTTAAGGTTTTTATGCCTTTAGTTATGCAAAAGTTGTAGAATTATCAACAATTTAAAAATTATTTAAGTGCGACTAAGCCTAATTTTTTTACCGTAGCTGCCATATTTGTTTATATTTGAAACTTTGCCATATTTGTTTATATTTGAAACTTAAGTTAATTAAAATCTTTCTGCACCTTCAGTACCTTTTTACCGAGTGGGACTAAAATTATTTAATTTAGAATTTTTATTAATTTAGAAGTCAAACAACAAAAATCAGCGTTATATTTTCAAATTTTCACAGGACTAGTTTCGATGGTTTTAACGAATCATCATCCTCAGGTGCAAAAGCTAGCAGCTGCAAAAGCTTTGTCTTCTAAATTAATACCTGTTCAGCGTGTTATTGTATCTTTATTATAGGAAACTTTTAGTTTTGTGCACCGAAAAATAAGCCTTCTTCTCTGCTGGCCAAACTGCTTGTTTTTACATAGAAACTGTTATTTTAATTTTAATTTTTTAAAATTGTTTTACTGTGTTTGGTGTTTTATGCTTTTCTATATATTTCAATTTTTAATGAAGATATTTTGAGTTTTTATGTATTTTTGTCTTGCCGCAAAGTGAGAATTGAATAAATTGAATGCGAAATATATCTCTAATGAAATTCGAGGAAGTAAGTTTAAATGAAATGCAGGAAAAATGCGTATTATTTAATATTCCGTACAAGAAAGTCATGTGACACATCAGATTTTTATTTAAGAGAGCTGAGTTTTTTCAAAAATTTTTTTTTCATTTAGTGGTATTCTTTTTAATTTATAAAAACGGATAATTGTAGCCCGTTTTTCAGTACTGACAAATTGCGCAGATCGACTTGAGAATGTCATTTTCTTATGTTCCTTAAATCTAGTAAAAATTGAGCAATAATTCAGTATTCAAATTTCCGGTTTGGATCTTGAAAATGGGTTATTTTACAGTGTTTGTTTACTGTTAATACGGCAAAGCTTGCGAGGATCATCTTCCTAATGAGGTACACAGCTTTGAGGAGAACATTTCAAAGTCAAACTAATTTGTTTTCCTATTACTTATGGGTAATATCCTGAAAATAGCAACAGAGCCAGCTTCTTTTAGCTGGAATTTGCTTACTAGTCTCACCTATTAGATCATTGTTGTACTTAATTTTCAATACATTTGTCTCAAACTTTAATAAGAGAACTATTATAATTTTTATAGACATTCGTAGAGAATTTTAATATTCATGAAATGTGCGAAAGTCGTCTAACAATCGCGGAAATTCGTTCCTGTCTGATTCAATATGTGAAATGGAAACATATGCAGAGATACATTCATCAGTACAGTTTGGAAATGAGTCTGTATGTTCTCGAACGGACACATTAAACGTTACTGCTGGTGTTAGCTATGTGTAGCATCATTTCAGAAAATAGCTTTTGGTAAACCTTGAAAGCATCCTTTGGAAATACTGTACAGCATTGACTATTGCCTGAGTACGGATACAGAGCACGGACATATCTGAACTCTACCAAGCAACGTTATCGAATAATGCATATGTTGTAAACTTATCCAAATGGCTTGTAATCCTTTTGTTTTTGTAATGTTTTGGCGCAAATATTAGCCATGAACGTAACGCAGAATTGACTCACAGATGGCATGGTTCAACATTTTGTGTAGAAGTTGTTTCCCTGGCCAGATCAACAAAAGTCCTTAGCAGCAGTTGGGCTAAATACGCATCACAAAACAGGATGCAACAAATTGTTTTGGCTTTTGAGATGGTAGAATGGAACGCAAAGTGGCACTATTATATCAGCATATGCATATTAAATTCAAGAAGACGCATGAAACTCGCAATTAATTGAAGAATCACTTAAAGAAGTGAGTCAAAGAAGCAGTTCACAAGTTAAAATTCAGTACGCATCAAAAAACTATTTATCTTCTGAACATAAGCATTGCTGTATGCGACATATGTAATACATCTAGTTATGAGTGTATATTTAGAAACTATTAGTTTTTTCTGAGCAGTTATTGTAAAAATTCAACTACACCTAGCCGGCATGCATAATCCGGATCTTCCGATGCAGCCTGGACGTGCTACAAATTAAAAACTGATAGCATGCGACTGAGAAGGTGAAAATTAATTTTATTCTTCCCTACTTAAAGAATGCCTGCAGAAGAAACAGTCACGAAATTCAACTGATAACAAATTTTTCTCCACCACATTTTAGTTGGGCTCCACAACAAAGCTAATTACAATTTTTCGAGAAACCAATTATGCTGTCAACGGAATTCAAACTTCGGATCTTCCGATACCAGCCAGACATATTATCAATTACAACATGATAGCATGCACTGATAAAGGAGGAAATTCTTTCTAAGTTTAGTGCCATCATTACCTACTTCTGTTGCATATATCAGCTTTGTTTGCAACTCTACCTTCTTCCACCACCTCATTATGCAGTGGAGTCACATAAGTGTATACGACAAGTAAAACTGCTGACCTTACAGTGCTTCAGCCTTCACAGATGTATTACGTTTGCCAATCTATGGCTAAATATGCTAAGTTTACATTCTTGCACCCCTGAATTTGTCGTGACGATTATTTTCGGAAAGTCTGATATTTTCCTTGTAATAGAGAAGAGCAATATGGCTGAGCACTTCACTTTTCTAAGTCAAGCAAATAGTTGTGGTATGATGCCACTAGAATATTTGAAAACTATAAATAGACTTAAGTATTTCTCTGAATTAGATGCAATTACAAATCTTTCTCGGATAATGTACAGTTCTTATCGATTTGGAAAGATCCAAGTATCACTGTAGATTTCTTTTAACTCTGGCAGCTATATAAATAGTGACAATACTGCGGTGTGATATAGTATGCAGATTATACAGCAGAAGAGATCTTTATGATGCTTATCATCTTGTTGGATGTAGTACTGTGACGATTCTTGTACACTGTTTTTCATTGCTTCTTTCAAATTTGACCGGCTACTGCTATACACTTTCGTTTTTATCCTCATGCAATGCAGAAGCATCCAGGTCGGGTTGAAGTATTTTCGATGATCAATACACTTGGCACTACATATAAATTAAACACTTTAATAATTTAAAGTATATTTTATTTAGATGTAGTTTGAGAGATTAACTTAATTGGCGTTTTCAGAAAATCAATGAATTTGTCGCTTATGTTTGGTGTTGTATATTTAATTATGGCAAAGCACACTAGGGCTATCTGCCTAAGGGGAGGAATGCCTTCGTAGAGGACTTTCTAACGGAAACTGGCTCGTATACACGTTACACATGGGGAAAACCACGAAAACACCCATGCAGCCAACCCGTTCGCGGGATTCGAACCTCGGACCGAACTACCAGTGTTCAGCGACTTTACCGCTCGGCTGCTGGTGGGCCTCACTTATGTTTGGACCTGGCCATGAAAGAATTTGTTTGTATTCAGGTTCATAGCTTTCACTGAATATATCTTTTTAACTAAAAAGCTCAGACCAATGTCTCAGAATCCCGCCTCTTTTTTCCATAGGCAAAAGTATAAAAATTATTGTGACACTGTCATTCAAAATTATAAATATTAACTTAGCTGACTAATTTCTTATTTTGTTTCTGTCAGGTGGTGACTTCAAAAGTCCCTCAATTTCCATAGCTGGACTGTATAAATATGTCTTGCAACTTGCATACCAATGTAACAAAACTTCCCATTTTCTCCACCAAGTAAAAACGTATTTGCATCAAAAATAATTTTTAAAGACAGCCATCTTACAGTACACATACTTCGAAAATTAAATTCCATTACAAATTTTGAATTTTATTTTGCAAAACTGGCATGAAAACTAAATTCGTATGATAGAAATTTTATTAATGCATCGTTCCTTTCCCTTTTAATTTTTAAAGCTGGACTTAAAGCTTTTTGAAAAAATGGGGCTTTTCTTATTAATAAACCTAAAAGAAATTTTTTAAAATGCATTTATTTGATATGCTTCTCATGGAGAGTATTATATACTCTGTAAGTATAATTAAATGTCAGATTTTTTTTTTATAATTTTAAGTTCTCAGATCAAGCAATATTTCCCTCGTGAAACGATTAGTGATTGTTTCCACCATTAAGGTAGCTCATAACTTCCGTAGAAGCTTTCTACGAAACGGAAAAAACATGAGGACAAAACAAAATTAAGTTAATTTGATTTATTCAAAACATCCAATCTAAATATTGGTAGATTCTATGAAATAAATAACGTAGTAGAATTTAAAATATTCAAGTAAGAAATATTTAAGAAATTTATTTATGTTAAATAAATTATAATTATATCAAATCATAAACCCATGCAAAGTACCATACAGGAAAATAAATATCAAAAAATTCAGAACACGCTTTCAAAAGGAAAGTAATTCTTGACACAACTGTATCAAATTACAGAAATCTGGTAGATTTGTGTACTGTGCAGAAAATAGGAAAATATTGCGGTTTGTTGCCAATTACTAGTTGGCTATCAGTAAGTGGGCTAAATAGAAGATAATAAATATTACTTCTCTTTATACTCGGTTTAATGTTTAAAGTGTCTGATAAAAAGCTTTGAATTTACTGACAGCATACATGAAAAAGCAAAAGAAAAATATTGTTTCACTTACTAATTTTTGGATAGAACCAGAATAATATTCCGATCAAAATTCGGCATCAGACGATTTCTCAGCCTTCGTCCGTGCATGGAGAGATAGTGACGGATAGGAGTTTTAAAAAAATGTACAATAGTTTGAAGCAGAAAGCTTTGTCATCAACAATCAGTTTTTAAGAAGATAAGAAAGTGATAAGGATGAAATTCTGAAGCTGATAAAACTCTTCAAATAAAACATCGAATTTATACTTTCGATTTGAATTCAGTTCAGGGAACAGAGGAATTATATTTCAGACATTTTATGATTTTTTGGAAACATCCCTTCATTTCACTACGGTTTTTGCTTCATCTCTGAAACTAAATGAACAGTGGGATTGTCCGATAATAGGAAAAAAAAAATTATTTTTCCTGAAGCTTCAAAACATTAGGTTTGTAATGTATAATAAGTAAGAAAAGAAAAGTTTTTCACCCTTGAAGATACTGCTGGAAACTGACCATAAAACAATATCTGAAATTTCTGCTTTCAAATGTGAGCTATTAATTAGATGCAGCAATTTTTGTTGCTTTTAGTTTATAAGACCATAAAATGATTTAAAATTAATTTAATTGCTTCATTAACGTGTGTTTATTTAAATTATTCGCTGAAACAAGATTTCGATAGTGGCGTAGAAAGGGCTGATAATGGGTTATAAAAACGTACGTAAACCGTTCTAAACTTTTAACGCGTAAAATCACTAATATAACCCAGTTACTAACAACCAAGGAGGTTAGCAAGGAGGTTAGAACCAAAGAGGTTCTAACCTCCTTGCTAACAACACATCCGGGTAACCAAAAATCTAAATAATAAAGTTGTTTGCTGTCTTTCTTTCATTCTTTTTTTTAAATGTCAAGTACATGTACTTATTATAATGTGAATGAAAAGCTTTATTTATTTATTTATTTATTTATTTGCTTATCTTGCTTTATTTCAATACAGTTTAAAATTTTAAAAAATATATTTTTCTTTCCATCAAACAAAATGTAAAACTTTAGTATGAGTATGTTTTTGGAAAGGCGCAAAACATACCGTTATATAAAAAACGATAGGTTCATCCTTGCGGGTCACACAAAACGGCGAAATTTCCTTTTCAGATGACCTTGCTTAACTCAGGGATAAATCTCTTTTAAGTCCTGGCTTAACTGCAGCTAGCTCGGCGTCTTAATACTATTAACACTTCATGTGTTATCTGTGTAATCTGTTTCATTCAAGAAAAAAAACCTGTTACAACCTAGATATTTACATTACACGCAGAGTTTTCCCCTTTAGAATTCCACTTGATTGGTTTATGTAAACCAACTCTTACAAATGTTGTGTTGCTCCAAATGGCCAGACACTTGCACTTTATAAATTTGTCGGAAACAGACATCAATCGGTCACTTAGTTATCTCATCATCCAGAACATGGGCTGGGCTGTACGCAGGCAGTGACCGAAATACATTCGTTAGCAGGGGAGAAGCTGCGTCCCAATTTCGTAAAAAAACAGTATAATGAATAATAGATCCTAGAGATCTGTCACTGTTCCTACAGAAGAACATATCCTAGGATCTCCGTTCCTCTTTCCCTTATCACCATGCCTCAAGAAAAGGATATTAGGCTTGCCAGTATTAAGTACTCCCATGCCTTACACTATACACATATACAAACATCAAAGACTTCTCCAAGATTCGCGCCTGAGCCCAACGATAAAGCAACTAGCATTATTAACCGTTCTACCAGTAAGGAAGGTCTATAAATGTAAATTAACCTGAATCAGATTACAGAATTTCACTGTTTTCGCCATTTCCGTTTCATGACATTATTTCGCTAAATTCGAAGGCACCGTTGTAAAATAAAGCATGCCTTTATTACATTGCAGCCTTCTTTTCTAGACACCATAATAAAAACACATACTTTGTAAGGATCCTAAGTTTTACTAACGTTTATTTATTTTAAATCTTTACTATCACTTCTTATTTTCTACTTCCGGCCAGAATTAAAAGCTTTTACTTATTTATGCAAATTTGTCTTGCTAACGCCAAGTACTTAAGTTGTGGCTTTTTGCCAAGCAAGAGAGAGGAAGGAGTTATTAGAAGCAGGCCGCTGGCCATAGTAGTTTTACTCGTTTGCTGGTTGCCTTCAAGGCCAGAGGTTTAATCCTCTTGATAATTTTAAACGTATCGTAGTTTTAGCAGCTCTCTGTACTACATACGGCTTTTGTTAATTAACGGCCAATCTTAAAGTAGGCACTTGTATATTAATCCAAAGTTAGTTTAGTAAGAGTTTTAGTTAATATTTTTATATTCTTACGTTCAGACCACAAGTGGTTGGTCTCTGTATTCCGAAGTCCGGAAATCTCTGTAAAGATAGAAAAATAAAGGGTTTCGTATACCCTTCCTGTGTGTATTGTCTACTTCACAAATTACTGAACATAGCTTGAGTAAGCTCCCTGTTCCGAGTCAGGACAGTTCATGTTTCCAAAGCAAGTAAAGAGGAATACCAGTCCTGATAACTTCTCACAGCCGTTGTATGTCTTGAATAACAGCTTAATGTACAAGTCGTAGCGCGCACGTAATTCTTGTGATTGGTAAGATATTTTAATCATTTGCTTAACTTTAACATGAGCATTCAGTGCAAATTTCATGACACTGCGTGGTATGTTGTATGCTAAGTAGAGTACATGAATAAAGTAAATTAACTGTAAGAGAAAATTGTTTATGATATTAGGTCAGAATGTTTTTAATTTAAAACCTTTCTCTTTTCTTGGGAAGCGCATCTATACTTTGCATGCTATTCTTTTATGTCTTATATGTTTTTGTACTAAACAAATCAGCCTGCATACGTATCTGCCAGGAGATAAATGGCAGGATTTTAGTCTTAAATAATTAAAATTATTGCATCAGTTTTCTTTCTTTAATATATCATTAAAAAGTCTAGAAATGTTTAAAGATAATTCAAGAGAATTAACGTAGTCATAGCCTTGGATAAGTAATGCTAGCTCTTAAGTCTGTTATCTAATTCAATAACAGGCATGGATTAATGGAATTTTTAAATTGTATTTTTTAATTGATAAAATGGTTAATAAATATATTCTGTATCTTAAGGAATTCTAGAATTTTCAGTAGGATGTGCTCCCAATTTCATTAATCTTCCACTGTTTAATGATTGAGCTCTTAATTCTAAACATATTGGGGAAAATTCATAATATATAAACCTTAATATTCATGTAAGGATAGCGATCAAATATATAATAAGACTATTTGTACCATGCGAAAACAGATGGAATTAAAGAAGAAACAAATCTGTCTTAATAATTTATCATTTTAGAAATGAGCAAGTGAATGCATTATCTTTGCAAAATGTTTTTGTTAATAAAAATCAGATTAAATTAAGGGTTCACCAAACCGGAAATCTATATGACTACAACTTTTCCGATTATGAATTTTCAAAAGTGTATAAGCTATCTACATGTATTTTATATAAAAGGTCTTGACTTAAAATCCATAGAGATTTATTGTAGCATAGTAAAAGTGAAGAACATATACAGAAGAAGTGTTAACGAAGTCAGAATTCAAACCGCAAATGAAATCATTTGACATATTTCGATTACTTACAGCAAGCTACCACACCATACGAGTATAACTTCCTTGATCGTACTAGGACTCGTTTCTGAGTTTTAGCGGCACGCACATTGTGCATTTACTTTTACAATATAATATTGATTATTTCGACTGTTTCTCCTTTTGACTTTTCTGGTTACTGCTTTCTTCTTTTACAAATTTTTAATTTTGTGAAGTTAAACAAATCATTATCAATCAGTTCATCATCATTGTAATTAACCAATTCTTCTACACATCATCCATATTTATCCCTCAAAATTCAGAGTACGTGCAATGTTGATTGTTTTAAGCTGTTATTCTGAATTTGTACTCTTCTAGTATTCGTTGAGCAATTGCAGCAGCTTGGGCAGCATGGTATGCATTATTCTGAGCACGAAGCTCCAATACTGATATATCAAAATTTTTGCAAAAGTCGTGTAATATTATAGCTTCGTTGACTCTTGAGACAGACTTTTGAGAAAGTAGGTTTTAAATAGTGTGATTTGAATGTAGTAGTTGAAACAAGTCCAATCACAACTGCTATAATTACGTGTTAGATAAGCCAAATTTATATTTTCGCTTAAATCACCGAGCCCACCAGCAACCTAGCGGTAAAGTTGCTGGAAACTAGATGTTCGATCAGATTCGGCCAGGAGTTCACCCTGACCGAACAGCTAGTGTTCCTGTGAATCGGCAGCCTAAATGGTTTCTTCGGTTTCTCCATGTATAACGTTTATACGAGCCAAGTGACATGTTTAAGGGACGCTAGGCCTAACGAGGATGACATTTGTTTACAATTGAAACTCTTAGTAAAACCAAGGAGGTTAGAATAGAAGGAGGGAAGGTTCAACTCAAATGGTGAAGCTTGGCGGCCATGTTCCTGTTATCGCTGTGACATGTGCAAGGAAGTCTGTAATTGCAATATTTTTTTTTCTTTTCTTTTTGAAGCATGTCACCTTGTGTTGTATGTGGATGCACAAACAGATTTTCGAAAAAGATTCCTAGGATTACTTTTCACGCGTAAGTATTGATTTTCTATTTTTTTATGTAATTTGATAAATTAGGTAAAAAATATCACAATGTCATGTTGTTTTCTTTCCAGATGTGAAAAAAAAGGACTTAATAATAATCAAAATGTGTACATTTTAATGTTTCTGTTTATAGCTGGCATCTTTATTCCTTAATATACAACGATGTATGCTAGGATTTAAACTGTATAAATTGAACGTTTTAGGTAATTCGTTTGATAATTTTCATGAGAAGTAAGACATAAATTGTTACTATTTTTATGAATTGTAAAGGTGTTAAACAAAATAATGCTTTTCTTTATGTATTAATTATTATTTATTTTTAAATTTTGTGAACTGTTAGGGATATAATTTGTGCATTTGATCAAGATAAACTAATTTTTCTGTTGTTAAAATTTCTTTTGCATAAATTTACAAATTTGTCAGCAGTATAGCGATAAAAGTAAGTAAAATATTTACGCAACTGAACATGTGGAAAGATATATCGAAAAATATAGGTATATTTCTGTAATTCAGCTTAATTTAAGGCTATTTCTTTGAGATTCATAAATACGAAACGCGCATAAACTGAAATCACTGAATTCACATAAATCTGTTTTATTTTATTAATATTTATTTTCTTGTTGTTATAAGATTGTTGGTTGTGAAAAGAATCTATTTAAAACTTTCATTTAAAAAAAAATGCAACTTATGACTAGTTTTTTAGATAATTATCTGTTATTAATTTCAGGTTAAAATTATTTTAAATGATTCTTTAATAAATTACAATATTGTGAATAAATCAGAACTATCACTTCTTAAAATAAAAATTGGAAAGTACACCCAACAGGTTGCTAATAAAACCTAAACAAATTCTTGAAATATTCAGAAACGTTATTTTTAAAGGCTTTAATGTTATGCACATGCATTTAGATTTCAAACTATTTCTTAATGATTTTCTGTACGTAGTAAATTACGGATATCATCTTTATAACTTTAAAACAAAACCTAACAATAGCGAAGCATTTCATTATAAATTTTACATATTTTTAGTGGAAAATACATGCACGGAACAGCTTAAAAACACGTACGTTTCACTGCGGTAATGCAATGTTTTGAAGTTACTAACATGGACGCCGCTTGTTCGGTGGAGTTTCATTTCCCGATAGTGGAGGAAACTGCGAACCCTCCCTCCTTCTATTCTAACCTCCTTGAGTAAAACAGAGAATGAAGTCAATTGGTGCACCAACTTCAATGCCTTTTTTGCACAGTGGGACCAAAATTTAACTTTCAATTGCGTGCACCTAAAATTTGGTCTTCCTGCCCGTTGGCGGAATTGTTTGTTTTTGCCTAGAAACTTTAATTATAAAAATTCTTTTGGTTAATCTTTGAATTATGGTAACTCGACGATTTTTTGGCGAAAATTTGGCGACCAACCCTGCTACAGCAACCTGCTAGTTTTTGTTTGGACGCCATTTTGTTATCACGAAGTAAAGGCATTTTTTTTTTTTTTTTTTTACTCAACATTTCCAACATTTTTTTCCCAACAATCTGCTAGCCGAATTACGCTTATGCTAGAATTTTTATGGAATAAAAGTGCTTAATCATGACGAAGATTATGTGCGAAATTGGGACAAAGTGCAGAATCGTCCACTGCTTGCCGTGTTTTTACGAATTGCACATACACGGTATCATCCATGTACACGTCGAGATATTTTCACTTAAAAAAACATCCCAGAATTGCACAAAAGTGGCATTGCGCACACTCTTGACTATATCCATGTACACTGCTAAAGTCCTAGCTAGTAACCTTTATCGCCTTACCAAAATGTCGCCAAACTACCTGTTACCATATTCCAAAGATTAGCCATTCTTTTAACTGTTTTAACTGCATTTAGGTTTTTCTACATTTTACAATTTTTAATGAAAATGTTTTGATCTTTTATGTATTTTTGCCTTGCTGCGAAATGAGAACTAAATTGTTTGAATGAAAAGTATATCTCTAAGCTCTAAAAATAAAAGCTCTAAATTTTTATCTTCAAATTATTTATATTTTAAAAATTAGCTCAAAGTTTATATCTTCGAATATAACCGATCCATGTGTAAGCCAACAGGTAAGATTCTGTAAAACTTCAGCTAATAAGCCGAATTTTAAATCCACCTATAAACACAGTTGCATTCATTGCCAGGTGTGTGAATAATTAGTTATCCAGTTTAACTAGACCTATCAGAAGAGCTGAAGATAAGTGTTAATTCACCTTCGACTTTCATTGGAAAGTGTGAGAGACAGCATTTCAGAATAAAAGGGAACTTTTATAGGAATAATTTCTCTTTCTCAGTTCTTCAATTTTGAGACATGGAATTTGTGGTTATCCGTCTTGCGCTGAATTTCAATCATGCTGATTTTCTAATAATACGCAATAGTGCAATACCATAGTTTCTTCAAATCTTCTTGAAATGAGAAGAAACTCAGTTCCAAAGAAAAGAGAAGTCTAAATAATTCATCTCAAATCCTATTCTACGATACGTTTTCATTGTAATTAACATAGTAAAACAAAGTCATTGAGAAGTAAATGTATTTATTAAGGTTAATAAATTATGGAATGTCACCAAAATTATTTTCATTTTTCTTGCACATGATAATCCCATTGGAAGGCGCATAAACTTGCAGCAAGAGCTTTTAACGTGTACTGGTTTTTATAATGCAACTTGAAGAAATCTATTTAAGATCAACAACAATAGACAGGGTTTTATTATGCAATTTAGGCGACACTTCCTCAGTTTTGGGTATTAAGGCATGATCTCTTTCAATCATCTTGTTAATATCTTGTAGATCTGCCCCATCTTATGCATATCTTGTCGAACTGTAAAAGTCTAAGAGAAGCACTTGTCTTTTCCACACCATAAGATTACTAACACATCCTGGGGACTTTTCAGTTTTAGAGATAATCTGCTTCTGTACCAGCTGTTTCAATTTCTCCTCAAGTTTACGACACAAACTAATGTGTGGAAAATTTTGTTTAATTTTAATACGACGTATCCCTTCAAATTTCCCTAAACTCTCAAAGATTTCCCAATTATTTTATAGCTGTTTTTGTTCAGTGTTTTCTATCTGTCAAAGTAATTTGTCATTTGCCTATTTTATCAACATATTTAATAAGATAAAAGATTAACGTAGCCTTCTAATTCTAGTAATAGTCTGTTATTTAGAAGAACAATATCCACAATTGTTTGTTTGTTATTAGCACTGAAGTTAAAATTAATTATAACAATAGCTTTAATTTTGACCTTTCATAAGACTTCAAAATCACTTGCTCCCTCAAATTTCGAATTCTTATCTTTTGATTAATTAATATGTAATAGTAAAACACTAATCTGAGCATCAGTGTCTAACTTAAAATTTAATACTTTATCAGCAACATTAACAATTTTTTCCTCTGATTTCACGGAGTTCTATTCTCAATTCCTAAAATACGTATAGAGTTCACAAAATCACACTGACTGTTGTTCTGAGGTAAATCTTGTTTATTACTATATATATCATCTCTTATTTAACTTATCGCACTTTTGCCACTGTTTTCCATTAGCCACGTTTATGTTTTCGGTAACATTTGAGTGATGATACAGACCTTTCGATTCAGATGGATTCTGAAAACCATAATGATCACCAAAGTTTTTGCTACGAATCCTTGATAAAGAATTTTCTCACATTGGATTTGTATTTTTAAATTTTGGGCTCAAGTTTGACTCAATAAAGTCGCTCTTGATATTTTTACAACGCTTATTAAAGAAATATCCCCTTTCATTTAAATTCTTTCTTATAAGTCCTTGTCGACGACGTTCAGTACAATTCTATCTCTTACTACAGTGCCAATCTGATGAACTTCGATCACCAAATTCCCAGGAATTCACCAATTTTCTTAAATCAATATAGAGTACGTCAAACGTTCACTTGTTTCTTGTATATAGCTGTTGTATATAGATCCTTCTACTATGGCATTTCTTTTATGAGTTGCGCACGATTAAAAGACAGTATCATAGTTCTTTCAGAATTTAATAAAACAGCAATTTTAACTTTTGATTCTTTTCTGTGGTTATCAGATGCTTTTATAAGTTACCGTTATAATTTATAACTCAGTTATTTCATATAGAACCTAGTTATTTCGTGAAATAACTGATCAAATATGTAATAGATTAATAATTCAATACTTTAACTAGTCATTTTTCATAATAACTAGTCATTCTATAAATTACCTAATTAAAAACAGTTAAAGTGTAAATTAAATTTTTAACTGAATTATACAGTACACAATATGTTATTTTATAAGGTATCTCTCCTGTTTTCCTAGCATGCCTTCGTGGTGTAGTGGTTCTGCACGCTGGGCCGGTATTCCAGAGGTCGGTGGTTCCATTCTCGGCGAAGGCGGTTGCTAATTTTCATCTCTCCGGCTTTTCCAATTAATCTAATGTCTCTACAGTGGCGGCCGAACTAAAAGGGTGTTGAATGATGATCCTCCTGACCCAGGATTTGGCGATTGGGTTCCCTAAAAACCCCAGTCATTCTTTAAAAAGGGGGAGTATATAAGGTATCCCTCTGCTTTCCTAGCGGGTTCCTATTGGTTTGGTTATTTATTTCATTACAGCAAAGCACACAAGGGCTATCTGCATAAATGGAAGGATGCCTTTGTTGAGGACTTTTCTAAGTGAAACTGGCTTGTACCATGCTATACATGGGAAAAATCACGAAATCACCCATGCAACCAGACCATTCGCTGCTATTCGAACCCCGCTCAGTCGTCGGTGACCTAATCTGCTATCATGTAACGTGGTTTGTATTCGAAAATGAATTGTTCAAGGATGCCGGCAAATATTAAAAGCATTTAAACATTGGTAACTATCTCGAAACTTCAATATAAATCAGAAAAATTCGTGATTTTTTTTTATTTATTATGTGGCAAAATTACGAAAAATCTTTAAAATTTGCGGAAATTCGCTCAGTAAAAAAGTGGGTCTTGCGGAAGAATTCAAACAATGGATAACAACTTTACTTTGTAGGTATTTTGTCTGCTTTGTCAGCTCAGTCTAAATCATCAAATAATAATTAATGGTAAAGCACATGAAAGATCTTTACCTAGGTAAGCATACCTACCTAAATTTCAATGATTATTTCGGCTTGTCGCTGTACGTATTAGATGTAAATAGGTGTGAACATGATCTTCATACGTTATCATCAATTTTTTTAAGATATTGTTGCGTTTTGCGGCTTCGTATATTTGAAGTAATTGACGATCACGTGATGAAGGATGAAAAACATAGAAGCAATTTGTAATAGTTTCAGAATAATTTTTTAAACTTCATTAATGTTATTCCAATTAAAACCCTGGCATTTTGAATTGAACCTGTTTCTTGTTCTGTTTGTAGCTTTTAAACATTGCTTTGGACTGGATTATTTTGGCTACGGCAAAGCATATGAAAGCAGTTTGCCTAAAGAAAGGAATGTCTTCATGAGAAGCTTTCTAAGTGAACTGGCTCGTATCCATATTTCGCGTGGGAAAAATCACGAAAACTCCCATGCAGGAATTTCTTTGGGGATTTGAACAATAGTCGATCTAGCAATTTTCAGCTGTTTTAACGTTTGTCCGCGAACGGGTCTTGAGAATTGTTTTAATTATTAAACAAATGCCAGGCCATTGACCATCAGGTCATTAGGCGACGAGCTCTCCAATACTTTTAACAATGCAATAAAAATTATTTAGTGCATAACACTTGCCCAGATAAGCATCAGTCACGCCTTTTTTGGAGTCATACATCACGTATTCAGGGGAATTATTCAGTTAAAATCGAAATAAATAGGTACTAAGACAATCATATCTGCTCAAAAGTCCAAAGTGGTCCACAGCGGAAGATCCAGAACACTGCAAGTACTACAAAGCACACCCGAGGGCCTCCAACAGCGATCGCTGGTTGCGATTCGATAATGAAGGGAGTATATAAAAATGGAAAAGGATTTCAGAGTTCAGATCCTAGGTTATTTTCATTCTGTATGCTCTGCAGTGGATGGAATTTATAATAATTGAAAGTTAATTTAACCATACAACCACGTTACACAAGAAAAGAGTGGCAACAAAAAAAAAAAAAAAAAAAAAAAAAAACCTTTTTCTATTGTTAAGATACTTTAGCTGTGAAAAGTATATCAGTTGTCAATCTATTTCTCCTTTTGGAAGAGGAGGAAAAGGCAAACAAAGCAGCTTTTACCGGAAGGGAAAGCCCAAAGTTACCGGAAGGGAAAGCCCAAAGAATCTAAAGCGTAGGTACCCCATGCAGGTAAGAATGAAAGGAGGGTCCCAACCCCGCAGTACGTTTGATACTTGTTAGTTAGGCCAAAGAATCTATAGTATTCCCCTAGAGATTCTTTGGTTAGGCTGGCCTCAGCGCGATACGACGAGTGAAGCACTGCTCCCAGGCTTTGGTCTGTAGATTTTTTCTTTGCATCCAGAGCTTCCTTTACAGCGCTTTCGTAGTATTTCCACACACGACAGTTCCATACAAATCGAAAATCAAGACACTTCAGCATAAAACAAACATTCATTCTTCAATGAATAATATAAATTTCTATAGTTTAGTGATATTTTCCTCAAAAATCACATTTTGGTTATTTTTTCGATAACTTGCAATAGCGATTTTGCGATAACTTTAAAATTGTACACGTCTTTCGATACCCTTGATTCGCTACTTTTATTTTATGTTACAAACACCAAAATGTTTTAAATAGAATACATGTTTTGTCATCCTCATGTTATTATTTAATTTTATATAACTGAAAAATAATCACTTTGGGTTAACTGAAAAATAAAAATATAAAGTTCTGTCTCTCTTTCTTAAAATTTTATTTAGCAACTTGTTTAATTGATGACTAAATGTAATACAAAATTATGAATGAAAAATCTTTGTTATTTAATGCATATTCTTGAGTAGTGAGTGGTCTCTTATTTCTGAAAGAGTTTCAAGACAATGAAATAAGCATCATCAATGTTATTAATCGATATATGAATATATACTTTGCATATTGTTACCATCTGGATTACCTCGCAGTATGAAAATTTGAGGTATTTGCGAATTTCGATGAATTAAATGTTTTAATTGTTTCAAAAAATGAAGCAATATTATGTAGAATAAGTCAATCAAGATTGCTATCCGATGACATTGAGGTTAATTTTTAAATGTGAAATTTATAGTTTTTATTTATTATATTATCAGAGAAATATTAAACTGAGTAAAATCTCTAAAAGAGGTATTGAATGCTCTGCCAAAATATATTTACTAGAAAATTTGAATTTGATAATGAATGTATCCTATAATGTCTTTTAAGTTAAAAGTTTGAAAATTGATGGTTAGAAGTAAATATATAAAATTATGCATGTTAAATTATTTGTAATCAAGCACCTAGGTCAGTAACATAGATACGTTTTTATTAAATAGGGTAAGGCATGCAAGGACTGTCTGCCTAAAGGAAGAGTTGCCATCGTGAAGGAATTTCGAAGGAAAATTGACTTTGAGTGGGTATTCATAATAATACAGGTAATTTTCATTCAAACTATTTTTATACATATTTCTTATGTAAAATTTTCTAGTATATGCTAAATTATTGTAAATTGCTTTACTCGAAAAAGATTGTGAATGCACAGAAATTAAAGATTTGCCCACGCCAAAAAACAAAAAATATTAAATATATATGGGTATTTAAGCATATGCTTGCAAAAAGCATGTATCTGCCTTTAACAAAGTACGTAAATATTCATTAAATTATTTATAAATGTATTTGGAAATGAAGGATTTAATCATCCATAAACTTCTGTTAAAGTTATTGTGAATAAATCTAGTTATTAGATATATCTAAATTTATAATGATTATAAATATTATCTAAATATATAATAATTTACCATTTGATTGTAAACATAAATTTAAATTCTGCTGACAAATACGTTTATAAAACTATATATTAATATAATGAACTGGAGAAAAAATTGAAACGAATTAAAAATGTACGCCCACACTTAACGCTGCATCGGGTGTTCTAAACATGTGCTGCTATTCAGTTTTTAAAAATTTTGTGATTTTGGTGTTGAAATGTATGTGGCGTAAATGCGAAGAAAACGATGCTTAATATAATAAAGCTACGAGTAAAAAAGCCAAAAAAAGAAAAAGTTCGCTTAGCAGGAGTGCGACAGCAGACCGGTCGACTGCGCGCTCAGCGTGAGAGCGTAAAAAACCCTTCTGAATGGCTTGAAAAGTCTAAAACCTTTATTTATTTATTTATTTAGAATCTGAATTTTGAGGGCTGGGACCAACAAAAGTTTTTGCATAGGGGCCCAAGAGTTCTACGCTGCTGATACTAATGCATACTTTTGAGAAGTAATATGAATGAATGTGTTACTTAGATAATGTGTAAGTAATGAATTTAGCTTCAATTTGAATGGCCATGATACTGGAAGATGCTAAGCCAAGGTGAAAGTAGCACTTTCATTGGGACCGGAATGAATTAAAGTGATAACGATATGGACATTTATTTCTTGAGTCGAATATGGGAAAACACGTGACTTTTTGATTAGTGCAGGGTTTTGCTTTTATTATTATTTGGATTAGTGCAGGGTTTTGATTAGTGCAGGTGACTTTTTGATTAGTGCAGGGTGTATGAGGACTCATACACCTTAAAACCGGTAAGATGTTCAAATAGGTGACTGTTGCAAGAATTGGGATAAATTATTTATTTTAAAAGCAATTACTACCAACTTTTTACAGCTGACTACATAATATAGCTGCTTTCTGAAATAGCAGCCAGAAAGTTTGTGTTGCCACAAATATTTTTATAATTTAATCCGCTTTGTGACAACATTTTTCGTCATGTTTCCAACTTGCGCGCACAGTTTAAAACATTCTGTTTCATAATTTAATTCCATACTTCATATATAGCTTTTATAACATTTGGAAACTATTGTGAACCTAAAATTCTAAAAATTTCATGTTAAATTTTTATTTTATTTTGAGTTGAGTTTATAAAATGTATTTTATTAACAAAATTTGTATTGTTTTCGTCCATAAAATTTTTCAATATTAAAATATTCATCAGATTGTTGGTTCAGTTAAAAAATAGTGCCCATATAAAGAATTCCATCAAATTTCAAGTATGTACCATTAGCCATTTTTAAAATATCCTGCGCGCAAGATGAAAACATGGCGAAATATTTTGTCACAAAGATGATTACATTACAAAAATATTTGTGACAACACAAACTTTTTGGTTACTAGTTTCCAAAGCAGCTATATTATGTAGTCAGCTGTAAAGAGTTAATAGTAATTGCTTTTAAAATAAATAAAATATCCCAATTCTTGCAACAGTCACATATTCGAAGATCATGAGGGGTTTAAGGTGTATGAGTCTCCTTAAACTTTTTGGGCGTGGGGACCCCCTAATATTTACGAACATTTTACGGGACCCCATAAGCATTACGCAAATCCGACACACGCGTGAGTGAAACTATCAGTTTCTTCACTTGTACTGTAATATACTATTGCAGTTTTAGGTCATTGACTTTAATTTTTAAAGTAAAATAAAAGTGTCTATTATAAAAAATAAAAAATACTTCGAGACGTTTTCGGTTTTTCTTTGTCTGTATTGTCTTATCTTTATGTATTTTCAGGTACATTATTTAAAAGTATTTGGTAATTGTAAAAGTTTTATAATAAGTTAAAGAAATACCAAAATTGCTAAATTTTTGGCAACCCACAGTTTAAGAAACTCTGGATTAGTGGAAGAAAGAAATCTTTAATCACAGTTTTCTAAAGAAAGCAGACTTATGTTCACATTACATATAGAGAGAATCACGAAAAGCCAACCCTTTCGCTGGAATTCGAACTTCAGTTAAACTACCAGTGTTCCATGATTTCACCTACTCGGTCAATCGTGGGTTATGGATTTAAATTTATTAATAGTTTTGAAGATGAGACATCATTACTATACCCGGGCGAAGATATTCAGGAAAAGAGTTGCACTTTGAAACTAAGGGTAAGTCTTTTTAAATGAGCTTTCTGTTGATAGTAACTGACGGCGGGAATTACACTGCGCGGTAAACCAAGGTGGATGCATTAGATGATGCTGTTTTGTTTGATAGACTCTGGTATAAAATTTAAAACAGTTATTCCTAATAGTTGCAATATAGCTTAAAGAGATTAATAGGCCCTTAATTTTAAGTTAAAAACACAAACTGTTTTTGAAATATGTTTAAGTTCTTTATGCCATCGAAAAGATTGTGGTAAAAGATAGAAAACGATTTATAAGTAAGTCCAGATTTCCTTTAGAAGCTATTATCTTTAATGGGATCACTTTGAGTAAAAATTGAACAATTAACATGGAAAAGCACATAACACAGAAATTAACCAGGAGCAATTAACAAGGAAAGCATCAATATTGAGAACAGATATTGATGAATATTATTCGAAATACAAACCTCTTGCGTGGAAATTCGTGATTAGATAACGAACGGGACGATTCTCGCAGATACCTTTCTTTTCTAAACACACATGTTTCAGTTCTTTGAATCTCTTCATTACTTCTTCAGCAGATAGGTTTAATTTTTGAAAGAAAAATTAGTCTTAATTTTTGAAAGAAAAATTAGTCACATGGAGACAAATTTTCAAACGGGGGAAAGGAAGGAGTAAACGAACTTATGTTGGGGGGCCACAGGCGGTTGCATACTTTTATTGACTTTTGTGGAGGTCCTGCACAATGCATTTAGAACAAGTTTTCGATTGAAAACAGAATTAAAAATCATCTGCTTTTTCAGGTAAAGAGTTACTTTCAAAAGTGCTCCCTTTCGAAATGCCGTATCCTTTTCAACCATCACTTTTGTTAGTATTAAAAAATACATTCTAATAATTTCATTGGCGCAGAATACTTTGTATGGTACTTCTAAACGATTATAAAAGAATGAGATATTTGTATAAGGAGATTTCTTACTTTATTCTGGTGTGTGTGTGATTATGGCCAAGCCTAGAGGGCTATCTGCCTAAAGGGAGGGATGCCTTCGTGGAGGACTTTCTAAGGGAAACTGGCTCGTATACACGTTACACATCATACTTTATTCTCTTTTGTTGCTAGTTTTCAGGTTAGGTTATACAAATATAGAAAAGCACGCAACAGCTATCTGCCTAGTAGGAGAGATGCCTTTGCGGGAGACTTTAAGGGAAAGTCACCTAACATAAAAGGAAAACCCTGAAAACCAACTCTGCAGCTAACCCATTAGCCTGGATCGAATTCCCAGTATTCAGCGGTTTAATCTTTCGGCTACTCATGAGGCTGTTAGTTTTCATATTTTTTTTCCTGAGTTCAATATTTGTTATTTATCGTAAATTAATATATTTTAAGATGCGTACTATGAAAAATGGGAAAACTTACGTCTCATAGTTCTACTCGTTTTTTGCTATCACATGAAAGATTTACTTTAAAATTCATTTTATTTAACAGGATAAAACCTGCATGAATCATTTTCAATTAAAACATAATGACCTCAATAAACGTTTGAAAACGTAAAAAAGAATGAATTTTCGAGGAAATATAGTTAAAGTTCTCCCAGTGACGAGAACAGTCCCTGGCTACGTAACGGTTAGAATGCTGAACTATAATTTGTTTTAGGTAATTCAATGAACTTTATCATAAGGCGAGGATGCAATCAAATTGGGATGCCTTCATAACGGTGCCGCAGCAAGAGGTAAAGTGCACAAACTGAAGCTCAGTTTCTCCTTGAAACTAATTATCGGCATCCTTATGCAAGTACGATTTTCAATTTCAGTTTCTCATTCATTAAATAAAGAAGGTATTATATAAATCTTCGGAATCTTTATGATCTCATTTATACTTTCAGAAAGTATCATATACGAAACAATATGTCGTACCTTTTTTTAATACTTTTTTTTTCATCCATAAAAAGCCAGTCCAATTTTGCTAATGTTACCAACCTCGCTTCAAGATATCCTGGTTGCATTTTTACACGTTATAAAAGTATACATCTTTTCTTGCGGAGGGAACCACGAAAAACTCCCGTATAGACAGCTCATTCGCCGGGATGTGAAATGGAGTTGATCTAGCTGTTTTCAGCAATATTACAGTGGGCCGCTAATGGATCTTAAAAATAAATAGTTTTAATACTGGTAAAAATTTGAAGCTAATGCATGATTTGCAACACTGCTCCTTACATTCTTTATGGTGCATAACTTGATGTATATTGCATATCAATAGATAATTGTTCAGCGAGTTCCTTATCATAGGTATTATAGCACGTGGTTTAGCAACGTTTCCTATTTTAAAAAGAAGCAAGTTTTAATTTTCCCATTCGAGTAAAAATTGTAAGACCTACTTCCAAGTGCTAATAAAAAGTTGAAATGCAGAAATAAGAACCTAAATTTATATATCTTATAATTTATAGACGCACATTTTTATTCAAATAATTTGCTTCCATTTTCTTTGTATTTTTCTTATAAAGTTAATAAAGGCTTTTAATTATATACGAAAATTCCATCTTCATTTCTTTAATTCATGTGATGTCAGACATAGTAACATAGCTAGAGGGGGCTAGTTCGCCACAGACAGCATAATTTTGAATGAAATAATATTTCCAATTTCGTATGAAATAATACTTGATGGAGGTTAGTCCTGTGAATCTTTCAAGCAAATAAAGAACAATATGATTCTGAACTACTTTATGAAATTAGTTTAAGAAGAAAACTACATTTTTCTGTAGATTAGTATTCAAAGGAATCACCGAGAGATTTCTACAGCTACGCAGTCTTATACCATTTTTATTCATTCAAAACTTGAAAATTACGAATATCAATTAAATTGTGATATCGGTACATTAAACCTACGGGGGGGCAGCGAGATTAAGCAATTTTTTCTTTCCAAATACGAGCGATATCTGTCAGAGGTAAATTTGTAATATGAGCTGCGTTTGTTTGCGCCCACTGCAGTGCGTAACTGAAATATGAGCTGAGCTCGGTTGAGGACTATTAAAAAGTTATTAAGGAAGTATTCCCTCAGTTAAAGAGAAGTGTTTCAGTTTTATTTCCGTTATTATTACTAAAGAAAGCGAAACGGGAATATGAAAAGGTGGGTCCTAATTGACGTTTTACTATTTGTTCTAAAACACAGTTCTTTAGATAATGTAACTTTTTATTGCTGAGAATTTTTTTCACAGTTGTGTTTCTAGTTATGATAAGAGTTTTTTAAATAAAAATAATTTTAGAACTACAAATGATTAATTTTGTATTTAAGAAATAGTTCTGTACTATCAGCATAGTACTCTGTAATAGGTGGCTTTGCAAACAAATATTTGTCTGTTTTTAAATTTTAAAATGATGGAATTAAAATGTTTTTCATAATTAAAGGTAGATATTTAATGTATTTTTTCTTTGTCGTTTCCACATTCAGTCATTTGCTTATACCAAGAGGAGAGATAAATTCAAAGACTGCCTAGGCGGACACACTCAGAGTCCGCCCCAGACGGCAAATGTTCTAGCTATGCCGAATATCATTTAAATTGAAGAAATTTACAGAATAGATTATAGCCTTTCTAAGACAATCTTCAACATGTCTAAAAGATTTGGTTTTCTATGAAGACGATTGTTTAAAAGCAATGCTTTATGTATATTTTCAGAAAGACTTGTCATTTTAAGAGAGGGTCGTCTTAAGTTATCACACAAAAAATTTGGCTATAAAACGATTGAGTTATATTTTTATTTTACAGCTCCTACTACTTTTTAATGCGGTAAAAATTTTATAATGTCCGATGCAGAATAGACAAATCAAAATTCCTAAATAAAACAAGAATAAAAATAGGACCAATGCAACACAAGGACAAAAAAGGGGGGAAGAAAGAAAGATAGCTTTGATTATTAATTATTTAGCTTTGATTATTAATTATTGTTATCCTAGAGTTTATAATCTTATCGAAAAGCGAATCAGCGTTTTTAAATATTGGAAGTAAAATTTACTAAATCTACAGAAGGCAATGAACGAATAGAAAGTATTAATTCATTACAGCGCTTAACATTGCACAAGTGAAAGACGATCACTGAATGTATATCCTTTCTGCTTTGTAAAAAAGCCTATAGACCCCATATGAAGTCATTTTCCATTCTAAAGTACTCCAGATGCTGTTCTTAGCTTAAGGGGCTGTGTTATTTAAATCCTAATGCGGTGTTGCTATGGTTACCCGAGTCATTAGCGTCAACTCTCTTTGTCAAATAATTTCATTTTCACCTCGACGAGAATCTTGCCAAAGGTAGCAACCCCTTATTCTGACATCAGAAAACAGCTGCAACGATCAGCGCCATCTATTATCAAAAGGCTACATTCGTACTTCTCAAAATTCACTCTTAACTTGCAATAAATGCAGGTTGGCTAGTCATCTGACTTAAGTGGGCATTCCTTGCTGCGATGGGGCTCACCACATTTACAACACCTCTCAGGATTTGTGCACAGGTGCTGGGAGTGACCCCACTCCTGACACCTGTAGCACTGAACCGGCCTCTTCTTGGGGTTGTACTTCTCGATTCTCACAGTAAAACTGAACATGTTGTTCAGTAGGTGAATGTTATTTGCAGCTTGATTCTTTTTCAATTCCAGGAGAAATATGGGTAGCTTGTCAAAGTTCCTTGACTTTCCTCGGCAGAATTGTTTAACCTTTAAAACAGGAAATTTTCTCCTTTCTAAGTCAGCAAATATAGCTTCTTCTTTGATGGTGTTCGGCAAGTCTTTTAAAACGACCCCTAATGGTTTTTCACTTCCCAACTGGAAAGTGTGGTACGTTATTCCCTTCGCCTGCAGCAACTTCGTAACATTTCGATAGTCTTTTACAGTTTTAACATTCACATAGATCGCTGTTGACTTGACATTAGCCTCAAATTCCTCTGCACACGACTTTTGCAAAAGTCATCAATCTGCATCCAATCCACGCTTCGCTGCTGGAAAACGATCGGTGGGGGCGTTTCTTCTTGATTGGCTCCTCCTACTTCTGAGCTTTCGGCTTCCTGCAATCAGGGGCGTAGTTAGAGGGGGCATCTGTCCCCGGGCGCAGAATCTAAGGGGCGCCAAACTGATGTTACGACATTTTAGAATTAAATGTTTTCCATCCTGGGCAAGCAGTAGGGGGCGCGAAATCTTCAGTTGTCCCTGGGCGCTGAAAACCCTAGCTACGACTCTGCCTGCAATGTTTCATATCGGTTAGACTGTGAAATGTCCATCCTTTCCTCTTTTTCCCCAATTTTGGCCGTTTTCTTCGGCAAAATCCAAGCCTTCATCACTAGTTTGTTGAGTCAAACCTTCAACCTCGCGCGACTGCTCTAAATCCGACCTTGGCTTCTTTGCAGCTTAATCCTTGGGTGATCGCAAATATCCTAGAAAGTTCCGAATTCCATGATCCGCGATAATATCCTGCATGGTCTTTATATACTCTTCATCTTTTTTAGCTTTATCCTCTGCCGAAACAGTGCTTGTTCCCGCTGCAATGTCCATGTTCATCTTTAATTATTGCCCTTCGGAGAAAGCAGATAGTTTTCTTTCCTTAGTGGGAAGGTTTTGTTGGACCTAAAAGAACTGACAGAGTTGGCCTTGGCTCCTCTCGCTTAGCTCATCGTCATCTGTGAGATCGCCAGGTGTCCTAAAAAGGACATTATGAAGTACCCAAAGGTAGTTAGAAGAAATAAATTACTGACCGCCTACGGTTACTACGTCAATTTCAGCAAAAGAGTAAGAGCAAACTGCTATGCGTACGACACACTCGCTATCTCAGCTCCGAATCCATAAATCCTCCTAATTTTATGATACTGGACCCTCAAGCTTTTATAAATATCCCCCCCTCAATCATCACGTCTATTCAGCTAACCAGACACACTCACTACACATAAGGCTCCTATATACCAGGCTGAATCATCAGGCATTCGCTCCTGTCTTGGCCCAGTACTCTATCTTTTCTATGCGGCTGATTTCCCGCGGGATAAACTCAACAGAAATACATTGCTGGCCTGCTATGCGGATGACACCGCTGTAGCGGTCAGATCTACTCAGCCTAACAGGGTAATTTCTGTTATGCAGGATATAATTATGGACATTGAGGAGTGGTGCTCCAGGTGGAAGATTTCCATCAATGCGACTAAATCACAGCTACTTCTTGTTAGAAGGAAGAAAATACTGGTCTCAGTTCAGCCACTTTACCTATTCGGCCAACGTGTCCCGATGGTAAACAAGGCCAAGTATTTAGGTGTTTACTTGAATCGAAGACTCACGTGGAGTACGCATGTCAATTACATTGCAAACAAGACCAGAGGAATTGCTCAACAATTACAAGTACTGCTAGGGCGCAGCTCGCAGTTAGATCTGAGAAGGAAAAGACAGATTTATATTTCCATTTTAAGACCAATTATGTGTTATGCGTCCCCTGTCTGGGCGACTGCTACGAGCTCAGATATCAACAAATTGCAGGTGACTCAAAACACAATCTTACGCACCATGACAGGAGCGCATTTTTACATCCGTAACAAACTCCTGCACGATGATTTACAAGTTGAATATATTGACAAATATCTGCAAAAACTTAACAGCAAGTTCTTTGACAAAGGCTTGAATTGCAGTAAAGGAAACTTTAATGCTGTACTGAACTATGTCTGCATTCCTGAGGACTACAATATCAGGCCTTTTACGGCTCACAGAATGAGGGATCACAATTTTGTCACTTAGCCCACTCGTTTTCAAATATGTAAATAACACATTTTTATGCGTACATTACTTCACTTTCATTTGTTTATTACATGTTCAACACTGTATCCTATGCACATTTCATGTATTTTCATTTCTTTTGCATCTTCATAGCTCCATACACGTGATTATTACTCTTGTCTCAGGGGTAAGAGTTAAGTTACTTTGATGATTGGACTTTGTCACTATGGCCGATGGGCCCTCTTTTCCTTACCCGCTCCGATTTCCTGGCTGGGAACTAGCTGATAGTTGACATTCTGATTGTCCTTAGGGGATTAGATCAATATAGCTTATTAAAGCCAAACTGGGCTAATATAAGCATAAGCAATTAGCATTTAAGCAGGCATTCGCTATCCCAAGTGGGAGATTAAATGGCGGCTGTGTAGTTACGGTGCAACAATTTTTTTGTTTTTTTTGTGTAAAATGGGCGGATGTGCAGCTATTAATTGTTCAAATCATTCACGGAAAGGTCATACATTGGTAAAATTTCCTAAAAATGAAGAAAGAAGAAAAATATGGGTAAATAATTGCCGAAGAGACAATTGGAAACCTGGTCCAAGCGCTGAAATTTGCTTAGTAAGTATAATGTTAATTACGCCTTGATTTAGAGTTTATATCTTCTCTGATGTTTATAATGTGTAAGTAAAGTGAAATTCTTGTGTACAATAACCTAAGTATCTGCTAATTTCTGTAATAATAGCTATAATTAAATTAGTCTAGGGTTAATGTACCCGTCGCCAAACATCGCCAATGTGGATGTTTTGAATGTGGAAAAGAAATTTCTCTTCTAATATAAAGCGCAAATTTTGTTTTCCTGTGCTAATTGTGGAAATTATACTAATGTAACATGAAAATCATTAGCATATTGAAATTTATTAAAAAACAAATCATAATTTGGAAAGTCAAGATAAAATCTGAATGTTTGCTAAAGATATATGTAACATTATACTATAGTTGCAATATCGTTGGAATGATATATAATTTTTTTCTTTATTTTATAATCACTATTGTTAAAAAGTTAGATGAGTTTTTTATGCACGGTGCCCACTAATGTTTCTTGGTTAAAATAACTTCCAGAATTTTGACATTGACATCTGAAGTCAATAGAATAAATTGAATAGTATGAGACAAAATATATATAATCTGACTTCAATAATTGCAAGTACCATATATTTATAATCACAGTATTATACAATTTGGCAATGGAGTAAAGATTTAGAAATGAATGCAGAACATTCAAATAAGCACAGAAAACTTGTGAAACTGCATGTGTATTTTTCAAAAATAATTGTAGTGTTTTTAATGCATGTGTAGTGTTTAATGCATGCATAACAATCAAATAAATCTGCCTATAATGATGAATTTCAAAGGCCAAGCCAAAATCCTTTCATGAATTTGATACTTCTAAAGAATGTGATCTCGTCAAATTAAATCCTCATGACATTGATAAACAGTTATTACTGATATGTGTTACAAAGCAGATTTTTATACATGATAAATAATATTTCCTGAAGCGTTATTTTGTGTTGTCATCTCTAAATAAGAAATTGCCTACAAATTCAGAAAGCTACTGAACTACGTTCTAGAGTTTTTAATAACTTTAATTGGATATGTCTGTGGGGATGTAATTTAAAAAATTGTCGTTTAAACTGGCCTTGATGCTTTTTAAAATGCATGTTGGCACTGTGCTTCTAAATTAGGCCTATGTTTTGAATGATTAGAGAATTAAAAATTAAATATTTCAATTAAAGCAATAAACATTACTACAATTATAACAAGAATCATAGTCTGCTCTAATTATAAATGTATTTATCGGCCTAGTATCTTAAAAGTTGGGTGAAGTGAACTCATATTTTCTTATCTATTGTAAGAGCACTATAGCAAGAAATATAAAGTTTTATTTTAGTTGTTTTTAATTTTATAGCAAAACACTACTTCATTTAATTTTTGGATAATGTTCTAAAGAACACTTTAAATTATAGGCAAAAAATAAATATTGGATAATTAAATTCTGCCCAAGCTTACAAGATGCTGCTGCTGATATGTTAGACATGGTTTGTTTATTGTTTCAGTTTTTTATAATACTGGGCCTAATTTAATTACCTGCATATTTATTTATTGCCTATACTTACTTACAGTTCATGCTTGCTGCCTTTGGCACAACCTCACTGTGTGAAACACTTTTCTCACATTTCTTTCGTGTGGTTTGTTTTTTGTACTTTTATTTATTTTGTATACTTTTTTTTATTACTTTATGTATTTACAGGATCATTTTGAGGAATTTCAATTTGAGTCACTATGCAAAGATAGTTAAAAACTAAGAAAAACTGCAGTACCAACACTCTTTAGCATTCCAAATCCACCACCATCTGTAACTGACAAGAGGATAAGAGAAGTAAGATGTCCTAAGCCAAATACTGAAGTGGTAAATTATTTAATATTCTCCAAAAAAATTGTTGAAAAAATCATTGTTATTACAAATATATTAATTCAGTCAACCATTGTTTAAAAAAATAATCACAGCATAACATGTTTACTATTTCTTTTTTAATTTAGGAAACTCTACCTGCTTCAAATGAAGAGTTGTTAAAAAAAAATAGAATTCCTTGAGCAACAGCTTCAAGAAAAAGATGCAAAATTGACATCATTTTTGTCCGATGAGCAAGTAGGAACCCTTGCTGTGCAGTCAAAAAGGAACTGGTCAGAAAAGTCCATTATAAAAGGACTGAAGATGCGATTTGCTTTGAGCAAACATGGATATAATTACCTCAGAAGTACTGGATATCCAGCACCATCGTACAGTACCTTGAACAGGAGGATTAGGGACATAAAAATTAATTTCGGCATTTTAGAAAATTTGTTTTTTTTCCTCAAGACAAAAGTTCATTCATTGGATGCTCTTGATAGGAACTGCTGCCTTTTAGTTGACGAAATGGAAATAGCTTCATATCAAGATTTTGATACATCGTCTAAGTCATTCATTGGAAATATTACGTTAGGAAGCTAAGCATTACACTATTGTAATGCTTAGAGGCCTTAA
This sequence comes from Stegodyphus dumicola, assembly GCF_044657685.1. Classification (NCBI taxonomy): domain Eukaryota; kingdom Metazoa; phylum Arthropoda; class Arachnida; order Araneae; family Eresidae; genus Stegodyphus; species Stegodyphus dumicola. Next base: position 144,153,923 of record NC_140776.1, read on the forward strand.
AACATCATGGAAACAGATTGTTGCCAATGAATTAACAGGGCCTTCAACATCAGGTTCTGACATGAAAGATCTAATTCATAGAACTGTAGTAGCAGCTACAGAAATAGGTTTAACTGTAAGAGCCTCTGTTTCAGATATGGGAAGCAATAACAGAGCAATGTGGTTGTCATTGGATGTATCTGTCTCTAGAAGAGATAGGAAGACAAATTACAACATTGGAGGACCTGATGTTTTCATTCACAGTATTGCAGATGTACCACATCTCATTAAAAATATGAGAAATACATTTCTTTCAAGTATTATAATATTACCAGAGGAATTTCGCCACCAGCATGCCTTGCCATCGAGGATAGTATCTTCAGTGTATGTGAAACGACTCTGGTCAAGTGAGATAGAAGCAGATGCTGCCCTGAGATCTCTACATCACTTGAACAGAGTTCATCTCTTCCCAACACACTTTTCCTCGATGAATGGGGCATCTGCTGTGCAATTGTTTTCTGTAAAAACAGCTGCTGCTATTGAAAAAGCAGGTATTTTACACCAAGTTGCAAAAGAAGCATTAACTTCTGCATGGTGGCTGAGACTTGTAGCAGAATGGTTTACAATTATGACTACAAGGCATCCAAAAAAAGGCATCACTATCAAAAATCAAGATGAGAAATTTAATATTTTATTGAAATTCATTCATGTGACTGAAACTGTTCAGTTTGGGAAAGCATGGAAGCCATTTCAAACTGGCATTATTATGAGCACATTGAGTGTTGTGAAACTCTCAAAAAAATTATTTTCCGAGGGGTTTACATTTTTCTTACCAGGCAGGTTGACACAAGATGCGCTGGAAAATGCCTTTTCACAGATTAGACGAAAGTTGGGTGCAAAGCCTACTGCTTTGCAAGCCAAGAGAGCACTGAAATTAGTGTGCCTATCACAGTTCATTTCAGATATCAATAATCCAAATTATTGTTCTGAAAGTGACCACAGCCTCTTTGATGCTTCTGAATTAGAGGTTGCTATCAGAAAGGAGGTCTTGCATCCTATCTCCAATTCTGTAGTGCCATCTACCTCTTCTGCAGTGGCAGTGAAACGTCGCTTGCCCCCACCTGTGGAAGAAAATGATATACATTACATCGCAGGAGCCATATATAATAAGTTGTTGAAAAAAAAAAGCATATGTGAAAATTGTAAAACAGCTATGACCATTTCAGAGGACATGCTGGAACCTGACATACCCGAGCATCGCACAATTCTTACAAAACATAGCAATAAAGGTGGACTGAAGGTCATCTCTTCAGGAATGTATCAAATATGTAGGGAAGCTGAACGAGAATTTCAAAAATGTAAAGATGTACTCCTTCGTTTACAATCAGCCATCACAAAAGAATTAGTTGAAAGAATAATTGATAAATGTACGCATGTGGCCATGCCAGAATGCTGTAATCTTAAGAAAGTAATTATTGATAATTTTTTTATTACTAGATGCAAAGGCCTTACACAGCATCTTATCAACAAAAGAGCCCATAACGTTTCATATTCATCAACATCGGCCAATAAGAAACAAAAAGTAAAATAATTTTAGAAGGTATGTATGTTTTATATTAAATAATTTATGTGTTTTATGTAATATGTATTACTTTTTCCTAGGCTACGAGTATATAAATTTCTGTGTTTGATGTTATATATGTTACTTTCTGCTAGGCTATGAGTATATTATTATGGTATTATTTTCTTGTTTCTAATATATAGAAATATAGCATATTTTCCAGTATAAAATTTCAGTTCAGTTTTACTTAAAAGTATGGGAAAGCAGATTTGTTTCATGCATGATCTTTATAATACTGGTATGAAATGAATGAATTTTAATCTGTAAACAATTTTTTGTTAATATTGAAATGTGTTTCCTTGGGTACATTTTTAGGCACTTGTGGATCATGTCAGACAACATGCAATAGAAAAAAGATGTCCGTGTGCATAAATTTTTCATTGTGTTACTTCATTTTATCTAAATTTCAAGGATAATTCTTTTCATTTTTATATGGCATGTTATTAGTATAAAGGCTAGTGAAAATAAATTGGTATGTGTATCTGTTTTTGAAGTGTAATGCTTAAATAAAAAGATGGTGTGTGTTTCTTCATTTAAATAAAATTTCAAAGATAGTATTTTTCAGCGTTGTACTCTTTGTTATTTCTCAATGTAAAGGGTAACAAGGGGAAAAAAACTGGTATGGTACATCTGTTTTTTAAGCATGATAATTTTATTTATTTCTTTAGTGATGCATATATATAGAGAGAGAGAAGGTATTTGGTCCAACTGAAGTTATAATAAATCTAATTTTACTAGATCTCTCCCTCCCCTCAGGTGTAGAAAATTTTCAAATGCAGAAAGTTTATTTGCAGAATTAATTCATTTCTGATAAACTTATTATCATTAATTTTTTATATACCATGTTATTAAGTTACACGTATGACTACTGTGTAATAAACTTGTATTTAGGGCAAAAAATTAACTGTTTTGCAGCTGGTGACTAATATCATATGCTTCTAAGAATATTACTTTAACTTTTTTCATAACTTTTGTATTTCAGGAACATGAAACTGTTATTTTGATATACTTAAATAATAAAAGTGTGTATCTGAATCAATTAATGGATACAAATATTTTACAGTTATTTTTAGAAGATATTTGCCATATCGCTTCTAATAATTCATAAAGTATATTAAAATATAGGTAAATAATTTGGTGCAGAATTCAAATTTAGGGTTTGAAATATAGTGAATCATGAGACTAAATGATTTTTATTGTCATGATTTGCCTGGGCTTAAGAATGTACTTTTCGCCCGGTGGAAATTGTCATCAAACTGTACTGAACAGGCTTTTTGTTGATAATAACTTCCAGGCTTATCAGTACCTCCTTTTGAGTGGAGGGTATACAAATATAGTACCCAATTTAAATTACATTGTGATTGTAATAATATTGTGGTATTAAATAAGTGATTATAATTACAATTTAGATAATTGCTTTGTAATTATATTACATTGTATCTGTGAACTCTTAATTTCATTACTTTATGCAATTATTTTGTAAGTGCATAATCTAATTGCAATAATATAATCTATTCACAATTACAAAATAATTATAAATGCAGTTACATCTTAAATAGAGGCCATTTTAATACTTTTAAATTTTTGCAAGATAACTTCCCATTAAGGTTCATTTGGAGGAAACTATGCAAATACTAAAAAAGAAGTTATGTTAAATTTACATATTTTGTACAGTAGTTTCTTGTTATAATGCTGTTCAATATATCTTCAATACTTTTGTAAATTTAACGACATTCTTTGCAATTACTGTGGGGCTTTAAAAAGAAGTTTCTTAGTTAGGCTTTCTAATAAGAATGTGTTAAAAATTAAGTATTATGTATAATAACTAACAATTAAAAAAACTTGACTGCATGAAAATGCTGTTGCTGTGTAAAATAAAAAATAAGCTTTCTTTTATGTGTTGAAATGAATTACATGTGGTTAAGTCGTCCTTTTACAATTTAAGAATGTGGTTAACACACATTCTTAAATTGGACAGGTTTTATCTAAATTATTAGTATAAAATATATAAACTATGAATTATTTTGTAACATAACTCAAATTACAAAATTCATTCTATATACGTTCAAATTTATTATCTTTTATGGAATAACTGTTTTTTAATTTAGGTAAAAATTGGATTTTTAGAAATATTACAAATACAATGCAACACAAAGGTGATCTGATTGGAGAGGAAGGACTTTTTATTACGGTTTCTAGTTCGTATTTATATTACATTTGGTGAAAGTCATCCAAAACACAGAATGCTGTACTTTCTTCTTCCATATATGTTATGAAATATTTCACACATTTAAAAGAAAGTGTTTCTTCAGAGTCTTGCACAATTATTTCCATATACCTCAGACTAAAATGACAACATATTCTTAAGTTATTTTTTTAGTATGAATTTACAGTGTTTTTATGGAAATTTTTGTTAAAATGTCATTAAGATAAATTTATTTGCACACTCTACGCTTTAACTATTTCCCCATTTGACACTATTGAAAGTTTTTATTCATATCTTATTTATTTTAGTCTGCTAACGAAACTGAAACATCTAAAGAATAAGTTATTTTGAATATGTTTACAAAATATACGCGAAATTTTTATTTAAGTGAAAACGTCTATATACTATTCGAGAATTAATTAATTATCCGAAAAGTTTATGTGCGCTGAATGCCGCGCGTCTATAAAATAAATCTTTAAAAAAAAAACAGCAGACATTCAGCCAGCGTGTGCGATAAACGCGCCAAAATTGGTAGCGCGTTCCCTCCCTCGCCAAGAGAGAAAAGTTGGTGATCCAGCCTGGTTTAGAGGAGCCTTAACTACACACACACAAACACCTATGAGACACTATTTATAGTAAATGAACATAGCTTCCCTCCCCTTTTCACTACACTCATGGATTCAAACAAATTTTAGGAATATTTTCTACTTCTTTTCCTTTTTTTCATTTCCCATTTTTTCCCCCTCCTTTTCTATACTTATGGGCCTTTTAAAAAAAAAATTATTTTATCCCATCTTTTCTTCCTGGCATTTTGAACTCGTAGAAAATTGTACGAAGTTCCTTTTTTCTCTCCTTTGAAACCACGAAATTGCCCATCTTTCTAGTTACCTTTTCTTCTCATCGAGCTTGAGTTTTCGCCCATTCGGGCACAAAGACTTAGCGAGTGCAAAACAAGACATCTGTCTGCTTTGCGTGTCTGTCTTTGTTTACAAAGTTAATCTTAAAAGATGGATGTTTGTATTAACGCATTTGTTTGCTATGAATGTGATTAGCTCTGATTTCTCTAATGGATTATCGTTGTTTTCGTACTAACTTAAAAGGACGGCGCAGAATTAATTACTGCTGTGTTTGGTAAGAGAGAATATCGCTTTTATTATTTGTCAGTTTTATTAATATGAAGATTCTTTTGTAAATTCGAATTTTGACTTTTGGTTTGGTGCTAGGATAATATGTATGTTTTATATTTCATTTAAAGTTGTAATAAGTGCAAAATATCTTATCAAAACCTGAGTATTGTGCGCATTCTTATCTCAGAGTAACTAGAATGGTTTTAATCCAGGGGGGGGGACTGGTTGCTCAATAAGTTATTGCTCCGTTTGTCTTACTACATTGAAAATTACAGCTATTATTAAGTTTTAAAAATTCAGAAAACGAAAAATTTTATAAGAATAAAATGTCGGTTTTCATCCGCAAAGAACCCGTTGGCGATTGAATCATTTCATTTCATTTGCGGGTTGATCTTTACAATATGGTAACTGGTAGTGTGGCGACATTTTGGAGGCGATAAAGGTTACTACCTGGGACTTTGGTAATAATGTGAGCAGTACTCAGTTCCAATTAGGCATTATTTTGTGTGGTGGAAATGAGAGATCATGGGATATGCCATGTGATATTAATGGACGAATTACGGTTCTTTAATCGGAAAAGGGGGAAATTTGGATAAGTATCTGTGGATGTATATTATTTTGTATTAAGCTTCATTGTGTGTTGTGTGAAGTAGGGTTGAATAATTTTGGGATTGTATGGCGCTGTCTAAAGTGAATTGTAGATGTGATAAAGAGAATTTTTTTTTATCAAATTCTATCAAATTCGGAAAAAAAATCGTTCAGTAATTTTATTGAATCCATAATAAAAGTGTATCCACCATGTAAGGAAGATTCGGAAGAAGATTAGGTTAGTTAGACTTTGTTAAGAATGTGAGTAGTATTCAGTTCTGATTACGCATTATTTTGTGTGAGGGAAATGAGACATCATGGGATATGTCATGTGATATTAATGGACGAATTACTGTTCTTTAATCGGGAAAAATCTGGGAATTTTGTATTTGGCTTTATTCTGTGTTGTGTGAAATAGTGTTTGTGAATTTTTGGATCCCATGGCCGTAAGTAAAGTGAATTCGAAATGGGTATTTAGTGGTATTGAAAAGGATAGTAAGAAATGTTTTTTAAGGTTGTGCGAGAGAGAAATAAAGGTGTTTTATTATGTTATTTATTTTACCTGGTATCTTGCTTTGAAAGATAAGTATGATTTTAAAGATTCTGATACAGAAGGAAGAAAAGTGTATCCGCCACGTAATCAAGATTCTGAAGAAGATTAGGTAAGTTAGTATTTTTAATTATTTGAGGATATTATTTTTATGCATTGTTGTAAATGTAAGGTGGAAAGGAATTTGGTATTATTGGGAAAATTGTTATTATCAGTGATTTAGTTTAAAGTAATTAGGATTGTAAGGTAATTTTTATTAATTTAATGTATGTGCTCATTTATATTTTAAGTAGTGTTTTTGAATTTAATTATATTTTAATGAAATGATAGTTATTTTGTGAATTTTATGCTTGTAGGAATTTGGTATACGTTTAAGTTGAAATAAACGTGCATGGAAATAATTTAAATATTTGATACTAAATATTTGTAATGCTTCATGTATGAATTCGTTGGTGACGTGTATAATGTAATAGATGATTTAGAGGTAAAAGTTTTTGGATATTTTATTTATTTTATATGTGGAATGTTCATATTTGGAAAGGGTAAATACTTTTTCGCGATCATGTAATTTCATATATGTTCTTTTAACCGGGTTTAAAGATTGAAAAAATTGTCATGTATTTTTGTGAAATTTTTTTAATTTATGAGAAAAAAGCAGTGTACATGGATATAGTGAAGAGTGTGCGCAATGCCGTTTTTGTGCAATTCTGGGATGTTTTTTTAAGTAAAAATAAGTCGACGTGTACATGGTTCAGTGATATTTTAATGAAATGATAGTTATTTTGTGAATTTTATGCTTGTAGGAATTTGGTATACGTTTAAGTTGAAATAAACGTGCATGGAAATAATTTAAATATTTGATACTAAATATTTGTAATGCTTCATGTATGAATTCGTTGGTGACGTGTATAATGTAATAGATGATTTAGAGGTAAAAGTTTTTGGATATTTTATTTATTTTATATGTGGAAATTTTCATATTTGTAAAGGGTAAATACTTTTTCGCGATCATGTAATTTCATATATGTTCTTTTTACCGGGTTTAAAGATTGAGAAAATTGTCATGTATTTTTGTGAAATTTTTCTGATTTATGAGAAAAAAGCAGTATACATGGATATAGTGAAGAGTGTGCGCAATGCCGTTTTTGTGCAATTC